>NC_143249.1:46145000-46770000 GCF_984573655.1 Nuphar pumila | reverse complement strand
GAGGGTGGATGGTACAACCCTGAGTGACTTGTTGTTACTACAACATTTGTTTTGACTGGAGCTATAGCGTCCTTTGACCTCTAGTCACTCAGAATCAGAGAGGTCGAGGTGATCTTTCAAGATACCTCACAACTGCAGTAGAATGGATTGCAATCCTTACCTATACGAGAATTTCTCTCAGTTGCATGATGCTCGCATGATGTTTACTCAGTCTGTAGCATCCCCGGTTACCACAATAGAAATTGAATAACAGACGCCGGGTGCATATCTCACAGAATGCGAGGTTCCTTCGCATACCCGAAGGAGTAACACGAACTTAAAGACTAACCAATCACAACTGACATACTGTAGTTGTTACTTTACTTGCTCTCTTGTTTCAGTTCTTGCTATGTTCCCTTACTGCTCTTAGTTACTTGTTCAACAATTGCTTTTGTTCAGTTACTTGTTTCACTTGGTTAGCACTCATCACATATACACTTACCTGACACAGACACATATACATGTTATTTCGTGTTATTGCTTCATGTTTTTCCCAACCTGTATGCGACCGAGAAGGATCCAGCATTGAAGTTTGCTCAAAGTTTAAAGCCAGTTTTGCGTACCAAGGTGTATATGCGTGCACCTACGACCGTTGATGAGGCTCTTGAGACAACCTCAGTTCTAGAACAGGATTGGTCAGAGTCCCAGAGGACACCAACATTCAGAGGATAGCAACAACAACAAGGTCAAAAGAGTTGGCCTAAGAAGCGTTAATTCCAGAAACATCAGGGTGAAAAGAGGTTCCATCCACCTTCAAAGAAGAACAGAAACAACAACAACAACAACCAGCAGCAACAATATCAGAATCGACGACCACAGTACCAACAACAGCGCCAGTATTAACAACCTCAAAGGCAGATCACAGCAGCAGGTTGTCCAAAGTGTTCTGTCGATCATTCAGGTTGACCTTGCCCTCGTGACACGGGCGTATGTCTCTATTGTGGCAAGATGGGCCACTATATCAAGGATTGTCGAAAGAAGCAATCAGACGATCAGAGGAGAAATACATCAGGGACATCTCAGCCAGTATAGCCGAGACAACCTCAGTCATATCAGCCGCAACAACAACATCAACAAAAGCAGGGCAACCAGAAGGCCATTGCAGGACGTGCCTATGCAGCAACAGTGGAGCAGGTGACCAAAGGCGAGTTGGTCCAAGGTACTATTCCAGTTGCAGGACATGCAACATTTACGTTATTTGATTATGGTGCTTCGCATTCTTTTATAGCTATCATATTTGCTAGAATATTGCCTCTGACCGTAGAGTCCTTGAATTACCCGTTGGAGGTTCGTACTCCGACAGGTGATCAGTCCTTTTGTGAATCCTACATTCTGAGCATCGAGGTGTTAGTGGCAGGGCAGAACCTGTCAGCTGATGTGATCCTGCTAGACATGACTGAGTTCGATGTCATTCTAGGCATGGATTGGTTATTTGAGTATCATGCTCAAGTTTTCTATCGAGAATGCAAGGTTGTTCTTTTTCAGCCTAATCGTCCTGTCTTGGAGATCAAGCTTCCTCAACCCTTGCGTGATAGCCGTTTGATTTATTCCTTCAAGGCCTAGAAGTATTTGCAGAACGGGGGTACTGCATTTCTGGTCAGTATCACCCCAGTCGAACCTGAGATGGTTCCGATCGAAGACTTAGATGTGGTTCGGGAGTTTCTCGATGTGTTTTCAGAGGAATTGCTTGGTTTACCTCTGAAGCGAGAGATCCAATTTTGCATGAAGTTGTTGCCTGGAACTACTCCTATTCCAAGGCACATTATTGTATGGCTCCGACAGAGCTTGAAGAATTAAAGCGGCAGTTGGAAGAACTTTTAGAACAAGGTCTCATTCGACCCAGTGCTTGTCCGTGGGGAGCACCAGTGTTGTTCGTGAAGAAGAAGGACGGATCTTTGAGGTTGTGCATTGACTACCAGATGCTCAACCAAGCGACGATTAAGAACAAATACCCGTTACCCAGGATCGAAGACCTTTTCAATCAGTTGTAGAGAGCAAGGATTTTCTCGAAGATTAACCTCAGGTCAGGTTATCATCAGCTTCGTATTAGAGAGGAAGATATTGTGAAGACAGCTTTTCGAACGAGGTATGGTTTATACGAGTTTATGGTGATGCTTTTTGGCCTCACGAATGCACCAGCTGCATTCATGGATTTGATGAACCAGATTTTTTGTTTATTTGTGGATACGTTTGTGATTGTGTTTATTGACGACATCTTGATCCACTTAGAGAGTCCTGAGCAACATCGAGAACATTTGCGTATTGTTTTATGTATACTTCGTGAGCATCGTTTTTTGCCAAGTTCTCCAAGTGCGAGTTTTGGCTTGAGCAAGTTATGTTTCTTGGTCATGTGATATCCAAGGACGGAGTGTCAGTTGATCCAACGAAGGTTGAAGCCATTTTAGGCTAAAAAGAGCCTCAAAATGTTTCAGAGATTCGCAGTTTTCTCGGGTTGGCAGGATATTATCGACGATTCATCCAAGACTTTTCGAGGATTGCCTTACCGTTGACAAAGCTTTTGCGTAAAGGCATCAAGTTCGAGTGAGATAACGCTTGTGAAGACAGTTTCTAGATCTTGAAGTCAAAGCTGACAACCTCGCCGGTATTAGCTTTACCTTCAGGCAGAGGTGGTTTTGTGGTATACACGGATGCCTCTGATACATGATTGGGTTGCGTGCTAATGCAACATGGCAGGGTGATTGTTTATTCTTCTAGACAGTTGAAGACTCATGAGAGGAATTACCCGACACATGATTTGGAACTAGCAGCAGTTGTGTTTGCTTTGAAATCTTTGCGACATTATCTGTATAGAGAATCGTTCGAGGACTTTTCAAACCACAAGAATCTCAAGTATCTGTTCCCCCAGAAGGAGTTGAACATGAGACAACGACGTTGGCTCGAGTTTATCAAGGATTACGACTTTACATTGTCTTACCACCCTGGTAAGGCGAACGTAGTGGCAGATGCACTTAGTCGCAAGTCGAGTGGTGTTCTGGCTAGTCTCGTGCGGAGCCAAAAACTTATTGAAGATTTCGTAGTTTGGAAGCCTTTTTCTGTTGGTGGTGGATCGATCAGACTGTCTGGTCTGACCATTCGATCAGAGATTTTTCCTAGAATCGTGGAGGCTCAGAAGCTTGATGACCAATATGGTATGTTTCTAGCCCTGGCAAGACAGGAAGATACGTTCTTTAGTAAGTCAGATGATGGCGGTATTCGTATGAGAGATCGACTTTGGGTTCCGAGCGACCCTGAGCTGAAGAAGGAGATACTTGATGAAGCCCACATGTCAAAATATATGATTCATCCTGGTGGAACGAAGATATTTAAAGATTTGCAACGGAGATATTGGTGGAATGGTATGAAGCGCGAGATAGCAGCGTACGTTGCGAGATGCTTGACTTGTCAACAGGTCAAGGTGGAACACCAGCGTCCTGGCAGTTCTATGCAGAGGATCAAGATTCCTCAATGGAAGTGAAAACATGTTATGATAGATTTTGTGGTAGGTTTACCACAGACAAGACGTAAGCATGATGCGATTTGGGTAGTCGTGGACATACTCACCAAGTCTGCCCATTTCTTACCCATCAAGATCAGTCAATCTCTTGAGAGCTTAGTTGACCTGTATGTTAGAGAAATCGTACGATTGCATGGTTTGACGAGATCGATTATTTCTGATCATGATCCCCGGTTCACATCGCGACTGTGGGGTCAGTTGCAGTCTGCTTTCGGTACGAAGTTGAAGTTCAGTACAACTTTTCACCCTCAGACGAATAGACAATCCGAGTAGACTATTCAGACGTTAGAAGACATGTTGAGAGCCTGTATGCTCGATTGGAAGGGTGAATGGGATTAACACCTGTGTTTGGTTGAATTTGCATACAATAACAGTTATCACGCTAGTATCAGAATGGCTCCATACGAAGCATTATACGGGAGACTCTGTCGATCACCGTCTTATTAGGACGACATCAGTGATAGATCTAGAGAATAACCAATTGTTCTTCAGCACTACACTCAGCAAGTGCAGAAGATCCGAGAACGTTTGAAGGCAGCACAAGATAGACAGAAAAGTTATGCCGATAAGAGACGACGTGAGCTATCATTCGAGGTTGGTGACTGGTTGACTTTTTATAAATGCTCTTTTTAACAGATAAATTTTCAAAAAAAATCCTTGGAAAATTGTCAATCAAAAGTAAATAACCGACTTTCCACAAAAGTGGCAAGCACAGGTCGAATCCATAGGGAACGAGAATTACTCAATTATTTCTAAGAAATTCAATTTATTAATTCACAAATCTAAATCAACAATTACAATGCTAATAACAATTACAAATTATAACTAAAACTAAATAGAAAAGCACTTCAAATCTTCTGTTGCACGCTAAGGGCACTTCTGTCCTTTCACCACTTATCGATTTTTCACACTTGGACAAGAATCTCTTGGAATTTTTAATATGCTTTTCAACCTAATAACACAAGAAAATGCAAAGTTAGTAAATAATTCAATGAAATTAAACTAAAATTTAAACTAAACCTAATTTTGAAGAAATTAACAAAAGCAAACCTAATTAACACTAACAGATCAAATCAAATAACAAAATAATTCTAAAACTACTCAATCTAGGTCTAACTACATTAATAGATGTTGTTAAACTGATTATAATGCAGAAAACACTGAAAATAAATCAAAAATGGATAAAAACGATGAAATGACTATATTACCCCTAAATAGTGCAAAAATGACTTCTGACAGCTTTTCGTAAACAGACTGTTTGACAGGGCAAACGAAGTCCAAAATTTCTTCTATTCTGTAACTAACAGATTCAAGAATCTGACAGTTTTTACAAAATTAAAAAATAATATCTGGAACTCCAGATATAAGTGTTTCAAAACCAGGGAAAATCTGGATATCGCAGGTCCCAAAATTTTAAAACTCGAAAAAGCTATTTTCACAGAATGCTTAAAAACCAGACCAAATCAACTGAGAATGAGTTGAAATTTGGTCTGCAGACAGTGAACTCGCCAATGTAGAGAATAAAAAAAGAATTTTTAGAAAATGCAAAAATTTTGCACATAAAATGACGAGTGTGCGACAGGGAAAAAATCGATTTTCAAGTTCAATACACTATTCACTTTGGAAATCTATCTTTAGCACTCAGAATGCAACCTAAAAGCAATTACAGTCCTAAATGTTGCTGAATGACAGTCACTATGCAAACAATGAATGCAATTATGCAAAATGCACGAAAAAGCAACTAACACACTCACTTCACGATTAAAGCTAATCTATCAAATGTGAATTAACCTAACTAAAATAGCAATACTAAATAGAATATCAAAATGCTTACACTAAATACTTCTAACACAATAACCTAACTGAAATACTATAATAAAGCATGAACTAACTAGTAAAAGCTAAATAAATATGAGCTTATCTAATGTTAAAAACAAATAAAGTCAAATAAGCAACTGATAACCAATGGGGTGCGGTTTAAGGTTTGACTTAGACTAGGTTTACGCCCCACCTAAATGGATCAACTAGGTTGACTCACTTAGACAATGACTAAATTAGAAACCTAAAAATTAAAATCTAATTAATTAAAAATGACAAGGACAATTAAAACTAATGACTCTATATATCTTACACGCCTAATTGAAATAAATTAAATCCTAATTAAGACCTACCTAACTAAGGACTCAATCATTGACCTAAAGTTAATTTAAACTTAACTAAAATACTAAGGCTTAAGTTAATCTAGGTTAATATAGAAGTGAGTAAATAGGCTTAGCAATGTTAAAAACGAATTTGGTAATGTAGTTATTCTAATAAATGCTTGGTTAAATCAAATGGAAAGTCTTAGAATATAAAACCGTCCAGCAAGAATGGGGTCCCACACTGTGATCATCGCAAAATTTTTCCTCTTTCGTTGTTTCTCTCTCTTCCTTCTCTTTTCCTTTTCCAACCTCTATTTTCCTCCCTTTTTGCGCGGTCTCACTTGACCTTAATTTGAAAATATTTAGAAATTTAACTCGCCTCCGTTTTTAAAATGTTTTTGCAAGAAAATAGAGAGACGGGATTCGCTCGTCGGTACGAGGTTCGACCGTTCTTGGCGCCTTTACCAGGGGTAATCGAACCAAGGATCGAATTTATGCCTTTTGCTTTGCCTAAATATTATCTAAGAATTTATCCTAAAGATCTAAATGCACAAAGAATCATGCTTGTGCAATGCAAGGATGTATGCTCTTTTGAAAAGAATGATTTGGAAATTTCCAAGTATTCTGAGATGAACTTAGTAATAGAGTGAAGCAATGGTTGAATCTAACTTTAGAACTTGAGATAGATCAGAGAAGTTCTAAGTCTTTGAAGTAAATCAGAGTTGGAAGAATAGATCTTGATTTTGAGAAAGAATGATTTGAAGCTTTGAAAATGAAGTTTCAAAGTCAGAAATGGACTTTGAATTTAATCATGGATTTAGGAGAAGAAGATGAAGTTTTGAAGTGATATTTGAATTTGAATCTTAGAATGGATCTGAGAAAATCAAATGGTATTTAAGAATAGAAATGGATTTAGGGAGTTCAAATGAGATCTGGAAATGGACTTGGATTTGAAATCTAGAATTGGGAATGGAATTGGATCTTAAAATGGATTTAAGATCTAGGATCTGAGATCCGATGTAAAATTGGGTTCTGGATCCTAAGATGGATTTGGATCTGAAGACTGAGATCCAAAGTGTGATTAAATTCTGGACCCTAAAATGGATTTGGATCTGAAGTCTGAGATTCAAGAAATGGAATTGGATCTGAAGTCTGAGATCCAAAGTAGAATTGGGTTATGGATCCTAAGTGGGAATTGGATCTGAAGTCTGAGATTCAATGTAGAGTTGGACTCTGGACCCTAAGATAGAATTGGATCTGAAGTCTGAGATCCAGAGCGAAGTTGAATTCTGGATCCTAAGATGGATTTTGGATATGAAATCTGAGATCCAATGTAGAGTTGGACTCTGAACCCTTAGATGGAATTGGATCTGAAGTCTGAGATCTAAAGTAGAATTGGGTTATGGATCCTAAGTGGATTGTGGATCTGAAGTCTGAGATCCAAAGTAAAATTGGATTCTGGATCCTAAAGTGGAATTGGATCTGAAGTCTGAGATCCAAAGTAAAATTGGATTCTGGATCCTAAAAGTGGAATTGGATCTGAAGTCTGAGATCCGATAAGAATGTTGAATCCTGGATCGTAAAATGTATTCGGAGTTTGTTAAATTTAGAAGATGAATTAAGAACTTCCAGTTTTGAATTTGAATCTTGAATATACAAATGAATTTCAAAGTCAAATTGGACTTGAATTTGGAGTTTGAATTTAGAATTTAGAAGATGAATCAAGAATCTCAAAGTTAAATTGAACTTTGAGTTGGATTGGAGTTTTGAATGAATTTGGAATTTCAAAGTCAAATTTGATTTTTGAAATCTGATTTAAAAAATGAATTTGAAATCTCAAAGTTAAATTGAACTTTGAGATTTGAAAATGAAATAGAATTTGAAAATTTAAAGGATGAATTGGATTTGATAAGGATTGAAGATAGATTGAGGAAGATATTTACATTACTTGGATTTTTTGAAAAGAAAAATTCGGAAATATGATGCAATTCTATCCTAAATGAATTTTAAATTTTTGAAATTGGATTTTGAAAACCTATTCCATTCTTTAAATGAATTAAAATAAGATTAAAGATATAATACATCCTTGACTATGGTCAATGAATGTATTATATAATAATCTATATTTAAATTCAAGAGAAGAATGAAATACATTTTGTGCTTTTATAGAATTTAAAATGAAATGAACCCTCAATATACACTGACTATGGTCATTACTATATATATATATTGAGTTAATTTTAAGTTAAATTCTAATAAAAGGAGAAAATATTTAAGGAAAATATGATGAATTTTGAAAACGGATCCCGTGTGGATCCAGTGTTATTTCGTAAAAGATAAAAATCCTAAGTTTTGTTTACATCCTGACTATGGCCATTGATGTAAATCATCAACTTAGAATTAATTACCTCTTACGAAATGGTGCACGTGCAATTCGTGTTCCACCATTGTGAGATTTTTTTGAGAAATAAAGGTAAAAGCATGAAAATCAAGCAATTTATGATATTTATAATGCTCACATATTCTAATCTAAAACTGGAAATGAAAATTTTCATTAAATGATATCATTACAATTTTCAAAATGAACAATAAAATATTTTAATCTAGGAGCGAAGCCAATTTCCCTCCCTGCCACAAAGAATACAGAATATATTAAAAGATGAAGGCAAGTATGGAAATGAGAAGTATGCTAAATGCTGGTATGAAAATGTGGCATTTGAAATGAAATGAAGCTTGTGGATTACAGGATAAAGCGTGGAATGATCCTCCAAAACACAAAGTTATAAAACATAATGAATTGCATAAAGTTGGAATGTAATATGAGCATGCAGGAAAACAATGGCAAACAAGTAAGCTATGTGAAATAATATAAAAGAAAAAAAAATTTGAAATGCAAACAATAAAATGCAATGAAACCAAAAATGAGGATGCATTCTGTTAAAACAAGGCCACCTGCCAATGCAGATTTTAAGAACATTTTCAGCAGGTATTTTCACTAGTGGAGCAACAACAACTGTAGCAACTTCAAAACATAGACTCATGCTAGGAAATTAAGGCTTGACAGGATTTCCTGGAAACATACTAAAAACGCTATTTATCACCCTCTTCATAATTTCTGCTGTAGCTCATGTCTAAACTCCGTTAGGCATCATCTATATAGGCCACTGATGTTACACATAAAAAAGAACAACTCATATTCCAATAGCATTCTACCAGCATAAATCTTAATGGAGAAACAGAAATATGTTACTTGTTTATGTATATATGGCAGCCTCCACACCCAACAACAGATACGTCCATAGTTCTGAGCTCCATTTGTTCAAGGTAGAGATTGCCCATTATAGCTACAAGAGTCCATGAAGTTTCAGCATTAAAAATCATAGTTTTGAAAATGAATAAGAAGTGTTGGCATGCATTAGACTTTAACAAACAGTAGATGACAAACACACCTTGACATTAGATTAACTATTTGTTCTATTTCGTTAATGGCAAAGAATTCAACCACAAATGCTTAAAATTATAGCAAAGAAAAGAAATAAATCAAGTACTGAGCTTCACTAGCACAAACCTCATCATCCTCTGGCTTAAGGTAATGGCTTAAAAGAACCTTCCATTTTACAGTGACATTTTTTGGTATTAGTAAGCAATTCTCCTGGAATGCTCAATATCTGACTGTAAAATAAAAAATATCACTCACCTCCAAAATCAAATCATTATTAGGTGAGAGCTAGAGTTCCTCTTGCCATATGCCACAAAATATATGAAAAAGGCGATCCCAGACAGTGCTTCAAGAGGCTATTGTTTGCCATTACTCTTCAGCAGCTTCTAGTTGATTAACATGCAATGAGTTCTTGAGAAGTCTTGGCTGGAACGTCCATCTCATATAGATGAAGGTGTGGGTCACCAACAACGGATGTATTCCCTTTTTGATCTATTCTTTCTTCTTGATTTCAAATTCTCCTGATAGGTGATACGTTAAGCATCCCACTTCTGAATCCTATGAAGGTTTCTCTGCAATACGTAATAACATGACTTTGTTAAATTCAGATATCTAGAAGTAACATGCTCATGAACCCAACACTCTCTATTGCTATTTCCCCTTTGCAGGATTTATCTTTTGACTCACACACCAGAGCCACTTAGAATCAAATCATTAAATTATGAAAGGGGCCCAGTAGAAGCCATATCCCATCTAAAACTCCACAATGACAGAAGTTAAAATGAAGCAGTTGGTACTAGCAGCTCCTAGTTTCTTGATGCTGAGAAAAATAATCTTTTATATCCCTTGCTGGAGTATCTAAGTCTGCCGTATAATGTAATATGAAATTGATAAATTCCTGAACAAATCAGTGGAATCAAACATATGAATTACTATTGAAGGTTTTCAAAAGGTAGATAGTTCAGTAACGTGAGACATCTATTTTGAGCTTATCTTCTCAAAAAAAAAAATGATTCAAACTCTTGGCAGGCAATAACTGTGGAGACCGGACTGAACAAAAGAGGGATCCATGAATGTTGTCCGAACCGTGAACACAGGCACCATTACTGGGATATCATTCACAAAACATACGTCGTATCAAAGTAGTGTCACTATGAATATGAATATTGAATTCCCAAACTTTGCTATAAAGAAATGAACTGAAGGTTAATGTAATTACCCATCAAAGAACTCCACAAGACTCACCTGGATGCCAATGAGTTTCCCATTTTTATAAGCGATGAGGTCATTCTCAGAAAAGACACAATCATCACCCGTAATTACTATCTTGCTGAGTGACCCCAACATTTTTTGCAGGATCAGATCCCCCAATAGCATCAACAATTATAACCTCTTTATGCTTCAGCCATCTTCCAAAAGGTGTGGTGTACATGTTGTGGAGATGAGGGCTTTGACCAATGTATGATGAACCACCCATGGGACCAAATCGACCCTGATTATTTCTTGCAGCAAACCATTATTCTTAAGATAAATGAGGAAGCAGCTGACATATAATAACAATCACATGGTTGGAAGGAACGTCCAGTAAAACAATAACACCAGTGGATGGGTTACCAGGGATGCCAAATCAGTGTATATTATGTTATGATAAAATCGATAAATATGAATGACAGTCATAAACAATGACACTGAGAAAACAGGTGAAAACATATAAGGGAAACAAAGATCATGCGAAAATAAAGATGCGGAAGTCATATAAACAGTAGTCCAAGGTAAACCGAAACACTTACAGGAAAATTTCGATAAGGCATGAAAACATGAGAATCTAGGCTATATGACGTTGGAGAATATTTAAAAGTGTAATGAAAGGAAATCACCTAATAGTGATATTATGCAATAAAAAAAAGAAAAACTAGATACAGTTGGACATCACTGAAACAAAACGCAGCAAAAATGGAAAGAAAAGAAAAATGAAGAAAAGATGTTGGAACTTATATGCTCCCGTTGATTTTGCACATGCGGGGATCGATCTTGCCATAAACAGATCGATTCTACACAGCTGCTCCAGCAAAGAGATTTAAACAAAAAAATTAAAAAGAAAAATCCGCCTGGAATGTGGAACATAAATAAGCGTAAGATATTACAAGGTAGACAAGAAGATATAAATGAAAGCGAGAATAAGAAATTGCCCTAAAACAAATCCATGAAAATCAAGACTTTCATGAATAAGAGATAAAGGGGAAAGGGGTTTTTGTCGGATTTTACAGGGATTCTGACAGGGGGAAAAACTCTCTTCTGGTGTGAGGATCTTCTACCGAATTTTCACTGATCGAAGGGCTTTGCTTCTTCTGACGTAGTTATGTAGCGGCAGACGTTCCGATGGAGGGAGCTACAGTTCCTTCAATAGCTTAGAGAGGAGGATTTCAGGGAGAGAAGGAGGAAGAAGAGACGACGGGTGCGGGGGTGAAGAGGCGGTCCGTCGAGAGGAGAAGGTGCGGTGATAGGGTGAAAACGGGTTGATGCATGAAGAAAAGAGGAGGCTATGTACAGGAAAGGGGAGGGGTGAAGGCGATGCTCAGAAGGGTTTTTGTTTGCCTCTTTTAAAGGGGAAGAAGGAGGATGCGGTTGGGGGTTTGTTGCAGATGGACGGAGATTGGGAGATGGAGGAGCTCGCACATGGGGGCGTGCGGCTGATTGCGAGCAAGAGGGGAAGAAGGCTCTGGAGAGAGGGTTTGGGCGAGGGAGGTTAGAGAGAAGCTTATCGAGTTCTTCTGGAGGGTTTTCGAAAAAGGAAGCAAAGGGGAGGAGGCAAGAGTGGATTTTTTTTTTTGTTTACCGGGGGGGGGGGGGTGGCTTTTCCGAGTTTTTCCAAAAAGAACCCTCTCTTTAAAAACTTCTTTTCTAAAAATGGGTTCTTAAAAACCATTTTTTTGTAATTTTCTTTTATCATTTGATTTTTTTTGTTCTTTTCTCAATATTTTTATTTTTTTGTATAAAAATCTAAGATTTTACGAGAAAACAAAGATTAAACACTAATTTTTTGTGTTTCTTTGAGAAATATTTACAAAAATACTTTTTTGAGAGTTTTCGACCATTTTGGGGAAATTTCTTCAGAAGAAGGGGTTTGGACCCAGGTTTTGAGAAAATGTTCGAGTTTTGACACTCGAATCGAGAAATACAACGTGATGGATCCAAACGGATGTCGGATGGACTGTCCGAGCTATTAAAAACTATTTTTGGTATTTTCTGTAATTTTAATTTAAAAGTTGGACAATGAGACTCAGATTTGGATCTGTACAATGGACCTGGATCCGAAATCGAGTCAAACATATAAAACAAATTTAATTTCAGTAAAACTTGAGAAATGAACTGAAATTTAGATTTATAAGTGGCTTAATCGCTCAGAAAATGATATCAGGGGCAAAAAGGGAATATTTAAAAGATTTTGAAAAATTTAGGGTGTTCGCAGATGCCTCTCTTTGCTACTAAGCCGGTTGAAAGCCGAGCTTAGTGACAAAGAAACACTCCAAATTTTAAAAAATGCCCCAGTCAGCAGATCTGAACTAGGTGTGGAAGAATTTATTTGAAAGACATGATTTCAGGCTTAAAACCTGATCCTGAATGGCTTGGGGGAGACGAAATCCTCGAAAATGATATGAGTGAATAGAAATGAGGAAATCGTGATGGGACTCTGGATGAAAATCCCGAAGTGGTGAAAAGATAAGAATTTAGATCAAGTCTCATGAGGCGAGATCAGCTTTATTGGAACGACTCAGGTTTTGCCCTTAACCTGGATGGGACAAAGATATATCAAGATAATTTGGATGGGGAAGGGAATATGTGAGGACCTTGATGGGACATTTTTGGAAAATGCCTCATGAGATGAAGCTCAAGTAGGATCCTATCCTGAATGGATATACAAAGCATGGATTCCTTGATGGGAAGAACCATGATGGGACTGGAAGAAAATGCCTCGTCAAAACGAGGGAAAACTCGTTGGAACGAGATTCAGGTTTAACCAAAACCTGTAAAGGAAGATACCTCGAGGGGCGAGATTCAGGCTTAACCCTTAACATGAAGGGGACGACCAAATGAAATCCTTGAATGAAGAAACCATGATGGGACATTCGGAGTTTGGACGAACAAATCCGAAGGGGTTTGCGAAAGGCGGAAGATGAGATTCCCTAAAGCTTTGAAAAAGGGAATAGCTTTTGAATTTAATGACCTCTCGCAAAAAGTACAGGTTTGACCCTTAACCTGAGTGGGTACAACCATACGGATTTCTCAAAACCGTGATGGGACAGGAGAGATACTTCAACTGAATGTGGTAACTCTTCTGGAAGATATAAACAAAACTAGGTTGCATCAAAATGGATATTGAATATTTATTTTATTCTTGGAATATCTAGAAAATTTTGCCAATAAGATAAATTTATAGTTGACTCAAATGTTTGAAAATGTGCACGTGTGTGCAATAGACATTCCCTCTTTTACCTAGAGTATTTCTTCCAACGAGGTTAACTCCTCGGTTTTAAGAGTCAAATTCAAAATTTTAGCGCTGATGATTTTCTTCAAGGAAGCTATCCATTTTCTTGATATAAGAAGAAAAGAAATATTCTCATTTTCATAAAAGCTAGTGAAAAGACATTGATAAAAGAATTTTGCATGAGAAAACATGACTTCTGGAAATTTCGGCAGTTTGATATCTAGGTGTTTTCCCATGATAATCTTTTTGCACTCTTTTTTTTTTGAGTCATTGAACTTTTTCGGGATTTTTACATCATCCTTCATTTTGGAGATGTCCTGACTTTTCTCTCTTTTTCGGGGAAGGGCACGTCACAAACTCATTCATCTTGGAGATGTTCCGATCCTTTATTTATCTCAGGGATTATATTGAGGATATTGGCTCAAAAAGGTCTTTAGAGGATAGCAGAAATCAAATATCATTTAGGGTTTGTCGGTAGGTCCATCACACTCGCCTTCATCTCGACGGTGATTTGAACTTTCCCTGGAAGGATCTTTCACAAACTCCTTCATCTCGGTAGATGATCCAAATCTTCTTTGGCCCCAGGGATCTGCTCGCCTATTCGCCTTCATTTTGACGACAATTGAGAGATCCCTTTTGCAGATATTTGATTGCAGCTTTAAAATGGATAAGGAGATATGGATTGAGTGGATTCTTTTTATCGCTCAGGATATTTCCACTGCCTAATTGCCAAAAAAAAATCATTTTAACATGCGTCATAACCATGATCAATATCAATTCACTTCTGGCTTTTCAATGTCATCAAATATTTCTTTCGCCAATCATACCGAGGATATTTCTCTCATCCTTTTGGTTGATCAAGAGGGAAAAGATTTGAATTTTACCTCTTTTTCGCGAAAAAGTTTTACCTTTTTGGAAAGAATACTAGAGGTAATCAGAGGCGATTCTTCTGTGCAGTAAGAATATTTAGAATCAACAAATGCTTTTAGCAAATTGGCAAAGTTTTCGAGAATTCTTTGTGAAATAATCACTCAATGTAGATTTTGATGTGACCTTTAATTGCATCTATGATTTTGGACATTCTGACCAGTAAACTGAGATATTTCATTTAACGGCGAACCTTTCATTTAACGACCAGTAAAAACTAGGACCTTTCATTTAACGACCAGCGAAGTAGCTGGAACATTTCATTTAACGACCAGCAAAGTAGCTGGGACATTTTATTTAACGACTAGCGAAGTAGCTGGGACATTTCATTTAACGACCAACGAAGTAGCTGGGACATTTCATTTAACGACCAACAAAGTAGCTGGGACATTTCATTTAATCATTTAACGACCAGCGAAGTAGCTGAGACATTTCATTTAATCATTTAACGACCAACGAAGTAGCTGGGACATTTCATTTAACGACTAGCGAAGTAGCTGGGACATTTCATTTAACGACCAATGAAGTAGCTGGGACATTTCATTTAATCATTTAACGGCCAGCGAAGTAGCTGGGGTATTTCATTTAACGACCAACGAAGTAGCTGGGACATTTCATTTAACGACCAACGTAGTAGCTGGGACATTTCATTTAATCATTTAACGACCAGCGAAGTAGCTGGGACTTTTCATTTAATCATTTAACAACCAACGAAGTAGCTGAGACTTTTTATTTAATCATTTAACGACCAGCGAAGTAGCCGGGACTTTTCATTTGATCATTTAACAACCAGCGAAGTAGCTGAGACTTTTCATTTAATCATTTAACGACCAGCGAAGTAGCTGGAACTTTTCATTTAATCATTTAACGACCAGCGAAGTAGCTGGGACTTTTCATTTAACGACCAACGAAGTAGCTGGGACATTTCATTTAACGACCAACGTAGTAGCTGGGACATTTCATTTAATCATTTAACGACCAGCGAAGTAGCTGGGACTTTTCATTTAATCATTTAACGACCAACGAAGTAGCTGAGACTTTTTATTTAATCATTTAACGACCAGCGAAGTAGCTGGGACTTTTCATTTGATCATTTAACAACCAGCGAAGTAGCTGAGACTTTTCATTTAATCATTTAACGACCAGCGAAGTAGCTGGAACTTTTTATTTAATCATTTAACGACCAGCGAAGTAGCTGGGACTTTTCATTTAATCATTTAACGACCAGCGAAGTGGCTGAGACTTTTCATTTAATTACCTGATTTAAGTTCGAAACTTTTGAAAGACAACCAGTACGAGGATTGAACTTGATCTTTAGATTTAAAAACTTTAGCAAAATAACCAGTGCGAGCACCGAGTTTTTCCAACTGAGAGTCGGGAAGGAGACCGACATTCTTAAGATATTTAGAGATTGAAGCAGGAATGATTGTCGGGGTTTCAGAAGTATCCCTAATCCTGAAGAGGAAATAGAAGATTTTATGAAGAGATAACCTGAGACTTGAATTTAGAAGGGATATGACAAGATTTAGAATTTATGATCTATGATTTAGATGGACCAGGTATGCGGTCCAATTTTCAGGATTAAACCCTTATCTTGACGGGGAATATAGAAAGAATAAACTTTGAGAAGACAGAAGAATATAGAACTTTGAAAAAAATGTAGAACATTTGAGGAAATTGATTTATTTTTGTAAAAAGAATTCTCACAGGTAGCATGGTTGCCCCTATGAGTGATATCAGGATTATCCCTTATCCTGAATGGGAAAAACAATAGAATTTGAAGAGAAATTGATATAAATTTAGAAATCAATAAAGATCGATAAAACTTGTATTTGCAAAAAAAAAAAAAATTCTCATAGGTAGCATTGTTGCCCCTACGAGAGGTCTCAGGATTATCCCTTATCCTGGATGGGAAAAAGAATTTAAGGAATTTTAATAAAGAGAAATTGATATATAAATTTAGAAACTCAATGAAGGTTGATGAAACTTGTATTTACAAAAGAATCCCCATAGGTAGCGTTATTGCTCCTACGAGGGGTCTCAGGATTTTGGGGAAATTTCTTCAGAAGAAGGGGTTTGGACCCAGGTTTTGAGAAAATGTTCGAGTTTTGACACTCGAATCGAGAAATACAACGTGATGGATCCAGACGGATGTCGGATGGACTGTCCAAGCTATTAAAAACTATTTTTGGTATTTTCTGTAATTTTAATTTAAAAGTTGGACAATGAGACTCAGATTTAGATCTAGACAATGGATCTGGATCCGAAATCGAGTCAAACATATAAAACAAATTTAATTTCAGTAAAACTTGAGAAATGAACTGGAATTTAGATTTATAAGTGACTTAATCGCTCAGAAAATGATATCAGGGTCAAAAAGAAAATATTTAAAAGATTTTGAAAATTTTGGGGTGTTCACACACACGTTTTCCACTTAGCATTAAAAACACTAGACAATATTTCCCAAAGCCTTCTACACGTTTTTAAAAAGAACTTTAAAACTTAAAATTAATTTCCAAAAGTGTAAAGGAGGGAAAGCTTGCTATATTTGCTGGACAAGAGGAGTTACACTTTTTGTTCAATGAGAATCCACGAAATTGAATGAGCATTTCAAGTTACTAAATTCGTTTTACAACCAAACTTACCTAAGTACCCTCCTTCTAAAAATTAATTTTCTTAACTAAGTAACCTACTTTATTACTAAGTTATTATATGAACTAAGTCAATAGGTAAAACTGAAATATAGAACACGAATTTGAGAAAGACTAATTTAGCTAATAATCAAATCCACACTTACTAAAACACTACCCTAAAAAATGTTTCCTAATCTAAAATCAATGAACCTAGACACTATAATGAACCTTCTATATTCAAAAGGAACCTACCAATTGAAGCCTAGAGCTCTACTAGAGCTCTAATGGCTGACACCCCTACTTGGGGAAGATGACTCTACACGCCTAATTGAAATTTTGCCTAAACTTCTATCACCACTACAATTACGAATCTAAGGCTAACACAAAATTATAACTAATTATTTAAACTAATGGACATACCAACTAACTAGCTAATATGCTGGAAATTCAAACAACACATAAAATGTTAAACAAGAATCTATCCACACGCCTAACCTAAAACACATAACATCCAAAATCAATAATGCTTAAATCTACTTTAGAATCGAATCTATCTAAACTTAGACCTTAATCAACAAATTATAACTAATTTAATAAACTAAAAATCTATGGAAAACATTACAGTAAGTTGGACGACACCTAAAAATTAGAAAACAAAACTCGACTTTTCATTTTCACAAATCTAAAACACCACAATAATGACACGAAATCTACACGGTTCCTAAGAGCATGGATTTGATTAACACCAGATCTATTAGACTGAGAAACACTAAAAAATTTGCAGACACACAACTGAAAATTTAAATCACACTCACTTACCCAACAATACACTCTCACCCAACGATTTTTTTTATAACAAATCACACGACACCTTTAAACCTAACCTAACCTAAAATGGTAAAAAAGCACACTGGGAACAGATGAAACAAGATCAGATTACACAGTGTAACTACAAAAAAAAATTCAGAACCTACACTCCCTAAAACGCCAAGATCGGCTAGAAATATTCTAACCGATTTTTTTGGTTTTTAATTAAAGACACAATCTAAATTAGACTCAACAACCAAACTGGATCAAAAATAAATTTTAAAACATATTTTTCTGTTGAAACCTTACAGAAAACCAAAGATAACAAAAGATTAAAATCGACTAGAACAAGATCTAGCCGATTTTCACGTTTTGATGCTAAAACAAGGGAAATTAAGACTCGACCACTTCAAAATGCAAAGCAAACTAAATCTGACGTGTTGGTCTCTGCACGAATGCTAAACTAAGGTTGAAAATACCAAAACACACAGCACACATAAAAAAAACTGAAACAATACACATGTACACACGTTGGGTTTTAACTAGAAGAAGGGGAAGAAGAAGACCTACCTCCAGGGTGATCCGACGATTGTGGGGAAGGAGAGAGCGGAAGATGCCTTTGGATTTGCGTCCCGTCTTGTTCAAGGATGTTGAAACGTCACCATGAAAGTGGGTTTTGCAGCTGCACCACGTTGGAAATCCACCAAAGATGGGAAAGGAGCCGATTCTCGATCGGAGGGCTTAGAAAACCGGATGAAGGTAGAGTCGGTTCTTCTTGTTGGAGTGTCTCGCACTTCCACGCAAGAAAAGTGCCTTCCACCTCTGCTACATCTGCAAAAGCACAACAATTCAATGTTAATACCAGCAAGGAAAAGGAAGAAATGAAAGGAATGTGAAAGGCAGATGAAGAAATGCTTGGAATTCAAGCAAAATCTTGATCTTCAATGGCAAATGGCATGAGATGGGAGGTTGGAAGAGGGCTGGAACAAGAATCACAAGAAGGGGCGCCAATACCAAAGCCAAAAACGTTTAGGGTTTGCTGAAAAGTTCTATTTATACTTTTTGCCTTTTTCAGAAAAGGGTTTAAATAAAAATATTTTACCTTGCGCCACTTTCTGAAGGGGTTTTCTGAAAATCTTTTCTAAATGGGTATGGATATGCATGTGGGTTGGATTTGGGCTTTCTAAAGATTGATCTAAGGTCCAAAACAACCTAATTGGGTCAGATATGGATCCGATCTACCTCGAAATCCATGCCCAAACACTAAAATAGCCATAACTCTCTCATTTTAACTCCAATTTTTCTGAAATTTGAACCACAACCCCTTGATATCAAAATACATCTAATCATGGGTTTTAAACTTTAAAATAACACAAAATGCATGAATAAATCACTAACATGATGCGCATTTCATGCATCATCAAATACCCCCATGCTTGAATGTTTGTTAGTCCCTTAACAAACCACCAACTATGATATGCAAAAAAAAACAAGAAATGCTAGACATATATGCATAAAAACTAACTCACTTTCATAGGAATCATGGTTGCATTTAGCTTATGCAACAAGCCCTTTAAACCCCTGGGTTACCCCAGTGAACGAGTAAGGTCTCGTGAGGGTTTGCAGAGATGCTACCCACAAACATCAATGAAATGCAGGAATGAATTTTCAAAAATATTAGGCACTTTAAGAAATCGGTTGGAGCAAATATTTCATGTAATGAACACTCTCAAAGCAAATTCAGAAATCTCATGCCACCACAGTAAAAATCTTTTTCCTTCACTTTTCTAAAATTGTAATTATCTATGATTTTTCTCAGAAAGTCAGGTACTATCATGTTAGTACTCATTTATCCTCACTTGTATATTTTCTGCACAGTAATTCACCAATATTCCTAAGCAATAAATTTTTTCTCATTCAGCTCATTCTTTTCTTTCTTTGGATTTTCAATTTTTCACTATTTTTCTATTCTCTCACTTGAGCATTCTTCTCACTTTGAGCACTATTTCGAATATCCAGTTTTGTGACCCGTATAGCGAGCTTTGGGTCAGTGACTCCCAGGCCAGACGACCTTAGGACACTAGATACAGAGTATCCCTCAGACTTAATTGCTCGAGTCACTAGACCTTCTATTCTAATAGTTCACGTATAGTCTTCCTCTCGTCATGTGCAATGTCTCTATCTCTTAGGCTTTCTATGCAGTTCATGTAACAAGCTTTCGAATCAGTGGCTTCCAAACCAGATGTTTTTAGGGCACCAGGTGTAAAACACCCTTCAGACTCTACTTACTTGAACTACAAAGGCCACAAATATCGACTAGACAAGAAGATGATCTCCTTCGTTATCCTTTTCGTCAAGAGATTCAAACACTTCATCTTGTGCCTAAGTTCCACTACTAGGATTCACGAAGTCATCAACAACTAAACGTAGCTCTATTCTTCTAAGCTCATCTTTCAAAAACATCTTTCCATTGCTTATTTCTTCCACAAAACATATTGTGCATACTTATACTAAAGTGATTCAAAACTTTCTAACAATCAAATACTATCTTTTCTTTGAATTTTCTCATAAATAACTACTCTATTTGACTCAGTTCAGAGAAAAAAAAAATTACATGGGGCTTAAAAAATTCTAAACTGTTAGATTATGCCAAAATAATCATATATGCTACAAACTTGTTCTCAAAAGCCTACTTTAGCTAGCAGACATAATTTTTTTTTTTTAATGTGCATCTAAACCACCCCCCCCCCCATGCTTGAATGACATTGTCCCTAGTGGCATACAAAATATGTAAGAATGCAATGCAAATGCACACTAAAAGACAATAAAATGAATACGGGAGAAAGGATAGATACAACCTGATATGTGTCGGGCTTCTAAAGTTTATTGATTTGACTTACAGCATTCTATGCATATCTGATCAATGTCTGCTCTGGAAGCTCTGTCCTGCACCTGGTAACTAATTCTCATACACTAAATGTTAGATCCAACCTGCATAAACCAAAAATAACTGGCAGCACATATGAAATGAAATACTGAAGTGAAAAACCAAACTACTCTACTTTGTACATATGATACACCCCTCTGGTCAAATCCTTATGCCTTCGTGAGATGCACTATCTCACTCTCACCATTCTGCAAGGAATCTGAAATGTAGGGCTTCAGTCTTTGTCCATTAACCTTGAATGTACCTTGGGTCTGAGGATCAAATAATGTAACTGCTCTATGTGGAAACACTTCTTTCATAATGTACGGTCCCTCCCATCTCGATCTCAGTGTGCCTGAGAATAAATGCAAACGAGAATTGTATAACCACACTCTCTGCTCCGGCTCAAACACTTTTCTGACAATGTGCTTATCATGAAATGCTTTAATGCGAGCTTTGTAAATCTTGACATTCTCATATGCATCATTCCTGAGTTCCTCTAATTCTGAGAGATGCAATGCTCTCGCTTTTCCAGTCTGGGTGAGGTCAAAATTTAATTTCTTGATAGCCCAATATGCTCTGTGCTCCAGCTCGACAGGAAGATGACATGCTTTTCTGAATACAAGGCAATACAGGGACATGCCAATGGGAGTCTTAAATGCAGTCCTATATGCCCAAAGTGCATCATCTAAGCGCTGAGACCAATCCTTGCGGTCCAGGCGAACTGTCTTCTCTAGAATTCATTTTATTTCCCTATTCGAAACTTCTACCTGTTCACTGGTCTGCGGATGATAAGGCATGGTGAATCTATGATTAACAAAATACCTTCTCAGCAGAGAAGCTATTTGTACATTCCTAAAATGCTTGCCACCATCACTGATCACCGCACGTGGCACCCCAAAACGATTGAAAATGTTGTGCTTAATGAACTTAAGCACCACTCTATGATCATTGGTCTTGGTTGCCACAGCCTCGACCCACTTGGACACATAATCAACCGCCACTAAAATGTACAAATTTCCGAATGTTGGCGGAAATGGGCCTATAAAATCTATGCCCCAAACATCAAAATTCTCAACTATCAGAATCAGGAGCAAGGGCATCATGTCCCTCTTGGACATGTTCCCAGTCTGCTGACATCTAATACATCTCCTGCAGAACTCATGTGCATCTCTGTGGAGTGTGGGCCAATAAAATCCAGACTGCAAAACCTTTGCAGCTATCTTCCTACTGCTAAAATTCCCTCCACATGCTAAAGAATGGAAAAAACTAAGAATGGACTCGTACTCCTCCTCCGGAACACATCTCCTAATGATCTGGTCTGTGCAATATTTGAACAATTCAGGTTCATCTCAATAATAGTGCCTCACCTGAGATAGGAATCTCTCGCGCTCATTCCTATTCCAATGCTCAGGGATCTGTCTCGAAACCAGATAGTTCACAATATCAGCAAACCAAGGTAACTGTGATGTTCTGACTGCCATGATCTGCTCATCGGGGAAAGAATCACTGATCGGTCTCTGGTTCTGCATGGTCTCCACGATTAGTCTAGACAGATGGTCTGCTACTATATTCTCGCTACCCTTCTTATCTTGAATCTCGAGATTAAACTTCTGTAGTAACAGAACCCAACGAATGAGTCTCGGTTTGGTGTCTTTCTTGCTCAAAAGATACTTCAATGCAGCATGATCAAAATAGACAACCACCTTCGAACCGAGAAGATAGGACCTAAACTTGTCCATTGCGAATACTACAGCAAGTAGCTCCTTCTCTGTTGTGGTATAATTCTTTTGAGCATCAGACAGAGTTCTACTTGCGTAGTAAATCACATAGGGCTTCCTGTCAATTCGTTGTCCTAAAATGACCCCCATAGCATAGTCAAAAGCATCACACATAATCTCAGACAGGAGCGTCCAATCTGGAGGTCTCAAAATGGGCGCAGTAATCAAGACCTCTTTGAGAATCTCAAAGGCCTTCATGCAATCCTCACTAAAATCAAAGGGCTGATCCTTCTCCAATAAAGTACAAAGCGGTCGAGAGATTTTGCTGAAATCTTTTATGAACCGCCTATAAAATTCATCATGCCCTAAAAATGACCTGATCTGCCTCACAATGGTAGGTGGAGTCAAACGAGAAATGGATTCCACTTTCGCTCTGTCAACCTCAATCCCTCTCTTGGACACAATGTGTCCAAGCACAATCCCCTCCTGGACCATAAAATGGCTCTTTTCCCAACTCAGAACTAGGTTTGTTTCCGCACACCTACTCAGTACTCGAGTAAGTTTTTGGAGACAATCCTCAAATGAGGAGCAATATGTGAACACCCCAAATTTTTCAAAATCTTTTAAATATCCCCTTTTTACCCTGATTTCATTTTCTGAGCAATTGAGTCACTTTTAAATCTAAATTCCAGTACATTTCTTAAGTTTTACTGAAATTAAATTCATTTTATATGTTTAACTTGATTTCGGATCCGAATCCATTGTCCAGATCAAAATCTGAGTCTCGTTGTCCAACTTTTAAAATTTCAAAAAAATACCAAAAATAGTTTTTAAATAGCTCGGACAGTCCATCCGACATCCGTTTGGATCCATCATGTTCTATTTCTCAATTCGAGTTTCAAAACTCGAACATTTTCCAAAACCTGGATCCAAACCCATTTTCTAAAGGAATTTCCCCAAAATAACCTCGATTTTTCATAAAAACCCTTCTTTTGTAAATATCTTAAAATTTTGTAAAAAACAGTTTTTTAGAGTTTTGTTTTCAAAAAATACAAAAAAAATATAGAAATTTCAAGAAAAGAGCAAAAAAATAAAAAAACCAAAAAAAGAAAAAAAAACACAAAAATAGTTTTTTAGCACCTTTTTGAAAATCGGGTTTTGAAAACACTTTTTAGAAAAAAACGTTTTTTAAAAACCTTCTTTTTAGAAAATTTTATAAAGTGAAGGACCCAATCTGAGAGGGGCCTAATGGCCACCTTTTATAAAATCGACCCTTAGGGGGTCGATAATGGCATCCATCTCCTACCCTTCCATGCGCATCTTCCTCCTCTATTCAATTCCTTCTTCCTCTGGTGTTCCTCCCCCCCTCCGTAGAGGAAGACCTCTTCATCCTCGAATCTGCCTGATTCAGGTAAGATCCCCTATTTTTTCTGTGTTTTTTTTTATTTTATGTTTATTTTGAGCATAATTCATAAAGATCGACCTGCATATAGCAGTGTCGATCCATGAATGGCGACATTAGTGGAATCACCCCATTCCAACATTTCTTTTTTTTTCTTTCTTTCATTTTTCGTTATATTTTGTTGCTCCAATCCATAGGTAATTTTACTTCCGATTTCCTTTTTTTTCCCCTTTTCAGCTCCCTACTTGCTTCAGAATTTTGGTTCCGTTATGATAAACTGGCTGTCATTTTTCTTTTCTTTCTCGTTTCTCTGCTTTGCTTTGCTTTTCTTGTAATCGTGATGATCTATTCGCGTTTGATTTCTTGCTTCGATAGTGCATAATTCATTTTTTTCAATTTTTGCAATATTTCTATCTAAAACAGCTCCTCTATTTCAACTTCAGCACTCTGTCGACATCCTTTGATTTCTGGAGTTTTTATCATTAGCATATGACCAATTTTTATCATTAGCATATGACCATCATCCCTATACCTCTGCTAGGGCATTCCGTCATCTGATCGTAACCACCTGTTACGTTTTTGGGTCCAGCAAGTTGATCTAATACATCGTCCATTTACCTGGTTGTTCATGTTTTACATCAGTTGTTTTGATCCCATCGTTTACATTCTGTTTCATGATTCATTCAGCATCATATATCCCATGCTTGAGGGTCCAATTATACTCAGGTGGTTAACGGTTCTAATGATTGAAGATCTTGCGATAATGAAAATCGGCATGTTGACAAAATTCTGATCAATAGCACAAATACACTCTTGTATTTTCCATTTTCATGAATATGGGTTTCAATTTTATTTCTCCATTCACAATCATGTAGCCTGGTTCATAACACAAATCATTCACCCTTTATAGTTTTTTTTCCCTTCTCTTTTAGATGCAATGTTAACCTCCTATTGTAGCGCAATAATCGCATGTGTTATCTGTGATTTGCTCGGGACATTGGTTCTGTCATTTGACTGCAAGTTTGTATTCTCTGTAGATTTTTTTTTTGTTTTGTACCATGACTCCCCAGTCGCATCTTACCATTCATGGCATTAGATGCACTCAACATCATTATCATACTGTTAGCCACTCATCTACCTGTGTATATAAACACCTGCTTCCTTTTGAAAGGGTAACGACATGCCAGCTGATCCTTAGAAAATTATCATCAAATGATAATGGAGATCTTCGTGATGTCTAAATTTCTGTATAAGTTAAGGCCTGTACAATGATAAAGCACCTATGAACAACACTAGGTTGCTTCACCTTCAACACTTATGTCTTTTGTCATTCATAATAGCAGCATACATGTTCATTGACTATCATTCCAGCAAGCATCGGTCCCCAATGTGAATACTCACAGGAAAGTCAGATACTGGGATTGGTGTGTTGTTGCTCCAAAATACACAGGCCCCATGATGTGCTGCTGTGCGCTGCCCATTCAGGCAAGAAAACCATGGTGCACTCCTACCAAATCACGCAGGGACGTCTTTAAGTTGAAGTCGGCAGATCTGAATTTGGCACTGTAGACATGATCAAACTTCCATCCATTCACTTGAGTCCTGTTTCATATTGCTGGGTGCTTTTCTTCTGAGTTTCTTATGATGCCATTACAATTTCATTATGCTCAAACATCATTTTTTTTTTTTGCTCTCAGCCATCATGTGAATCCTGCGTAATAGATCAACACTGTCATGGGGTTCATCTGTCATAAAAAAAAAAATGGTCAATATATTGGCCTCGGTTGATCAAGGAAGAAAATTCTCCTAGAGCTCTATATTTAAGTAATTTGCTTGATGGTTCTTAAATATCTCAGTGTTAAGTCCATTTTGTGTTATTTTCAAGATTGTTATGCTTGAAAGATTGTCTTTGTATAATAATTCTCAGCAATAGCAAGCCATGATGACATTAATGATATTACAGTAAGCCGGTAGGATCCAACTGAAAGGTTATATGGGGTTCTGAGGTACGAAATTCATTCATTGTGGTAGGAGTTACAGAAAATTTAATAAGTACATTAGATTTTTTTTCTCTTGATTAAAGGTGTTAAATCAATACATTTCATTAATGAGATGCATTCACATGCCCTGTGTGTTCCATCCCATATAGCCTATGTATCCCCGGCATTTTTTTTTTCTTCCCTGCAGCTACCATCCACACGTCCATCTACACTCATACCTTTGCAGCAAACCATGTCTTTTCTCCATCCAGTGAGCCCCTACCCATGCAACTTCAGCATCCTCACATTCTATATCTACATCTACATCTGCATCTGTGTTAGATCTAAACCAGCAGGATGCCCTACCAGTTATATCCTCGCCACTGTCCAGAACTTCTTAACCTTCACCCCCCCTACATTAACCATCCCCCATTACCTGTAGCCCCTTTTACATTCATTTCCTACCTTTACCCTATCACGTATTACTGTGCACCCCCCAACCTCCTGTACATAACACTGTATATGCACAACACTCTATATACATCATGCACCCTTCAACAACAACACTTGTCCCTGTATATCTTCCACTTCACTTTCCACATTTGCATGGCATTTATCTCATACCTTTCCACTTTCAAACTTGCTATATATTGATTCATTCACTCTTACTGCTAAAGGTATTGTTCATTACAGCCTCTTGCACTTAGCAGTAAAATTTCCTTGGATACCATGGCTCTCACTCATCTATATTGCTGCTATTCTCATTTCTGGACATCGGCAACAGTGCTAGGCCCTGTCGTAGCTCTCATACATTCGCAAACAATGCCAACCACTGCTGTGGTTCTCTGTGTGCATCCCCTGCATTTCCACTAATACCCAGCACCTTATACCCATCATATCCTCACTACCTTCATCCCTATACCGTGGGACTTCCATCTGCTGCACTTGTTGTACATCTGCAGCATACTATGCATCATATCCCTGTGCACATTTCCCCACCATCTTATTTTCCTGCAAAAATCCTTACCCACAATATCTTTAACCATTTAAATGTCATCTCTACATTTCATACCATATGTCTTCATTATCATTCACATCCATTTACATATGTCATCTATGTCAGCCACCTACACTGTCCCTCCACGTTCACCATTTCACCTATATATATATATATATATATATATATATATATATATGTGTGTGTGTGTGTGTATGCATATATATATATTCATATTTATATATACCTATATGTATATAGATATACATATATATACATGTATGTATGCATATACGTACATAAATATATATCAGTTTCATCTTTCCACAATTTAGATCTTAAATACCTTGGCATATGAACATTTTACCATTGATATCCATACGATATGTACAAATTTTCTCTATGTTTATACTAATCAGGTGTTTTGCAGGAAATATGTGGAAAAAGCCGTTTCTTGGATTTGTATTTCAATTTTCAATATTGTAATAAGTTAGGCCTTAAATGAGAATTTACATTTCCAGCTTTTTAGATAGAATGAATGAGCATTGTTAATAGCATAAATTATTTGTTCATATCATTTTCTTTCATTTCAAAGTTTCACAAATGGGAACACGAATGACACGTGCACCATTTCATAAAAGGTGATTAATTCTAAGTTGATGATCTACATCAATGGCCATAGTCAGGATGTAAACCAAAACTTAGGCTTTTCATCTTTTATAAAATAACACTGGATCCACACTGGATCCATTTTTCAAAAATCATCATATTTTTCTAAATATTTTTCTCTTTTATCAGAGTTTAGTTTAAAATTAATTCAATACATATATCAATGGCCATAGTAAGGATATATTGAGAGTTAATTTCGTTCTAAACTCTATAAAAGCACCAAAAATATATTTTATTCTTCACTTGAGTTGAAATATGATTATTATATAATACATTCAATGACCATAGTCAAGGATGTATTATATTTTCAATCTTATTTTAATTCATTTAAAGAATGAGATATGCTTTTCAAAATCCAATTTTAAATTCTTTAAATTCATTCATCATTTAAGATAAAAATGCATCATATTTTCAAAATTCTTTTTCAGAAATCCAAGTGATTTCCTTCAGATATCTTCTTCCACTTCTCAAATCAATTTTCAACTCTTGTAAATTCAAATATAATTTTCAGATTCTAACTTTAAATTCGAAGTCCAATTTGACTTTGAAATTCATTTGTATATCAAAAAATTCAAATTCTAATTCAAATCAAAATTCAAAGTTCAATTTAACTATGAAATTTCTGATTCATTTTCTAAATTCCAAATTCAAGCTCCAGATTCAAGTCCAATTTTTTAAATTCATTTATTCTCAAATCAATTTTGAAATTCCAAATCCAAAGTTAGATCCAAAGTACATATTAGATTCCTGGTTTCGAATCCAATTCCCATTTAGGATTCTGGATCCAGAATCCAACTTTACCTTGGATCTCAGACTTCAGATCCAAATCTATTTTAGGATCCAGAACCCAATTCTACTTTGGATCTCAGACTTCAGATCCAAATCCATTTTAAGATTCAGAATCCAATTTCACCTTGGATCTCAGATTTCAGATCAAAATCCATTTTAGGATCCAGAACCCAATTCTACTTTGAATCTCAGACTTCAGATCCAAAATCCATCTTAGGATCCAGAGTCCAACTCTATCTTGGATCTCAGATTTCAGATCCTAAGACCCATTTTAAGATCCAAAATCCATTTTAGGGTTCAGAATCTAATCCCATCTTGGTTGGATCCAATTCTATTCAGGATCCAGAATCCAATTCCATTTTCAGATCTCATCTGAACTTCCTAAATCCATTTCTATTTTTAAATACCATTTGGATTTCTCAAATCCATCATGATTTCGAATTTTAAATTCAATTTCATCTCAAATTTTATCTCTTCTCTTAGATCTAAGTTCAAAGTCCATTTTCTGACTTTGAAATTTCCTTTCTTTTTCTCTTTTATCTCAGCTTCAAAAATTATTCTTTTCAAATCAAGATTTATTTTCCCAACTCTGATTATTTCAAAGACTTAGAACTTCTCTGATCTATCTCAAAGTTCTAAGTTAGATTTTCTTCACTCCATTATCAAGTTCATCTCAGACCACTTGGAAATTTTTCAAAACATCTTTCAAAAGAACATACATCCTTGCATTGCACAAGCATGATTCTTTGTGTATTTAGACTTAAGATAAATTCTTAGATAATATTTAGACAAAGCAAAAGGCATAAATTCGATCCTTGGTTCGATTACCCTTGGTAAAGACGTCAGGAACGGTCGGACCTCGTACCGATGAGCGAATCCCGTCTCTCCATTTTTCCCATAAATATTCAAAACGGAGGCGAGTAATTTTCTAAATATTTTCAAATCAAGGTCAAGTGAGACCCCGCAAAAGAGTTTCTCTCTCTTCTCTTTCTTTTCTTTTCTCTTCTCTCTTTCTTTTCTATTTTTTTATTCTTCTCCCTTCGAAAAGGAGAAAAATAGAGGTCAGAAAGGAAAAAGAGAAGGAAGAGAGAGAAACCACAAGAGAGGAAAAATTTTGCGTTGATCACAGTTTTGGTGACCGTGATGGGACAAGTCTCCGTCGGGTCGAATTTGTGCCTTTGCTTTGCTTTAATATTTTCTAAGTTTTTATTCTTTAAATGTCAGCTTCATTTTTTTTCATGCAAACCTTAGGAGCCTAGACTCTGTCCTAAGCTGACATAATGCATATAGGATTTAAGTATGGTTTGGTAGGACCATATTGAGAAGATTATTCCATGTTCACATTAGATTTAGGTTTGAAATACAACTCTCCTCAATTCTAGGGATTGAATAAAAACAATGTATGCAAGTGTATGCTTCTATTCATTTAAATCTATCTCTTTAGGACTTACATTAGAGCTTTCTCGTTTTATTGCATGTTGAACATGTTTTTTAAAACATCCCTACCCATAGTTCGGGAGAGAGCCTCACAACTGGACCAATTATTTGGGTTCGCTCCCCCCTACCACGTACCTAAGGGCCATAGTCTGAGGTATATTGGTAGGTGCTCAAGGATGTTGGGAAGCCATTATCTTAGAACCAAAGAGATATTTTTCATATGCCACGTATTTTGAGCTTCAACTTGAGTATATCGGCATACCTTGATTGAAATCAGATGATCTAAATCTTAGAGTCAGGATTAAGGTCCTATCAGCCATTTTTAAATATTGCATATAGAGTCAGCCTTAGGGAGTACTGTTTGTACATCCTTGTTTGTATATTTGTGACTGTCTGATATTTTATATCTTCCTTATATTTTCCAAAATCCTGGGTATATATTTCAAAATTTCCTCTTTGTTTTTAAAACCCAGGTGTATTTTTCTTTGTCTTCTTCTTCTAAATTTCTTCAAAATTCTCCTGATCCTGCCTACAAGTTCTTCAAAATTTTAAATCTTTACCATTTATTCTCAAATTTTATCTTTTTCTCTTATTTTTCTTCTTCTGATTTTATATTCTTGTTTATATTTTCATAAATAAAATCTCTCTTTATCAAGAGATATTCTTTTCAAAATAAACATGTTTTTTTATGTTTTAGTTGGTTACTCTCTCTCGTAGGGTAAACAACGCAATTGTCACAAATTTTGTGGCGACTCAATCCCTAGTAATGGGATACAATTTTTTAGATTTCAACCTAAATCCTTCCTCTTGTCAAAAACTTCTCCAAAAAGTTTCTTTGGTCTAAAAAACCTCCACTTTCCTCTATAGAGAGCGCTGATATTCAAACATGGTTCAGACAAGAGTGGGAAAAGAAACAGTTCCTCAAAACAGCGACAGTGAGACGGAAGGGATGAACTCTCCTAAGTCGGTCAGGGGACAGGGTCAGAACAAAGGAGACGACATTGACCCCGCTATGTATGGTATGTTCCAAAAGATGATGGCGAGGATGATGTCAGAGCAGGCCGAGGCAAATCTGAAAGAGGCAGTTCCTAAAGGCAAACTGAGGAAGAAGCTTGTAAAAAAGCAAGTCAGAGTCATTAGAAAGAAGGTACAGCAAGACACTACTTCTGAGGAATCAGAGTCAGTCGAGGAAGAATCAGAAGAAGAAGAGCAGATTGTCTACAAACAGAATCCTCTAAGGCAGTCCGTAAAGATAGCTACAGAAGAGCCTGAATCTGTCAACAAGCCCAAGTCTGGGGCTCCAGCAGAGGACCTGATGAGCAAGCAGATGAAGGAGATGAATTGAGAAATCAAGGACATTCAAGCCAAGGATAAGGGCAAGCAGACTTACACTGGCGAGGATTTTTACGATGGTCTGGATGGGGACGATAACCTAGAGAATCTTCCTCGCAAGTTTCTCAAATTTGACGGGACTGGCAACCCTAAAGCCCACTTAGCCACCTTTTATGCAGAATGTTGCCGTTTCAGAAAAGACAACAGGGCTCTGTTCATCTGTTTTCCCCGCAGTCTAGAGGGTGTAGCGGCCAGATGGTATGCTGACCATATCAATCCTATCAAACTACGAGAGTTCGATAAGGTAGTAAATTTGTTCATCGAGCGCTTCTTATTCAACACTGAAGCCTCACCTACATTAAATCATCTTTACAACCTGAAGCAAGGAGAGACTGAAAGAGCAGGAGATTTCATTCACAGGTGGAGAAGCACCTGTAATAAAATGAAGGTACCCATTCCCGAGGAGCACGCATTGCAGATAATCCTCAACAATTTCTCTCAGCCCATAAGGAGCCTCATCGCCACTTCCCCGGCGAAATCCTTCATCAAATTGATTAAGCGAGCCGAATGGCTCGAAGCAGGAATAGAAAGTGGGCTTTACGAGAGCACGCCTCTGGTCAAGAATATCCAAGACCAGAAGAAGGCGCAATTCGCTCATTCAGTTGATGCCTCCTGCAATAATCTTGGCAGCAACAACAAAGGAAACAAGAACAACAGTGGTTGTGGCCCGAGAGTAGATCAGAGCAAGGGGCAGAAGGAAAGATCCTATAAGAACAATGACAAACCGCTTTCAATTGGCCTTCAGCAAAAGGCTGATCTTCAAGAGAAGCCCAAGTATATCAAGTGGGAGAAAGATTGAGTCTTCACCCCATTAGCTCAAAGTTTAGAAGTGATTATGGATTACCTTTTAAAGCATGGGATGATCAAACTCCCAAAAATCGCAGATCCTCCCGTAACGCTGGGAAAATTCAATGACCAATTCTGCAAGTACCATAGGGCAACAGGGCACGACACCAAGCACTGCTTCATCCTCAAGCATATGACACAAGACTGCATTGACAGAAGTGAGCTGATAGAGGATGAGGAAGAAGGGCAACCAGCAGTCCTGACAGAGCCATTTCTGGATCACTCAAAGAATTGAGGATGCCCAAGTTTTTTTTCTACATTGTCATTTTCCTTTTTTTTAGTCATCTTATAGGGGAAAGTTAGCCCAGTCTTTTTGAATCCTTTCTTTTCGAAGTTCTTGTAAATATTTAGTTTGTTATCAAACTTTTGCTTATCAATGAAATGCCAATTTCCTTTATATCTTTTATATCCCATACTTCTTTTCCCTTTGCCATACAGGGGCATTTAAATTCCTGTTCTTTTCAGAATGCGAGACAATCCTGACATCATTCATGAGAGAAACGATATTACCTATGAGGGTTTTGCAAAAAATCATAAAATTTTGAAAGTCTTCGTTATAATGACCAAAGAGTTCTAATATTCTTTGGTCCAACCTTTGTAAAAAATCAACCCTCGTGTTGATCATATTTTCAAAAATAAGTTTTCGAACCATTGCATTGAAAATTCAAAACTCGTGTTGATCCTATCTTCCAAGATCGGTTTCAAAACATTATATTCAAAGATCAACCCCAGTGTTGATCTTATCTTCCAAAATAGATTTCAAATCTTTATATCCAAAGATCAACCCTTGTGTTGGTCTTATCTTCCAAAATAGATTTCAAATCTTTATATTCAAAGATCAACCCTTGTGCTGGTCTTATCTTCCAAAATGGGTTTCAAATAATTCAAAGATCAACCCCTGTGTTGGTCTTATCTTTTAGGATTGATTTTAAATCATTATCATTCAAAGATCAACCCCTATGTTGGTCTTATCTTTCAGGATTGATTTTAAATCATTATATTCAAAGATCAACCCTTGTATTGGTCTTATCTTTCAAGATTGGTTTTAAAACATTACATTCAAAGATCAACCCTTATATTGATCTTATTATCAATTTCAAACTGTTATTTTCAGAAATCAGATTTATTGTTGATATTTTTTTTCAAAAAATTGGTTTTCAAACCATTGCCTTCAAAAAATTAACCCTCATGATGATCTCTCGTGTTTGGTTCCCTTTCAGAGATTCAGTCCTCGCACTGATCATTCTTCTCACAATTGATTCTTCTTCCCAAAAATGATTTCTCACTTATCTTTTTAAATGAACATTTTCCTTTCAAGATCCCATATGCAGGCAGGATAAGAAAACTCATTTTCTCAAATCTTATAAATTTCCAGCTAATTTTGTTATCTTTATCAGTTTCATTCATTATATTCATATTTTTATCAAGTTTACATCAATTTTATCAAGTTTTATCAAATTTTCCTCAATTCTATTAATATTTTATCAAATCTATACCCCTTTCTTGTTAAGAGATAAACCTGATGCCTCTTTTTCAATGAGGTATTCTTTTTATATTCCCTCTCAGGTTAAGGGATAAACCTGACCCTCGTTGTCCGAGGTGTTCCCTTTCAGGTTAAGGAATAAACCTGACCCTCGTTGTCTGAGGTGTTCCCGCTCAGGTTAAGGGATAAACCTGACCCTCGTTGTCCGAGGTGTTCCCATTCAGGATCAGGGATAATCCTGAGACCCCTCGTAGGAGCAATAACGCTACCTATGAGGATTCTTTTGTAAATACAGGTTTCATCAACCTTTATTGATTTTTTAAATTTATATCAATTTCTCTTTATTTACTTTCCTTAAAATCTATTTTTCCCATTCAGGATAAGGGATAATCCTGAAACCCCTCGTAGGAGCAATAACGCCATCTATGAGGATTCTTTTGTAAATACAAGTTTCGTCAACCTTTATTGATTTTCTAAATTTATATCAATTTCTCTTCATTTATTTCCTTTCCCATTCAGGATAAGGGATAATCCTGAGACCCCCTCACAGAAGCAACAAGGCTACCTGTGAGAATTCTTTTCAAAAACAAAGTTTTCATAAATTTATTCCATTTTTCTTCACTTTTATAAATTTTATTCTTTTTCCCTTTCAGGTTAAGGGATAAACCTGAACCTCGACATTCAAGGTATTCTTTTTCAGGATAAGGGATAATCTTGAGATCACTCATAGGAACAATAATGCTACTTCTTTTACAAAGTAAATCGATTTTCTCAAATTTTCTCCATCTTTCATCAAATTCTATATCCTTCTATCTTCTCAAGTTTTATTCTTTCTTTTCCCCCGTTCAGGATAAGGGGTTAATCCTAAAAATTAGACCGCATACAACTAAATCCGCCGGTCCATCTAAATCGTGAATTATAAATCATAAATCTTGTCATATCCCTTCTAAATTCAAGTCTCAGGTTATCTCATCACAAAATCTTCTTTCCTTTTCAGGTTAAGGGGTAAAACCTGAATCATTTTTCCTAAATTCTCATTAAATGTCTATTCTATTTCCCCTTCAAGTTAAGGGATAAACCTGAATCATTTTTTCTAAATTCTCTTCAAATGTCTATTCTATTTTCCCTTTAGGATAAGGGATAATCCTGAAAACCCGGCGATCATTCCTGCTTCAATCTCTAAATATCTTAAGAATGTCAGTCTCCTTCCCGACTCTCAGTTGGAAAACCCAGTGCTCGCACTGGTTATTTTGCTAAAATTTCAAATCTAAAGATCAAGTTCATTCATAAGAATCAGTCCTCGTGTTGTTTGTCTCTCAAAAGGTCTTAAATCTTAGATCAAATCATTAAATCAAAGGTCGTTAAATGAAATGTCCCAGCTACTTCGCTGGTCGTTAAATGAAATGTTTCAGCTCCTTTGCTGGTCGCTAAATGAAAGGTCCCAGTTTTTACTGGTCGTTAAATGAAAGGTTCCAGCTACTTCGTTGGTCGTTAAATGAAAGGTCCCAGTTTTTACTGGTCATTAAATGAAATGTTCCAGCTCCTTCGCTGGTCGTTAAATGAAAGGTTCCAGCTACTTCATTGGTCGTTAAATGAAAGGTCCCAGTTTTTACTGGTCATTAAATAAAATGTTCCAGCTCCTTCGCTGGTCGTTAAATGAAAGGTTTCAACTACTTTGTTGGTCGTTAAATGAAAGGTCCCAATTTTTACTGGTCATTAAATGAAAGGTTCCAGCTCCTTCGATGGTCGTTAAATGAAAGGTCGCAGTTTTACTGGTCAGAATGTCTAAAATCATAGATTCAACTCAAGGTCGCATCAAAATCTATATCGAGTGAATATTTCACACAGAATTCATGAAAATTTTGCCAATTTGCTAAAAGCATTTGTTGATTCCAATATTCTGACTACACAAAAGAATTACCTCAGATTACTGTAAACACCCCAAATTTTCCTCATCCATTCTCAAACAACCCTCATCGTGCAGTGCCAACCCTGTTAGGTCAGTGTAGGAGTCAAACCTCGAGTAAGTTTCAGAAAACTATCACTTTACCCATTTTCATTAGGAAAATTACCATTTTACCCCTAGGACATCCCGAACCTCAGTCAGTCGAAGTCAACCAAGCTCATTGGTCAGTTTAGAACAGTTCAAATATCAGTCATTTCAAGCTCATCTGAGCTCACAATGAACAAACCATTTTCATTTCTGACAATTCCTGCCAAAATGGGATCGTTTCTTTAGAAATGAGCTCATTTCTTGCTCAAATCCAAGCCAATTGTCTCTGAGTTAGTCATTCATAGTCAGTCGTACTCCCCAGAGTCTAACTTGAGCTCACCAGGAGTTCGAGTGCTCCCGTTTCAGTTCAAAATCATTTCTAAGTGTCCAAGAGCCCATCTTAGTCCATTTCAGCTCTTTCAGCTAAAATTGAGCCGAGTTCAGTCAGTTGAGCCAGTGTTTGAGCCTCGATTTTAGTTCATCTCAGTATTACTGACCTTTGTTTCAGCTCAAACCTAGTTCAGGTTCGTAATTCACTTCATTCCAGTGACCATTTCGTGCCATTTCTCTAAAAATGACAGCTTTTCTTGAAAATTCAGTCAGAAAGGTCAGTTGAGTGAGTATCATTGTCAGCTCATTGGAGTTCTGAAACTCTAAAACCCAACTCAATCTAGCTTATCTCAGTTCAATCCAGCTCGAACCCCAATTTCCAGTGTCACTCTGACCCAGTAGAGTCCCGAAAACCATTTCTTTAACCATTTCGCAAATTTTATCGGTTTTAATGCTTTTTAAACTAGTACAAGTGTTAATCGGGGTTTAAAATCCAAAATTCTTCATTCAGGGTCTGCATTTCGCATGTCATTTCTCATCATTTCATATCATTTCTCAGCATTTCATAACATTTCATCACATTTCATTTCATTTTTGAAGTCTAGAACTCCAGTTTTATAAATTTCAATCTAGATCGAGTTTTAAAAGCTTTCAAAAATCAATTTCAAACCCCGGGTTTTCAAAATTGACATTTTTACCCCCGGGAGTCTAAATTTGGAAATATTTTCTCAAGAAAAATAATCTGGATTTATTTCGAACTCAAAATTTTGAATTCGACACTGGATTTGCTTTGCAACGGGGTATTGAACTTCAAAATCCGAGTTCGTTTTAAAAACTGCCAAAAATAGCTCGTTTCGTATGGAAATAAATTTGAAAGTATTTTCTCGAGAAAAACAATCTGGATTTCTTTCAAAATTACATTTTTAAATTCTACATTGGATTTGCTTCGCAACGGGGTATTGAACTTCAAAATCCGAGCTCGTTTCAAAAACTGCCAAAAATAGCTCGTTTCGTCTAAATTTTTTTTGAAAAGACTATTTTACCCCTCTAATCGTCAAAATGAATTTCAAAAGTGGAATTTGGACCCTTTCTGAGATGGCCTACTCATTTACATTTCTATTTTATTAAAAAAAATATATTCTTTTATTCCTTTCAATTTTCTTTTTATTTGTTCATTTTTGTTTTTTTTATTTATTTTGCGTTTTAGAGAGGTGGAACCCACAAGGTGGTCACCCAAGCCTCCAACCCCACTTTCCATTTTTTTCCTCATTTTTCTTTCCCTTTTCCTTTTTCCTTCCTTTTCTTTCTTTCCTTTCTTTTTCCCTTTTCTTTCTTTTTCTTCCTTTTCTTCTTCCTCTTCTTTCCCTTTTCCTTCTTTCCTTCCTTCCTCCCTTCTTTTCCCTCTTGCCCAGCCATTCACATAGAGGTCTTCTGGATTGAGTCATTAAACCCTAGGTAGAAATTAATTAAGACCTAATTTGGAAACAAAGAAAAGAAAAAGAGGGAGAAGAGGCTAGACGGCTGCCTCAAGAAACTCACGTTTCTCTCTCTCCCTCTCTCTCTTTCTCTTCTGGCTCTCCCTTCAGCCATCAGTTGCAGCAGACCTTCCATGGCAGCAAAATTTCCAGCTCTCCACAGCAGCAGCCTTCTCCAGCCACCTGCGTCAACCACACTTTGACAACAACACCTCCAGCTTCACCATTGCAGCCCCTGCTACAGCCTGCAGCAACACCTCAAACCACCTTCCTCCAGCAACAGATCTCAACACCAGCAAGTTCACCTTTCTCTTGGTAACGCCCAACAACGTCTCCTTCTACGTTGCAGCCACCTGCTACCTCCTTGCTCCAGTCGATACAGCTCTTAGTGGCAGCCATTCTTCAACCACCAAAAAACGTCCAGCAACTTCAACCACTACTCCCAACCTTCACCTTCAGCCTAGCAGTCACCATATAAAGAGAAGCCCAGCCGGTGATAACCTTCCTCAAGTCATAGCTCCAATCGGCCCCTATTTGGTAATAGCTGCCCTTCCCCAGCCATATCCATCCAGGTTGCACCCTCCTTCGTTTGTAGCAAGAACCCAAGGTGAGACTCCCGTTTGGCCCAACTAGAATCTCACGTTTGCTTGCTTTTCTTTCATGCGATTTTTTCCCTTGTTCCCCCCTTTGTTATGATATCCCTGAATTCTATCCCCATAGGGATGAGATAAAACTAATTCAAAAACTGGGCCTATGCTCATGTGAAGGTCATCTTCATGAAGTTTAAAATTAATTTATCTTATGTGTTGAAGCTCTATAAACCACCAGATTCACCCATCTCATGGGATTGAATCTCACATTTCGAGAGCCAAATCAAAGGTAGATCATGCCTCTCTGAATTTTTATTTTTATTCTTTTTTTTTTCTCTTCTTTCTTGTGTTATAGTTTTTATGTAGGTTCATGTATTCCTCTTAGTATCACGTTCGGCATGGTAGCATTTTTTTTTGTATTTAGGTTAGTCATGATAAAGTCTCACTGTAAGTTTACAAATTTGATTATGAGCATCCAGTCCAATCATTATTTCATGCATGGTTTTTCTTCTATAAATCTAAAAAAAATTCATGATAGTTAGCTTTGATTATTTGTGTTTTCCTTACAAAAACCCAGATTGATTTGGGTTCTGCAACTTTCTTTTAAAAATCAAATCTCAAACTGGGATTTCCTATTTCCAGAACCTCCAGTTCGCGCTTTAGCAGACAAGAACCTCTGATACCACCCTTGTGGGAGATTCGGATCATCTTCCAAAAATCACAGTGGATTCATGATTAAATCTACTAATGATCTGTAGATTTTGAGGTTTTCCAAGCAGTTTTAACACCTGTTAAAAATCGGATTTCCCAGACCCTTGGGAAAATCTCAATTTTCCTTTGTCAGGGTGTAGACAGACCCTAATGCACCGAGTCCACCCAATCCGTACATCGTATGCAAAAACTTTCAACACAAAAGTTATTCCTAACATATTTTTCTGTCATTTCCCAAAATTTGGGGATTTTTCGAACTGTTTTAGTAGTTTTCGAAAAATTTTCTTTTCTGTCTGACAGATTTCAAAATCCCAAAATTTCAGAGATTTGGGTCTTTGATAACAGTGTGCCTCTTTCCAAACCGTAACCCAAATCCAAATGGTGTAAATAGATCAAATTTTATTATGTTTGTCAGGGAAATTTTCTCACAATTCCAGTCTTTTTCCCATCTGTTTACTATTTTTCCCATATTTTCTACCGAAACCTGTCTGTTTCCCCTAAATCCTAGAGTCGCCGGATTCTGATCCGACTTGCCGGAGTGGCACAGCTCCGACCATAGGTCAAAACCAGAAAGTGTAAAATAAAAAAATCTTTGACTAACTGTCCTATGTCACCCCATAAAATTTTGGAAAGTTTTATGGAAGTTTGATATCCGAAATCCCCTTTGGAATCAACATTTTAGGCAAAAATCACAAAATTTAGGTTTTTTATTTGAATTTCCGTATTTAAAAATACAACAAAAATTAGATTTTCGAGCTCCATTCTGTTTTTAGGGTTATTTTAGGTGTTCATGCCAAATTTGGCTTAATTCCAAGTTCATTTGCTTCATGTGTTAGTTTATCTTTAAATTCAGAAGCGAAAATCAGGCGAAAATTAGGTTAAATTTTATATTTTATGATATTTTCTCCATTTTAGGGTTTTATTCATATAAATTAGCATGTATAATCATATTAGGGTTAATTTTAATGTTATTTGCATTTCATATTTTCCATTTTTGCAAAATTTATTTTAGAAAATCGTGGTTTCAAGGCCATAGTCTTGTTGTCGGGGGTATTTTGGTTATTTTGACCTAAATTTCAAAATTTCAATCTTTAATTTCATAGATTTTCATGCATATTATCATATTTCATCATATTGTATTTGATTTATTTCATTTGATTTTCAAAATTTATAAAATTTCTTTCAGAAAACCCTAATTTCAATGTCATCGAGGGCATTTTGGTCATTTTGACCCCAATTTCGAATTTTCAAGTTTATTTTCAAAATTTATTCATTATTTCTAATGTTTATATCAAAGGGGGTATGAATTTGGGTTTATATCTGAATAATATCCGATAATTTCCCATATTTTCGGATAAATTAAAAAAAAACCTACATTTTTTGTGCTAACCTTGTTTTCCAGTTTTACAGGAATATTCAAGAAGAATACTTAGCCATTTTATTTCTTTATTTTATTCAATTAAATATAAAAATCAATGTAATATTTGGAATAAGAGTTATTTTTCTGCTTAGAATAGGGCTGCATTGCATATAGTTTAATTTATGTAAATTTTAATATGCGATGTATGATTCATGTATATTTTTTTTTCAAATTCACTATGGTTTACACGAATGGCACGTGCACAAGCTCTTATGGAGTTTATAAACTCGGTGGAATTCGTATCTATGGCCATAGTCAGAATACGATGAAAACCAAGATTTATGATCTTCGTATTTGCCACATTCAGCCTACACTCTTAGGCTAACATAAAAAATGCACTGCATTTTCAAAACTTCAAAATGATTTCCCAATTCCTCAATTGAAATTCTCTTTCAAATTCATATTCATTCATTCATCTCATTCAAATTGCATTATTTTCAAATTCATTTTCCAATTTCAATTTCAGATAAATCAGTTTTCCCAAAAATTTTCCAAGTTTCTCAAGATTTGATTTTCTCAGAATCCTAAGTTTTCAAATGACATTTCAAAGTATTTCCCAAGTTCAAATGAAGATTTTCCAATGTTTTAAAATTTTCAAATTTCAAAATCCCAAGTTTTCAGAAATTGATTTTCCCAAGATTCAAGTTTTCCTGAGACTTCATTTTTCAATCCAATTTCTGATTTCCAATGAAATTCAATGATTTTCCCAAGTATTTCTCAAGTATTTTCCAAGCACATTTCAATTTTCCAAGCAAACATCATTTTTTTAAAACTTGCAAACTTGCATTATTTTCAAAATTCCAAAGCACAAGCCTGATTCTTTGTGCATTCTAAAAAAAATAGAGCATAATTTAGATATTTGAGTCAAGTTAGAGCACATAATTGATCCTTGGTTCAATTACCCCTGGTAAAGGCGCCAGGAACGATTGAACCTCGTACCGACAGACGGATCCCATTCCACAGAATTTTTCCGCAAATTTTCAAAACGGAGGCGAGTAATTTTCAAAACCAATTTTCAAAACTTTGGTAGAGTTTGACTCACGAAATTCGTTTCTCTCTCGCAAGAGAGGGGAAAAAATTTGCGATGATAACAGGTTTGGCGACCGTGATGGGACCTGTCTTCGTCTAATCAATTATGTGCTTTGACTTAGCTCAATTATCAAAATTATGTTCTATGGAATGTCAGCTTTAATTTCTGGTATCATGTGAACCTAGGAGCTTAGACCTTAACCCAGCTTACATGGATTGCATGTAGACTAGGCATGGTTTGGTAGGACCATATTGAGGAGAATTATGCATGCTCACTTAGACCTAGGTCTGAAATACAACACTCCTCAATCTTGGATTTGTATGAAAACAATGCTTGCTTCTTTAAAATTTTCAAAATTCTATCTCTTTAGGACTTAGAGCCATCTGTTTGTCTGTATGTGATCATTTTTCAAAAATCACCCTGCCTATGTCTACCCGGTCTTCACGTTGCGGGGCTCTCTTCCAGAACCATAGTTCGGGACAGAGCTTCACAACTAGGCCACTTATTTGGGTTAACGCCCCCCTACCACGTACCAAGGGCTATAGTCCAACGTATATCGGCAGGTGCTCAAGGATGTTGGGAAAACACAAGCCTAGACCCGGAGATGAATTTTTATGCCACGTACATCAAGCCTCAGCTCGAGTATATCGGCATAGCATGATTGAACACAATTGATCTGAGCCTAGAGTCAGGATTAGGGTCTTAAAACTCTTTCAAAATTGATGCATTTAGAGTCAGCTTCTTAGGGATTGTTGTATGTGCATAATTGTTTGTGATTGAATGTATGATATTCATTTTCGTCTTATTTTCCCATATTTTTTCCAATTTTTCCAAAATTCTGGATAATTTTCCAAAATACCTCATTTTCTATCTTTTGTGAAATATCTTATTTTTCTCAAAAACCTTGGACGATTTTTCCAAATTATCCACCTTTTCTTCAAAACTCCAGGTGATTTTCCATTCTTCCGTCCCTCTGAAATTCGAATTTTCAGCTTTTTATTTTATCCTGCCTGCAATTTTCAAAATTCTTGTATTTTTCCAAAGACTAATTTCAATCTTCCTAGCTTTCAATCCAATGGCATCCAATCAGCTTGACTCCATTTTTCCTGAGGGTCACATCTCCTACGAGGTGTGACAAAGTCTTCCTGAGCATCGAGCTCTCAGCACCGGACCCTTCTTCCCCTGGTGGTACTATGTTTGGTTCAAAAACTTCTCTCGTATGTTTCTGGACCACTTGAGCGATTGCGGGTTGGAACTGGCATCCGCAGTAAGAAAATTGACAGTCAACGGCAATCTGATCCATGCACTGGCAAAGCGATGGAATCCGCGCACTTGCACATTTTGGTTCCCGTGGGGCGAGATGACACTACTGATGGACGAATTTTCAAAGATCATGGGACTGCCTGAGTCAGCCGGTCAACCTGGAGATCCGTTAGAGTAGCAATTTTTGATCAATGTCAAGGGTCTGAACCCTAAAGATGTTATAGCTCGCATGACAGGACGCAAGTCTTGGCCAATGATTGAAGAAAATGAGAATGAATACGTGAGTCTGATCGAGATCTACTGACAATATGGGGCATTCGCAGAAGTTAGCTCATTATCCAAAACAGCTCAAGAAAGAATTCAGTATGCGATGGTCGTATGCACTGAAGGGCTCATTTTCTTCCCAGATATACATATGTGTATGGTAAGCAGTTCAAGCTACTTGGCCCATTTTCCTATACCTACTACTATCCAGAGCGATGCGTCAGGCAATTTTCTCAAAGATAGAAGCGCGTAGAAGCTCAACTACTATCAGGGGTTATGCCAAAATTCGACCTTGCATCAGCACAGTGATCCGAAATATACCATTCTGCCAAATATGGCTGAGATTCTTTCACCATTCTCACTCTTTCTTCCAGTCCTCGTGTCTCTGCTGATCATAAAGAGTGGTGGCAAATTGTCTGTCTGCCCCCTCTTTCTCAAGTTTATTATTAATGCAATCATGTTTTCCCTTCAATGAATGAAAATCTTTCAAATTCTTTATTCTTGGTTTGATGACCTCGCCTAGGTAACGAGGCATAATTTTCAGTTGTTTATTTTCTTTGCGAAGGAATGGAAACGCAATTGTCGTAATCCCAGCGACAACTCAATCCCTAGTAATGGGATATCCTTTCAATTATCTACAAAATTCTCATCAAATATTTTTCCTATATTCATTTCTATCCTGAATCTTCATCATCAAAATTTAATCACCCATCTTATTTTATAGAGAGCATCAGTATTCCAAGCGTTTCAGATCAGATCAAGCAAGAAGACACCACTGTGTCAGTGCATCAATGATTTTAGAAGCAGGCAAGAAGAAATGGATTCTCCAAGATCTGCCAGAAGACAGAGTCTGAATGATAGGGATGACATTGATCCTGCTGCATATCAGATGTTCAGGAAAATGATAATCAGGATAATGTCTGAGCAAGCTGAAGACAGTCTCAGAAAGGCTCCTATCAAGGAGAAGACATCTGTCTCCTTCTCTCAGAATATCACTAGCAAGAGTAACGAGCGATTTGGTGTGTGTCTGCCCGATATTTTATTCTCGCCGATGTCCTCTATCATCGTGGATTCAGTTCCAAGTATTTCAGATGCCTAGACGAAGATGAAGCCAAAGAAGTCATGCGGGAAGTACACTAAGGCATTTGCGATGGTCACGTCGGCTACCAAAATCTTATCAAGCAAATCATTTGGGCAAGATATTATTGGAAGACTATGCAGCAAGATTGTTACTATTTTGCGAAGAAGTGTGATTTATGCCAGATACATGCACCTTCTATTCATGTACCAACGACATATTTGCAATCTGTCGTCTCACCATGGCCATTTTCTATGTGGGTTTTTGATGTTGTGGGCCCCATCACTCCTTCTGCTTCAAATGACCACAAATATTTTCTTTCCGCAATAGAATATTTCACCAAATGGGTAGAAGCAGTCACTCTACGTACAGTAGAAGATCGACATGTGGTCTTATTCATCCACAAGAATATCCTATGTTGTTTCGGCATACCGCATGATATTGTGTCAGATAATGGCAGCCATTTCAAGAATAAGAGAATGAGGACATTCCGCTCAAAGTTCAGAATTCATCATCATTTTTTTGCTCCTTATTATCCTCAAGGGAATGGTCAAGCAGAGGCCACCAATAAGATTCTGATTCGAATCCTGGAGCGAACCTTGGAAACAGGCCGTAATTGGCATGAGAAGATCCATGATGCATTGTGGGCATACAGAACCACCATTTGGACTCCAACTAATGCTACTCCGTCAGAACTTGTCTACAGAATTGAAGTAGTACTGCCTCTACATATTCAGAAACCTGCTCTGAAATTTGCATCACTTCTAGAATTATCTCTTGATCAGTATCAGCAACAACGGCTAGTATAACTTCATTTGCTCGATGAAAGGAGGCTCAAAGCAGTAGAGCACGCTCAATCATATCGGCAAAGGATAGTCAGACAATATGCAAAATTTGTCATTGAAAGAAAATTGTGAGTCAATGATCTAGTGCCCAGATCAACGGACTCTCTCAAGCACCGCACGGGTGGCAAATGGTCGCCGAATTGAGAAGAGCCCTATGTTGTCGAGGAAGCATTACCCTGCAATTCATATCTGCTCATCAATGCCGATGATATGGAATTATCAGACCCTATCAATGCTCAACATTTGAAAAAATTCTATACTTAAATCTTTTATTCCATCCTTTGTAATTCCTCAATATATTTTCTTCAATAATGGTCAAATTCTTCTTCTCCTATTACACTGGGGCATTATTTTGAAAATTGTCTTCAAAACATCCTGTATGCAGGCAGGATCAAACAAATCTCTCATTTTGCACGCATGTGCACCCATTTATAGCATTTGCATTTGTATGCATTCATTTGCATTGATCTGCATCAAACTTCCCCTTCAGGTTAAGGGATAAACCTGAACTATCCATTCAGGATAAGGGATAAATCCTGAGACCTCGACAATTGTCTAAGTCATCATGAGGATGAAGACTGAAAATCTCTCATCAGAATCAGTTGGGTAAATTTTCAAAAATCCAGTGTTCGTGCTGGTAAGATTTTCAAAACCCAGTGTTCGTGCTGGTAAAATTTTCTAAATCCAGTGTTCGTGCTGGTAAATTTTCAAAAGATCCAGTGTTCGTTCTGGTAAAATTTTCTAAATCCAATGTTCGTATTGGTAAATTTTCTAAATCCAGTGTTTGTGCTGGTAAAATTTCGAAATCTAGTGTTTGTATTGGTAATTCTTTAAAATCCAGTGTTCGTGCTGGTAATTCTTCCAAAAACAATATTCGTACTGATCCATTTTCAAAATCCAGTACTTATACTGGTTCATTTCCAAAATCCGGTATTCACATTGGTACATCTTTCAAAATCCAATTGTTATTGGTCGGCCTTTCAAAATCCAATTTTTATTGGTCAAACTTTCTAAATCCAGTTTTACTGGTTAATGTTTTCAAACCTAATCCATGCTGGTCTAGTCTTCTTGCGGGATTCGAGTTTCGACTCGAATTTTCTTTCCTTCGAAATTCGAGTTTCAACTCAAATTTCTTTCCCTTCTGAATTGGTCTAGAAAATTAGAGTTCCGACTCAAATTTTCTTTCAAATCCAATTCAAATGTCCTAGAATTGGTCTAGAAAATTAGAGTTTCGACTCAAATTTTCTTCCAAATCCAATTCAAATATCCTAGAATTGGTCTAGAAGATTAGAGTTTCGACTCAAATTTTCTTCCAAATCCAATTCAAATGTCTTAGAATTGGTCTAGAAGATTAGAGTTCCGACTCGAATTTTCTTCCAAATCCAATTCAAATGTCCTAGAATCGGTCTAGAAAATTAGAGTTCTGACTCAAATTTTCTTCCAAATCCAATTCAAATATCCTAGAATTGGTCTAGAAGATTAGAGTTTCGACTCAAATTTTCTTCCAAATCCAATTCAAATGTCCTAGAATTGGTCTAGAAGATTAGAGTTCCGACTCAAATTTTCTTCCAAATCCAATTCAAATGTCCTAGAATCGGTCTAGAAAATTAGAGTTTCGACTCGAATTTTCTTCCAAATCCAATTCGCTTGGCTTTCCTTTAAAGGTTTGAACTCCTACTCAAACTTTTCTACAATTTAGTAATTGGTCTAGAAGATCCAAGTTCCGACTCAAATCTTCTTTCAAAACCCAATTCATTTAGTTTTTCCTTGAAGATTTGAATTCCGATTTGAATATTCCCTCAAAACCCAGTTTAGCATCTGGTTCATTCAAAGCTCACAAGTTGAATCCTTTCTTCTTAAACTATGGTCCTTAGGTTAAATCCCTATGGAATTGATGGTTCGTAGGTTGAACCCCTACGGAACCAATGTGATTTGTAGGTTGAATGCCTGTCAAACCAATACGGCTCATAGGTTGAACCCCTTTATAAACCAAAAGTCCTTCTCAACCCAATGATTCTTAGGTTGAACCCCTTTCGAATCAATCTCATTCTCAAAAATTTGATCTATAGGTGGAATTCCTACTGATCCCAGGTTCTTAGGTCGAACCCATTTTGAATTGGTATTTTTCAAAAATTCGATTTGTAGGTTGAAGTCCTCCTGATCCAATTTTCTTTACAGTCCTTAGGTCGAAACCCTTTTGGATTGTTTTTTTTTTTTCAAAAATTTGATCTGAAGGTTGAAGTCCTCCTGATCCAATATTCTTTACAGTCCTTAGGTCGAACCCCTTTTGGATTGGTATTTTTCTGAAATGTGATTTGTAGGTTGAAGTCCTCCTGATCCAAGTTCTTAGGCTGAATCCTTATTGAACCCACGTCGTTCCCAGTGAACCCATGTCGTTCTTAATTGAACCCATGTCGTTCCTAGTAAACTAATTTCTAGTTTCGACCTTCGGGTTAATCAATTTGCAAATTCAAGCTTTCGGGTTACAATCTTACCAACATCAGTCATTTTCTTGCCTTCGGGTTAAAACTTTATCAATATCTATCACTTTCTAAGCCTTTGGGTTACAACTTCATCAATGTCAATCAATTTCAAATCATCAAATTCAACCTCTCAATCAAAATCTTGCTTTCGAGCTGGTCGGTCAACAAATCCTGCTTTCGAGCTGGTCGGTTAACAAATCCTGCTTTCGAGCTGGTAATTCAACAAATCCTGCTTTCTAGCTAGTCGGTCAACAAATCCTGCTTTCGAGTTGGTCGGTCAACAAATCCTGCTTTCTAGTTGGTCGGTCAACAAATCCTGCTTTCGAGTTGGTCGGTCAACAAATCCTGCTTTTGAGCTGGTCGGTCAACAAATCCTGGTTTCGAGCTGGTCGGTCAACAAATCCTGCTTTCGAGCTGGTCGATCAACAAATCCTGCTTTCTAGCTGGTCGGTCAACAAATCCAGCTTTCGAGTTGGTCGGTCAACAAATCCTGCTTTCGAGCTGGTCGGTCAACAAATTCTGCTTTCGAGCTGGCTGGTCAACAAATCCTGCTTTCGAGCTGGTCGGTCAACAAATCCATCTTTCGAGCTGGTAGTTCAACAAATCCTGCTTTCGAGCTGGTCGGTCAATAAATCTTGCTTTCGAGCTGGTCGGTCAACAAATCCTGCTTTCGAGCTAGTAGTTCAACAAATCCTACTTTCGAGCTGGTCGGTCAACAAATCCTGCTTTCGAGCTGGTTAGTCAAAATAAAAACCCAACTTTCGAGTTGATCTTTTATCGAGTCTTTTCAAGACTCAATTTAGTCATGGATGTGTCAATTAAACCTCAAGCAATTTCTTTCACCAAGGATTTCAAGAACATTTTGCCAATTTGTCATTAAATATTTGTTGATTTCAAAATCTTTATTGCACAAAATTGTTACCTCAGAATACGTTCAGTATTACTTCAAAAAGGACAATGCTTTCGCGAAAAAGGATTCAAAATTCAAAATCTTTCTATTGGCCAACCAAAAGGATGAAGAATAAATCTTCGATATGGCCAGCAAAGAAAATTTAATGTTTTTACAAAGCCATAAGTGATCGATATTGATCGTAGTCAATGACACATTTTTAAAGATCATCATTGGAAAATAAAGCTGTCGAAATATCCTAGGTGATACAGAAAAATCCATTTAATTTCCATATCTCCTCAATCACCTAAGCTGCAGTTAAATATCTGCAAAAGGGATCTCTCAATTCTCGTCAAGATGAAGACGAATTATGCGAGTTGAGCCTCGGGGCCAAAGAAGATTTGGATCATCTTCGAGATGAAGGAGTTTGTGACGGATCCTTCCAGGGAAAGTTCAGAGCACCGTCAAGATGAAGGCGACTGCGATGAGCCTCCCGACAAACCCTAAAGGATATTTAATTTCTGCTATCATCAAGAGATTTTCAACCAAAGAACCAATAACCGTCAAAATAATCCCTGAGAGAAAAGAAGGATTGGAACATCTCTCAGATGAAGGAGTTTGTGACATACCCTTCAAAAAAAAAGAAAAACAAAAGTCAGGACATCTCCAAAATGAAGGATGATGTAATCCCCAAAAACCCAAGAGAGCTTCAATTCTGCCAATAAAAAAAAAAGTGGGCAGAAAGATCATCATGTGAAAAGAATCCCAGGATATCACACTACCAAATCTGCCAAGAATCTTCTTTAAATTTGTGAAATTCTACTATCAATATTCTTTCACCAATTGCTTTCACAATATCAAGAATACTCTCTTTTCTGTTCATATCAGGGAAATTGATAGCTTCCTTAAAAGAAAGTCAATTGCAAGCAATTTGAATTCGAATCTTGATTCTACGGAGTTAAGCCCAGTCGGAGGTAATACTTCAGGTTGAAAAGAGGGAATACTTTCAAAACAATGTGCATCATTTTCAATTATTTTGATTCAACAACAATTTTCAACATTTTGACAATATTTTCTAGTTATCCTGGCGTGAAGGGAGAGCTTGAGGTTCATCTTTGGCGCATCTTGACATCAGTTGTTATCCCTTTTAGGACTTGATAACGGGAGTTTTCAAGGTTCCTTCTCTTCTGTTGGTATGATCTGAGCGCATGGGCTCACAGATTCGCACACTTCTCTGTGTCCCCACTGTCCCACCATAGACAGTCCAATTTCGGCTTGAGGTTAAGCCACCAATCATTTTCTCGCAAAAGGTCACCAATTTCAAAAGTTATTTAGTCTCAACAATGAGGCACCCAAAATCAAACCCTTTTTCAAGCTTTAGGGACCCCAATTTCATCATTTTGCAAAAACCTTATCGGATTCATTGTGCGGAAGTCCGAAGGTTCCATCATGGGTTCTTTTTTCACTAATCCCATCATTTTTCGCCCAATCAGAATAAGGGTATAAACCTGAGCCTCCTTTGATGAGGTATTTCATTTTCCACCCAATCAGGACAAGGGTACAAACCTGAGCCTCCTCTGAGGAGGTATTTCATTTTTCGATCAGGTTAAGGGTTAAACCTAAGCCTCATTTTAATGAGGTATTTCATTTTCCGGTCAAGTTAAGGGTCAAACCTGAGCTTCGTTTCTACACGAGGTATTTTCTTTCCCATCCAGGTTAAGGGCAAAACCTGAATCTCACTTCTTTTGAAGTAAATTCTTTCTTCTTTATTCTCCATTTCATATCTACCCTTTTCATAAGGGCTAATATTTTCATATCCAGTCAGATCCTTCTAACTGGGGCATTTATATAGCCCAAATTTGGTGTGTTTTTCTTTGCCACTAAGCTCGTCTTCAAGCCGGCTTAGTAGCAAAGAGGGGCATCTGTAAACACCCTAAATTTTTCTCATCCATTCTCAAACAACCCTCATCGTGCAGTGCCAACCCTGTTAGGTCAGTGTAGGAGTCAAACCTCGAGTAAGTTTCAGAAAACTACCACTTTACCCATTTTCATTAGGAAAATTACCATTTTACCCCTAGGACATCCCGGACCTCAGTCAGTCGGAGTCAACCAAGCTCATTGGTCAGTTTAGAACAGTTCGAATATCAGTCATTTCAAGCTCATCTGAGCTCACAATGAATAAACCATTTTCATTTCTGACAATTCCTGCCAAAATGGGATCGTTTCTTTAGAAATGAGCTCATTTCTTGCTCAAATCCAAGCCAATTGTCTCTGAGTTAGTCATTCATAGTCAGTCGTACTCCCCAGAGTCTAACTTGAGCTCACCAGGAGTTCGAGTGCTCCCGTTTCAGTTCAAAATCATTTCTAAGTGTCCAAGAGCCCATCTTAGTCCATTTCAACTCTTTCAGCTAAAATTGAGCCGAGTTCAGTCAGTTGAGCCAGTGTTTGAGCCTCGATTTTAGTTCATCTCAGTATTACTGACCTTTGTTTCAGCTCAAACCTAGTTCAGGTTCGTAATTCACTTCATTCCAGTGACCATTCTGTGCCATTTCTCTAAAAATGACAGCTTTTCTTGAAAATTCAGTCGGAAAGGTCAGTTGAGTCAGTATCATTGTTAGCTCATTGGAGTTCTGAAACTCTAAAACCTAGCTCAATCTAGCTCATCTCAGTTCAATCCAGCTCGAACCCCAATTTTCAGTGTCACTCTAACCCAGTAGAGTCCCGAAAACCATTTCTTCAACCATTTCGCAAATTTTATCAGTTTTAATGCTTTTTAAACTGGTACAAGTGTTAATCGGGGTTTAAAATCTAAAATTTTTCATTCAGGGTTTGCATTTCGCATGTCATTTCTCATCATTTCATATCATTTCTCAACATTTCATAACATTTTATTTCATTTTCGAAGTCTAGAACTCTAGTTTTATAAATTTCAATCCAGATCGAGTTTTAAAAGCTTTTAGAAAACAATTTCAAACCCCGGGTTTTCAAAATTAACATTTTTACCCCCGGGAGTCTAAATTTGGAAATATTTTCTCAAGAAAAATAATCTGGATTTATTTCAAACTCAATATTTTGAATTCTACACTGGATTTGCTTCGTAACGGGGTATTGAACTTCAAAATCCGAGTTCGTTTCAAAAACTGCCAAAAATAGCTCGTTTCGTATGGAAATAAATTTGAAATCTTTTTCTCGAGAAAAACAAACTGGATTTCTTTCAAAATCACATTTTTAAATTCTATATTGGATTTGCTTCGCAACGGGGTATTGAACTTCAAAATTCGAGCCCGTTTCAAAAACTGCCAACAATAGCTCATTTCGTCTGAATTTTTTTTGAAAAGACTATTTTACCCCTCTAATCGTCAAAATGAATTTCAAAAGTGGAATTTGGACCCGCTCTGAGATGGCCCACTCATTTACATTTCTGTTTTTTTAAAAAATATATATTCTTTTATTCCTTTCAATTTTCTTTTTATTTGTGCATTTTTGTTTTTTTATTTATTTTGCGTTTTAGAGAGGTGGGACCCACAAGGTGGTCACCCAAGCCTCCAACCCCACTTTCCATTTTTGTCCTCATTTTTCTTTCCCTTTTCCTTTTTCCCTCCTTTTCTTTCTTTCCTTTCTTTTTCCCTTTTCTTTCTTTTTCTTCCTTTTCTTCTTCCTCTTCTTTCCCTTTTCCTTCTTTCCTTCTTCCCTTCCTTCCTCCCTTCTTTTCCCTCTTGCCCAGCCATTCACGTAGAGGTCTTCTGGATTGAGTCATTAAACCCTAGGTAGAAATTAATTAAGACCTAAGTTGGAAACAAAGAAAAGAAAGAGAGGGAGAAGCGGCTAGACGCCTGCCTCAAGAAACTCACGTCTCTCTCTCCATCTCTCTCTTTCTCTTCTTGCTCTCCCTTAAGCCATCAGTTGCAGCAGACCTTCCATGGCAGCAAAACTTCAAGCTCTCCACAGCAGCAGCCTTCTCCAGCCACCTGCGTCAACCACACTTTGACAACAACACCTCCAGCAACTCCAGTTTCACCATTGCAGCCCCTCCTACAGCCTGCAGCAACACCTCCAACCACCTTCCTCCAGCAGCAGATCTCAACACCAGCAAGTTCACCTTTCTCTTGGTAACGCCCAACAACATCTCCTTCTACGTTGCAGCCACCTGCTACCTCCTTGCTCCAGTCGATACAGCTCTTAGTGGCAGCCATTCTTCAACCACCAAAAAACGTCCAGCAACTTCAACCACTACTCCCAACCTTCACCTTCAGCCTAGCAGTCACCATATAAAGAGAAGCCCAGCCAGTGATAACCTTCCTCAAGTCATAGCTCCAATCGGCCCCTATTTGGTAATAGCTGCCCTTCCCCAGCCATATCCATCCAGGTTGCACCCTCCTTCGTTTGTAGCAAGAACCCAAGGTGAGACTCCCGTTTGGCCCAACTAGAATCTCACGTTTGCTTCCTTTTCTTTCATGCGATTTTCCCCCTTGTTCCCCCCTTTGATATGATATCCCTGAATTCTATCCCCATAGGGATGAGATAAAACTAATTCAAAAACTGGGCCTATGCTCATGTGAAGGTCATCTTCATGAAGTTTAAAATTAATTTATCTTATGTGTTGAAGCTCTATAAACCACCAGATTCACCCATCTCATGGGATTGAATCTCACGTTTTGAGAGCCAAATCAAAGGTAGATCATGCCTCTCTGAATTTTTATTTTTATTCTTTTTTTTTTCTCTTCTTTCTTGTGTTATAGTTTTTATGTAGGTTCATGCTTTCCTCTTAGTATCACGTTCGGCATGGTAGCATTTTTTTTTGTATTTAGGTTAGTCATGCTAAAGTCTCACTGTAAGTTTACAAATTTGATTCTGAGCATCCAGTCCAATCATTATTTCATGCATGGTTTTTCTTCTATAAATCTAAAAAAATTTCATGATAGTTAGCTTTGATTATTTGTGTTTTCCTTACAAAAACCCAGATTGATTTGGGTTCTGCAACTTTCTTTTAAAAATCAAATCCCAAACTGGGATTTCCTATTTCCAGAACCTCCAGTTCGCGCTTTAGCAGACAAGAACCTATGATACCACCCTTGTGGGAGATTCGGATCATCTTCCAAAAATCACAGTGGATTCATGATTAAATCTACTAATGATCTGTAGATTTTGAGGTTTTCCAAGCAGTTTTAACACCTGTTAAAAATCGGATTTCCCAGACCTCTGGGAAAATCTCAATTTTCCTTTGTCAGGGTGTAGACAGACCCTAATGCACCGAGTCCACCCAATCCGTACATCGTATGCAAAAACTTTCAACACAAAAGTTATTCCTAACATATTTTTCTGTCATTTCCCAAAATTTAAGAATTTTTCGAACTGTTTCAGTATTTTTCCAATTTTTTTTTTCTGTCTGACAGATTTCAAAATCCCAAAATTTCAGAGATTCGGGTCTCTGATAACAGTGTGCCTCTTTCCAAACCGTAACCCAAATCCAAATGGTGTAAAAGGATCAAATTTTACTATGTTTGTCAGAGACATTTTCTCACAATTTCAGACTTTTTCCCATCTGTTTACTATTTTCCCTACATTTTCTACCAAAACCTGTCTGTTTCCCCTAAATCCTAGAGTCACCGGATTCTGATCCAACTTGCCGGAGTGGCAAAGCTCCGACCATAGGTCAAAACCAGAAAGTGTAAAAAAAAATAATCTTTTCCTAACTGTTCTCTGTCACCCCATAAAATTTGGAAAATTTTTATGGAAGTTTGAAATCCGAAATCCCCTTTAGAATCAACATTTTAGGCAAAAATCACAAAATTTAGGGTTTTTATTTGAATTTCTATATTTAAAAATACAAAACAAATTAGATTTTCGAGCTCCATTCTGTTTTTAGGGTTTATTTAGGTGTCCATGACAAATTTGGCTTAATTCCAAGTTCATTTGCTCCATGTGTTAGTTTATCTTTAAATTCAGAAGCGAAAATCAGGTTAAATTTTATATTTTATGATATTTTTGCCTTTTTAGGGTTTTATTCATGTAAATTAGCATGTAGAATCATATTATGGTTAATTTTAATGTTAATTGCATTTCATATTTTCCATTTTTACAAAATTTATTTCAGAAAACCCTGGTTTCAAGGCCATAGTCTTATTGTCGGGGGTATTTTGGTCATTTTGACCTAAATTTCAAAATTTCAATCTTTAATTTCATAGATTTTCATGCATATCATCATATTGTATTTGATTTATTTCATTTGATTTTAAAAATTTATAAAATTTCTTTTAGAAAACCCTAATTTCAATGTCATCAGGGGCATTTTGGTCATTTTGACCCCAATTTCAAATTTTTAAGTTTATTTTCAAAATTTATTCATTATTTCTAATGTTTATATCAAAGGGGGTATGAATTTGGGTTTATATCTGAATAATATCCGATAATTTCCTATATTTTCGGATAAATTAAAAAAAAAAAACCTACATTTTTGTGTAAACCTTGTTTTCCAGTTTTGCAGGAATATTTAAGAAGAAGACTTAGCCATTTTATTTCTTTATTTTATTCAATTCAATGAAAAAATCAATGTAATATTTGGAATAAGAGTTACTTTTCTGCTTAGAATAGGGTTGCATTGCATATAGTTTAATTTATGCAAATTTTAATATGCGATGTATGATTCATGCATATTTTTTTTCCAAATTCACTATGGTTTACACAAATGGCACGTGCACAAGCTCTTATGGAGTTTATAAACACGGTGGGATTCGTATTTATGGCCATAGTCAGAATACGAAGAAAACCAAGATTTATGATCTTCGTATTAGCCACATTCAGCCTACACTCTTAGGCTAACTTCAAAAATGCACTCATTTTCAAAACTTCAAAAGGATTTCCCAATTCCTTAATTAAAATTCTCTTTCAATTTCATATTCATTCATTCATCTTATTCAAATTGCATTATTTTCAAATTCATTTTCCAATTTCAATTTCAGTTAAATCAGTTTTTCTAAAAATTTCCAAGTTTCTCAGAATTTGATTTTCTCAGAATCCTAAGTTTTCAAATGACATTTCAAAGTATTTCCCAAGTTCAAATGAAGATTTTCCAATGTTTTAAAATTCTCAAAATTCAAAATTCCAAGTTTTCAGAAATTGATTTTCCCAAGATTCAAGTTTTCCTGAGAATTCATTTTCCAATCCAATTTCTGATTTCTAATGAATTTCAATGATTTTCCCAAGTATTTCTCAAGCATTTTCCAAGCACATTTCAATTTTCCAAGCAAACATCATTTTTTTAAAACTTGCAAACTTGCATTATTTTCAAAATTCCAAAGCACAAGCCTGATTCTTTGTGCATTCTAAAAAAAATAGAGCATAATTTAGATATTTGAGTCAAGTTAGAGCACATAATTGATCCTTGGTTCAATTACCCCTGGTAAAGGTGCCAGGAACGATTGAACCTCGTACCGACAGGCGGATCCCATTCCACAGAATTTTCCCACAATTTTTCAAAACGGAGGCGAGTAATTTTCAAAACCAATTTTCAAAACTTTGGTCGAGTTTGACTCACGAAATTCGTTTCTCTCTCGCAAGAGAGGGGGAAAAATTTTGCGATGATAACAATTACCTCTAGTATCCTTTCTAAAAAAGGTGAAACTTTTTGTGAAAAAAGGTAAAATTCAAATCTTTCCCTGTTGATCAACCAAAAGGATGAAAGAAATATCCTCGGCATGATTAGCGAAAGAAATTTTCAATGACGTTGAAAAGCCGGAAGCGAATTGATATTGATCATAGCTATGGCGCATGTTTAAAGACAACTTTCTAGCAATTAGGCTGTGGAAATATCCTGAGCGATAAAAAGAATCCACTCAATCCATGTCTCCTCATTTCATTATCTGCAAAAGGGATCTCTCAATTGTCGTCAAGATGAAGACGAATATGCAAGCAGACCCTGTAAACACCCTAAATTTTCCTCATCCATTCTCAAACAATCCTCCTTGTGCAGTGCCAACCCTGTTAGGTCAGTGTAGGAGTCAAACCCCGAGTCAATTTCAGAAAATCACCATTTTACCCATTTCACTAGGAAAATTACCATTTTACCCATAGGTCATCCCGAACCCTAGTCAGTCAGAGTCAACAAAGTTCACTGGTCAGTTCAGAACATTTTATCAGTCATTCCAAGCTCATCTGAGCTCACAGTGAGAAGACCATTTCTATTTCTGACCATTCCTGCCAAAATGGGATCATTTCTTCAGAAATGAGCTCATTTCTCACTCAAGTCCAAACCAATTGTCTCTGAGTCAGTCATTCACAATCAGTCATGTTCCCCAGAGTCTAACTTGAGCTCACCAGGAGTTCAAGCGCTCCAATTTCAGTTCAAAACCATTGTTAAGTGTTCAGGAGCCCATTTTAGTCCATTTCAGCTCTTTCAGCTGAAATTGAGCCAAGTTCAGTCAGTTGAGCTAGTGTTTGAGCCTCAATTTTAGTTCATCTCAGTATTACTGACCTTTGTTTTAGCTGAAAGCCAACTCAAGTTCGTAATTCACTTCACTCCAATGACCATTCGGTACCATTTCTCTAAAAATGGGAGCTTTTCTTGAAAATTCAGTCGGAAAGGTCAGTTGAGTCAGTGTCTGGTCAGTTCATTTGAGTTCTGAAACTCTAAAACCCAGTTCAATCTAGCTCATCTCAGTTCAATCCAGCTCGAACCCCAATTTTCAGTGTCACTCTGACCCAGTAGAGTTCCGAAAACCATTTCTTGAGCTATTTTGCAAATTTTATCAATTTTAATGCTTTTTAAACTGATACAATTGTCAATCGGGGTTTGACATACAAATTTTTTTATTCAAGGTTAGCATTTCGCATAACATTTCATGTCATTTCTCATCATTTCATATCATTTCTCAGCATTTCATAACATTTCATCACATTTCATTTCATTTCATTTTCGAAGTCCAGAAATCCAGTTTTATAAATTTTAATCCAGATTGAGTTTTAAAAGCTTTCAGAAATCAAATTCAAACTCTGGGTTTCCAAAATTGACATTTTACCCCAGGAGTCTAAATTTAGAAATATTTTCTCAAGAAAAATAATCTGGATTTATTTCAAACTCAAATTTTTGAACTCTACACTGGATTTGCTTCGCAACGGGGTATTGAACTTCAAAATCCAAGCTCGTTTCAAAAACTGCCCAAAATAGCTCGTTTTGTTGGAAGCATTTTCTCGAGAAAAACAATCTGGATTTCTTTCAAAATTATATTTTCAAATTTTACACTGGATTTGCTTCGCAACGGGGTATTGAACTTCAAAATCCGAGCTCGTTTAAAAAACTGCCAAAAATAGCTCGTTTCGTCTGGAAACTTTTTGAAAAGACTATTTTACCCCTCTAATCTTCAAAATGAATTTCAAAATTGAAATTTGGACCCGCTCTGAGATGGCCCATTCATTTACATTTCTATTTTAAAAACAAAAAAAAACAAAAAAAAACAAAAAAAAAGATTCTTTTTATTTGTTTGTTTTTGTTTTTATTGATTTTTATTTATTTATTTCATTTTATAGAGGTGGGACCCACAAGGTGGTCACCCAAACCTCCAGCCCCACTTTCCATTTTTTTTTTCATTTTTTTCTTTCCCTTTTCCTTTTCCCCTCCTTTTCTTTTCTTTCCTTTCTTTTTCCCTTTTCTTTCTTTTTCTTCTTCCTCTTCTTTCCTTCTTCCCTTCCTTCCTCCCTTCTTTTCCCTCTTGCCCAGCCATTCACGTAGAACCCCTTTCCCTTTCCTTCCCTAACTAAAACTAAAACTTAGGGAAAGATAGGATTTCCCTAAGTTAATAAAACAAAAAAAAAAGAAAAACAAAAGAGGAAGCTACGGCTGATCTCTTCTTCACGTCTCTCTCTCTCTCTCTCTCTCTCTTTGGTTTCCCCTTTGCAGCATCCGTGGCACCTTTAGCAGCCTCAACAAGCTCCTTCTAGCAGCCATAAGGAAGCCCACCAACTGCAGCAAATATCCATGGCTGTAGCTATCTCCAAGCAGCCAACGTTCATTTGGTTCCAGCCCTTCTCCAAGAGACGCCTCACCCTTTGGTGACAGCCTTCATCCAGCTACCCTCAAGCCTTGTTTCAGCCATTATGTAGCCTCTCCAGCTACCTCCTTGGTGGCATCCAACAGGTGCACTTCCATCCAGTACACCACCACAGCTTCCAACCTCCCACCTCAAGGTTCAGCTGCCAGCCGACTCACCTTGGCAGTCACCATCACAGCAACAACCAGCCTCTCTTGGAACCACCTTCAACCTACGGTTCCAGCAGGCTTTGGAGTAGCGTCTACCCCTTTGAAGCCTCCATTGTTGCAGCTCTTCTTGCTGCATCTCCATCCAGCCAACAGTCACCAGCAACTTCTTTCTTCGTGACAGCCACTGCAGCCACCACATAAGACACCAGCCATGGCTCCTCCTCCACGCCCAGTAGCACCAGCCGGCTCCTCCTCTCTTCCAGCAGCAGCAGCCGGTTCCTCACACAGCATACCAAAGGAAACGCCCACCACATGCTGCCGTAGCCTCCATTGCAAATATCTGCTCCCAGCCCATCCGTTGCAAGGTAAGGCCCTTGTTTCATTGGTGCTTGTTTGATTTTCCTCTTTCTTCGTACTGTTATGAATGTTTTTTTTTCTTTTCTTTTTTTTTAAAACGTAATATAAAAATCAGTTTAAGACTAGGTTTTTGAGTTTTCTATCTTTTATGTCAAGGCCATCTAGGTGAGGGGATCCATCCGATGGATGGATCGGGTCCCTCTCACTTGCAGCCAACATCAAGTGAATGTCATCTCCCTGATTTTTTTTATTTTTATTTTTATTTTTATTTTTTATTTTTTATTTTTGCTCATAGTTTTAAATATATTTCATGTCTTTCTTGATGTTACATTTATTTCGTTTTATTTTTTTTAGCTATTTAGTATGATCTCATTGATAGCACATAATTTTGATTTTAGGCACATATTTAAATTGTTATTTTATGCATAATGTTTCACTAATAAATCATGGTATTTTTAGTGTAAATACATCTATGTGTCAGTGATTCCACTCCAAAAATCCGGATTATTTTGGGTTTTTGAACCTCTTTAAACAAATCAAACCCTAAATTGGGTTTTCTGCTTCTCTGAACTTCCAGTTTCTACTTTAGCAGACTTTAACCTTCGGTATCATCCTTGTGGGAGATCCGGATTGTTCTAAAAAAATCACAGTAGATTCATGATTAAATCTACTAATGATTTGAAAATTTTGAGGTTTTTCCAGTCAGTTTTGACTTCTGTAAAAACTCAAATTTCTCAGACCCCTGGGAAAATCTCAATTTTCTTTCGTCAGGGTATAGACAGACCCTAATACACTGAGTTCATCCAATCTGTAACCTTTCTGCAAAAACTTCCAACATGAAAGTTGTTCCTAATAAAATTTCCTGTCATTTCCCAAAATTTGGGAATTTTTGGATCTGTTTCATTATTTTTCCCGGATTTTCCTATTCTGTCTAACAGATTCCAATGTCCAGAAATCTCAGAGATTGAGGTCTCTAATAATAGTGTGGCCTTTTCCAAACCGTAACCCGAATCCCAATTATGTAAAAATAGTAAATCTTCCTCTGTGTGTCAGGGACATTTTCCCATAATTGCAGCCTTTTTCCCATCTGTCTACTATTTTTCCCATGTTTTCTACCGAAAGCTGTCTGTTTCCCCTAAATCCTAGAGTCGCCGGATTCCGATCCGACTTGCCGGGGTGGTACAGCTCCGACCGTAGGTCAAAACCAGAAAGTGTTAAGGCAAAAATCCTTGCCTTACTGTCCTCTGTCATCCCAGGAAATTTGGGAAATTTTTATGGAAATTTGATATCATAAATCCCCTTTAGAATCAACATTTTAGGCAAAAATCACAAAATTTAGGGTTTTTATTTGAATTTCCATATTTAAAAATACAAAAAATTAGATTTTCGAGCTTAATTATGTTTCTATGGTTATTTTAGTTGTCCATGCCAAATTTGGTTTAATTCCAAGTTCATTTGCTCCATGTGTTAGTTTATCTTTAAATTCAGAAGCGAAAATCAAGTTAAATTCGATATTTTTTGATATTTTCGCCATGTTAGGGTTTTTATCATGTACATAAGCATGTAGAATCATATTAGGGTTAATTTTAATCTCATTTGCATTTCATATTTTTCAATTTTGCAAAATTTATTTCAGAAAACCTTGGTTTCAAGGCCATAGTCTTGTTATCAGGGGTATTTTGGTCATTTTGACCTAAATTTCGAAATTTCAATTTCTAATTCTCCAAAATTTCATGCATATCATTATATTTTATCATATTATGTTTGATTTATTTCATTTGATTTTCAAAATTCCAAAATTTACAAAAATTCTTTCAAAAAACCCTGATTTCAAGGTCATCAGGGGTATTTTGGTCATTTTGACCCCAATTTCGAATTTTCAAGTTTATTTTCAAAATTTATTCATTATTTTTCATGTTTATATCAAAGGGGGTATGATTCTGGGTTTATATCTGAATAATATCCGATAATTTTCCATATTTTCGGATAAATTCAGAAAAACCTATATTTTTGTGCTAACTTTATTTTCCAGTTTTGCAGGAATATTCAAGAAGAAGACTTAGCCATTTTATTTCTTTTATTTCAATTCAATGTAAAAATCAATGTAATATTTGGAATAAGAGTTACATTTCTGCTTAGAATAGGGCTGCGTTGCATGTAGTTTAATTTATGCAAATTTTAATGTGATGTATGATTCATGCACATTATTTCAAATTCACTATGGTTTACACGAATGGCACGTGCACAAGCTCTTATGGAGTTTATAAACTCGGTGGGATTCGTATTTATGGCCATAGTCAGAATACGAAGAAAACCAAGATTTATGATCTTCATATTAGCCACATTCAGCCTTCACACTTAGGCTAACTTAAAAAATGCACTGCATTTCTCAAAGTTTCAAAAGAATTTCTCAATTCCTCAATGAAATTCCCTTTTCAAATTCATATTCATTCATTCATATTATTCAAATTGCATTGTTTTCAAATTCATTTTCCAATTTTAATTTAAAAAAAAAATCAGTTTTCTCAAAGATTTCCAAGTCTTTCTCAGGATCTGATTTTCTCAAAATCCTAAGTTTTCAAATGAAATTTCAAAGCATTTCCCAAGTTCAAATCAAGATTTTCCTATGTTTTCAAATTCTCAAATTTCAAAATCCCAAGTTTTCAGAAATCGATTTTCTCATATTTTCCAATTTTCCTGAGAATTCATTTTCCATTTCAAAAGTCATTTTCCAATAAATTTCTTAGATTTTCTCAAGATTCTCAAATCCATTTTCTCATAAAAGCAATTCCAAGTTTCCAATCTCAAAACCAATTTTCTCAAATTTTCAAGTTTTCATGAGAAATCACTTTTCAATGCAAATTTCTGATTTCCCATGAAATTCAATGATTTTCCCAAAAACTCCAATTTCAAGCACTTTTCCAATCATTTTCCAAATGCATTTCAATTTTCCAAAGCAAACATCATAGTTTCTCAAACTTGCATTTTTTTAAAAATTTCATAGCACAAGTCTGATTCTTTATGCATTCTAGGAAAAATAGAGCATAATTTAGCTATTTTGAGTCAAATTAAAGCACGTAATTGGTACTTGGTTCAATTACCCCTGGTAAAGGCGCCAGGAACGGTTGAACCTCGTACCGATAGGCGGATCCCATTCCATGGAATTTTCCCGCAAATTTTCAAAACAGAGGTGAGTAAATTTTCAAAATCATTTTCAAAACTTTGGTCGAGTTTGACTCGCGAAATTCGTTTCTCTCTCGCAAGGGAGGGAAAAAATTTTGCGATGATAACAGGTTTGGCGACCGTGATGGGACCTATCTTCGCCTGATCAATTATGTGCTTTAACTTAGCTCATTTGTCAAAATTATGTTCTATGGAATGTCAGCTTTAATTCCTGATATCATGTGAACCTAGGAGCCAAGACTTGAACCCAGCTGACATAGATTGCATGTAGACTAGGCATGGTTTGGTAGGACCATATTGAGGAGAATTATGCATGCTCACTTATACTTAGGTCTAAAATACAACACTCCTCAATCTAGGACTTGTATGAAAACAATGTTTGCTTCTTCAAAAGTTTTCAAAATTCTATCTCTTGAGGACTTAGAGCCATCTGTTTGCCTGCATGTGATCATATTTCAAAAACCACCCCACCTATGTCTACACGGTCTTCACGTTGCTGGGCTCTCTTCCAGAACCATAGTTCGGGACAGAGCCTCACAACTGGGTCACTTATTTGGGCTAACGCCCCCCTGCCACGTACCAAGGGCCATAGTCCAACGTATATCGGCAGGCGCTCAAGGATGTTGGGAAAACACAAGCCTAGACCCGGAGATGAATTTTTATGCCACGTACATCGAGCCTCGGCTCGAGTATATCGGCATAGCATGATTGGACACAGTTGATCTGAGCCTAGAGTCAGGATTAGGGTCCTAAAGCTCTTTCAAAATCAATGCATTTAGAGTTGGCTTCCTAGGGATTGCTGTATGTGCATAATTGTTTGTAATTGAATATATGATATTCATTTTTGCCTTATTTTCTCATATTTTCCCCAATTTTTCCAAAATACCGAACAATTTTCCAAAATACGTCATTTTTCATGTTTTATGAAATATCTCCTTTTTCTCAAAAACCCTGGACGATTTTTCTAAATTATCCACCTTTTCCTTCAAAACTCTAGGAGATTTTCCATTCTTTCGTTCCTCTGGACTTCGAATTTCCAGCTTTCATTTTATCCTGCCTGCAATTTTCAAAATTCTTGTATTTTTCGAAAGTCTAATTTCAGTCTTCTTGTCTTTCAGTCCAATGGCATCCAGTCAGCTCGATTCTGTTTTTCCTACGGGTCACATCTCCTACGAGGTGCGACAAAGTCTTCCTAAGTATCGATCTCTTATCACCGGACCCTTCTTCTCCCAATGGTACTATATCTGGTTCAAAAACTTCTCTCGTATGTTTCCGGACCACTTGAGCGATTGCGGGTTGGAACTGGCATCTGCAGTGGGAAAGTTGATAGTCAATGGCAATCTGATCTATGCACTGGCAGAGCGGTGGAATCCGCGCACTTGCACATTCTGGTTCCCATGGGGTGAGATGACACTACTGATGGATGAATTTTCAGAGATCAGGGGACTGCCTGAGCCAGCCGTTCAGCCTGGAGATCCGTTAGAGCAGCAATTTCTAATTAATGTCAAGGGTCTGGACCCTAAAGATGTCATGACTCGCATGACAGGGCGTAAGTCTTGGCCACTGATTGAAGAAAATGAGAGTGAGTACCTGAGCCTGATCGAGATCTACCGACAGTATGGAGAATTCGCAGAACAGCTCGAGAAAGAATCCAGCATGCAATGGTTCTGTGCACTGAAGGGCTCGCCTTCTTCCCAAATATACATATGTTTATGGCAAGCAGTTCAAGCTACTTGGCCCATTTTTCTGTACCTACTACTATCCAGAGTGATGTGTCAGGCAATTTTCTCAGAGACAAAAGCGCATAGAAGCTCGGCTACTATCAGGGGTTATGCTAGAGTTCAACCTTGTATCAGCGCAGTGGTCTGGAACATACCATTCTGCCAGATATGACTGGGATTATTTCATCATTCTCACTCTTTTCTCGGGTCCTCGTGTCTCTGCTGATCATTAAGAGTGGTGGCAGACTGTCTATATGCTCCCTCTTTCTCAAGTCCACTATTGATGCAATCATATTTTTTTTCTTCAATAAACAAAAAAAATTCCTTCAACTTTCATTCTATCATGGTTTGACGACCTCGCCTAGGTGACAAGGCATATTTGCAGTTGTTCGTTCTCCTTGCAAAGAATGGCAACATAATTGTCGTGACTCCAGCGGCGACCCAATTCCTAGTAATGGGATGTTCTTCCAATTATCTACCAAATTCTCATCAAATATTTTTTTTTTCTATATTCATTTTTATCCTGAATCTTCATCATCGAAATTTAATCATCCATTCTGTAGAGAGCATTAGTATTCCCAAGTGGTTCAGATCAGATCAAGCAAGAAGACACCACTGTATCAGGGCATCAGTGATTTTAGAAGCAGGCAAGAAGAAATGGATCCTCCAAGATCTGCCAGAAGATAGATTCTGAATGATAGGGATGACATTGATCCTACTGTATATCAGATGTTCAAGAAAATGATGATTAGGATGATGTTTGAGCAAGCTGAAGACAGTCTTAGAAAGGCTCCCATCAAGGAGAAGACATATGTCTCCTTCTCTCAGAATATCACTCGCAAGAATAACGAGCGATTTGATGCGTGTCTGTCCGATATTTTATTCTCGCTGATGTCCTCTATCATCATGGATTCAGTTCTAAGTATTCTAGATGCCTGGACGAAGAAGAAGCCAAAGAAATTATGCGATAGGCACACTAAGGCATTTGCGGTGATCACGTCGGCTACCAAACTCTTATCAAACAAATCATCTGGACATGATATTATTGGAAGACTATGCAGCAAGATTGCTACCATTTTGTGAAGAAGTGTGCTCTATGCCAGATACATGCACCTTTTATTCATGCGCTAGCAACATATTTGCGAATCGCCATCTCTCCATGGCTATTTTCTATGTGGGCCCCATCACTCCTGCTTCAAACAACTACAAATATTTTCTTGCCGCAACAGAATATTTCACTAAATGGGTCGAAGCTATCACTTTGCGTATAATAGAAGGTCGACACATGGTCTTATTCATCCACAAGAATATCCTTTGTTGTTTCGGCATACTGCACGATATTGTGTCAGACAATGAGAGTCATTTCAAGAATAAGAGAATGAGGACATTTGACTTAAAGTTTAGAATTCAACATCATTTCTCCGCTCCCTATTATCCTCAAAGGAATGGTCAGGCAGAGGCCACCAATAAGATTCTGATTCGAATCCTGGAGCAAACTTTGGAAACAGGCTACGATTGGCATGAGAAGATCCATGATACATTGTGAGCATACAGAACCACCATTCGAACTCCAATTAATGCTACTCCATCAGAACTTGTCTACGGAACTGAAGTAGTGCTGCCTCTATATGTTCAGAAACCTGCCTTGAAGTTCGCATCACTGCTGGAGTTACCGCTTGATCAGTATTAGCAGCAGCGACTGGTACAACTTGATTTGCTCAATGAAAGAAGGCTCCGAGCAGCAGAGAACACTCAATCATATCGTCAGAGGATAGTCAGGCAATATGCAAAATTTTTTATTAAAAGTAAATTCTGAGTCAATGATCTAGTGATCAGATCAACGACCTATCTCAAGCATCGCTTGGGTGGCAAATGGTCGCCGAATTGGGAAGGTCCCTATGTCGTCAAAGAGGCATTACATCATAACTCATATCGGCTCATCAATGCCGACGGAGTGGATTTATCAGGCCCCATCAATGCTCAACATTCGAAAATTTTCTATACTTAAATTCCCTATTCCATCCTTTGTAATTCCTCAATATATTTTCTTCAAGAATGGTCAAATTCTTCTTTCCTAGTTACACTGGGGCATTATTTTGAAAATTGTTTTCAAAACATCTTGTATGCAGGCAGGATCAAACAAATCTTTCATTTTGCATGCATGTGCATCATTTTGCATGCATGTGCATCATTTCGCATTCATTTGCATACATTCGCATTCATCTGCATCAATTTGCATTTGCATCGAACTTCCCCTTCAGGTTAAAGGATGAACCTGAGTTTCCCCTTCAGGTTAAGGGATAAACCTGAACTACCCATTCAGGATAAGGGACAAATCCTGAGACCCCGACAGTTGTCTAAGTCATCGTAAGGATGAAGACTGAAAATCTCTCATCAGAATCAGTTGGGTATATTTTCAAAAGTCAGTGTTCGTGTTGGTAACATTTTCTAAATCTAGTGTTTATGCTGGTAAATTTTCAAAATCCAGCGTTCGTGCTGGTAATTTTTTCAAAAACCAGTGTTCGTGCTGGTAAAATTTTCTAAATCCAGTGTTTGTGCTGGTAAATCTTCAAAATCCAGTGTTCGTGCTGGTAATTCTTCCAAAGACACTATTCGTACTGATCTATTTTCAAAATCCAGTACTTATACTGGTTCATTTCCAAAATCCAGTATTCACACTGATACATCTTTCAAAATCCAATTATTATTGGTCAAACTTTCTAAATCTGGTTTTACTGGTTAATGTTTTCAAACCTAATCCATGCTGATCTAGTCTTCTTGCGAGATTCAAGTTCCGACTCGAATTTTCTTTCCTTTGGGATTCGAGTTTCAACTTGAATTTCTTTCCGTTCTGAATTGGTCTAGAAGATTAGAGTTCCGACTCGAATCTTCTTCCAAATCCAATTCAAATGTCCTAGAATTGGTCTAGAAGATTAGAGTTCCGACTCGAATCTTCTTCCAAATCCAATTCAAATGTCCTAGAATTGGTCTAGAAGATTAGAGTTCTGACTCGAATCTTCTTCCAAATCCAATTTCAAATTTCAAAGTTCCAAATTCTAATTTCGGCCCTCAGGCCACCCAATTTCCAAATTTCCAATTTTGACCTTCGGGTCAATCAATTTCCAAATTTCCAATTTTGACCTTCAGGTCAGTCAATTTCCAAATTTCTAATTTTGACCTTCGGGTCAATCAATTTCTCAATTTCCAATTTCCAAGTTTCAAATTCCAAATTTCCAATTTCGACCTTCGGGTCAATCAATTTCCAATTTCCAATTTCCAATTTCCAATTTCCAATTTCCAATTTCCAATTTCCAATTTCCAATTTTTAATTTCCAATTTTGACATCCGGGTCACCCAATTCTCTATTTCAACCTTCGGGTCACTCAATTTCTAATTTTGACCTTCGGGTCATTCAAATCCTCAATTTCGACCTTCGGGTTATTCAATCCTTCAATCTCAACCTTTGATTTCCCATTTTGACCCCTTGTGTCATTCGACTCCCAATTTCGACCTTCGGGTCATGTAAGTCTCAAATCTTGACCTTCGGGTCATCCAATTTGATCAATCAGGCTTCTGGGCTGTCCACTCTATCAGATTCTCAATTGAAGCCTTCGGGTTACAATCTTACTAGCATCAGTCATTCTCCTGCCTTCGATTTACAACTTTGTCAATATTTATCACTTTCCAAGCCTTCGGGTTACAATTTCATTAATGTCTATCATTTTTAAGCCTTTGGGTCACAACTCTATCAATGTCAACTATTTTACCAAAAATAGCAAAATCCTGCTTTCGAGCTGGTCGGTCAACAAATCCTGCTTTCGAGCTGGTCGGTCAACAAATCCTGCTTTCGAGCTGGTCGGTCAACAAATCCTGCTTTCGAGCTGGTCGGTCAACAAATCCTGCTTTCGAGCTGGTCGGTCAAACCAAATCCTGCTTTCGAGCTGGTAAAACAAAACAAATCCTGCTTTCGAGCTGGTCGGTCAAACCAAATCCTGCTTTCGAGCTGGTAAAACAAAACAAATCCTGCTTTCGAGCTGGTCGGTCATCAAATCCTGCTTTCGAGCTGGTCGGTCAAACCAAATCCTGCTTTTGAGCTGGTAAAACAAAACAAATCCTGCTTTCGAGCTGGTAGTTCAACAAATCCTGCTTTTGAGCCGGTCGGTCAATAAATCCTGCTTTCGAGCTGGTTAGTCAAAACAAAACCCAACTTTCAAGTTAATCTTTCACTGAGTCTTTTCAGGACTCAATTTGGTCATGGATGTGTCAATTAGACCTCAAGCAATTTCTTTCACCAAGGATTTCAAGAACATTTTGCCAATTTGTCATTAAATATTTGTTGATTTCAAAAATTTTATTGCACAAAAACATTACCTCAGAATACCTTCAATATTATTTTCGAAAGGTCAAAGTTTTTGTGAAAAAGAATTCAAAATTCAAATTATTTCTATTGGCCAACCAAAAGGATGAAGAATAAATCCTCGATATGGCCAGCAAAAGGAAATTCAATGTTGTTGCAAAGCCATAAGTGATCGGTATTGATCGCAGTCAATGGCACATTTTTAAAGATCATTCTTGGAAAATAAAGCAGTCGAAATATCCTGGGTGATACAGAAAAATCTATTAAATCCCTATATCTCCTCAATCACCTAAAGCTGCAATTAAATATCTGCAAAAGGGATCTCTCAACTGTCGTCAAGATGAAGGCGAATTAGGCGAGTAGACCCCCGGGGCCAAAGAAGATTTGGATCATCTCCAAGATAAAGGAGTTTGTGACGGATCCTTACAGGAAAGTTCAGAGCACCGTCAAGATGAAGGCGACTGCGATGAGCCTCCCGACAAACCCTAAAGGATATTTAATTTCTGCTATCATCAAGAGATTTCCAACCAAAGAGCCAATAACCGTCAATATAATCCCTAAGAGAAAAGAAGGATTAGAGCATCTCTGAGATGAAGGAGTTTGTGATGTACCCTTCCAAAAAAAAGAGAGAGAGAGAAAAGTTAGAACATCTCCAAAATGAAGGATGATGTAATCCCCAAAAACCCAAGAGAGCCCCAATTCTGCCAAGAAAAGAAAAGAAAAAGTGGGCAGAAAGATCATCATGAGGAAAGAATCTCAGGATATCAGACCGCCAAATTTGCCAAAGAATCCTATTTAAATTGTGTGAAATTCTATTATCAATATTCTTTCACCAATTGCTCTCACAATATCAAGAATACTCTCTTTTCTGCTCATATCAAGGAAATTGATAGCTTCCTTGAAAGAAAGTCAATTGCAAGCAATTTGAATTCGAATCTTGATTCTACGGAGTTAAGCCCAGTCGGAGGTAATACTTCAGGTAGAAAAGAGGAAAGATTTTCATACCAATATACATCAATTTCAAGCATTTTGAATCAACAAACAATTTTTAACATTTTGGCAATATTTTCTTACTATCTTGACATGAAGTGAAGAGCTCGATGTCCATCTTGACACATCCTGATATCATCTTTTACCTCCTTGAGAGAGTAACCTTTACCATCTTTTGCGTTGTCGAAAGAATTCATCTTTTGCGTTGTCAAAAGAATCGCCTTGCTCCTTTGGATCGCCTTATCATCTTTCGCGTTGTTGAAAGAATCGCCTTGTTCCTTTGGATCGCCTTTTTCCATCTTTCGCGTTGTCGAAAGAATTCATCTTTTGCGTTGTCAAAAGAATCACCTTACTCCTTTGGATCGCCTTGTCGTCTTTCGCGTTGTTGAAAGAATCGCCTTGTTCCTTTGGATTGCCTTTTTCCATCTTTCGCGTTGTCGAAAGAATTCATCTTTTGCGTTGTCAAAAGAATCGCCTTACTCCTTTGGATCGCCTTGTCGTCTTTCGCGTTGTTGAAAGAATCGCCTTGTTCCTTTGGATCGCCTTTTTCCATCTTTCGCGTTGTCGAAAGAATTCATCTTTTGCGTTGTCAAAAGAATCGCCTTGCTCCTTTGGATCGCCTTATCATCTTTCGCGTTGTTGAAAGAATCGCCTTGTTCCTTTGGATCGCCTTTTTCCATCTTTCGCGTTGTCAAAAGAATTCATCTTTTGCGTTGTCAAAAGAATCGCCTTACTCCTTTGGATCGCCTTGTCGTCTTTCGCGTTATTGAAAGAATCGCCTTGTTCCTTTGGATCGCCTTTTTCCATCTTTCGCGTTGTCGAAAAAATTTATCTTTTGCGTTGTCAAAAGAATCGCCTTACTCCTTTGGATCGCCTTGTCGTCTTTCACGTTGTTAAAAGAATCGCCTTGTTCCTTTGGATCGCCTTTTTCCATCTTTCGCGTTGTCGAAAGAATTCATCTTTTGCGTTGTCAAAAGAATCGCCTTACTCCTTTGGATCGCCTTGTCATCTTTCGCGTTGTTGAAAGAATCGCCTTGTTCCTTTGGATCGCCTTGTTATCTTTCGCGTTGTCGAAAGAATTCATCTTTCGTGTTGTTGAAAGAGTCACCTTATTCCTCTTCAAGAAAATTGTCTTATTCACCATCCAACTTACCATTTTCATTTCCCAATCAGGTTAAGGGTATAAACCTGAGCCTCATTCAAAGAGGTATTTCATTTTCCGCCCGATCAGGATAAGGGTATAAACCTGAGCCTCATTCAAAGAGGTATTTCATTTTCCGCCCGATCAGGTTAAGGGTACAAACTTGAGCCTCCTTTGATGAGGTATTTCATTTTCTGCCCAATCAGGATAAGGGTACAAACCTGAGCCTCCTTTGATGAGGTATTTTATTTTCCGCCCAATCAGGATAAGGGTACAAACCTGAGCCTCCTTTGATGAGGTATTTCATTTTCCGCCCAATCAGGATAAGGGTACAAACCTGAGCCTCCTTTGATGAGGTATTTCATTTCCCGATCAGGTGAAGGGTTAAACCTGAGCCTCATTTTGATGAGGTGTTTCATTTCCCGGTCAGATTAAGGGTCAAACCTGAGCTTCGTTTCTATGCGAAGTATTTTCCGTCCCATCCAGGTTAAGGGCAAAACCTGAATCTCACTTCTTTTGAAGTAAATTTTTCTTCTTCATTCTCCATTTCATATCTACCATTTTCATCGGGGCTAATTTCTTCATACCCACTCAGATCCTTCTAACTGGGGCATTTTTATAGCCCAAATTTGGTGTGTTTTACTTTGCCACAAAGCTTGTCTTCAAGATGGCTTAGTAGCAAAGAGGGGCATCTGTAAACACCCCAAATTTTCCTCATCCATTCTCAAACAATCCTTCTCGTGCAGTGCCAACCCTGTTAGGTCAGTGTAGGAGTCAAACCCCGAGTCAATTTCAGAAAATCACCATTTTACCCATTTTCACTAGGAAAATTACCATTTTACCCCTAGGTCATCCCGAACCCTAGTCAGTCGGAGTCAACAAAGTTCACTGGTCAGTTCAGAACATTTTATCAGTCATTCCAAGCTCATCTGAGCTCACAGTGAGAAGACCATTTCTATTTCTGACCATTCCTGCCAAAATGGGATCATTTCTTCAGAAATAAGCTCATTTCTTCAGAAATGAGCTCATTTCTCACTCAAGTCCAAACCAATTGTCTTTGAGTCAGTCATTCACAATTAGTCATGTTCCCTAGAGTCTAACTTGAGCTCACCAGGAGTTCAAGCGCTCCAATTTTAGTTCAAAACCATTGTTAAGTGTTCAGGAGCCCATTTTAGTCCATTTCAGCTCTTTCAGCTGAAATTGAGCGGAGTTCAGTCAGTTGAGCTAGTGTTTGAGCCTCGATTTTAGTTCATCTCAGTATTACTGACCTTTGTTTTAGCTGAAAGCCAACTCAAGTTCGTAATTCACTTCACTCCAATGACCATTCGGTACCATTTCTCTAAAAATGGGAGCTTTTCTTGAAAATTCAGTCGGAAAGGTCAGTTGAGTCAGTGCTTGATCAGTTCATTTGAGTTCTGAAACTCTAAAACCTAGTTCAATCTAGCTCATCTCAGTTCAATCCAGCTCGAACCCCAATTTTCAGTGTCACTCTGACCCAGAAGAGTTCCGAAAACCATTTCTTGAGCTATTTTGCAAATTTTATCAATTTTAATGCTTTTTAAACTGATACAATTGTTAATCGGGGTTTGACATACAAAATTCTTTATTCAAGGTTAGCATTTCGCATAGCATTTCATGTCATTTCTCATCATTTCATATCATTTCTCAGCATTTCATAACATTTCATCACATTTCATTTCATTTCATTTCATTTTCGAAGTCCAGAAATCCAGTTTTATAAATTTTAATCCAGATTGAGTTTTAAAAGATTTCAGAAATCAAATTCAAACTCTGGGTTTCCAAAATTGACATTTTACCCCAGGAGTCTAAATTTGGAAATATTTTCTCAAGAAAAATAATCTGGATTTATTTCAAACTCAATTTTTTGAACTTTACACTGGATTTGCTTCGCAACGGAGTATTGAACTTCAAAATCCAAGCTCGTTTCAAAAACTGCCAAAAATAGCTCGTTTTGTTGGAAGCATTTTCTCGAGAAAAACAATCTGGATTTCTTTCAAAATTATATTTTCAAATTTTACACTGGATTTGCTTCACAACGAGGTATTGAACTTCAAAATCCGAGCTCGTTTAAAAAAATGCCAAAAATAGCTCGTTTCGTCTGAAAACTTTTTGAAAAGACTATTTTACCCCTCTAATCTTCAAAATGAATTTTAAAATTGAAATTTGGACCCGCTCTGAGATGGCCCATTCATTTACATTTCTATTTAAAAAAAAAAACAAAAAAAAAGATTCTTTTTATTTGTTTGTTTTTGTTTTTATTGATTTTTATTTATTTATTTCATTTTATAGAGGTGGGACCCACAAGGTGGTCACCCAAACCTCCAGCCCCACTTTCCATTTTTTTTTTTCATTTTTTTCTTTCCCTTTTCCTTTTCCCCTCCTTTTCTTTTCTTTCCTTTCTTTTTCCCTTTTCTTTTTTTTTCTTCTTCCTCTTCTTTCCTTCTTCCCTTCCTTCCTCCCTTCTTTTCCCTCTTGCCCAGCCATTCACGTAGAACCCCTTTCCCTTTCCTTCCCTAACTAAAACTAAAACTTAGGGAAAGATAGGATCTTCCCTAAGTTAAGAAAACCAAAAAAAAAGAAAAACAAAAGAGGAAGCTACGGCTGATCTCTTCTTCACGTCTCTCTCTCTCTCTCTCTCTCTCTCTCTCTCTCTCTCTCTCTCTCTCTTTGGTTTCCCCTTTGCAGCATCCGTGGCACCTTTAGCAGCCTCAACAAGCTCCTTCTAGCAGCCATAAGGAAGCCCACCAACTGCAGCAAATATCCATGGCTGTAGCTATCTCCAAGCAGCCAACGTTCATTTGGTTCCAGCCCTTCTCCAAGAGACGCCTCACCCTTTGGTGACAGCCTTCATCCAGCTACCCTCAAGCCTTGTTTCAGCCATTATGTAGCCTCTCCAGCTACCTCCTTGGTGGCATCCAACAGGTGCACTTCCATCCAGTACACCACCACAGCTTCCAACCTCCCACCTCAAGGTTCAGCTGCCAGCCGACTCACCTTGGCAGTCACCATCACAGCAACAACCAGCCTCTCTTGGAACCACCTTCAACCTACGGTTCCAGCAGGCTTTGGAGTAGCGTCTACCCCTTTGAAGCCTCCATTGTTGCAGCTCTTCTTGCTGCATCTCCATCCAACCAACAGTCACCAGCAACTTCTTTCTTCGTGACAGCCACTGCAGCCACCACATAAGACACCAGCCATGGCTCCTCCTCCACGCCCAGTAGCACCAGCCGGCTCCTCCTCTCTTCCAGCAGCAGCAGCAGGTTCCTCACACAGCATACCAAAGGAAACGCCCACCACTTGCTGCCGTAGCCTCCATTGCAAATATCTGCTCCCAGCCCATCCGTTGCAAGGTAAGGCCCTTGTTTCATTGGTGCTTGTTTGATTTTCCTCTTTCTTCGTACTGTTATGAATGTTTTTTTTTCTTTTCTTTTTTTTTTTAAACGTAATATAAAAATCAGTTTAAGACTGGGTTTTTGAGTTTTCTATCTTTTATGTCAAGGCCATCTAGGTGAGGGGATCCATCCGATGGATGGATCGGGTCCCTCTCACTTGCAGCCAACATCAAGTGAATGTCATCTCCCTGATTTTTTTTATTTTTATTTTTATTTTTTATTTTTTATTTTTGCTCATAGTTTTAAATATATTTCATGTCTTTCTTGATGTTACATTTATTTCGTTTTATTTTTTTTAGCTATTTAGTATGATCTCATTGATAGCACATAATTTTGATTTTAGGCACATATTTAAATTGTTATTTTATGCATAATGTTTCACTAAAAAATCATGGTATTTTTAGTGTAAATACATCTATGTGTCTGTGATTCCACTCCAAAAATACGGATTATTTTGGGTTTTTAAACCTCTTTGAACAAATCAAACCCTAAATTGGGTTTTCTGCTTCTCTGAACTTCCAGTTTCTACTTTAGCAGACTTTAACCTTCGGTACCATCCTTGTGGGAGATTCGGATTGTTTTCAAAAAATCATAGTAGATTCATGATTAAATCTACTAATGATCTGAAAATTTTGAGGTTTTTCCAGTCAGTTTTGACCTCTGTAAAAACTCGGATTTCTCAGACCCCTGGGAAAATCTCGATTTTCTTTCGTCAGGGTATAGACAGACCCTAATACACTGAGTTCATCCAATCTGTAACCTTTCTGCAAAAACTTTCAACATTAAAGTTGTTCCTAATAAAATTTCCTGTCATTTCCCAAAATTTGGGAATTTTTGGATCTGTTTCATTATTTTTCCCGGATTTTTCTATTCTGTCTAACAGATTCCAATGTCCAGAAATCTCAGAGATTTAGGTCTCTGATAATAGTGTGGCCTTTTCCAAACCGTAACCCGAATCCCAATTATGTAAAAATAGTAAATCTTCCTCTGTGTGTCAGGGACATTTTTCCATAATTGCAGCCTTTTTCCCATCTGTCTACTATTTTTCTCACGTTTTCTACCGAAAGCTGTCTGTTTCCCCTAAATCCTAGAGTCGCCGGATTCCGATCCGACTTGCCGGGGTGGTACAGCTCCGACCGTAGGTCAAAACCAAAAAGTGTTAAAGGCAAAAATCCTTGCCTTACTGTCCTCTGTCCTCCCAGGAAATTTGGGAAATTTTTATGAAAATTTGATATCCTAAATCCCCTTTAGAATCAACATTTTAGGCAAAAATCACAAAATTTAGGGTTTTTATTTGAATTTCCATATTTAAAAATACAAAAAATTAGATTTTCGAGCTTAATTATGTTTCTATGGTTATTTTAGTTGTCCATGCCAAATTTGGTTTAATTCCAAGTTCATTTGCTCCATGTGTTAGTTTATCTTTAAATTCAGAAGCGAAAATCAAGTTAAATTCGATATTTTTTGATATTTTCACCATGTTAGGGTTTTTATCATGTACATAAGAATGTAGAATCATATTAGGGTTAATTTTAATCTCATTTGCATTTCATATTTTTCAATTTTGCAAAATTTATTTCAGAAAACCTTGGTTTCAAGGCCATAGTCTTGTTATCAGGGGTATTTTGGTCATTTTGACCTAAATTTCGAAATTTCAATTTCTAATTCTCCAAAATTTCATGCATATCATCATATTTTATCATATTATGTTTGATTTATTTCATTTGATTTTCAAAATTCCAAAATTTACAAAAATTCTTTCAAAAAACCCTGATTTCAAGGTCATCAGGGGTATTTTGGTCATTTTGACCCCAATTTCGAATTTTCAAGTTTATTTTCAAAATTTATTCATTATTTCTCATGTTTATATCAAAGGGGGTATGATTCTGGGTTTATATCTGAATAATATCTGATAATTTTCCATATTTTCGGATAAATTCAGAAAAACCTACATTTTTGTGCTAACTTTATTTTCCAGTTTTGCAGGAATATTCAAGAAGAAGACTTAGCCATTTTATTTCTTTTATTTCAATTCAATGTAAAAATCAATGTAATATTTGGAATAAGAGTTACATTTATGCTTAGAATAGGGCTGCATTGCATATAGTTTAATTTATGCAAATTTTAATGTGATGTATGATTCATGCACATTATTTCAAATTCACTATGGTTTACACGAATGGCACGTGCACAAGCTCTTATGGAGTTTATAAACTCGGTGGGATTCGTATTTATGGCCATAGTCAGAATACGAAGAAAACCAAGATTTATGATCTTCATATTAGCCACATTCAGCCTTCACACTTAGGCTAACTTAAAAAATGCACTGCATTTCTCAAAGTTTCAAAAGAATTTCTCAATTCCTCAATGAAATTCCCTTTTCAAATTCATATTCATTCATTCATATTATTCAAATTGCATTGTTTTCAAATTCATTTTCCAATTTCAATTTAAAAAAAAAATCAGTTTTCTCAAAGATTTCCAAGTCTTTCTCAGGATCTGATTTTCTCAAAATCCTAAGTTTTCAAATGAAATTTCAAAGCATTTCCCAAGTTCAAATCAAGATTTTTCTAGGTTTTAAAATTCTCAAATTTCAAAATCCCAAGTTTTCAGAAATCGATTTTCTCATATTTTCCAGTTTTCCTGAGAATTCATTTTCCATTTCAAAAGTCATTTTCCAATAAATTTCTTAGATTTTCTCAAGATTCTCAAATCCATTTTCTCATAAAAGCAATTCCAAGTTTCCAATCTCAAAACCAATTTTCTCAGATTTTCAAGTTTTCCTGAGAAATCACTTTTCAATGCAAATTTCTGATTTCCCATGAAATTCAATGATTTCCCCAAAAACTCCAATTTCAAGCACTTTTCCAATCATTTTCCAAATGCATTTCAATTTTTCAAAGCAAACATCATAGTTTCTCAAACTTGCATTTTTTTAAAAATTTCATAGCACAAGCCTGATTCTTTGTGCATTCTAGGAAAAATAGAGCATAATTTAGCTATTTTGAGTCAAATTAAAGCACGTAATTGGTCCTTGGTTCAATTACCCCTGGTAAAGGCGCCAGGAACGGTCGAACCTCGTACCGACAGGCGGATCCCATTCCATGGAATTTTCCCGCAAATTTTCAAAACGGAGGCGAGTAAATTTTAAAAATCATTTTCAAAACTTTGGTCGAGTTTGACTCACGAAATTCGTTTCTCTCTCGCAAGGGAGGGGAAAAAATTTGCGATGATAATCCCGGGGCTAAAGAAGATTTGGATCATCTCCGAGATGAAAGAGTTTGTGACGGATCCTTTCAGAGAAAGTTCAGATCACCGTCGAGATGAAGGCGAGTGCAATGAACCTACCGATAAACCCTAAAAGATATTTGATTTCTGCTATCATCTAAAGACCTTTTGAGCCAATATCATCAATATAATTCCTGAGATAAATGAAGGTTCAGAACATCTCCAAGATGAAGCAGTTTGTGATGTACTCTTCCCCGAAAAAGAGAGAAAAGTCAAGACATCTCCAAAATGAAGGATGATGTAAAAAGCCCGAAAAAGTTCAATGACTCAAAAAGAGTGCAAAAAAGATTATCATGAGAAAACACTCAGATATCAAAACTGCCTAAATTGCCAGAAGTCATCTTTTCTCATGCAAATTTTTTTTATCAATATCTTCTCACTACTTGTTTTTATGAAATTAAGAATATTTCTTCTCTTCTCATATCAGGGAAATTGATAGCTTCATTAAAGAAAATCATCAGCGCTAAAATTTTGAATTTGACTCTTAAAGACCGAGGAGTTAACCTTGTTGGAGGAAATACTCTAGGTAAAAGAGGGAATATCTTTGCACACATGTGCACATTTTTAAGCGTTAAAGTCAACTATAAATTTATCTTATTGGCAAAATTTTCTAGATATTCCAAGAATGAAATAAATATTCAATATCCTTTTTGATGCAACCTAGCGTTGTTTATATCTTTCAAAAGAGTTACCCCATTCAGTTGAAGTATATCTTCTGTCCCATCACGGTTTTGAGAAATTCCGTATGGTTGTTCCCACTCAGGTTAAGGGTCAAAACCTGTATTTTTTGCGAGAGGTCATTAAATTTAAAAGCTATTTCAGTCTCAGCCGTGAGACGCCCAAGATCATTCCTTTTTCAAAGCTTTAGGGAACCCCATTTTTTCCTTTCACAAACCCCTTTCGGATTTGTTTGTCCAAACTCCGAAGGTCCCATCATGGTTTCTTCGTTCGAGGATTTCATTTGGTTGTCCTCTTCAGGTTACGGGTTTAGCCTGAACCTCGCCCCTCGAAGTATCTTCCTTTTTCAGGTTTTGGTTAAACCTGAATCTCGTTCCAACGGGTTTTCCCTCGTTTCGACGAGTTGTTTTTCCTTCAGTCCCATCATGGTTCTTCCCATCGAGGAATCCATACTTTGTATATCCATCCAGGATAGGATCCTACTTGAGCTTCATCTCACGAGGCATTTTCTCAAAAATGTCCCATCAAGGTCCTCATATATTCCTTTCCCCATCCAAATTATCTTGTTATATCTTCCTCCCATCCAGGTTAAGGGCTAAACCTGAGTTATTCTAAAAAACTGATCTTGTCTCACCCGTGAGACTTGATCAAAATTCTTACCTTTCTACATTTCGGGATCTTCACCCAAAATCCCATCACGATTTCCTTATTTCTACCATTCAATCATATCATTGTCGAGGATTTCGTCCCCCCAAGACCATTCAGGATAAGGTTTTGTGATCATCGCAAAATTTTTCCTCTCTTGTATATTTCTCTCTCTTCCTTCTCTTTTCCTTTCCAACCTCTATTTCCTCCTTTTTGAAGGGAGAAAATAAAAGACGGAAAGAAAGAGGGAAGAGAAAAGAAGAGAGAAGAAGAAGAGGAATTCTTTTGCGGGTCTCACTTGACCTTAATTTTGAAATTTTTTGAAATAACTCGACTCCGTTTTTGAAATATTTGCGGGAAAACTGGGAGACGGGATCCGCTCGTCGGTACGAGGTTCGACCGTTTCTGTCACCTTTACCAGGGGTAATCGAACCAAGGGTCGAATTTATGCCTTTTGTTTTTGCTAAGAATTTATCTAAGAAATTATTCTAAGTCTAAATGCACAAAGAATCATGCTTGTGCAAATGCAAAGATGTATGCTCTTTTGAAAAGAATGTTTTGGAAATTTCTAAGTGTTTCTAAGATGAATCTTATGATAGAGTGAAGAAATTGATTTCTAACTTAAAACTTAAGATTAAAGTTCTAAGTTTTTAGAATAATCAAGAGCTTGGGAAAATAAATATGGATTTTTGAAAAATGATTTTGAAGTTTTGAGATAAAAGGAATTTTCAAAGTCATAAATGGACTGTGAATCAGAATAGAAATGAAAATGAAGTTGAATCAGAAGGAAAGATGGAATTGGGAAATCTGAATAAAATTGAGAAATGGAATTGTTTTAAAAGTTGGAATTTCAAGATGAAATTTGAATCCAAGATCTGGATTCTGAATAGAGTTCGAGGTTGAATTTTGAATTTAGAATCTGAAATGAAAACTTGATTTGAAATCTGGAATAAAATGGAATTGGTTTTAAGAATTTGGAATTAAAGTGGAATTTGGATTTGAAATTTTGAATGGATTTGGATTCAAGATTTGGAATCCAAGATGGTATTTGGATCTGAAATCTGAGATCCAAGATAGGATTGGACTCTGGATCTTAAATGGAATTGGATCTGAAGTCTGAGATCCAAAGTAGAATTGGATTCTGGATCCTAGAATGGATTTTGATCTGAAGTCTGAGATCCAATGTAGGATTGGGTTCTGGATCCTAGAATTGATTTGGATCTGAAGTCTAAGATCCAAGATGAGTTGGGTTCTGGATCCTAAGAATTGGAATTTGGAGTTAAATTCAGAAGATGAATCAAGAATCTCAAAATTAAATTGAACTTTTGATTGGAGTTTTGAATATAAAATGAATTTGGAATTTCAAAGTAAATTTGAACTTTGAAATTTGATTTGAATTTGGAAATTTGAAGTTTTGAATAAAAATGATTTTGGAATTTCAAAGTCAAATTGGACTTTGAAATTGAATTTTTTTGAATCTTGAAATGAGATAGAATTGGATTTGAATAAGATTTTAATCTGAGAAATGAAAAAGAAGAATCACTTGGAATTTTGAAAAGGAAATTTTGAAAATATGATGCAATTCTATCCTATATGATAAATGAATTTAAAGAATCTTTGAGACTGGATTTTGAAAAGCTATTTCATTCTTTAAATGAATTAATAATGAGATTGAAAATATAATATATCCCTGACTATGGTCATTGAATATATTATATAATAACTACATTTAAATTCAAGTGAATAATAAAATGCATTTTTGGTGCTTTTATAGAATTTAAATTAAAATTAACTCTTAATATACCCTGACTATGGCCATTGATATATATTTTGAGTTAATTTCAAGTCAAATTCTGATAAAAGAAGAAAATATTTAAGGAAAATATGATGAATTTTGAAAATGGATCTAGTGTGGATCCAGTGTTATTTTGTAAAAGATAAAAATGCTAAGTTTTGTCCACACCCTGACTATGGACATTGATGTGGATCATCAACTTAGTATCAATTACCTCTTACGAAAACGGTGCACGTGCCATTCGTGTTTCACCATTGTGAGAATTTGAGAAATAAAGAAAAAAAAAATGCATGAGAACAAGCAATTCATGACATTTACAATGCTCATTCATTCTAATCTAAGACTGAAAATGTAGAATTTTCATCATCTTATTTATTTACAACAGTTGGATCAGAAATATTTTTTTGATCCCAGCCTTCCTTATATTCCTACCAGATAGAATTTGCACAAAAGGAGATTTAAAATATGAGTGTAAACGACTATCCAAAATCTTACACAAGATGCTTAGTTTATATTTGAAGGAGAAAGGCATATGGTCTACCCTGTATTTATGAGAAAACACACACATATATGTATCTATACGTATGTATAAAGAGAGAAGGAATTATGGTGGTTCCTATGAACCACTTGTAAAAGAATGAATGAAAAATAAAAAAAAAATGATGATTATGATAGTTCAAGAGTGAACTATCATAAAAAAAGAAGAGAGGAATCTACAGTGGTTCCTGTGAACCACTTGTAAAAGAATGGTAAAAATATGATGATTATGATAGTTCAAGAGTGAACTATCATAAAAAGAAGAGAAGAATTTACAGTGGTTCCTGTGAACCATTTGTAAAAATGTGATAAAAATATGATGATTATGATAGTTCAAGAGTGAACTATCATAAAAAGAAAAGAAGAATTTACAGTGGTTCTTGTGAACCACTTGTAAAAATATGGTAAAAATATGCTGATTATGATAGTTCAAGAGTGAACTATCATAAAAAGAAAAGAAGAATTTACAGTGGTTCTTGTGAACCACTTGTAAAAGAATGATAAAAATATGGTGATTATGATAGTTCAAAAGTGAACTATCATAAAAAGAAGAGAAGAATTTACAATAGTTCTTGTGGACCACTTGTAAAAGAATGATAAAAATATGGTGATTATGATAGTTCAAGAGTGAACTATCATAAAAAGAAGAGAAGAATTTACAGTAGTTCTTGTGGACCACTTGTAAAAGAATGATAAAAATATGGTGATTATGATAGTTCAAGAGTGAACTATCATAAAAAGAAGAGAAGAATTTACAGTAGTTCTTGTGGACCACTTGTAAAAGAATGATAAAAATATGGTGATTATGATAGTTCGAGAGTGAACTATCATAAAAAGAAGAGAAGAATTTACAGTAGTTCTTGTGGACCACTTGTAAAAGAATGATAAAAATATGGTGATTATGATAGTTCAAGAGTGAACTATCATAAAAAGAAGAGAAGAATTTACAGTGGTTCTTGTGAACCACTTGTAAAAAAATGATAAAAATATGGTGATTATGATAGTTCAAGAGTGAACTATCATAAAAAGAAGAGAAGAATTTACAGTAGTTCTTGTGGACCACTTGTAAAAAAATGATAAAAATATGGTGATTATGATAGTTCAAGAGTGAACTATCATAAAAAGAAGAGAAGAATTTACTGTGGTTCTTGTGAACCACTTGTAAAAATATGGTGATTATGACAGTTTAAGAGTGAACTAAAAAAAAAAGAAGAGAAAATTTACAATGGTTCCTGTGAACCACTTGTAAAGGAATGGTAAAAATATGATGATTATGATAGTTCAGGAATGAACTATCGTAAAGAGAAGAGAAGAAGGGGTTACAGTGGGGATTAGTAATGTATACACAGCAGTGAGATATATAATGAATGTATGAATACAGAGGTGTAAAGATTCGACTGGTTGAATCTTGTCAATGGTGTGGCTTCGGCTAGCTGGATCTTCAGAGCGCCATTAGCTGCCATTTACGCATATATTAGAGAAATCTTGATTCAGACTTCAACTGATTGTGATTGACATGAGACAAGATACAGAAGGTATATTCACACAAGATGTGATAACATCATCAAGTCATATGCATCAGGACATAAGATAATGAGATTTCTTCATGCATTACTTGAGGAATCATCAAAGGAATTTCAATAACTTTGTATCTTGACTAACTAATTTTAGTAAAGTCATAGACTTCAGCATAGTAAATATTGAATTTCAATATCAGCAGAATAGTCTTACCTTACAAATCATGGCCTTTTAAATTTTAAAACAAATGCACTTGCTTCTTAACAAAGGGAAGCTAATGATCCTTAATTAACAGGCAACAGGAGTACTTACATAGCAAAGTAACATTATTAAGAGAGATCCTCAATAACCTCAACAGTAAACGTTCATACTGTGACAACATAATGAAAGGACTGTGCATACATGGGGCTGTTATGTTGGTGGTTTTTCCTTACATTTTATTTCTGCTGTTGTATCCATAAATGTCTGCTTGCACTGCACATACAACCACTTTCAGTTAGAAGGGAGAGGGAATGCAGATATTTGAAACAAGGCAATTTATTTAAGCATCCATAAGAGGAACCAAAAGAGCCAGAATTCCACCAAAGCAAGCCACAAGGTCAAGGAAATTTTTGTATATTACAATTCATGAGCACACGCATAGAGACATCCAAGTCTGAAGCATATGTGCTGCCTAACTCAAATAATTCTGTACATTCTATTCCACTACCTATCACAGGTAACGCCATTTAATTGCACATATTTTCAGGATGTTGCCTCAATTTCAAAGAAAGAAAGGGACCCATGGGTTTGGCAAGCTGTCTTGGAAGACAAAACTTAGAAATATTTGTACAAATTACATTCCAAGGAAAAGCCATGTAGACCTGATATGTTTGTGTTCAATACCAATACAGAAGAGCCCATCGTCTCCGTGACCTTCTAGTCAAATTACAGACCTAGTCTAAACATGATATCTGCCCACAATGCTCCAGGCAATCTTAAAATGTAAAGGGCACCACCTCATTGATGAGAAGCAACAAAACTTAGCTATTCAACCCCAACTCACTTGGCTCTACTTTGGCACTATGGAGTCATAAAAAAAAAATCACTCTATGAAATAACAAGATAATGGTGATCCCTGAAGGTCTCTTTTTAAGAAATAATGACATGTACAAGCTAGAATAGAAAGACCTAAAAACCAAGAAATCTTACCAGAGCAAATAGGTTGGCATCACTTATACTAAATTCTTTTATGATATCAGAGATCTGAACATTGATTTATCCACTGCTTCAAAGATAACAAAGCCAGCAACAACCCTACACTATTTTGGGTTATACCTGTCCATCAATTTGAAACTACCGAAATAGGCAACAAATAGTCACCAACATTAGAAACAGTTGCTGCAGTTGTCTTAGGCCTTCGTCACTGAGAGATAAAAGACAAGCAAAACTGTTAGTAATACAGAAGATAAATTAAAACTTGAACCACCAAAGGGAAAATATATGTTGTTGGGGCATAATGATAATCTGACGCACAACTTCCTAAGTCAGCAGGTCCTCAACTGCAGGAAACCATAGTCTGACTTACCAGCACATCAGAGTGCCTTTTGGGTTCAGCGAGCTGCTAGATAGAACAAGCATAAGATGATATATGAGGATATAGGAATGCAAATAGTCAAATGGAAGATGACAAATGAATAGAAAATACACCTGTAATGAAGAAAGGAACATGGTGGGGGAATGAAATAAGGTGTTAATATACTCATAATGGGTTGAAATTTACAATACGTTACTTGGACCTATTGATAAAATAAGTACAGAATGAAAGCTAAAGACGGGAAAACAAACTTTAATGACTTCTCTATTCTGTAACATAATCTGGCGATTCATTCTGGTCATGAAATTTTCAAAGAAAGCCTATTAATGTTGGATAATATGTTCATAGATGACACCACCAACAGAAAAGGGACAGATATGAAGAAGATTCGACCTAAGATGATCGTCGTCGATGCCAATTTCATAATAAATGTTATTTACAGCAAATATATAAAAAAAAATGAATAAAAGCATGATGGGGGCAAACCAATGAGAGCTATCTGAATATGTTCTGAACTATACAACCGAATACTAACTTACACAGCACCTCTGTTGTTCAAGTTCGTACAAGCAGTCATGTTTATACCCCTTTCCATAGGGAACTGAGATTGTAAATCACATCTAATAGCAAAACCTCCATGTCAGTCCATGATAGAGAGACCAAGAATAGATAGTGTCTGAACTATGGGATAGTCTTTGTCTCTGTGAGTAGCTTCCAGACCACCCTCATAAGCTACACTTCCTCTGCCAGCCATGGCACCACCGATCATGATCTCCTCGAACCTCTCAGCATGTCATTTATTTGAAGATCTCCCCCCCCCTTTTTTTTATCTTTTGGAACTGATTGAAGGGTATGTGCATAGATATGAAACAATACTGAGGTGGGAGAGGTTAATCGCTATGCATGCTTAAGGGCACAATACAAATCCACTAAGAGACCTCATGACATCCACCCGATGGGTTATAGCGATCAATTAATCCTCATCTTTCGATGTATCAGCACTGAATAACGATTTGAACGATGTGCTGCCCACACCCTTTCAATACATCAGCCAAATGCCAAAGGGGTATCTTGTAACAGTTTTTCTTCACGATTTTAACTGGTTTCCCAAAACGATTCTAACCATCGAGCCTGTCTATATAACTGATCTGAAATGACCCATCATTGACATCATGCCGTTGTGAACACCCCAAATTTTTCAAGGTTTTGTAAAATGACCCTTTTGCCCCTAACCCCGTTTTCTGAGAAAATCAAGTCATTTCTTCAGATTCTCTGAATTAAATTCCATATATTCAAAATTAATTCCGGATCCAAATCCAGCACTTTAAAACCATATTTCCCACAAAAATCCGGATCAAAACCCATTTCTGAAGAAATTTTCTCAAAATAGCTTTTAATTCTCAGAAAATTTCTCTTTTGTAAATATTTTTGCAAAAACACAAGAAAATTGGTTTTAATCTTTGTTTTCTCACAAATCTTAGGATTTTTACTTAAAAATACAAAAAAATTCAGAAATAACACAAAAAACCAAAAAGATTGGAAAAACCACGAGAAAAATAAACAATTTCAAGCCTTTTTGAAAATAATTTCACTAAAAACCTCGGGAGCCCCCTCTTTGTAAAATCTCAAAAATCAAAGGGGCTCCTCTGTAAAATATCTTTCTTTCTTTTAGGGTTTTACAAACCTTCGTAAGGAAGGAAGAGGGCGAAAAGGGGTCCCCCTCTCTCTCTCCCGATTCTCTCCCTCGCAAACCCTTATTCTCACATCTTCCTGCAGAACCACCTCCACCTTCGATCGCCAACCCTTCAACCATCTCTCTTCAGCCGTCCGATTCCCAACGACATCTGCCTCTTCTAGAGCCATCTCCTCCTTCTTTAAAAGAGTGCAAAGGGGAGACTCTAAGACCATCCGTCATCACCCCTGCACCCCTTCTTTCACGATCGACCTTCTCCTCCCCTCTTCTTCCTCTGCAGCAGCAGAGGGTTTTTCCACGATATCAAAAGGAGAGCTCTCTCCTTTGGAATCCCGGCAGCAGAAGGTAAGTGGTTCACCTTTCCCCTCTTTTCTCGGTTTTCCCTCTTCCTTTCTTTTATCTCTTTGGTTTTTTTTCTTAATTTTCAAATCTGGCTCCATTGACGCACTTCTGGTGGAGATGAGTTGCTTGGGCAATATCAATCCACCCCCTGTGTGATATTAACGGAATGCTTGCATTCCAACAGTTTTTTTTATTATTTTCTCTACTATTTTTCATAATTTCGATCTGTGTCTTTCTTCTTTCCATCTCAATAGTAGTCTCCATTTGGATTTTCCTGTTGATTTTCAATTTCTCATGCATTTTTATTTGTTATTATCCCCTTTTCATTTTCTTTTGGTGTATCCAAGGTGGGATCGACCTGCATATAGCAGGATCGATCCACCTATTACTGCAATAATGGAACAAGTGGTTCCGACAATTCTTCTGGTATTTATTGAATTTCTCTGGTCGAATATTTGTTTACACTTGATTTTCTGTTTTACTTTTTTTTTTTCCTCTTTTCTTCATCATCTGTTTACAGGCGATTTCCTATTTGCGTTTTTTTTATTATTTTCCAAAATTTACTCTAATTTCCAATTTACAACGAATCTTATCTTGTTTCGGTCATTGGTTTGTTTGGAATTTCTGCTTTCATCTTCGGTGGCCAGTTGATTTTGATCGTTACCACAGGCTTAAGTCCATATCCTACCTGTATTTCTTCTTACTTATGTATACCCCCCCCCCCCCCCCCTTTTTTTTTTGTTTGAGTTCCTTTGATTTAAGCATAGTTGGATTGTGCTAATGATCTCATAGTCCACTAATCTTTTCTCATGCATCCCAATCTTTTGTATATTGCTTATTATCTGGTCTCAAGGTCCTCTTTCAAAATCTTTACATCGATTATTTGATGCAAACTCATGGTAAGGAGATATAAAGTTCTCTTGAGCATTCGATAGTTCAAGTGCCACCTTGTCGGTAATCTGATGGAAAGGGCCATAACCGCACCAAGTAATAAGACACTGGAGAATTTGTTTTGTCCTCACGAATCAATGGTCTTGGACTATGATGCTGGACGTCGTAAGTTATGCAAAAGGGGGTTATCGCAATCTAACTTTTCCAGCAGGTGTGATATGCATGCATACATCCAATCTGTGGGGGTGCTCAATGAACGCATCCTGCTTCATGATGTTGCAAAGCTACTATGAAGGCTCGAGTGTCAATAGAAACTTTAAATCTTCAATTTAGCATCTACCTCACTGAATCCACAGAAAAGCCGAGACGTAAAATTTCTCCCCTTTATCAGGTACAAGTCATATCTTTTTCCATACATTGCATATTGTGTGTATTTTCATACAGGGTACATCGGCCCCCATACTTTCTGTAGAAATGTAAAGATGCAGGCTAAGGTGATTTAAGGTACGAAAGGGGACAAAGCAACAACATCGTACATACTCTTTTGTGCCAATGCACTTGAATGAAAAGTCCAGCTTCTGGGTTCCAACTGGGTTCCAAAATCTCAGAATTTTTAATAGTTTCTTCAAGAAAATAAGTTCATCTCAATGCCTGATTGAACCTTTCGTTGCTACAATTCTCAATGGGTTATTTTCTGTCTGAAATCATAAGAAGCATATTAGCACTGGGATGTGGTTCCCGTATTAGTGTGCCTTTAATAATTGGCTCATTGATCTTTCAGGATCTCGGAAGACAGAAGTCCAACATCCTGGGATACAATAAACTGGAATTCTGGTAAGCGCCATCTCCATAAACTTTTTGATGAGTTAATTTATGCGTCGGATATGCTTTTGAATTGTATGTTGAAAATTCTGCCAAAAGGCCTATATCCAGAGCATATGTGATGACATACCTGATTAATTATTCTGATATTTGTATAGCCTTTTCTTAACGTTTATATGAGTTTGTCTTGTTGATTGACAACTGGTGCATGCTCACTGCATCCTTAACACTCCCTGCGCCTTCTCATTGAACATACATTACTGTTCACCATTTGCTGTTAGTCCCCCGCAAACTGCTATTGTTGTAGCATTGCCCATGATTGCTCCACATGCTATGCACATTTTCACCAAACAAATCAGGTGCTTTACGTGAGAGGAAGGCGATTTGTGAATATCTCATTAACCATAACAGTATCTTCAACATTAAGAACAATGTTGAAAGTTAAGTGCTATCCATGTCTCTCCTAGAGGAGTGATTGATAGCCTAAGGACGCATTTTGAGCATGGAATTCTGTGAATTTGAAGGACAGTGATGGGAGGACTGCAGTAGACCATGGCCACTTAATTGTTGATGAATTACTTGTGAGTAAGCATGCAGATGTAAATGTCAAGGTGAAAATCTAATACAGAATAGTTTGGAGTATTTCTATAGGGCTGTGCAATAGCAGGAGTGGCCTTCTTGGCTCCTTCAGGTCCCGGATTTCTTGCTAAAGGATGTTCAGCAGCACCTGATTTACACAACAAGCTTCAGGTTCGTATACCCATATCTTTCATTTGATTGTTTATCTCATTTGTTAAACCCATTTGTTATATATTTCATCGTCTTATCTACCATGTGTTCGTTGCATTACCAATCATGCTATTGTCTAGTATTTTCCCCTTTCCTGCAAAGCCGTTAGCCTTGGTGGTTTATGTTGCAAATGTGAATCATGAGTTTTATTTAGCTTAAAAAAAAAACTAAAAAGAAAAGAAAAGAAAGACACCAAGATCTGATATTTTTGTCATTAAGCAACATTGCTATCATTATTGTTCTCTTTTGCCATGGTTTTGATTAGCAATAGTCTCTGTATTGGTTTTCAAAAGCATTGTCACCATTGGTTTCCTGCTACTCAACAAAGCTCTAGTTATCAGCTACAACTCTCATTCTTCCTGCTATATCTTCTTGTTAAATACTCATGAACTCCCAGCTCACTGCCATCTTCATAGCAATACACCTAGCTGCACACTATTATGACTTCACCTACCTTCAGCCATGTCTACATAGCTGTCTCAGTAACAGCGCCACTACCTCTCCACAGTTACTGCAGAAACAACCTACCTTGTTTTGGATTTAGAACAATGTTTCCTGTAAGGCATCCTCACAGCCACATACACTTCATCAATGTATAACTTCCGTGTATTCCCACTTCAACGCCATTTCTGTATATATCTTCAGCACGGTTTATACCCACTCACCACACTTATACTTTTTTTTCACATACGCAGCACCCTGCTGCACTTGTGATTAGCATTTGTAGCTCATCCAATGCTCACAATCCCCATTCCCTGTACACATATATTCCCTGTGTATCATTTAGTACATGCTAATTACATGTTAGTCCTATTTGCATACATACACATATTACTTTTCTTACCTACTACATGTTATTCCCTCTGCATATGTATATTTCCCATGATTTCTCAAACAACCTTTCATATACTTACAGCTATGCTTTGCATTGTCTTGGTCCCCTACCTGAATATAGTAATGACCATTGCATTGTCACGGTTTTTTTGTTATGGCTGCTCTCCCACCTGCATACTTTAACATATCAATATTTATGGTGATGACCACCCTTGAAATTCATATATAGAAATCGATGGATTAGTCAAATCTATCATGTTATACCTCTCATGAGCAGTTGATATATATATATATATATATATATATATATATATATATATATATATATATATATATATATGTATACCTACATGCCTAACATACATATATAAGTATAATATATACATCATCCCCTATCTTTTCTTGATATATGAACATCTTCTTACCATTAACATCTTTTGGAATTTGTGTGACATATTCAATTTATTATTATTTGGTATTAACCCAGTTATTTTGCAGGGAATATGTGGAAAAGGTTATCACTTGAAATTGTAAATTTGATTTTATGTATGGTAATAGCTAGACTTGAATGAAAATTTACATTTCCTGCTTTAGGTAGAATGGATGAGCATTGTAAACATCATAAATTGCTTGTTCTCATGCATTTTTCCTTTATTCTCACAATGGTGAAACACGAATGACACGTGCACCATTTCGTAAGAGGTAATTGATACTAAGTTGATGATCCACATCAATGGCCATAGTCAGGGTGTGGACAAAACTTAGCATTTTTTATCTTTTACAAAATAACACTGGATCCACACTGGATCCATTTTCAAAATTCATCATATTTTTCTTAAATATTTTCTTCTTTTATTAGAATTTAAATTAAAATTAACTCAAAATATATACCAATGGCCATAGTCAGGGTATATTGAGAGTTAATTTCATTTTAAATTCTATAAAAGCACCAAAATATATTTTATTCTTCACTTGAATTTAAAAGTGGTTATTATATAATACATTCAATGACCATAGTCAAGAATGTATTATATCTTCAATCTTATTTTAATTCACTTAAAGAATGGAATAGCTTTTTCAAATTCTAATTTCAAAATTCTTTAAATTCATTCATCATTTAGGATAAAATTGCATCAATATTTTCAAAATTTCCTTTCGAAAACCCAAGTGATTTTGAACATCTTTCTTTAAGCTTCTATTTCTATTCCAATTCTATCTCAATTTCAAAGTCCAATTTGACTTTGGAATTTCAAAATCATTTTTCAAACTCCAAAATTCCAATTCAATTCAAAATTCAATTTCAAAGTTCAATTTAACTTTGAAGTTTCTGATTCATCTTCAAATTCAAAAAAGCAAGTTTATCTTCTTATTCAAAAATCACAAGTTTGAGATTGATTTTGAATCTTGACTCTTCTCAAATTTTAAATTCAATATGGGTTTTCAAAACCCAGATCCATCTTCAAAAGTCCCATTTGGACTTTCAAAAACCCAAAACTAAAGTTAGATCAACTTGGATCCAGTTTTCTAAAATACAATTCTACTTTTGGATCTTAGACTTCAGATCCAAATTCCATTCTTTAGGATTCAGAACCCAATTCACCTCGGATCTCAGATTCAGATCCAAATTCCAATTCTTAGGATCTAGATCCCTATTTTACATTTGATCTCAGATTCAGATCCAAATTCCAATTCTTAGGATCCAGAATCCAATTCTACTTTGGATCTCAGACTTCAGATCCAATTCTATCCTAGGATCCAGAACCCAATTCAACTCGGATCTCAGATTCAGGTCCAAAACCCATCCTAGAATCCATAATCCAATTCTACTTTGGATCTCAGACTTCAGATCCAACTCCATCTTCCAACCCTATCTTGGATCTCAGATTTCAGATCCAAATACCATCTTGGATTCCAAATCTTGAATCCAATTCCCTTCAAAATCCGAAATCCAAATCCCACTTTAAATTCCAAAACCAATTCCATTTCATTCCAGATTTCAAATCAAGTTCTCATTTCAGATCCTAGATTCAAAATTCAACTTTGAACCCTATTCAGATCTTGGACTCGGATTTCATCTTGAAGTTCCAACTTTAAATCAATTCCGTTTCTCAATTTTTTCAGATTTCCCAATTCTATCTTTCCTTCTGATTCAATTCCATTTTCATTTCTATTCTGATTCAAAATCCATTTATGACTTTTTGAAAATTCTTTTCTTCTTCTTTTGTCTCAAAACTTCAAAATCATTTTCCAAAATCCAGATTTATTTTCCCAAGCTCTTGATTATTCTAAATACTTAGAACTTTAATCTTAAGTTCTAAGTTAGAAATCATTTCTTCACTTTATCAGATTCACTTGGAAATTCTTCAAAATATTTTTAAAAAAAGAGCATACATCTTTGCATTTGCACAAGCATGATTCTTTGTGCATTTAGACTTAGAATAACTTCTTAGATAATTTCTTAGCAAGGCAAAAGGCATAAATTCGACCCTTGGTTCGATTACCCCTGGTAAAGGCGCCAGGAATGGTCGAACCTCGTACCGACGAGCGGATCCCGTCTCCCAGTTTTCCCGCAAATATTTAAAAAACGGAGGTGAGTTATTTCAAATATTTTTAAAATTAAGGTCAAGTGAGACCCCGCAAAAGAATTTCTCTTCTTTTTCTCTTCTCTCTTTCCTTTTCTATCTTTTATCTTTCTCCCTTCAAAAAGAAGGAAAATAAGAGGTTAGAAAGGAAAAGAGAAGGAAGAGAGAGAATAATACGAGAGGAAAAATTTTGCGATGATCACAGTTTTGGTGACCGTGATGAGACTCGTCTCCGTCCGGTCGAATTTAATGCCTTTTCTTTCACTTTGACATTATCTAAGTATTTAATCTTCAAAATGTCAGCTACATTTTCATGCAACCCTTAGGAGCCTAGACTCTGTCCTAAGCTGACATCATTGCATATAGGATTTAAGTATGGTTTGGTAGGACCATATTGAGGAGATTATTCCATGCTCACATTAGATCTAGGTCTGAAATACAACTCTCCTCAATTTTAAGGATTGAATGCAAACAATGTATGCAAGTGTATGCTTCTCTTCATTTTAATCTATCTCTTTAGGACTTGCATTAGAGCCATCTGATTTCTTGCATGTTGCACATATTTTGAAAACCTCCTTACCTAATATTATCCCGGTCTTCACGTTGCTGGGCTGTCTCACTGAACCATAGTTCGGGAGAGAGCCTCACAACTGGGCCACTTATTTGGGTTCACGCCCCCCTACCACGTACCTAAGGGCCATAGTCCGAGGTATATCGGTAGGTGCTCAAGGATGTTGGGAAGCCATTACCTTAGAACCGGAGAAATATTTCTATGCCACATACTTCGAGCTTCGGCTTGAGTATATCGGCGTATCTTGATTGGAATCAGATGATCTGAACCATAGAGTTAGGATTAGGGTCCTACAAGCCATTTCAAAATATTGCATTTTGAGTCAGCCTCTAAGGATTGTTGTTTGTGCATCCTTGTCTGTATATCTATGATTGTATGATATTTTATATTCCCTATATTTCCCAAAACCCTGGGTATATTATTATTCAAAATTTCCTCCTTGTTTTAAAACCCAGGTGTATTTTTCTTTTTCTTCTCTTAATTTCTTCTAATTCTTTTTTATCTTGCCTGCAATTCTTCAAAAATTTTCTTTTTCTATTTCTTACCTTCATTTACAATAAACATCTTTTGTCAGGATATGTCCTTTTCAAAGTTTATCTTTATTCACATTTTACTTGTCTATCCTTTTTTCAGAAAAACAGTGTGGTTGTCAGAAATTTTGGTGACAACCCGATCCCTCGTAATAGGATATTTTTATTTTCAGATTATGATTTCCTCCTTTATTAAAATTTCTTTTCTAAAAGACCCATTTATACTCTACAGAGAGCATCAACGCTATGAGTTGAGTCAGGCAAAGCTCAGGAGATTACACTGCTCTAACATCCCAGTTATAAGCGGAAAGAGTAAGGAATGGATTCTCAAAAGTCTGTCAGAAAGGGAGTTCAGGACAGCAGAAGTGAGATCGATCCCGCGATATACCAATTATTCAAAAAGATGATGGTTGAGATATTGTCTGAACAAGCTGAAGCCAATTGCGAAAAAGCTCCCACAGAAGGAAAGGCACCTATCACCTTCCCTCTGAATGAACACAGCAATATCAGTGTAGGAAATTTCAAAACCAGCAGGGGCATCAACCAGGGCTACCAGGGCAGCAACTTGGGAGAGCGTAAAGGTCAGATTGGGAAATATTGTGAAAACCATAATAGACCTCTTCAATACAGTCCTCAACAGAAAGGCAAGAAGCAAGAAGAACCAAAGCGTAAGGATTGGAGCAAGGATCGAGAGTTTACTCCTTTAGATGAGCCGCTTGATAAAATCCTCGAATACATGTTATCTAGCAGATTACTCAGGCTCCCAAAAGCCGCCAACCCTTCCACAATCATGGGAAAATATATAGACCAATTCTGTGGGTACCACCGAGCAATAGGGCATAACATTGAGCATTGCTTCATCTTCAAGAATATAGTTCAAGACTGCCTTGATAAGAATCTCTTTATCAAAATCGAAGAAGAAAGGCGTCCAGATCTCCTAAACATGCAAGCTCAGTCCAGCTACCAGGTAGGGGTCAGCACTCGGCAGAAGTCAAACAAGCCGAAGAAAGCAAAGCATGAAGGTTGGGGTCATGATCGTCAGCTTACCCCTCTAGGTCAGCCGATCGAAGAAGTTCTCCAATACCTGCTTGCAAAAGGCATGATCAAACTCTCAAGAAAGGTTGATCCTTCTGTCATCATGGGAAAATGGAAAGATTGCTTCTGCAAGTTTCATCGAGCAAGGGGGCATGACATGGAGCGCTGCTTCATCCTCAAAAACCTTGTGCAAGACTACATTGATAAAGATCTTCTGGTACCAGAGGAAGGAGAAGAGCAGCCTGCAGTTTCAGCCAGACCATTTCCATACTACTCAGAGAGTTGAAAATACCAAGAGTTTTTCGCTTTCATCCCTTTCTGCCAGTCGCTTTGTAGGGGCAAGTCAGCCCAGTCTTTATGACTTCTTTTAGTTAAAATACTTGTAAATATTCAGTTCTGTTATCAAACTTTTGCTTATCAATGAAATGTCGATTTTCTTTATATTCAATACTTTCTTCTTTTTGCTATATTGAGGCATTAAATTTCTTTTTCAAAAATTCGGGACAATCCTGACATCATTCATGAAAGAAATGATATTACCTATGAGGGTCTTTTAAAAAATCATGAATTTTTTTTTCAAATATTTTATTACAACCTTTTTCAAAGATCAACCCTTGCGTTGATCATATTTTCTGAAAATTGATTTCGAATTATTGCATTTCAAAGACCAACCCTTGTGTTGATCTCATTTTCAAAAATTTGATTTCATTACATTCAAACATCAACCCTTGTGTTGATGTCATTGATTTCATTACATTCAAAACATCAACCCTTGTGTTGATGTCATTTTCCAAAAAATTGATTTCATTGCATTCAAAACATCAACCCTTGTGTTGATGTCATTTTCCAAAAAATTGATTTCATTTGCATTCAAACATCAACCCTTGTGTTGATCGTATTTTCTAAAAAAAATGGTTTCGAACCATTGCATTCAAAGATCAACCCTTGTGTTGATCTCATTTTCCAAAATTGGTTTCATTATATTCAAAAATCAACCCTTGTGTTGATCTCATTTTTCAAAAAATTGATTTCATTATATTCAAGCATCAACCCTTGTGTTGATCATATTTTCTAAAAAAAAATTAATTTCAAATCATTGCATTCAAAGATCAACCCTGGTGTTGATTGTAATTGATTTCAAACCATTGCATTCGAAGATCAACCCTGGTGTTGATCATATTTTCTAAAAACTGATTTTGAACCATTGTATTCAAATATCAACCCTCGTGTTGATCATATTTTCTACAAATTGGTTTTCAAATCATTGCATCAAAAATTAACCCTCATGATGATCTCTCATGAATGATCCCCTTTCCAAGATTAGCTCTCGTGGATAATCCTTCTTTCCAAAAATGATTTCTTCATCTTATTCTCTCATTTTAAAGATCCACATGCAGGCAGGATCAAACTCTTCTTCTCAAACTTTTATCAACCTTTTGTTTATCCATCTTTATTAGTTTTATCAAATTTTATTCATTTTTATTATTATCCATTTTATTAATTCTTCTTGATTCTTATTTTCAAAGAATACCCTTTCAGGTTAAGGGATAAACCTGATGCCTCTTTCCCATGAGGTATTTCTTTTTTCTTCTTCTTTTCCCCCCTTCAGGTTAAGGGATAAACCTGAAACCTCATTATTACGAGGTCCTTCTTTCTTCAGGATGAGGGATAGTCCTGAATATCTTTCTCTTTTAAAAGCTTCATTAATCTCTGCTAAATCTTTTTCTTCATCCAATTTTATCAATTTTATTTCTTAATTAAATTTTAACTCTTCCAAATTCTTTATCAACTTTTGCCTAAAATTTTATTCCTTTCCCATTCAGGATAAGGGATAATCCTGAAACCCCTCATAGGAGCAACAACGCTACCTGTGAGAATTCTTTTACAAAGATTATTTTCCATAAAATTTCCTTTCTTTTTTGTCAAATCTTCCATCAATTTCTATCTCTTCTCATCAATTCTTTTTAAATTTTATTTTCTCCCCAATCGAGATAAGGGGGGCAATCAGATCACATGCAAATAAATTTAGTCCTCTAAATGATCATTCTCAATCCCAGGCCCGGTCCTCGTGCTGACAAATTTTCAAAACTCAAATCTTTTGATTAAAAACTTTCTGTCAAAAACCCGAGTTCTCACTTGGGGTTTTTCCCTCTATTCTTTCATTTGAAGTTCTGAGTTCTGACCAGGACTTCCTTTTGAATCCAATCCTCGCATTGGAAATCCTTCATTCCTTTGAAAATCCGAGTTCCAGCTCGGTTTTTTCTTCTATTATTTTCAGTCGAAGTTCTGAGTTCCGACCAAGACTTCCTTTTGAATCCAATCCTCGCATTGGAAATCCTTTATTTCTTTAGAAATCCGAATTCCAGCTCGGGTTTTTCTTCTATTATTTTTCGTTCGAAGTTCTGAGTTTCGACCAGGACTTCCTTCTGAATCCAATCCTCGCATTGGAAATCCATCATTTCTTTAGAAATCCGAGTTCCAGCTCGGGTTTTTCTTTTATTATTTTTCGTTCGAAGTTCTGAGTTCCGACCAGGACTTCCTTCTGAATCCAATCCTCGCATTGGAAATCCATCATTTCTTTAGAAATCCGAGTTCCAAATCGGGTTTTTCTTCTATTATTTTTTCGTTCGAAGTTCTGAGTTCCGACCAGGACTTCCTTCTGAATCCAATCTTCGCATTGGAAATTCATCATTTATTTAGAAATTCGAGTTCCAGCTCGGGTTTTTCTTCTATTATTTTCGTTCGAAGTTCTGAGTTCCGACCAGGACTTCCTTCTGAATCCAATCCTCGCATTGGAAAACAATTGTTTCTTTAGAAATTTAAGTTTTCAAAACTTGGGTTTCTCTTTATCTTTTATTTTCTGAAGATTCGAGTCCCAACTCGGACTCTCTTCTTTTTCAAAAAATCCCAACTGTCAGGCGGGACATTCTTCCAAAATCCAGCCTTCCAGCTAATCCATTTCAAAAATTCAAAAAATCCATGCTTACTCTCTTTAAAAACCCTTCTATGCCCCTTTCAGGATAAGGGATAAACCTGATGCCTCCTGATAACGAGGCATTTCTTTCCTTCCTTCCTAGTTCAGGATAAGGAGATAAATCCTGAAAACAGACCGCCACAGAGTTAGGATGTGATGGTCCATTGAATTCAGAATTTCTCATATTTTACTTTCCAAATTTAGCTCATCTTTACAACCCAGTCCTCGCACTAGGGTATTTCCCAAAATCTTCAATCATATATTGAGCTCATTTGGAGGATCCGACCCTCGCACCAATAACTTTCTACATTCAATCTTTTGATCAAAATCCTTTTTCTACAAAATTCAAGTTCTGATTTAAAATCTCCCAAAAGCTGATGTATTTCAAACGTCCCAGTTTTTACTGGTCAGGTATTTCCGAAAAGATCCAACACTTGTTGGTTATATATTTCAAACGTTCCAGCTTCTCGCTGGTCAGGTATTTCAAACGTCCCAGCTTTTGCTGGTCAGGTATTTCAAAAGATCCAACACTCGTTGGGCATGTATTTCAAACGTTCCAGCTTCTTGCTGGTCATGTATTTCAAACGTTCCATCTTTTTACTGGTCAGGTATTTCCAAAAAGATCCAACACTCGTTGGTCATATATTCCAAACGTTCCAGCTTCTCGCTGGTCAGGTATTTCAAACGTCCTAGCTTCTGCTGGTCAGGTATTTCAAAAGATCCAACACTCGTTGGGCATGTATTTCAAACGTTCCAGCTTCTTGCTGGTCAGGTATTTCAAACGTTCCAGCTTTTTGCTTGTCAGATCCAACACTCGTTGGTTATATATTTCAAACGTTCCAGCTTCTCGCTGGTCAGGTATTTCAAACGTCCCAGCTTCTGCTGGTCTGGTATTTCAAAAGATCCAACACTCGGTGGGCATGTATTTCAAACGTTCCAACATTTTGCTGGTCATGTATTTCAAACATTCTAGCTTTCGCTGGTCAGGTATTTCCAAAAAAAGATCCAACACTCGTTGGTCATGTATTTCAAACGTTCCAGCTTTTCGCTAGTCACGCATTTCAAACGTTCCAGCTTTTCGCTGGTCACGCATTTCAAACGTCCCAGCTTCTGCTGGTCAGGTATTTCAAAAGATCCAACACTCGTTGGGCATGTATTTCAAACGTTCCAGCATTTTGCTGGTCATGTATTTCAAATGTTCCAGCTTTCACTGGTCAGGTATTTCCAAAAAAAGATCCAACACTCGTTGGTCATGTATTTCAAACGTTCCAGCTTTTCGCTGGTCACGTATTTCAAACGTTCCAGCTTTTCGCTGGTCACGCATTTCAAACATCCCAGCTTTGCTGGTCGTGCATTCCCAAAAAGGACTCAGCTTTTGATCGTGTATTTCCAAAAGACCCAGCTCTCGCTGGTCATGTATTTCAAAAGATCCCAGCTCATAATTGTCGAGCTCCCAAAATAACCCTATTCCATAAATCAAACCTTCAGGTTGCGATTTCTCCATTCTCGCATTACCAAACTTTCGAGTTTCAATCTCTCAAAATCTATCATTTCCAAACCTTCATACCTCCAAATCTCTCAAGATTATCAATTCTCTAACCTCTGGGTACAATATTTTCAAAGAATTCACCATTTTCTCAACCCTCGGGTTATAATCTCTTAATTTCTATCATTCTCAACCTTTTTTTTTAAAACCCAGTTTTTCATAACCATTCGTGTATTTCCCAAAAGACACAACATTCGTTGGTCATGTATTTCCAAAATGTTCCAGCATTATTGCTGGTCATGTATTTTAAAAGTTCCAGTTTTACTGGTCAAGTATTTCAAAAGGTTCCAGCTTCTCGCTGGTCACGTATTTCAAAGGTTCCAGCTTTCGCTGGACAGGTATTTGAAAAGATCTCAACGTCTATTTGTCATGTATTCCAAAAGGTTCTAGCTTTCGCTGGTCATGTATCTCGAAAAGGTTCCAGCTTCCGCTGGTCACGTATTTCAAAGGTTTCAGCTTTCGCTGGTCATGTATTTCAAAGGTTCCAGCTTTTGCTGGTCATGTATTTCCCAAAATCAAAAGATTGCAACTCAAGATCTCATCAAAATCTATATTGAGTGATTATTTCACAAAGAATTCGTGAAAACTTTGCCAATTTGCTAAAAGCACTTGTTGATTCTAATATTCTTACTGTACAAAGAGAATTTCCTCAGACTACCTCTAGTATTTCTTTCCAAAAAGGTAAAACTTTTTGCGAAAAAGAGGCAAAATTCAAATATTTTCCTGTTGATCAACCAAAGGGATGTGAGAAATATCCTCGATATGATCAGTGAAAGAAATCTTCAATGATGTTGAAAAGCCAGAAGCGAATTGATATTGATCTTGGCTATGGTGCATGTTTTAAATAACTTTCTGGTAATCAGGCAGTGGAAATATCTTGAGCTATAAAAAGAATCCACTCAACCCATATCTTCTCATTTTCGTTTGAAAAGTTGCAATCAAATATCCGCAAAAGGGATCTCTCAATTGTCGTCAAGATGAAGGCGAATTAAGCGAGTAGATCCCCGGGGCCAAAGAAGATTTGGATCATCTCCGAGATGAAGGAGTTTGTGAAGGATCCTTCCAGGGAAAGTTCGGATCACCGTCAAGATGAAGGCGAGTGTGATGAGCCTACCGACAAACCCTAAAAGATATTTGATTTGGCTACATCCAAAAGACCTTTTGAGCCAATATCATATATATAATCCTTGAGATAAAAGAAGGATCGAAACATCTCCAAGATGAAGGAGTTTGTGACGTACCCTTCCCTGAAAAAGAGAGAAAAGTCAGGACCCATCCAAATGAAGGATGATGAGAAAAACCGAGAAAGCCCAATGACTCAAAAAGAATGCAAAAAGATTATTGTGGGAAAACACCCAGATATCAAACTGCCAAAGTTGCCAGAAGTCATCTTTTCTCATGCAAAATTCTTTTATCAATATCTCTTCATTTTCTGCTTTTATGAAATTAAGAATATTTCTTTTATTCTCATATCAGGGAAATGGATAGCTTCCTTGAAGAAAATCATCAGCGCTAAATTTTTGAATTTGACTCTTAAAACCGAGGAGTTAACCTCATTGGAGAAAATACTCTAGGTAAAAGAGGGAATATCTTTGCACATACGTGCACATTTAGAAGCGTTTGGATCTACTATGATTTTATCTTATTGGCAAAATTTTTTAGCTATTCCAAGAATTAAATAAATATTCAATATTCATTTTTGATGCAACCTAGCATTGTTTATATTTCCCAAAAAGAGTTGCCTCTGAAGGAAGTATCTCTTCCTGTCCCATCACGATTTTCTCATTGGAGAATTCCGTACGGACGACCCACTCAGGATAAGGGTCAAACCTGAACCATTTGCGAAAGATCATTTAATTTCAAAAGCTATTTCAGTCTCAACAATGAGACGCCCAATTTCTTCTCCCTTTTCAAAAGCTTTAAGGATCCTATATTTCCTCCTTTCGCAAAAAAAAAAACCCTTTCGGATTTGTTCGTCCAAATTCCGAAGGTCCCATCGTGCTTTCTCCATTTTTGAGAAACTGTATGGTAGATTTCCCCCACTCAGGATAAAGGGTCAAACCTGAACCATTTGCGAAAGATCATTTAATTTCAAAAGCTATTTCAGTCTCAACAATGACGCCCAATTTCTTCTCCCTTTTCAAAAGCTTTAGGGATCCTATATTTCCTCCTTTCGCAAAAAAAAAAAAACCCTTTCGGATTTGTTCGTCCAAATTCTGAAGGTCTCATCGTGCTTTCTCCATTTTTGAGAAACCTGTATGGTAGATTTCCCCCACTCAGGATAAAGGGTCAAACCTGAACCATTTGCGAAAGATCATTTAATTTCAAAAGCTATTTTAGTCTCAACAATGAGACGCCCAATTTCTTCTCTCTTCTCAAAAGCTTTAGGGACCCTATATTTCCTCCTTTCGCAAAAACCCCTCTCGGATTTGTTCGTCCAAATTCTGAAGGTCCCATCGTGCTTTCTCTATTTTTGAGAAACCCGTATGGTAGATTTCCTATCCAGATTAAGAGTTAACCCGGAACCTCGCTTCGCGAGGTATCTTCCTTGCAGGTTTGGGTTAAACCTGAGTTACATTCCAATGAAATTCCTCATTTTGACGAGATGTTTTCTTCCAATCCCATCATGGTTCTTCCCATCAAGGAACCCATGCTTTGTATATCCATCCAGGATAGGATTCCACTTAAGCTTCATTTCACAAGACATTTTCCAAAAATGTCCCATCAAGACCCTCATGTATTCCTTTCCTTATTTCAAATTCATCTTGATATATTTTCATCCCATCCAGGTTAAGGGCTAAACCTGAATCATTCCGATAAGAGTATTTGGTCTCACCCATGAGACCTGATCAAAATTCTCATTTCCCACCATTTCAGAATTTTCATCTAAAGTCCCATCACGATTTCCTCATTTTCTACTCAGTCATATCATCTTCAAGGATTTCGTCTCCCCAAAACCATTCAGGATAAGGTTTCAAAGCCTGAGAAGCCATATTTTCAAAATAATTCTTCCATACCCAGTTCAGATCTGCTGACTGGGGCATTTTTCAAAATTTGGAGTGTTATCTTTGCCACTAAACTCGGCTTTCAACCGGTTTAGTAGCAAAGAGGGGCATCTGTGAACACCCCAAATTTTTCAAAGTTTTGTAAAAATGACCCTTTTGCCCCTAACCCCGTTTTCTGAGAAAATCAAGTCATTTCTTCAAATTCTCTGAATTAAATTCCATATATTCAAAATTAATTCCGGATCCGAATCCAGCACTTTAAAACCATATTTCCCGCAAAAATCCGGATCAAAACCCATTTCTGAAGAAATTTTCTCAAAATAGCTTTTAATTCTCAGAAAATTTCTCTTTTGTAAATATTTTTGCAAAAACACAAGAAAATTGGTTTGAATCTTTGTTTTCTCACAAATCTTAGGATTTTTACTTAAAAATACAAAAAAATTGAGAAATAACACAAAAAACCAAAAAGATTGGAAAAACCACGAGAAAAATAAATTATTTCAAGCCTTTTGAAAATAATTTCACTAAAAACCTCGGGAGCCCCCTCTTTGTAAAATCTCAAAAATCAAAGGGGCTCCTTTGCAAAATCTCTTTCTTTCTTTTAGGGTTTTACAAACCTTCGTAAGGAAGGAAGAGGGTGAAAAGGGGTCCCCCTCTCTCTTCACTCTCTCTCTCTCCCGATTCTATCCCTCGCAAACCCTTATTCTCACATCTTCCTGCAGAACCACCTCCACCTTCGATCGCCAACCCTTCAACCATCTCTCTTCAACCGTCAGATTCCCAACGACATTTGCCTCTTCTAGAGCCATCTCCTCCTTCTTTAAAAGAGTGCAAAGGGGAGACTCCAAGACCATCCGTCATCACCCCAGCACCCCTTCTTTCACGATCGGCCTTCTCCTCCCCTCTTCTTCCTCTGCAGCAACAGAGGGTTTTTCCACGATATCAAAAGGAGAGCTCTCTCCTTTGGAATCTCGGCAGCAGAAGGTAAGTGGTTCACCTTTCCCCTCTTTTCTCGGTTTTCCCTCTTCCTTTCTTTTATCTCTTTGGTTTTTTTTCTTAATTTTCAAATCTGGCTCCATTGACGCACTTCTGGTGGAGATGAGTTGCTTGGGCAATATCAATCCACCCCCTGTGTGATATTAACGGAATGCTTGCATTCCAACAGTTTTTTTTATTATTTTCTCTACTATTTTTCATAATTTCGATCTGTGTCTTTCTTCTTTCCATCTCAATAGTAGTCTCCATTTGGATTTTCCTGTTGATTTTCAATTTCTCATGCATTTTTATTTGTTATTATCCCCTTTTCATTTTCTTTTGGTGTATCCAAGGTGGGATCGACCTGCATATAGCAGGATCGATCCACCTATTACTGCAATAATGGAACAAGTGGTTCCGACAATTCTTCTAGTATTTATTGAATTTCTCTGGTCGAATATTTGTTTACACTTGATTTTCTGTTTTACTTTTTTTTTTCCTCTTTTCTTCATCATCTGTTTACAGGCGATTTCCTATTTGCGTTTTTTTTATTATTTTCCAAAATTTACTCTGATTTCCAATTTACAATGAATCTTATCCTATTTCGGTCATTGGTTTGTTTGGAATTTCTGCTTTCATCTTCAGTGGCCAGTTGATTTTGATCGTTACCATAGGCTTAAGTCCATATCCTACCTGTATTTCTTCTTACTTATGTATACCCCCCCCCCCCCCCTTTTTTTTTTGTTTGAGTTCCTTTGATTTAAGCATAGTTGGATTGTGCTAATGCTCTCATAGTCCACTAATCTTTTCTCATGCATCCCAATCTTTTGTATTTTGCTTATTATCTGGTCTCAAGGTCCTCTTTCAAAATCTTTACATCGATTATTTGATGCAAACTCATGGTAAGGAGATATAAAGTTCTCTTGAGCATTCGATAGTTCAAGTGCCACCTTGTCGGTAATCTGATGGAAAGGGCCATAACCGCGCCTTCTCATTGAACATACATTACTGTTCACCATTTGCTGTTAGTCCCCCGCATCCTGCTATTGTTGTAGCATTGCCCATGATTGCTCCACATGCTATGCACATTTTCACCAAACAAATCAGGTGCTTTACGTGAGAGGCAAGCGATTTGTGAATATCTCATTAACCATAACAGTAACTTCAGCATTAAGAACAATGTTGAAAGTTAAATGCTATCCTTGTCTCTGCTAGAGGAGTGATTGATAGCCTAAGGACGCATTTTGAGCATGGAATTCTGTGAATTTGAAGGACAGTGATGGGAGGACTGCAGTAGACCATGGCCACTTAATTGTTGATGAATTACTTGTGAGTAAGCATGCAGATGAAAATGTCAAGGTGAAAAGCTAATACAGAATAGTTTGGAGTATTTCTATAGGGCTGTGCAATAGCAGGAGTGGCCTTCTTGGCTCCTTCAGGTCTCGGATTTCTTGCTAAAGGATGTTCAGCAGCACCTGATTTACACAACAAGCTTCAGGTTCATATACCCATATCTTTCATTTGATTGTTTATCTCATTTGTTAAACCCATTTGTTATATATTTCATCATCTTATCTACCATGTGTTCGTTGCATTACCAATCATGCTGTTGTCTAGTATTATCCCCTTTCCTGCAAAGCCGTTAGCCTTGGTGGTTTATGTTGCAAATGTGAATCATGAGTTTTATTTAGCTTAAAAAAAAACTAAAAAGAAAAGAAAAGAAAAGAAAGACACCAAGATCTGATATTTTTGTCATTAAGCAACATTGCTATCATTATTGTTCTCTTTTGCCATGGTTTTGATTAGCAATAGTCTCTGTATTGGTTTTCAAAAGCATTGTCACCATTGGTTTCCTGCTACTCAACAAAGCTCTAGTTATCAGCTACAACTCTCATTCTTCCTGCTATATCTTCTTGTTAAATACTCATGAACTCCCAGCTCACTGCCATCTTCATACCAATACACCTAGCTGCACACTATTATGACTTCACCTACCTTCAGCCATGTCTACATAGCTGTCTCAGTAACAACGCCACTACCTCTCCACAGTTACTGCAGAAACAACCGACCTTGTTTTGGATTTACAACAATGTTTCGCTGTAAGGCATCCTCACAGCCACATACACTTCATCAATGTATAACATCCGTGTATTCCCACTTCAACACCATTTCTGTATATATCTTCAGCACGGTTTATACTCACTCACCACACTTATGTTGCACTTGTGATTAGCATTTGTAGCTCATCCAATGCTCACAATCCCCATTCCCTGTACACATATATTCCCTGTGTATCATTTAGTACATGCTAATTACATGTTAGTCCTCTTTGCATACATACACATATTACTTTTCTTACCTACTGCAGGTTATTCCCTCTGCATATGTATATTTCCCATGATTTCTCAAACAACCTTTCATATAGTTACAACTATGCTTTGCATTGTCTTGGTCCCCTACCTGAATATGACCATTGCATTGTCATGGTTTTTTTGTTATGGCTGCTCTCCCACCTGCATACTTTAACATATCAATATTTATGGTGATGACCACCCTTGAAATTCATATATAGAAATCGATGGATTAGTCAAATCTATCATGTTATACCTCTCATGAGCAGTTAATATATATATATATATATATATATATATATATATATATATATATATATGTATACCTACATGCCTAACATATATATATAAGTATAATATATACATCATCCCCTATCTTTTCTTGATATATGAACATCTTCTTACCATTAACATCTTTTGGAATTTGTGTGACATATTCAATTTATTATTATTTGGTATTAACCCAGTTATTTTGCAGGGAATATGTGGAAAAGGTTATCACTTGAAATTGTAAATTTGATTTTATGTATTGTAATAGCTAGACTTGAATGAAAATTTACATTTCCTGCTTTAGGTAGAATGGATGAGCATTGTAAACATCATAAATTGCTTGTTCTCATGCATTTTTCCTTTATTCTCACAATGGTGAAATACGAATGACACGTGCACCATTTCGTAAGAGGTAATTGATACTAAGTTGATGATCCACATCAATGGTCATAGTCAGGGTGTGGACAAAACTTAGCATTTTTTATCTTTTACAAAATAACACTGGATCCACACTGGATCCATTTTCAAAATTCATCATATTTTCCTTAAATATTTTCTTCTTTTATCAAAATTTAAATTAAAATTAACTCAAAATATATACCAATGGCCATAGTCAGGGTATATTGAGAGTTAATTTCATTTTAAATTCTATAAAAGCACCAAAATATATTTTATTCTTCACTTGAATTTAAAAGTGGTTATTATATAATACATTCAATGACCATAGTCAAGAATGTATTATATCTTCAATCTTATTTTAATTCACTTAAAGAATGGAATAGCTTTTTCAAATTCCAATTTCAAAATTCTTTAAATTCATTCATCATTTAGGATAAAATTGCATCAATATTTTCAAAATTTCCTTTCGAAAACCCAAGTGATTTTGAACATCTTTCTTCAAGCTTCTATTTCTATTCCAATTCTATCTCAATTTCAAAGTCCAATTTGACTTTGGAATTTCAAAATCATTTTTCAAACTCCAAAATTCCAATTCAATTCAAAATTCAATTTCAAAGTTCAATTTAACTTTGAAGTTTCTGATTCATCTTCAAATTCAAAAAAGCAAGTTTATCTTCTTATTCAAAAATCACAAGTTTGAGATTGATTTTGAATCTTGACTCTTCTCAAATTTTAAATTCAATATGGGTTTTCAAAACCCAGATCCATCTTCAAAAGTCCCATTTGGACTTTCAAAAACCCAAAACTAAAGTTAGATCAACTTGGATCCAGTTTTCTAAAATACAATTCTACTTTTGGATCTTAGACTTCAGATCCAAATTCCATTCTTTAGGATTCAGAACCCAATTCACCTCGGATCTCAGATTCAGATCCAAATTCCAATTCTTAGGATCTAGATCTCCATTTTACATTAGATCTCAGATTCAGATCCAAATTCCAATTCTTAGGATCCAAAATCCAATTCTACTTTGGATCTCAGACTTCAGATCCAATTCTATCCTAGGATCCAGAACCCAATTCACCTCGTATCTTAGATTCAGGTCCAAAACCCATCCTAGAATCCAGAATCCATTTCTACTTTGGATCTCAGACTTCAGATCCAACTCTATCTTGGATCTCAGATTTCAGATCCAAATACCATCTTGGATTCCAAGTCTTGAATCCAATTCCCTTCAAAATCTGAAATCCAAATCCCACTTTAAATTCCAAAACCAATTTCATTTCAATCCAGATTTCAAATCAAGTTCTCATTTCAGATCCTAGATTCAAAATTCAACTTTGAACCCTAGTCAGATCTTGGACTCGGATTTCATCTTGAAGTTCCAACTTTAAATCAATTCTATTTCTCAATTTTTTCAGATTTCCCAATTCTATCTTTCCTTCTGATTCAATTCCATTTTCATTTCTATTCTGATTCAAAATCCATTTATGACTTTTTGAAAATTCCTTTCTTCTTCTTTTGTCTCAAAACTTCAAAATCATTTTCTAAAATCCAAATTTATTTTCCCAAGCTCTTGATTATTCTAAATACTTAGAACTTTAATCTTAAGTTCTAAGTTAGAAATCATTTCTTCACTTTATCAGATTCACTTGGAAATTCTTCAAAACATTTTTCAAAAAAGAGCATACATCTTTGCATTTGCACAAGCATGATTCTTTGTGCATTTAGACTTAGAATAACTTCTTAGATAATTTCTTAGCAAGGCAAAATGCATCAATTCGACCCTTGGTTCGATTACCCCTAGTAAAGACGCCAGGAACGGTCGAACCTCGTACCGACGAGCGGATCCCGTCTCCCAGTTTTTCCGCAAATATTTCAAAAACGAAGGCAACTTATTTCAAATATTTTTAAAATTAAGGTCAAGTGAGACCCCGCAAAAGAATTTCTCTTCTTTTCTCTTCTCTCTTTCTTTTTCTATCTTTTATCTTTCTCCCTTCAAAAAGGAGGAAAATAAAAGGTTAGAAAGGAAAAGAGAAGGAAGAGAGAGAATATTACGAGAGGAAAATTTTTGCGATGATCATAGCCCTATCCCATGGGTAATGGATATTGAAGCCATCCAAACCATCATCCAATGACAACTCATGAGTGTCCATACGCATGCTATTGGATTTAAAAGATGAAAGAAAAGAAAAAAAATGTAGGGATCATGAAAGAAATTGCAAATGGATTAAGCAAACACTAAACAAACAAATGAAATCAATGAATGGATCAGGACTTAGATAAACTATCAATAAGTCAAACAAATGAAAATAGAACAGGATTAGATCAACAAACCAAAATGAAATAAGCAAAAGGGGTTAGGTAAAACAGCGAGCAACCGATAAAATGAACTATTGAGTTAATAAAGGGGAAATAACATATCCTCAAATGGATCTCACGCAATAGGCAACTCAGATCAACCTTTCAGTCGACTCTAATAATCCTTTCTCAACAAACTAAAACTCTCATAAGAGATAATATCATGGATTGGATTTCTGTAGCAGACGCTACGGTAAAACGTGCCAGGCTTGCTACCACTCAAAGATGTACATTCACAAACCTTTGTGCGGGTGGCTGATATTTAGGGAAGAGGGAAATGATAATACCGATCAGAAACCCAGCCGCTAACTGATCATAGAGATCAAAAGGATATCAAAAACGAAAAATGAGAAGATCATAAAAAGGATCGATATGCAGATGGGGAATAACAAAATAAAATAAAACAATAAAAAAAATAAAAAAGAAAAGGAAGAAGAAGGAGGGTGTAAACAAAAGTAACTGAACAGAAATCAAGACTAAATTACAAAAGAAGAAGAGATTTTGTAGGAATTGGATTATTCCGTTAATGTAGCAAAACGTAGATTGACACTGCTATACGCAGGTCAATCTTACGAGTTATGCTTAGCGAAAAAAAAATGAAGAAAAGGTAAACAAAACCGAAAAAGAATGTTGTAAATAAGAATTTGACAAAGAAAAAAAAAAGGAATTCTCACCTGATTTCGTTTGATTTCTTTTTTTTTTAAACTGGAGGAGGAACGTTGGTGCTTTGTAGACAAATATAATGAGATACCCCTTTTGTTGATCAGGAAATAAGAAGTAGAGGGAAAGGCGGAAAGAAAGGATTGAGAGTGACAATGGAGGGGGAAGGCGGTCTTTTGAAGGAAAGAGAAAGGGGGAAGGGTGGAAACGGATGATGGAATGGGGCGTCCTGCATGCCCTTTTAAGGAGGAAGAGGGGAAGGTTCGGGAGGGTGGCCGGTTGGAGATGAGCGGAGGAGGAGGGTTTCAGTGGATTTGTTGGAGATGGGCGGCGACGGAGAGAGGCGATGGGAGAAGGGGTTTCAAGGGTTCAGTGAAAGGGAAACCGAGAAGTGGAGAAAAGGAGAAGAAAAAAATTTTGGTTTTTCCAAAAAGAGGCTCCTTCAAAAGTTTTTTTCATAAAAAGTATTTTTAAAATGATTTTTTTAGAAAAATTGATTTTAAAAGGTTTAAACTCATTCGTTTTTCTCATAATTTTGCTGATTTTTTTGATTTTTGTATTATCTTAATAATTTTTTTTTTGTATTTTTATAATAAAATCCTAAGATTTGCGAGAAAACAAAGATTAAAACTATTTTTTTGTGTTTTTGTAAAATATTTACATAAGGGGAATTTTTCTGAGAATTTAAAAAGCTATTTTGAGAAAATTTCTTCAGAAATGGGTTTTGATCCGGATTTTGAGGAAATATGGATTTAAAGTACTGGATTCGGATCCAGAGTCGATTTTGAATGTATCAATATGGATTTTAATTCAGAAAATCTGAAGAATGATCGAAATTTAGCTTTGGTTTTCTCAGAAAATGAAACCAAGGGCAAAAAGGTCATTTTTACAAATTTTTGAAAAATTTGGGGTGTTCACAAATGCCTCTCTTTGCTACTAAGCCGGTTGAAAGCCGAGCTTAGTGGCAAAGATAACACTCCAAATTTTGAAAATGCCCCAGTCAGCAAATCTGAACTGGGTGTGGAAGAATTTATTTGGGAAACATGGCTTTGAAACCTTATCCTGATTGGTTTTGGAAAACGAAATCCTCAAAAATGATATGATTGAGTAGAGAATGAGGAAGTCGTGATGGGACTTTGGGTGAAAATCCCGAAATGGTGGGAAATGAGAATTTCGATCAGGTCTCATGGATGAGACAAGATACTCTTTTTGGAATGATTCAGGTTTAACCCTTAACCTGGATGGGACGAAGATAATATCAAAAGGTGTTTTGAATGAGGAAAGGAGTTCATGAGAACTTTGATGGGACATTTTGAAAAATGCCTTGTGAAATGGAGCTCAAGTAGGAATCCTATCCTCGGTGGATATACAAAGCATGGATTCCTCGATGAGAAGAGCCATGATGGGACTGAAAGAAATCATCTCGTCCAAACGAGAAATCTCGTTGGAACAAGACTCAGGTTTAACCCAAACCTGCAAGGAAGATACCTCGCAAAGCGAGGTTCCGAGTTAACTTTTAACCTTGATAGGAAATCTACCATACGGATTTCTCAAATGAAGAAACCATAATGGGACCTTCAGAATTTGGACGAACAAATCTGAAAGGGGTTTGCGAAAGGAGGAAAATATAGGGTTCCTTAAAGCTTGGAAAAGGGAATGATTTTGGGCGTCTCATTTGCTGAGACTGAAATAGCTTTTTGAAATCAATGACCTCTCGCAGAAAATTCAGGTTTTGACCCTTAACCTGAGTGGGAACACCATACGGAATCCTTGACTGAAGAAACCGTGATGGGATAGGAAGAGATACTTCAACTGGATTAGGAAACTCTTCTGGAAGATATAAACAACGCTAGGTTGCATCAGAATAGATATCGAATGTTTATTTCATTCTTGGAATAGCTAGAAAATTTTGCCAATAAGATCAAATTGTAGCTGATTCAAATGCTTGAAAATGTGCACGTATGTGCGAAGATATTTTCTCTTTTACCTAGAGTATTTCCCCCAAATGAGGTTAACCCCTCAGTTCTAAGAGTTAAATTCAAAATTTTAGCGCTGATGATTTTCTTCAAGGAAGCTATTTATTTCCTTGATATGAGAATAGAAGAAATATTCTTAATTTCATAAAAGCAGGAAATGAAGAGATATTGATAAAAGAATTTTGCATGAGAAAAGATGACTTTTGGCAACTTTGGCAGTTTGATATCTGGGTGTTTTTCCCTACGATGATCTTTTTGCACTCTTTTTGAGTCATTGGGCTTTCTCGGTTTTTTACATCATCCTTCATTTGGATGGGTCCTGATTTTTCTCTCTTTTTTCAAGGAAGGGTACGTCACAAACTCCTTCATCTTGGAGATGTTCTGATCCTTCTTTTATCTCAGGGATTTTATTGATGACATTGGCTCAAAAAGGTCTTTAGATGATAGTAGAAATCAAATATCTTTTAGGGTTTGTCGGTAGGTTCATCCCACTTGCCTTCATCTCGACGGTGATCTGAACTTTCTCTGGAAGGATCCGTCACAAACTCCGTCATCTTGGAGATGTTTCAAATCTTCTTTGGCCTCGGGGGTCTACTCACTTAATTCGCCTTCATCTTGACGACAATTGAGAGATCCCTTTTGCGGATATCTCATTGCAACTTTTTAAACGAAAATAAGAAGATATGGGTTGAGTGGATTCTTTTTATAGCTCAAGATATTTTCACTGCCTGATTGTCAGAAAGTCATTTTAAAACACGCGCCATAGCCAAAATCAATATTAGTTCGCTTCTGGCTTTTCAACATCATTGAAGGTTTCTTTTATTGATCATATCGAGGACATTTCTTACATCCTTTTGGTTGATCAACAGGAAAAGATTTGAATTTTACCTCTTTTCGCAGAAAGTTTTACCTTTTGGAAAGAAATACTAGAGGTAGTCTGAGGAAGTTCTCTTTGTACAGTAAGAATATTTAGAATCAACAAATGCTTTTTAGCAAATTGGCAAAGTTTTCACGAATTCTTTGTGAAATAATCACTCAATATAGATTTTGATGAGAACTTGAGTTGTATCTTCGATTTTGGAAATACATGACTAGCAAAAAGCTGGGACTTTTGAAATACATGACCAGCGAAAGCTGGAACCTTTGAAATACGTGACCAGCGAAAGCTGAAACCTTTTCGAGATACATGACCAGCGAAAGCTGGAACCTTTTGGAATACATGACAAATAGATGTTGAGATCTTTTTGAAATACCTGTCCAGCGAAAGCTGGAACCTTTGAAATACGTGACCAGCGAGGAGCTGGAACCTTTTGAAATACTTGACCAGTAAAACTGGAACGTTTAAGATACATGACCAGCAATAATGCTGGAACATTTTGGAAATACATGACCAACGAGTGTTGGGTCTTTTGGGAAATACACGAATGGTTATGAAAAACTGGGTTTTAATAAAAAAGGGTCTGAAGGTTTTGAGGATAATCAAAATTGGGAGATTATAACCCGAGGGTTGAGAAAATGGTGAAATTTTGAAAATATTGCACCCACAGGTTTGAAGAATTGATAGAATTGAGAGATTTAAAGATATGAAGGTTTTTTTGGAAATGATAGATTTTGAGAGATTGAAACCCGTAGGTTTGGTAATGAGAGAACGGAGAAATCGCAACCTGAAGGTTTGATTTATGGAATAGGTTGATTTTGGGAGCTCGACAATTGTGAGCTGGGACTTTTCGAAATACATGACCAGCGAGAGCTGGGTCTTTTGGAAATACATGACCAAAAGTTGAGTCCTTTTTGGGAATGCATGACCAGCAAAGCTGGAACGTTTGAAATGCGTGACCGGCGAAAAGCTGGAACGTTTGAAATACCTGACCAGCGAAAAGCTGGAACATTTGAAATACATGACCAACGAGTGTTAGATCTTTTTTGGAAATACCTGACCAGCGAAAGCTGGAACGTTCGAAATACATGACCAGCAAAATGCTGGAACGTTTGAAATACATGCCCAACGAGTGTTGGATCTTTTGAAATACCTGACCAGCAAAAGCTGGGACGTTTGAAATACCTGACCAGCGAGAAGCTGGAACGTTTGAAACACATAACCAACGAGTGTTGGATCTGACCAGCAAAAAAAAAGCTGGAACGTTTGAAATACCTGACCAGCAAGAAGCTGAAACGTTTGAAATACATGCCCAACGAGTGTTGGATCTTTTGAAATACCTGACCAGCAGAAGCTGGGACGTTTGAAATACCTGACTAGAGAGAAGCTGGAACGTTTGAAATACATAACCAACGAGTGTTGGATTTGACCAACAAAAAGCTGGAACGTTTGAAATACCTGACCAGCAAGAAGCTGAAATGTTTGAAATACATGCCCAACGAGTGTTGGATCCTTTGAAATACCTGACCAGCAGAAGCTGGGACGTTTGAAATACCTGACCAGTGAGAAGCTGGGACGTTTGGAATATATGACCAACAAGTGTTGGATCTTTTCGGAAATACCTGACCAGTAAAAAGCTGGAACGTTTGAAATACCTGACCAGCAAGAAGCTGGAACGTTTGAAATACATGCCCAACAAGTGTTGGATCTTTTGAAATACCTGACCAGCAAAAGCTGGGATGTTTGAAATACCTGACCAGCGAGAAGCTGAAATGTTTAAAATACATAACCAACGAGTGTTGGATCTGACCAGCAAAAAGCTGAAACGTTTGAAATACCTGACCAGCAAGAAGCTGGAACGTTTGAAATACATGCCCAACGAGTGTTGGATCTTTTGAAATACCTGACCAGCAGAAGCTGGGATGTTTGAAATACCTGACCAACGAGAAGCTGGGATGTTTGGAATATATGACCAAAAAGTGTTGGATCTGACCAGCAAAAAGCTGGAACGTTTGAAATACCTGACCAACAAGAAGCTGGAACGTTTGAAATACATGCCCAACGAGTATTGGATCTTTTGAAATACCTGACCAGCAGAAGCTGAGACGTTTGAAATACCTGACCAGCGAGAAGTTGGGACGTTTGGAATATATGACCAACAAGTGTTGGATCTTTTCGGAAATACCTGACCAGTAAAAAGCTGGAACGTTTGAAATACCTGACCAACAAGAAGCTGGAACGTTTGAAATACATGCCCAATGAGTGTTGGATCTTTTGAAATACCTGACCAGCAAAAGCTGGGACGTTTGAAATACCTGACCAGCGAGAAGCTGAAACGTTTGAAATACATAACCAACGAGTGTTGGATCTGACCAGCAAAAAGCTGGAACGTTTAAATACCTGACCAGCAAGAAGCTGAAACGTTTGAAATACATGCCCAACGAGTGTTGAATCTTTTGAAATATCTGACCAGCAGAAGCTGGGACGTTTGAAATACCTGACAAGCGAGAAGCTGGGACGTTTGGAATATATGACCAACAAGTGTTGGATCTTTTCGGAAATACCTGACCAGTAAAAAGCTGGAACGTTTGAAATACCTGACCAGTAAAAACTGGGACGTTTGAAATACATCGGCTTTTGGGAGATTTAAATCAGAACTTGAATTTTGTAGAAGAAAAGATTTTGATCAAAAGATTGAATGTAGAAAGTTATTGGTGCGAGGGTCGGATCCTCCAAATGAGCTCAATGTATGTTTGAAGATTTTGGAAAATACCCTAGTGCAAGGACTGGGTTGTAAAGATGAGCTAAACAAAGTGAATTTTTCAGAGAATAAAGATTCTTTGGTAAAAATTAATGGACCATCATAGTTTAATTGCATGTGGTCGACTTTCAGGATTTTGTGCCCTTGTCCTGAACGGGGGAAATAAAAGAGAATACCTCATTGAAAGGAGGCATCAGGTTTATCCCTTAACCTGAAGGGGAAGGGAGAAATACCTCGTTAGTAGGAGGCATCAGGTTTATCCCTTAACCTGAAAGGGGAAGGGAGAAATACCTCGTTAGCAGGAGGCATCAGGTTTATCCCTTAACCTGAAAGGGAAAGGGAGAAATACCTCGTTAGCAGGAGGCATCTGGTTTATCCCTTAACCTGAAAGGGAACAGAAGGGTTTTTAAAGAGAGTAAGCCTGGATTTTTTTGAAGGTTTATCCCAGGTTTATCCCATCTCGGTCGCCAAAACTGTGATCATCGCAAAAATTTTCCTCTCTTGTATATTTCTCTCTCTTCCTTCTCTTTTCCTTTCCAACCTCTATTTCCTCCTTTTTGAAGGGAGAAAATAAAAGACGGAAAGAAAGAGGGAAGAGAAAAGAAGAGAGAAGAAGAGGAATTCTTTTGCGGGTCTCACTTGACCTTAACTTTGAAAATTTTTGAAATAACTCGCCTCCGTTTTTTAAATATTTACGGGAAAACTGGGAGACGGGATCCGCTCATCGGTACGAGGTTCGACCGTTCCTGGCGCATTTACCAGGGGTAATCGAGCCAAGGGTCGAATTTATGCCTTTTGTTTTTGCTAAGAATTTATCTAAGAAATTATTCTAAGTCTAAATGCACAAAGAATCATGCTTGTGCAAATGCAAAGATGTATGCTCTTTTGAAAAGAATGTTTTGGAAATTTCCAAGTGTTTCTAAGATGAATCTTATGATAGAGTGAAGAAATTGATTTCTAACTTAGAACTTAAGATTAAAGTTCTAAGTTTTTAGAATAATCAAGAGCTTGGGAAAATAAATCTGGATTTTTGAAAAATGATTTTGAAGTTTTGACATAAAAGGAATTTTCAAAGTCATAAATGGACTTTGAATCGGAATAGAAATGAAAATGAAGTTGAATCAGAAGGAAAGATGGAATTGGGAAATCTGAATAAAATTGAGAAATGGAATTGTTTTAAAAGTTGGAATTTCAAGATGAAATCTGAATCCAAGATCTGGATTCTGAATAGAGTTCCAGGTTGAATTTTGAATTTAGAATCTGAAATGGAAACTTGATTTGAAATATGGAATGAAATGGAATTGGTTTTAAGAATTTGGAATTAAAGTGGAATTTGGATTTGGAATTTTGAATGGAATTGGATTCAAGATTTGAAATCCAAGATGGTATTTGAATCTGAAATCTGAGATCCAAGATAGGGTTGGACTCTGAATCTTAAATGGAATTGGATCTGAAGTCTAAGATCCAAAGTAGAATTGGATTCTGGATCCTAGAATGGATTTGGATCTGAAGTCTGAGATCCAATGTAGGATTGGGTTCTGGATCCTAGAATTGATTTGGATCTGAAGTCTGAGATCCAAGATGAGTTGGGTTTTGGATCCTAAGAATTAGAATTTGGAGTTAAATTCAGAAGACGAATCAAGAATCTCAAAATTAAATTGAACTTTTGATTGGAGTTTTGAATATAAAATGAATTTGGAATTTCAAAGTAAATTTGAACTTTGAAATCTGATTTGAATTTGGAAATTTGAAGTTTTGAATAAAAATGATTTTGGAATTTCAAAGTCAAATTGGACTTTGAAATTGAATTTTTTTGAATCTTGAAATGAGATAGAATTGGATTTGAATAAGATTTTAATCTGAGAAATGAAGAAGAAGAATCACTTGGAATTTTGAAAAGGAAATTTTGAAAATATGATGCAATTCTATCCTATATGATGAATGAATTTAAAGAATCTTTGAGACTGAATTTTGAAAAGCTATTTCATTCTTTAAATGAATTAATAATGAGATTGAAGATATAATATATCCCTGACTATGGCCATTGAATATATTATATAATAACCATATTTAAATTCAAGTGAAGAATAAAATGCATTTTTTGTGCTTTTATAGAATTTAAAATGAAATTAACTCTTAATATACCCTGACTATGGCCATTGATATATATTTTGAGTTAATTTCAAGTCAAATTCTGATAAAAGAAGAAAATATTTAAGGAAAATATGATGAATTTTGAAAATGGATCTAGTGTGGATCCAGTGTTATTTTGTAAAAGATAAAAATGCTAAGTTTTGTCCACACCCTGACTATGGACATTGATGTGGATCATCAACTTAGTATCAATTACCTCTTACGAAAATGGTGCACGTGCCATTCGTGTTTCACCATTGTGAGAATTTGAGAAATAAAGGAAAAAAAAATGCATGAGAACAAGCAATTCATGACATTTACAATGCTTATTCATTCTAATCTAAGACTGAAAATGTAGAGTTTTCATCATCTTATTTATTTACAACAGTTGGATCAAAAATATTTTTTTGATCCCAGCCTTCCTTATATTCCTACCAGATAGAATTTGCACAAAAGGAGATTTAAAATATTAGTGTAAACGACTATCCAAAATCTTACACAAGATGCTTAGTTTATATTTGAAGGAGAAAGGCATATGGTCTACCCTGTATTTATGAGAAAACACACACATATATGTATCTATACGTATGTATGAAGAGAGAAGGAATATTGGTGGTTCCTATGAACCACTTGTAAAAGAATGAATGAAAAAGAAAAAAAATGATGATTATGATAGTTCAAGAGTGAACTATCATAAAAAAAGAAGAGAGGAATCTACAGTGGTTCCTGTGAACCACTTGTAAAAGAATGGTAAAAATATGATGATTATGATAGTTCAAGAGTGAACTATCATAAAAAGAAGAGAAAAATTTACAGTGGTTTTTGTGAACCATTTGTAAAAATGTGGTAAAAATATGATGATTATGATAGTTCAAGAGTGAACTATCATAAAAAGAAAAGAAGAATTTACAGTGGTTCTTGTGAACCACTTGTAAAAATATGGTAAAAATATGTTGATTATGATAGTTCAAGAGTGAACTATCATAAAAAGAAAAGAAGAATTTACAGTGGTTCTTGTGAACCACTTGTAAAAGAATGATAAAAATATGGTGATTATGATAGTTCAAGAGTGAACTATCATAAAAAGAAGAGAAGAATTTACAGTAGTTCTTGTGGACTACTTGTAAAAGAATGATAAAAATATGGTGATTATGATAGTTCAAGAGTGAACTATCATAAAAAGAAGAGAAGAATTTTCAGTAGTTCTTGTGGACCACTTGTAAAAGAATGATAAAAATATGGTGATTATGATAATTCAAGAGTGAACTATCATAAAAAGAAGAGAAGAATTTAAAGTAGTTCTTGTGGACCACTTGTAAAAGAATGATAAACATATGGTGATTATGATAGTTCAAGAGTGAACTATCATAAAAAGAAGAGAAGAATTTACAGTAGTTCTTGTGGACCACTTGTAAAAAAATGATAAAAATATGGTGATTATGATAGTTCAAGAGTGAACTATCATAAAAAGAAGAGAGGAATTTACAGTGGTTCTTGTGAACCACTTGTAAAAATATGGTGATTATGACAGTTTAAGAGTGAACTAAAAAAAAAGAAGAGATAATTTACAATGGTTCCTGTGAACCACTTGTAAAGGAATGGTAAAAATATGATGATTATGATAGTTCAGGAATGAACTATCGTAAAGAGAAGAGAAGAAGGGGTTACAGTGGGGATTAGTAATGTATACACAACAGTGAGATATATAATGAATGTATGAATACAGAGGTGTAAAGATTCGACTGGTTGAATCTTGTCAATGGTGTGGCTTCGGCTAGCTGGATCTTCAGAGCGCCATTAGCTGCCATTTACGCATATATTAGAGAAATCTTGATTCAGACTTCAACTAATTGTGATTGACATGAGACAGGATACAGAAGGTATATTCACACAAGATGTGATAACATCATCAAGTCATATACATCAGGACATAATATAATGAGATTTCTTCATGCATTACTTGAGGAATCATCAAAGGAATTTCAATAACTTTGTATCTTGACTAACTAATTTTAGTAAAGTCATAGACTTCAGCATAGTAAATATTGAATTTCAATATAAGCAGGATAGTCTTACCTTACAGATCATGGCCTTTTAAATTTTAAAACAAATGCACTTGCTTCTTAACAAAGGGAAGCTAATGATCCTTAATTAACAGGCAACAGGAGTACTTACATAGCAAAGTAACATTATTAAGAGAGATCCTCAATAACCTCAACAGTAAACGTTCATACTGTGACAACATAATGAAAGGGCTGTGCATACATGGGGCTGTTATGTTGGTGGTTTTTCCTTACATTTTATTTCTGCTGTTGTATCCATAAATGTCTGCTTGCACTGCACATACAACCACTTTCAGTTAGAAGGGAGAGGGAATGCAGATATTTGGAACAAGGCAATTTATTTAAGCATCCATAAGAGGAACCAAAAGAGCCAGAATTCCACCAAAGCAAGCCACAAGGTCAAGGAAATTTTTGTATATTACAATTCATGAGCACACGCATAGAGACATCCAAGTCTGAAGCATATGTGCTGCCTAACTCAAATAATTCTGTACATTCTATTCCACTACCTATCACAGGTAACGCCATTTAATTGCACATATTTTCAGGATGTTGCCTCAATTTCAAAGAAAGAAAGGGACCCATGGGTTTGGCAAGCTGTCTTGGAAGACAAAACTTAGAAATATTTGTACAAATTACATTCCAAGGAAAAGCCATGTAGACCTGATATGTTTGTGTTCAATACCAATACAGAAGAGCCCATCGTCTCCGTGACCTTCTAGTCAAATTACAGACCTAGTCTAAACATGATATCTGCCCACAATGCTCCAGGCAATCTTAAAATGTAAAGGGCACCACCTCATTGATGAGAAGCAACAAAACTTAGCTATTCAACCCCAACTCACTTGGCTCTACTTTGGCACTATGGAGTCATAAAAAAAAAATCACTCTATGAAATAACAAGATAATGGTGATCCCTGAAGGTCTCTTTTTAAGAAATAATGACATGTACAAGCTAGAATAGAAAGACCTAAAAACCAAGAAATCTTACCAGAGCAAATAGGTTGGCATCACTTATACTAAATTCTTTTATGATATCAGAGATCTGAACATTGATTTATCCACTGCTTCAAAGATAACAAAGCCAGCAACAACCCTACACTATTTTGGGTTATACCTGTCCATCAATTTGAAACTACCGAAATAGGCAACAAATAGTCACCAACATTAGAAACAGTTGCTGCAGTTGTCTTAGGCCTTCGTCACTGAGAGATAAAAGACAAGCAAAACTGTTAGTAATACAGAAGATAAATTAAAACTTGAACCACCAAAGGGAAAATATATGTTGTTGGGGCATAATGATAATCTGACGCACAACTTCCTAAGTCAGCAGGTCCTCAACTGCAGGAAACCATAGTCTGACTTACCAGCACATCAGAGTGCCTTTTGGGTTCAGCGAGCTGCTAGATAGAACAAGCATAAGATGATATATGAGGATATAGGAATGCAACTAGTCAAATGGAAGATGACAAATGAATAGAAAATACACCTGTAATGAAGAAAGGAACATGGTGGGGGAATGAAATAAGGTGTTAATATACTCATAATGGGTTGAAATTTACAATACGTTACTTGGACCTATTGATAAAATAAGTACAGAATGAAAGCTAAAGACGGGAAAACAAACTTTAATGACTTCTCTATTTTGTAACATAATCTGGCGATTCATTCTGGTCATGAAATTTTCAAAGAAAGCATATTAATGTTGGATAATATGTTCATAGATGACACCACCAACAGAAAAGGGACAGATATGAAGAAGATTCGACCTAAGATGATCGTCGTCGATGCCAATTTCATAATAAATGTTATTTACAGCAAATATATAAAATAAAAAAAATGAATAAAAGCATGATGGGGGCAAACCAATGAGAGCTATCTGAATATGTTCTGAACTATACAACCGAATACTAACTTACACAGCACCTCTGTTGTTCAAGTTCGTACAAGCAGTCATGTTTATACCCTTTTCCACAGGGAACTGAGATTGTAAATCACATCTAATAGCAAAACCTCCATGTCAGTCCATGATAGAGAGACCAAAAATAGATAGTGTCTGAACTATGGGATAGTCTTTGTCTCTGTGAGTAGCTTCCAGACCACCCTCATAAGCTACACTTCCTCTGCCAGCCATGGCACCACCGATCATGATCTCCTCGAACCTCTCAGCATGTCATTTATTTGAAGATCTCCCCCCCCCCTTTTTTTATCTTTTAGAATTGATTGAAGGGTATGTGCATAGATATGAAACAATACTGAGGTGGGAGAGGTTAATCGCTATGCATGCTTCAGGACACAATACAAATCCACTAAGAGACCTCATGACATTCACCCGATGGGTTATAGCGATCAATTAATCCTCATCTTTCGATGTATCAGCACTGAATAACGATTTGAACGATGTGATGCCCACACCCTTTCAATACATCAGCCAAATGCCAAAGGGGTATCTTGTAACAGTTTTTCTTCACGATTTTAACTGGTTTTCCAAAATGATTCTAACCATCGAGCCTGTCTATATAACCGATCTGAAATGACCCATCATTGACATCATGCCCTATACTATGGGTAATGGATATCGAAGCCATCCAAACCATCATCCAATAACAACTCATGAGTGTCCATACGCATGCTATTGGATTTAAAGGATGAAAGAAAAGAAAAAAAATGCAGGGATCATGAAAGAAAGTGCAAATGGATTAAGCAAACACTAAACAAACAAATGAAATCAATGAATGGATCAAAACTTAGATAAACTATCAATAAGTCAAACAAATGAAAATAGAACAGGATTAGATCAACAAACCAAAATGAAATAAGCAAAAGGGGTTAGGTAAAACAGCGAGCAACTGATAAAATGAACTATTGAATTAATAAAGGGGAAATAACATATCCTCAAATGGATCTCACGCAACAGGCAACTCAGATCAACCTTTCAGTCGACTCTAATAATCCTTTCTCAACAAACTAAAACTCTCATAAGAGATAATATCATGGATTGGATTTCTGTAGCAGGCGTTACGGTAAAACGTGCCAGGCTTGCTACCACTCAAAGATGTAGATTCACAAACCTTTGTGCGGGTGGTGGATATTTAGGGAAGAGGGAAATGATAATACCGATCAGAAACCCAGCCGCTAACTGATCATAGAGAGCAAAAGGATATCAAAAACGAAAAATGAGAAGATCATAAAAAGGATCGATATGCAGATGGGGAATAACAAAATAAAATAAAAAAATAAAAAAAATAAAAAATAAAAAAAAGAAAAGGAAGAAGAAGGAGGGTGTAAACAAAAGTAACTAAACAGAAATCAAGACTAAATTACAAAAGAAGAAGAGATTTTGTAGGAATTGGATTATTCCGTTAATGTAGCAAAACGTAGATTGACACTGCTATACGCAGGTTAATCTTACGAGTTATGCTTAGAGAAAAAAAAATGAAGAAAAGGTAAACAAAACCGAAAAAGAATGTTGTAAATAAGAATTTGACAAAGAAGAAAAAAAAAGGAATTCTCACCTGATTTCGTTTGATTTCTTTTTTTTTTTTAAACTGGAGGAGGAACGTTGGTGCTTTGTATACAAATATAATGAGATACCCCTTTTGTTGATCAGGAAATGAGAAGTAGAGGGAAAGGCGGAAAGAAAGGATTGAGAGTGACAATGGAGGGGGAAGGAGGTCTTCTGAAGGAAAGAGAAAGGGGGAAGGGTGGAAACGGATTTTGAGAATTTAAAAAGCTATTTTGAGAAAATTTCTTCAGAAATGGGTTTTGATCCGGATTTTGAGGAAATATGGATTTAAAGTACCGGATTCGGATCTGGAGTCGATTTTGAATGTATCAATATGGATTTTAATTCAGAAAATCTGAAGTATGATCAAAATTTAGCTTTGGTTTTCTCAGAAAATGAAACCAGGGGCAAAAGGTCATTTTTACAATTTTTTGAAAAATTTGGGGTGTTCACAGGTTTTAAGCCTGAAAAATTATGTCTCTTCAAAATAATTCTTCCACACCCAGTTCAGGTTTGCTAAACTGGGGCATTTTTCAAAATTTGGACTATTTTCTTTGCCACTAAGCTCAGCTTTCAACCATCTTAGTAGCAAAGAGGGGCATCTGTGAACACCCAAAATTTTTCAAAATCTTTTAAATATCCCCTGTTTGCCCCTGATTTCATTTTCTGAGCAATTGATTCACTTTTAAATCTAAATTCCAGTACATTTCTCAAGTTTTACTGAAATTAAATTCATTTTATATGTTTAACTTGATTTCGGATCCGGATCCATTGTCCAAATCAAAATCTGAGTCTCGTTGTCCAACTTTTAAAATTTCAAAAAAATACCAAAAATAGTTTTTAAATAGCTCGGACAGTCCATCCGACATCCGTTTTGATCCATCATGTTGTATTTCTCGATTCGAGTTTTAAATCTTTTGGGGGACTCCTTTTTACCAGGAATGAAGGAGAGGACGATTGGTGTTTGTAGGGATTTCTTCGTAAGAGGGAGGTAAAGGGAAGATCGGAGACGGATGAAAAAGAAACAAGAAAGTGGATTTTTAATCGATGCCCGACTCTTTCCCCTGTGCCTCTTTTTATAGAGGGGGAAGAAAGATCAAGAAGGGGAAACGGTTAGAGATTGATGGTGGAGAGAAGGGATGGGCGAAAGAAGAGGAAGGAAGGCAGATGGGCGGATGAGGAACGTGATGGGGTTCCGTTGGAGATGAAGGGTGAAGAGGTGGATTGCACATGGAGGATGGTTTACAGAGGGTTCGTTGGGGAGAAGCTTCTGGAGGTGAGAGGGAGTGCGACAGGGAGAGAGTGCCATGGAGAGAGAAGAGAGAGGGTCCAAAAACCCTAACTCGACTCTCTGAGGTTTGTAAGGGGCTTTCCCTAAATTTTCCAAAAAGAGGTCTTCTAAAGAAGACTTTTCCAAAAACGGGTTTCTTTTAAAAACCATTTTTCCACAATTTTACCATTTTGATTCTGATTTTTTTGTTATTATTTTTTTTTTGAAATAAAATTCTAAAACCTAAGTAGTATGAGAGATAAAACTATTTTTTTTGTTTTATATTTTCTAATTTTTTTTTGGTATTTTTGAATAGAATTCTAAAGATAAAACAAAAGTATTTTGGCATTTCTGAGGAATATTTACAAGGAGAGAGGTTTTTCTAAAAATTTGGGTTTGATTCTTTCAAAAAATGAGTTTGGATTTAAAATTTGAGAAGATTTTCGAGTTTTTAACCTCGAATTGAGGAATATCAAGCAATGAACCCAAACGGATGCCGGATGGACTGTCCGAGCTATTGAAAAACTATTTTTGTAATTGCAATTTGAAAATTGGATGAGGTTCAGATTCAGATATTTTACCCAGATCTGGATCCGAAACTGAGTCAGATGTATAAAAAAAACTTAATTTCAATAAAATTTGAGACATACTAGAATTTAGATTTAAAACTAACTCGATTGCTCAGAAAATGGGGGTCAGGGGCAAAAAGAGAATATTTACAATATTTTGAAAAAATTGGGGTGTTCACAGATCTGAACCAAGAACCCAAATCTAATAAGACCAGACTGATTCAATCAGACCCGATTTGGATCAAACTGGTTCATCTCGAACCTGTTTCGGTCTGAATCAATTTCCCATGAACCGGTTTCATCCAAACTGGTTTGGGTCTGAACCAGTTAGATCCGAACCGGTTCACCCAAACCATATATATATATATATATATATATATATATATATATATATATATATATATATATATATATATATATATGCCATCTCAGTTCGGTCTAGGTCACTCTAGATTGACTCAACCTTTTTTTTTTTGAAAGAAAGCTCGGTCTAGGTCGCCCAGACCGACCCGGTTTGGTCCAGATCGATCACCGCCCCCCCCCCGTTAAAACCCTCATAGGGGGCGAAAGGGCATCGCCCCCTTTCCATCTCCCCTTCTTCTTACAGAGAGGGGTCGGCCGCTGGTGTCGGCCCTCTCTGTCCATTTCTCCTGCAGGAGGGGTCAGCCACCGACATCGGCCAACCCCCCCGTCTTTCTCCCTCTCACTCTCTCTGAATCTTTTTTTTTTCTGTTTTCCTGCAACTCGCCGGCAGCAATGGTTGTTGGCCTCCTTTTTGCCCGAAACAGAAAAGAAGAACGAAGAAGAAGATGAAGAGGGTGGAGGCTTACCGCGTCGTCATCACCGCCGATAAGTGCCTCTCTCTCTCTCTCTCTCTCTCTCTCTCTCTCTCTCTCTCTCTCTCTCTCTCGATGCAGGGTGTGGAAGGAGAGCCTGCGCGAGGGTTTTTATAACCCTCACGCAGGGTGAGGGGTTGAGGATAAACCTCGCCCGCCTCCCGCGGATTTCGGGGGTGAGGTTTATCCTCACCCCTCTCGGATTTTTGAAACGGTTTTCCCAAATGAAAAAATGTTTCTTCTTTTGTTTTTTTGTTTTTTTTAAGGCTTATCCCCTCCGGCGTCTTCGTCGGAGGGGGTTTTACAGACTCTTTCTCACTCAATCACCTAAGAGCCATCCATATTGTATTATTTTATAATGTTAGAGATCCTCAATAGGAGGAGACTCTTGAGATAAATATTTTCTCATAATGGCACTTTGAGAGTCCTTGTTACAATTAACATTCACTCCTTATGTAACACCCCGATTTGGGTTCTTAGGTGTCCGAGTTCGGTTGGTATTACTTTCCAGAGGAAAGAGTTCAAAGTTTACACAAAGAAAACGTGGCTAAAAAAAACTTTTTATTTTATTACCATCATCATATTTTTTTCTTACAAGGTTTATCATTCATAACAACAGAAAGCAAATACATTTTTATTCAATGACAAAAAAATAAAATATACTAAATGCTTTGTTGAAGAAGGAGAAGTTGCTCACGTCCTAATTAGTCTAATGCCTAGAACCTGCTGTTGTAATTAAACATGGGGGTGAGTCTACAACCTAGCAAGGAATAATTATAAGCAAATAAACAATTAACTTACAACTGTAGTGGGCTCTAAGCATCTAGTCTTAGTTTAGTTTTCGACACACCACACAAGTTGGTATATTTTAATTTCTCCTATTAACTTTCTCAATCACTATCTCACACAACTATCACTAAGTTGGCTATACCGGTCATAGTCGTTTATGGGCGTAGCAACCCCGTAGAATACCTCAATTCTACATGTTGGCCAGACAATGAACCAGACACTCCCAGTGATCCCCAAACCACCAGGCACTGTAGTGAACCACCACGGGGACCAAACCAATAGCTAGCCAACAGGTCAAGCTCTCAATTTCGGTATGATTTATGCTATATTCGAACGATGAACCATCCCTGGTCCCCTAGAGTCCCAACCCGGTGTGAGTGAAACCCTAAGTCATAACTAAGTTCAACCCATTAAACCATATTCTCAAACTCGTCATACACTCGTTCTCTCACGAGTGATGTTGTGAACTCTTCACAACGAATTTCATTCTTAAATCTCATGATGACTTTAGGACTCACACATCTCTCACTAAGCATGTAAAGATGTAGGGTCTCTACATCGTTAAATCACCGGTGGCCCACTCTTAGTGGTGGGTAAACTCTGGTCGCGAACCAAGTAGCCCTTGTCACAGGTCGCCACTTCCGAGATTTAAGGGGTTATGCATGCTGATCTCAACACATCTATTCATACAACATGAACTATATGGGACTCCAATATAACATACTCTAATCACAATGCATGATATTAATAAACATTAAGACATGCAATCACACATATAATCTCTTTCAGTCATGCAGAACATGCCACAACTAACATGGATATCACAACCACATGTATAAAATCAACTCTTAATGTCAAACATGGTATTTTTTATGCATATCATGGTATCACTCGAAAGCTATCATGCTACTCATATTAATACACAAAATCACAATAACACGCACCGTAAAATATTTATTCACTTCTGAAATTACTTATAATATCCCTAATCTTGAAGGCGAATCATGTGTTTTCCCTCAAATCGAGCCTCATGAAGCTCTAATAGTATGATCTGGTTACATAATATTCTCATATTAATGCACAAAACTTCATACATTATTACTAAATTACCAAAATACCTTTTTCCCAAATTTATTCATGGACCCTCAATTTCTGCATTACTAATTTGACTAAATTTTATAGACAAGTAGATTCCTTTCTATGATACGAGTCTGACGCACCAAACCTCACTCGATTCTGAGTTTGGGGTGCAAAGATATGCCCATTTTACCAAAATGGATCTCAAGTATCCCAAAGGATATTTAGGTCATTTCAGATTTGGACCATTCTAGAATTTTCTGATCCAGATCCATCTATGATCTGGATCTATGACTGATCATCTGGGTCAAGATCTGCCACTCACCTGGATCCAAGACTGTCAGCTTGGATCTAGACCTGTCTGACTGGATCCGGACCTACCTGACTGGGTCCAGAACAGTTTGACTAGATCTAGAACAGTCTGACTGGATCCAGGACAGTCTGACTGGATCGAAGACAGTCTAGCCAGATTCAGGATAGTCTGACTGGATCCAGACCTGTCTGACTGGGTCTAGACCCCAGACTGATCCAATCGGATCCCTAATAAATTTGGTTCACATCAGCTGGATCTGAACCAAGAACCCTGATCCAGTCAGACCGAACCGATTCAGTCAGACCCGATTTGGTTCAATTGGTTTGACTCAGACCCAGTTTGGTCTAAATTGACCTTCATAACCGGTTCGACCATAACTGTTTCCTATTTTATTATATATTTTTTTTCCTTTTTTTTTTAACCTTTCTCAGTCTGGATGTGACCCAGACCGACCCGGTTCGGTCTGGGTCATACCCAGACCGATCCCAACCTCTTAGAATGGGTCAAAATAATATCTAAAGGACCATGTTTTATGTTAGAAGCATGTTCAAAAAGGTAAATTATGAATTTTCCCTTTCAAACATGCCTTACACACATTATTAGAGAATTTTTCAGATGGCAAATCAAACTTAATCAATATTTACTGAACCACACACAAAGCTAAATGACTAAAACTCTTGTGCCACTGATCAATAGATGCACACTCAACAATGTGGGCTTCTTTATTAGAGTTCATGCTGAAATTTATAAGAACTAGTATGAGCAATTTTCAAACATAAACCATCGCCAATCTTCACTGAATCAGGTCGGTCCCTGATCTACTGTGAATGAAAAGATTGTTGATATCATTGGCGACATGATGCGCTGTATCTGGGTACCATCCTTCATTACTATAAGTAGATGTATTTGTTTGGGGCACTACATGAATAGTAGTAAGAGGAGATGGAGCTAATTGACCTTGATACATATTCAAAATTTGATAGCATTGACGAGTACTGTGACCCAGTTTATTGGGGTATTGGTACACAACTCTAGGTCTATCACCTTGATTGTTATTAAATCTACCATTAAACCTACCATAGCTTCTATTATACAAACGATCGCATCTACCATGACAAGATGGTCTGGCAGAGAAATTTATGGTAGGAATAGAGGAATCAACAGTGAAGTCATCAGAGTCCTTGATGTAGTTCATCTAAAGTATTGGACTATTTTTGGGTTTCTATGGATGTTTTGAAAGCTATGTATTCACTCATAAAGCCTGTCAAGATTTGAAGATTCATATCTTCTTTATCAACAAATTTGGAAGCCACTGCGAGTTGGTGAGCAATAGCTCTAGCTTGCTAAAAATAGTCACCTATAATTTGATTTCCTTTCTTTAGGTCCTACAATTGTAATTTAAGTTGCATGATACGAGATCTGGTTTGAGTAGCATAGGACACCTTCAAAACATACTAAATGCACTATAGGAGGTGATTAAATCCTAAGTCGATGATTTACATCAATGGCCATAGTGAGGATGTGAACAAAACTTAGGATTTTCATCTTTTATGGAATAACATTGGATCCACACTGAATCTCTTTCTAAAAATCATCATATTTTTAAATATTTTCTTCTTTTATCAGAGTTTAACTTAAAATTAACTCAAAATATATATCAATGGCCATAGTCAGGATATATTGAGAGTTAATTTCATTTTAAACTCTATAAAAGTACAAAAATATGTTTTATTCTTCACCTGAATTTAAATATAGATTATTATATAATACATTCAATGACCATAGTCAAGGATGTATTATATTTCCAATCTTATTTTAATTCATTTAAAGAATAAAATAAGATTTTCAAATCCAATTTCAAAATTCTTTAAATTCATTCATCATTTAGGATAGAATTGTATCATATTTTCAAAATCCAAGTGATCTTGAATATCCTTCTTCAAATCTCTACTTCAATTCATACTTCTATCTGATTTCAAAATTTTAAATTTCGATTTCAAAGTCCAATTTTGACTTTGAAATTTTAAATTCAATTCTATACTCAAAATTCCATTTCCATATTCAAGTCCAATTTCAAAGTTCAAATTAAACTTTGAGATCTCTGATTCACCTTATGATTCAAACTTCAAAAGTCCAAATTGACTTTGAAATTCATTTGTATATTCAAGATTAAATTTCTAAATTTCAAATCAAATTTCCAAGTTCAATTCAACTTTGGAATTCCTAAATTCGGGCTTCAAATTCGAATTCAAATTAACATCCCAAATTTCAAAGCTCAATTTAAACTCTGAAATTCTTAATTCATCTTCTAAATTTAAACTTCAAAAATCCAATTCTAGATCTAGAACCCAATTCCACTTTGGATCTCAGACTTCAGATCCAATTCCATTGTAGGATCCAGAATCTAACTCCACTTTGGATCTCAGACTTCAGATCCAAAATCCATTTAGGATCCATAATCCAACTCTATCTTGGATCTTAGACTTCGGATCCAATCCCATTTAAGATCCAGAATTCAAATTCTATCCTGATTTTCGGATTTCAAATCCAATTCCACTTTCAAATCCCATCTGGACTTCTTAAATCTATTTCCATTTTTAAAGTCCATTTTGGATTACTCAAGTTCAAATTCCATCCTGATTTCCAACCTTAAATCTAGAATTCAATTCCACTTCAAATATTCATTTCCTCTCCTAAATCCAAGTTTAAAATTCAAAATTCAAAGTCCATTTCTGACTTTGAAGTTTCATTTCCTTTTCACTCATCTTCCAATCATTCTTTTCAAATTTAAAGATTTATTTTCCCAACTCTGATCATTTCAAAGACTTAGAACTTCAAAATATCCTTCCTAAATCTATCTCAAATTCTAAGATAGATCCAACCATTCAAAAATCATTCCTTCACTCCTTTATCAAGTTCATCCAAGAAAACTTGAAATTTTTTAAAACATTTTCTCAAAAGAGCATACATCCTTGCATCACACAAGCATGACTCTTTGTGTATTTTAGATTTAGAATAAATTCTTAGATAATATTTAGGCAAAGCAAAAAGGCATAAATTCGATCCTTGGTTTGATTACCCCTGGTAAAGGCGCTAGGAACGGTCTAACCTCGTACCGACGAGCGAGCCCCGTCTCTCCATTTTTCCCGCAATATATTTCAAAAATGAAGGTGAGTAATTTTCTAAATATTTTCAAATCAAGGTCAAGTGAGACCCCGCAGAATAGTTTCCTCTCTCTTCTCTTTCTTTTCTTTTCTCTTCTCTCTTCTTTTCTGTCTTTTCATTTCTTTCCTCAAAAAGGAGAAATAGAGGTCAGAAAGGAAAAAGAGAAGGAAGAGAGAGAAATATCAAGAGAGGAAAATTTTTGCGATGATCACAGTTTTGGCTACCGTGATGGGACTCATCTCCGTCCGGTCGAATTTGTGCCTTTTGTTTTGCTTTGATATTATTTAAGTCTTTATTCTATAAATGTCAGCTTCATTTTTCAAGCAAACCTTAGGAGCCTAGATTATGTCCTAAGCTGACATCATTGCATATAGGATCTAAGTATGGTTTGGTAGGACCATATTGAGGAGATTATTCCATGTTCACATTAAATTTAGGTCTAAAATACAACTCTCCTCAATTTTAGGGGTTAAATGCAAATAATGTATGCAAGTGTATGCTTCTTTTCATTCAAAATTCTATCTCTTCTAGGACTTGCATTAGAGCCTTCTGGTTTTATCTGCATGTTGAACATGTTTTTGAAAACATCCCTACCTATATTGTCTCGGTCTTCACGTTACTGGGTTGTCTCACTGAACCATAGTTTGGAAGAGAGCCTCACAACTGGACCACTTATTTGGGTTCGCGCCCCCCTACCACGTACCTAACGGCCATAGTCCGAGGTATATCGGTAGGTGCTAAAGGATGTTGGGAAGCCATTACTTTAAAACTGAAAAAATATCTCTATGCCACGTACTTCGAGCTTTGGCTTGAGTATATCAGCATATCTTGATTGGAATCAGTTGATCTAAATCTTAGAGTTAGGATTAAGGTCCTATTAGCCATTTCAAATACACTACAACAGAGCAGTAGATTAGCGACGACCACCTTCCGTCGCTAATCCGTCGCTAATCCGTCGCTAACCATGTTAGCAACGGATTAGCGACAACGCGGCGACAGTATGCTTACGTCGCGAATATTTCGACGCTAACTGGCGACGGAATAATTTCGTCGCCAAGTCCGTCGCTAATTGCGACGGAATAACGAGCGCTATATTCCGTCGCCAATCCGCCGGTACTAAACGGCGACCACGGCGTGGCGACGAATTTAATTCCGTCGCTAAGCCGTCGCTAGATTAATATGAATAGCGACGGAATCATCCGTCGCTAATCCGTCGCAAAAACGAAAAAAAATTAAAAAAAAATTATTTAAAAATTAATTACGGAGAACTGTACAATTTATATTTCCTGTACAATTTATATTTCCTGTAAATAAAAAACAAACCACACAAAAAAATTCATATAACAAGTATCTATAATAATTAATCGTTCCACCTTAAAACTAAGAAGTTTAATTATTTACAATTCAACAATTACAATTAGGAAAAATAAAAAAAATAGAACTTCTTCAACACAGTCCTCTAATCATCGCCAAGATTTTGTGCGTCTTTTTGTTCATTGTCTTTATCTGTCCCTTCAGCTCCACTACCCTGATTATCGCTAGCAGCCTACACAAGAAAAGAACAGTCAGTATTGATAAACAAAATATAATGAAATAAATTACACACTATATGTGATTCTATCATGTGCTCATGTGTGATCTAAGGCAATAAAAAAACTCTATATGTGATTCTATCATGCTCATATGTGTGCTAAGGCAGTCAAAAAATTGAATATGTGATTATAGCATGTTCATATGTGTTCTAAGGCATATAAAAAAACTCTATATGTGATTCTACCATGCTCAGATGTGCTTTAAGGCAAGCAAAAAACTATATATGTGATTCGATCATGCTCGTATGTGTGCTAAGGCAGTAAAAAAATTGAATATGTGAATATAGCATGCTCATATGTGCTCTAAGGCAGGCAAAGCCAAAAATTTTATATGTGATTCTATCATAAATGATATATAACATGTTCATATGTGTTCTAAGGCAGTTAAAAAACTCTATATGTTATTATAGCATGTTCATATGTGTGCTAAGGCAGTCAAAAAACAGAATATGTGATTATAATATGCTCATATGTGTTCTTAGGCAGTAAAAAAACTGAATATGTGATTATAGCATGCTTATGTGTTCTAATGCAATCAAAAAAACTTTATATGTGATTCTATCATGCTCATATGTGCTCTAAGACAGACAAAAAGTTAAATATATATATATGTGATTCTATCATGCTCATATGTGTGCTAAGGCAGTAAAAAAATTGAATATGTGATTATAGCATGTTCATATGTGTTCTAAGGCATCTAGAAAAACTCTATATGTGATTCTACCATGCTCAGATGTGCTTTAAGATAGTCAAAAAAACTATATATGTGATTATACCTGAGAGGGACCTGGAATCGAAGATCCCCTATCCTGAACAGCGGCCTTGATCTCATTTCGGAGAAAGGGGGCGACGGTGTATTGGAAGTAGTTATTCAGTGATTCATTAATGATCTCGCGTACATCATCACCGGAAAGAATAGTCGGCTGCTTGGAGCTTATGTCGGCGCAAGAAGTTGGTGAGCCGTAACTGGAAGAACCAATAACTGGTGAAGTGTTCATATTACTCCCAAACCCGAACACGCGACCTTTTTTGGGTTCACCTGCTGCAGTCACCCATGCTGTAGGATCAAATGATGGATGCTGAGTAGCGTCTTCACCATATCGCTCTACCATTTGTTGCTCATATGCCTCCTACAAAATAATGTTTAAAGTATTCATTAATAATTAATGATAACATTATGATGACTTGCATATATATTGCAATGATTATTAATAGAATTAATACATACCGTTGTCGTTCTCGCCTTCTCTGATACGAAGACTCCCGTGGTCTTCCGTTTATGTGTTTCTACAAACACATCCTTATATGGTACACTGCCTCCTTTTTCTGCTTCCTGCGAAGTTAAATGACAAAAGATTTAGTACACAAATTTGCAACTATACTTATAAAATTAATATTATATATTGATGAGTTACCATTTTCTTTAGGTGGCTCCCAAATGTCTTAGATCCACCTGTGTGTAGATGGGCTTCGGGCATCTTCGATCGATTTTGTGAAGCCTTCGCAGAGCGATTTTTAAATGCATCTCCCGCCCACATATCGCACATTTCATCCCAGTAATCTCTCCTGATAGTAATAGGACCATGGCCCTTCCACAGTAATGGATCATCTACTACGCCAGATGCTTTTTTTGCTGCAGTCTTCATAGTGTGCAGCATGTCTGCAAATCGATTGGCAGCCACCTTCTGCCACACCTTCCTTGCATCATTTTCTTCCACCGTAGTTGCAAAGCGATTCGAAGCCTACAAATATTTTCAGAAAGTTAGTAGACATTGCTTAAATAAATTAAATATGAAACACATTAACTATGAGGAACAACTGTATACCATGAATGAGGACCACAATCTGTCTAATACCTCCTTTGGGTACTCTTTCCATTGAGCAACTGGTCCTGGTAGATGTTGAAGAAGTGAATTCCTAATCTCCCGTACTACTTCTTGTGGCTCAAACCTCGTGCTGCACATGAATTGTTACACAGTAAATATCAATATAAAATATTTAAAAGATATGCAATAATTGAAAACAAAATACTTACGGTCGATTATCGATATACACTATTCGAATGAGTCTTCTTGTGCCAGCCTGTGAAGACCCTGTTTCCTGTGTTGGCTATTGACTTGTGCGATCAACTGGTGTAGGTGGGTCGTATACAGGCGCAACATCATCTGTAAAAAAATACACACCAAGTTCTCAGAATGTGCATTTGAACTAATCAAGCATCTAATTAGTTATATGATATACCTATCACAGGAGCCCGTGAAGATGAAGGTTGAGCCTGGCTACTACTGGATGAGCGACCACTATAACCTCCACGAACCATATTCTAACAAATAACATATGTCATACAATACATTCAAATAATTCACATCAAGTATTACAATGCATTCAAGTCATTCACATCAAGCATTGCAATGCATTCAAATAATTCAAATCATTGACATCAAGTATTGCACTAATTCAAATCATTCGTTAATTGCATAAATTATAATACATTCAGATAAATTACAATGCATTCGAATAATTCGTATCAAGTATTACAATACATTGAAATAAAATTTTTAATCATTCACACCAAGTATTGCAATACAACTCACATCAAGTATTACAATGCATTTAAATAGAGGTTTGTAGTATAAGATTTTTTTCACTAGCTTGAGAATTCTTCCTCGTCACTAGTTTGACTTTCTTCTTCTTCTTCTTCTTCTTCTTCTTCTTCTTCTTCATTGTTTGCCCATCCACTTGGTACATCATTTGGATCACATTCCTCTATGAATGTTTCATCAGCCAATGGAGATATGACATGCATATCATGCGCAACATCGTGACCATAAGCGAAGTCACAGACATCATCTGATTGATAGTAATCACTGTCTTCAGCTAACTCATCTTCTTGTAACTGATCATACTCGGGGTATAGTTTGGATTTCACCTTGCAAACTGCCCACCATTCATTTCTATCTGACTTTTTTATACTCGGATATGAAGTATAATAAACTTGTTGAGCTTGCGAGGCTAATATGAATGGTTCATATGTTCCAAACCTGGATTTATGATTCACCTCCACAATGCCTGAAGCTTTGTCGAGTCTTGTTGCAGTTGGATCAAACCAATGACACTTGAATACCGTAACCCTGTTATTCATGCCTAAGTAAGTCAACTCCATTATTTCCTCTATAACACCGTAGTAATCATGTTCATTTTCACCGTAGCTGCTACCCTTGACACACACGCCACTATTTATCGTTGATTTGTTTATACCGTAGTCTTTTGTATGGAATCGATAACCATTTACGATATACCCATTGTAGCATTGCACAACTTTGGTCGGACCATTTTCTAAATCACATATTCCTTGATCTTTAACATCACCATGGCGAACCTACGCATAGACATAAACAATTATTGTGATCACGATCAATTAAGTAACTTAGTGTTGTTTATAAGTACAAAATTTATGTTAGCTTCTTTACCAACTGTTTCAACCACTCCACAAACTTAGTTTCATGTTCTTTTTGTACTTCTGCATTAGTGAGATGTGAAACTTTGCTTTGCAACTCCAGATCAAATCGTCTGCAAACCACAAATACTTATATTACCGAGCCATGTATCCACATATAGAACATAAAAGGATTTATAATTGAGTTGCATATACATATACTTACTCGATGTATGGGTCGATCGCTGAACAATTAAAAAGAATATAGATGTGTGCTGCATCTTGCTCTCGATCTGTCAATAGCCTTGATCGGCAACTACCAAATGCATGCCCAAGTCGTTGAAATATCGACAGCTTGTCAGCTACAGTTACTTGTTCTCCATCATCGTTACGGGGCGGGCATGTGTAACGTGTTGAAATATGAGGTTCGAAGTACATAGATGAGAAATTTGAAATCTCTTCTAAAGTGTACGCCTCACAAATAGAGCCTTCTACTCTTGCTTTATTACGAACCTTTTTTTTTAGGTCGAACATGCATCTGACAAGAATATACATTTCAAATTTTAAATATCTGTCATTAAAGAGACAAATATAAAAAAACATATACCTTTCAAATGGGTACATCCATCGATATTGCACAGGGCCACCAACCCTTAGTTCATATGGCAAATGTATGATCAAATGTTCCATAACATCGAAAAATGTTGGCGTAAATATCTTTTCTAACAGACAAACAGTGGTGATGACAGAGTCCTCGAGATTCTTTACATCTGATACAATGACCTCCGATGCGCACAATGTTCTGAAAAATCCGCTCAACTCAGACAATACCCCCCATATAGGTTTGTCTAACATATCATGGAATGCTAGGGGTATCAATCGTTGCATAAAGATATGACAATCATGGCTCTTCAACCCATATAACTGTCCATCGTCAATCTTCACAGCCCGAGCAATGTTAGAGACATATCCATCTGGAAATCTCAGTTGTCTCAACCATTGACATACATGTTTTATTTGATCAGGTCCGAGCACGTACTTCGCCTTTGGTTTCAGTACTTTGCCATTATACTCTTTGAGTTCCAATTCTGGTCTTTTACATATTAATTTTAAATCCATACGGGCCTTCGGATTATCCTTCGTTTTCCCTTTAATATTCATTACTGTATTGAACACATTATCAAACACATTTTTCTCTACATGCATCACATCCAAATTATGTCGTATCAATAGGGTCGGCCAATACGGTAGTTCCCAAAAAATAGATTTTTTCGTCCAATTGTGTTCCTTCCCAAATCCACGGAAGGGTGTAGCACTGCGGGCATCTGTTAATACATCTGGAAAGTATCGCAATCTTCTTAAAATCTCTATGCCAGACAATCTTGAGGATGGACCTTCCATTTCAGTTGTGCCTGCTGTAAATGCATTCTTTTGACGTCGGAACGGATGATCGCTGGGTAGAAATCGACGATGGCAATCAAACCAGCAAGGCTTCCTTCCATGCCTCAATCTAAAAGCTTTGGAATCCTCCATGCAGTACGGACAAGCCAACCTCCCATGTGTGCTCCAACCAGATAACATACCATATGCAGGGAAGTCACTGATTGTCCATAGAACAGCGGCCTTCATGTTGAAATTTTGTTTTTTGTGGGCATCATACGTGGTAACACCGTCATCCCACAGTACTTTTAATTCATCAATCAATGGCCTTAGATATACATCAAGATTTTGGCCAGGTGAGGTCGGACCAGGGATCAACAGAGACAAGAAAAGATTTGGACGTTTCATACACAAGCTTGGTGGAAGGTTGTATGGAGTTACAAATACTGGCCAGCATGAGTATGGAGTTGATCTACCCCCAAATGGATTAAATCCATCTGTACATAGACCGAGTCTAACATTTCGCACTTCCATTGCGAAGTTCTGATGAGTACGATCAAAGTGCTTCCAAGCTTCAGCGTCAACAGGATGCGTGATCTTGTTTTCATCGTGTCGAACTTTATTTGCATGCCATCTCATGTGTTTAGCTGTCTTTGAAGACATATACAATCGCTGCAATCTAGGAGTGATAGGAAAGTAGCGGAGCGACTTGTATGAAACTTCCTTTGATCTCGTGCTACCATTGCCTCTTGTCTTTGGCTTGAACCGAGGATGCCCACATGACGGGCATGATATGTCGTTTTCCTGCTCCTTGAAATACAACATGCAGTGATTTGGACAAACATCAATCTTTTTGTAACCCATACCTAGAGCGTTGACCATAACTTTCGCACGATAGAAATTTTGTGGCAATTTCTCATCTTTAGGCAACATACTCTTCACAATCATGCACAAACGGTCAAAACATGATTGACTCAAATTATACTCGGACTTCAAATTCATTAGTTGAAGAACTGCAGACAAGATAGTGTGACTCTCACAACCGTTCCAAAGTGGCTCATCAGCATCTTTAAGTAAATCATAAAATCTACTAGCTGCATCGTTTGGTGATTCTTCATCTACGACAGTTCTTACATCACTAGAACTCATAGCAGAACCCAGTTCTGTTCCTGCAGCATCAAATATCAAATTCGTATATGGATTATCGTGCACCACATTCACCCGTGCATCAAAATCGTTTCTAAATTCTTCTCCATGAAACGCCCAGTTCTGATAATCACTCACAAAACCCTTCCTGTATAGGTGATGTCTAACGCCATGAGGTTCTACAAATCGATTATTCTTACAAATCTTGCAGGGACACCTAATCCGACCTGTGGGATCTACCGTACTGACACTCGCCGTTGCAAATTCAATAAAACTATCGACACCATCCATATATTCATGCGATAACTCATTGTCCACTATCCTACGGTACATCCATTCACGGTTTGCAGTCATTCTGTCGTATGATGTTACGAATAGTATCCTAACGAATTAAGAAAAAAACAATCAGAATGCGACGATGAAGAAAATATCAAATTTATCATGCAATATACTATGTCAAACAATAACAAGAATTTTGATGCATGCATTGATAACTTAATATTTTCATGTGCAAACTATTAATGACATGATACAATCATTTGAAGCATGCTTTTATTATAAAATTTCACATGGAAGTCAAAATCAAATTGAAAGTAACTACATGCAAGCATGGATACAATTACATCAAACATTGCAATACATCATAATCATTCATATCAAATAAATGGCAAACATGTACCTGCAGCAAACACACTTCAATATCTCACTAACTACTACCATGCTTAGCATGGACTCCGTACTCCAAAAATAAGAACACTTCCATATTTCTACATTAAAATCATGCTCAGCATGATCTCCGAACTCCAACAAAGCAGTCCTAGATATCAACAACTAAGTGAGTGTGTGAACAATAAAGTGCTGCATTCAATAAATTAAATAACATGTGATACGTTTGCATCACTTACTCACCACGGGTATTTACCCGATTTGCATTGTTTTTGTCATTTACTTACCACAGGTGGCCGAGCACGAGTTGGTTCCGTTGAAAAATCTGCACAAAAACAAAACAAATTAAGTAACAAACTAACTAATCATGAAACAAGATGAAACACTAACTAAAAAAATTAAAACAAATTAAAACAACTCTAACTAATTGAAAGAAGAGAAAAGAAAAATAGTATATATGTTAAGCCAAATCTAACTAGAAGATGCTAATTTAACAAACCAGCTATAACATGTTGAACCAGTCGACTAACATAAAGTCATAGACAATTTCTAATCTGAACTACTTAGCAAAGGAATAGTAAATCAATCAATTAGTTTACTAGAAAAGATGTGAACTCCGTTTAACCACCACTATCATAAAGAATTCAAATAGCCCTAATCTAACTAACTGATTGTGAGAACATTAAATACCAATCTATCTAAGAAAAATATAATTATAAAAGACCAATAGATTGAAATACTCTAACTAACCAGATTTCAAGAAAACAAATTGAAGTAAAACTAACTACCAGTAGACATTAACAAACTAACAAATTGAACAACATGGACAACTTGTATATATACATTACAAAAAAAATTTCAACTTAAAATCCATATGGACAACATATATGCAAACTACACTTAAAACCATATGGACATCTTATATACACATATTACAATTTTTTTTTCAAGCTAATCACATGGACAACATAGGGATCACATAATAACTTTTTTTTTTTTTAAAAAGAGATCACATGGGCAGCATAGGTATCCATAACAAAAATTCTTTTCAAAACAGATCACATAGGCAACGTAGGTATCTCATAACAAATTTTTGTTAAACCCAGCCGAGTGGAAGAGAAAGAGATAGACTAAGAAGGTTGGAGGCCTTGTGCTCAGCCAAGCTCCCTTCCACAGCCCCTTTTCGCATTTTTCTCTCAAGGTACGGGTATTTTCTTATGTGAAACGTTTGAGAAATCGGGTAGAGGTAGGATTTCCATGCATGTTTTGATGGAAATCCATGGCGAATCAGTGGATCTACGAATCCACTATGTTATATTGATATTTTTCCTTGTTTTTCATTTTTTTTTTCAAAAAGAAATCCATGGCACGATCGATGTGGTATGGGTGTCGGCTGACAGACCAGCCGAAGTCAAGCCGTGAACCCTCGTTGTTGGCCCAGCCGAGTGATCGGCTGGGTATGATCCCTTTATTTCAAAAAAAAAAATCTTTTTATTCACGTTGGTGGCTGTTGGCTGGCTGGCAGCCAGCCGAGTAGCACTCAGCTGACTGCCAGCATGCTGGCAGGTGCGCCAGGCCCAGCACCCAGTCGGCTGGGTGCTAGGCGAGCCTATGACAGGGCCATAGCCGGCCCAGCCGGCCCAGCCGACAAAAATTCTTTTCAAAACAGGGAAGGGGGTTAAACCCCCTGCCGGAAAGGCAGTTCCGGCATGGGGGGTTGACCCCCTGCCGTGCCTTTACGGCAGGGGGGTCGACCCCCCATGCGTTTCCGGCAGGGGGTCGACCCCCCATGCGTTTCCGGCAGGGGGTCGACCCCCCATGCCTTTCCGACAGGGGGTCGACCCCCCTTGCCGGAAACGCAGGGGGTCGACCCCCCCTGCCGGAAAGCACGGCAGGGGGTTAAACCCCCTCCGTTTCCGGCAGGGAAGGGGCGTACCCCCTGCGTTTAGAAGAAGAAGAAGAAGAAGAAGAAGAAGAAGAAGAAGAAGAAGAATATTACCTGCGCTTCGCCGGACGGTGGCGGGAGGTTGACGGGGAGCGGCAGCTGGCGAGCGCCGGCTGGCGAGCGGTGGACGGGGAGCGGCGGCTGGCGAGCGGCGGTGGCCGGACGGTGGTGAGAGCCGACGGGCGGCGGGAGGGAGCAATACAGCGAAACAGGGAAAAGAGAAAGAGGGATGGGATTAGGGATTTACGCGACATTTAGCGACGGCTTAGCGACGGAAAAATTCCGTCGCGAAGCCGTCGCGAAACCCAAATACCAAAAAAGCGACGGAATATATTCTGTCGCTACTCCGTCGCTAATTAGCGACGGAGTAGCGACGACAGAGTTCCCTCTCTAAATCCGTCGCTAAAATGGTGTTCTTGTAATCAAAAGTAGCGACAAAAACATGCAGTCGCTAATCCGTCGCTAAGTAGCGACAGATTAGCGATAAAAGTCGTTTCCTCGCTAATCCATCGCAAATTAGCGACAGATTCTATCTCTAGCTAATCTGTCGCTAAGTAGCGACGGGAAAAATCCGTCGCTAATTTCCGTCGCTAATTAACAATTTTCTTGTAGTGATATTGCATATAGAGTCAGCTTTAGGGAGTGTTGTTTGTGCATCTTTGCTTGTATATCTATGATTGTATGATATTTTATATCTTCCTTATATTCTCCAAAAACCTTGGGTATATATTATTCAAAATTTCCTCTTTTGTTTTAAAACCCAGGTGTATTTTTCCTCTTATTCTTCTAATTTCTTCAAAATTCTTCTGATCCTGCCTGCAAGTTCTTCAAATTTTAAATCTTTACCATTTATTCTCTAATTTCATTTTTCCTCTTATTTTTCTTCTGATTTTATATTCTTGTTTATATTTTTCATAAATAAAATCTCTTTTCGTAAAGAGATATCCTTTTTGGAAATAAGCATTTTTTCCATGTTTTAGTTGGTTACTCTCCCTCGTAGAGTAAACAACGCAATTGTCACAAAAATTTTGTGGCGACTCAATCCCTAGTAATGAGATACGATTTTTAACAAGATTTCAACCTAATCCTTCCTTCCTCTTGTCAAAACTTCTCCAAAAGTTTCTTCAGTCTAAAAACCTCCACTTTCCTCTACAGAGAACATTGATATCTGAAAATGGTTCAGACAAGAGCTGGAAAAGAAATAGTTCCTCAAAACAGCGACAGTGAGGCGAAAGGGATGAACTCTCCTAAGTCGGTCAGGGGACAGGGTCAGAACAAAGGAGATGACATTGACCCCGCTATATATGGTATGTTCCAAAAGATAATGGCGAGGATGATGTCGGAGCAAGCCGAGGCCAATCTGAAAGAGGCAGTTCCTAAAAGCAAGCTGAGGAAGAAGCCTGTAAAAAAGCAAGTCAGAATCATCAGGAAGAAGGTTCAGCTAAACACTACTTCTGAGGAATCAGAGTCAGTCGAGGAAGAATCAGAAGAGGAAGAGCAGATTGTCTACAAACAGAATCCTCCGAGACAGTCCGCTGCAGAAGAGCCCGAATCCGTCAACAAGCCCAAGTCTGAGATTCCAGCAGAGGACTCGATGAGCAAACAGATGAAGGAGATGAATCGAGCAATCAAGAACATTCAAGCCAAGAGTAAGGGCAAGCAGACCTACACTGGCGAAGATTTTTACGATGGTCTAGATGGGGATGATAACCTGGAGAATCTTCCTCGCAAGTTTCTCAAATTTGATGGGACCGGCAACCCTAAAGCCCACTTAGCCACCTTTTATGCAGAATGTTGTTGTTTCAGAAAAGACAACAGGGCTCTGTTCATTTGTTTTCCCCGCAGTCTAGAGGGTGTAGCAGCCAGGTGGTATGCTGACCACATCAATCCTATCAAATTACGAGAGTTCGATAAGGTAGTCAATTTGTTCATAGAGCGTTTCCTATTTAACATTGAAGCTTCACCTACATTAAATCATCTTTACAACCTAAAGCAAGGTGAGACAGAAAGAGCAAAATATTTCATTCACAGGTGGAGAAGCACCTGTAATAAGATGAAAGTACTCATTCCAGAGGAGCAAGCATTGCAGATAATCCTCAACAATTTCTCTCAGCCCATAAGGAGCCTCATCGCCACCTCCTCAATGAAATCCTTCATCAAGTTGATTGAGCGAGCCAAATGGCTCGAAGCAGGAATAGAAAGCGGGATTTACGAGGGCACGCTTCTGGTCAAGAATATTCAAGACCAGAAAAAGAAGGCGTAGTTCGCTCATTCAGTTGATGCCTCCAGCAATAGTCTTGGCAGTAGCAGCAAAGGAAACAGAAACAACAGTGGCAGTGGCCCGAGGATAGATCAGAGCAAGGGGCAGAAGGAAAGATCCTATAAGAACAATGACAAACCGCTTCCAATTGGCCTCCAGCAAAAGGGTGATCTTCAAGAGAAGCCCAAATACATCAAGTGGGAGAAAGATCGAGTCTTCACTCTGTTAGAAGTTTGGAAACAGTTCTGGATTACTTATTAAAGCATGGGATGATCAAACTCCCTAAAATAGCAGATCCTTTTGTAATCTTGGGAAAATTCAAGGACCAATTCTGCAAGTACCATAGGGCAACAGGGCACGACACAAAGCACTGCTTTATCCTCAAACATATGATACAAGACTGCATTGACAGAAGTGAGCTGATAGAGGACGAGGACGAAGAGCATCCAACAGTCCTAACAGAACCATTTCCGGATCACTCCAAGAATTGAGGATGCCCAAGTTTTACGTACTGTCATTTCTTTTATTAGTCATCTTGTAGGGGCAAGTCAGCCCAGTCTTATATGAATCTTTTCCTTTTAAAAGTTCTTGTAAATATTCAATTTTGTTATCAAACCTCTACTTATCAATGAAATGTCAATTTCCTTTATATCTTTTATATCCAATACTTCTTTTTCCTTTGCCATACTGGGGCATTTAAATTCCTGTTATTTCAGAATACGAGACAATCCTGACATCATTCATGAGAGAAATGATATTACCTATGAGGGTTTTTTTAAAAAAAACATGAAATTTTGAAAGTCTTTGTTAGGATAACCAAAGAGTTCAAATATTTTTGGTCCAACCTTTGTCAAAAATCAACCCTCGTGTTGATCATATTGTCAAAAATAAGTTTTTGAACCATTATATTGAAAAATCAACCCTCGTGTTGATCATATTGTCAAAAATAAGTTTTTGAACCATTACATTGAAAAATCAACCCTCGTGTTGATCATATTTTCAAAAAAGGTTTCGAACCATCACATTGAAAGATCAACCCTCGTGTTGATCATATTTTCAAAAATAAGTTTTCAAACCATTGCATTAAAAATTCAACCCTCATGTTGATCCTATCTTTCAAGATTGGTTTCAAAACATTATATTCAAAGATCAACCCTTGTGTTGGTCTTATCTTCCAAAATGGGTTTCAAATCATTATATTCAAAGATCAACCCTTGTGTTGGTCTTATCTTCCAAGATTGGTTTTTAAACATTGCATTCAAAGATCAACCCTTGTATTGATCTTATTATCAGTTTCAAACTGTTATTTTCAGAAATCAGAGCTATTTTCGATCCTCTTTTTCAAAAAAAATAGATTTCCAACCATTACTTTCAAAAATTGACCCTCATGATGATCTCTCATGTTTGATTTTTTAGGATCAGATCTCGCACTGATCATTCTTCTTGTGGTCGACCTTCTTCCCAAAAATGATTTCTCACTTATCTTTCAAAAGAACATTTTTCCTTTCACATTAAAGATCCCATATGCAGGCAGGATAAAAAAAACTCCTTTTTCTCAAAACTTATAAATTTTCAGTTAATTTTGATATCTTTATCAGTTTCATTCATTTTTCATATTTTTATCAACTTTATCAAGTTTTATCCTTTTTTCCTCAATTCTATTAAATTTTATCAAATCTATTACCCCTTCAGGTTAAGGGATAAACCTGATGCCTTCTTTTTATGAGGTATTCTTTTATTCTTTACCCTTTCAGGTTAAGGGATAAACATGACCCACATTGTCCGAGGTGTTTTCCGCTCAGGTTAAGGGACAAACCTGACCCTCGTTGTCCAAGGTGTTCCCATTCAGGATAAGGGATAATCCTGAAACCCCTCGTAGGAGCAATAACGCTACCTATGAGAATTCTTTTGCAAATACAAGTTTCATCAATCTTTATTGATTTTCTAAATTTATATCAATTTTTCTTAAATTCTATTCTTATTCTCATTCAGGATAAGGGATAATCCTGAAACCCCTCATAGGAGCCACAAGGCTACCTGTGAGAATTCTTTTCAAAAACAAAATTTTCATAAATTTATTCAATTTCTCTCCACTTTTATAAATTTTATTCTTTTTCCCCTCAGGTTAAGGGATAAACTTGACCCTCGTTGTCCGAGGTGTTCCCATTCAGGATAAGGGAAAATCCTGAGACCCCTCGTAGGAGCAATAATGCTACCTATGAGAATTTTTTTGCAAATACAAGTATCCTCAATCTTTATTTTCTAAATTTATATCATTTTTTTTTTATTAATTTTCCTTTAAATTCTATTCTTTTCCCATTCAAGATGAGGGATAATCCTGAGACCCCCTCACAGAAGCAACAAGACTACTTGTGAGAATTCTTTTCAAAAACAAAATTTTCATGAATTTATTTGATTTTTCCCCGCTTTTTATAAATTTTATTCTTTTCCCCTTTCAGGTTAATGGATAAAACTGAACCTCGACATTCGAGGTATTCTTTTTCCACTCAAGATAAGGGATAATCCTGAGATCAGTCATAGGAGCAACAATGCTACTTGTGAGAATTCTTTTACAAAATAAATCAATTTTCTCAAATTCTCTCCATTTTTATCAATCTTCCATCAAATTCTATATCCTTCTATCTTCTCAAGTTTTATTCTTTCTTCTCCCCGTTCAGGATAAGGGGTTAATCCTGAAAATTGGACCGCATACCTGGTCTATCTAAATCATAGATCATAAATTCTAAATCTTGTCATATCCCTTCTAAATTCAAGCCTCAGGTTATCTCTTCACAAAATCTTCTATTTCCCCTTCAGGTTAAGGGATAAACCTGAATCATTTTCTCCTAAATTCTCATCAAGTGTCTATTTTATTTTCCCCTTCAGGATAAAGGATAATCCTATAACCCCGACAATCATTCCTGCTTCGATCTCCAAAAATCTTAAAATGCCGGTCTCCTTCCTGACTCTCAGTTGAAAACCCCGGTGCTCGCATTGGTTATTTTGCTAAATTTTCAAATCTAAAGATCAAGTTCATTCACAAAACTCAGTCCTCGTGTTGTTTGTCCCTCAGAAAGTTTCAATCTTAGATCAAATCATTAAATCAAAGGTCGTTAAATGAAATGTCTCAGCTACTTCGCTGGTCGTTAAATGAAATGTTCCAGCTACTTCGATGGTCGTTAAATGAAATGTCCCAGCTACTTCGCTGGTCGTTAAATGAAATGTCCCAGCTACTTCGCTGGTCATTAAATGAAATGTCCCAGCTACTTCGCTGGTCGTTAAATGAAATGTCCCATCTACTTCGCTGGTCGTTAAATGAAATGTTCGAGCTACTTCGCTGGTCGTTAAATGAAATGTCCCAGCTACTTCGTTGGTCGTTAAATGAAATATCCCAGCTACTTCGCTGGTCGTTAAATGAAATGTCCCAGCTACTTCGCTAGTCGTTAAATGAAATGTCCCAGCTACTTCGCTGGTCGTTAAATGAAATGTCCCAGCTACTTCATTGGTCGTTAAATGAAATGTCCCAGCTACTTCGCTGGTCGTTAAATGAAAGGTCCCAGCTACTTTGTTGGTCGTTAAATTAAATGTCCCAGTTTCACTGGTCGTTAAATGAAAGGTTTCAGCTACTTCACTGGTCGTTAAATGAAATGTCCCAGCTACTTCGCTGGTCGTTAAATGAAATGTCCCAACTACTTCGTTGGTCGTTAAATGAAATGTCCCAGCTACTTCGCTGGTCGTTAAATGAAATGTCCCAGCTACTTCGTTGGTCGTTAAATGAAATGTCCCAGCTACTTCGCTGGTCGTTAAATGAAATGTCCCAGCTACTTTGCTGGTCGTTAAATGAAATGTCCTAACTACTTCGCTGGTCGTTAAATGAAATTTCCCAGCTACTTCGTTGGTCGTTAAATGAAATGTCCCAGCTACTTCGTTGGTCGTTAAATGAAATGTCCCAGCTACTTCGTTGGTCGCTAAATGAAATGTCCCAGCTACTTCACTGGTCGTTAAATGAAATGTCCCAGCTACTTCGTTGGTCGTTAAATAAAAGGTCCCAGTTACTTCACTGGTCGTTAAATGAAATGTCCCAGTTTCACTGGTCGTTAAATGAAAGGTTCTAGCTACTTCACTGGTCGTTAAATGAAATGTCCCAGCTACTTCGCTGGTCATTAAATGAAAGGTCCCAGCTACTTCGCTGGTCGTTAAATGAAATGTCCCAGTTTCACTGGTCGTTAAATAAAAGGTCCCAGCTACTTCGCTGGTCATTAAATAAAATGTCTCAGTTTCACTGGTCGTTAAATGAAAGGTTCCAGCTACTTCGCTGGTCATTAAAATGAAATGTCTCAGCTACTTCGCTGGTCATTAAATAAAAGGTCCCAACTACTTCGCTGGTCATTAAATAAAATGTCCTAGTTTCACTGGTCATTAAATGAAAGGTTCCATCTACTTCGCTGGTCGTTAAATGAAAGGTCCCAGTTTTACTGGTCGGAATTTCCAAAATCATAGATTCAACTCAAGGTCTCGTCAAAATCTATATTGAGTGATTATTTCATGAAGAATTCTCGAAAACTTTGCCAATTTCCAAAAAATATTTGTTGATTCCAATATTCTTACTACACAAAAGAATCGCCTCTGATTATCTCTAGTATTCTTTTCAAAAAGGTGAAACTTTTTGCGAAAAAGAGGTAAAATTCAAATCTTTTCCTGTTGATCAACCAAAAGGTTGAAAGAAATATCCTTGGTATGATCAGTGAAAGAAATATTCAATGACGTTGAAAAGCCAGAAGCAAATTGATATTGATCATGGCTATAGCGCATGTTTAAAGACGACTTTCTGGCAATCAGGCAGTGGAAATATCTTAAGCCACTCAACCAATGAAGTCTTTATAATCACTCCTTTTCTAGAATCGTTATTTTTTTGGCACCAATGGAAGAGAGGGTACTTAAGTCTTTGCAATCGCATCAAACTCGAATGCTAATTAATGCTGACAAACATGGGGATACGAGGTGCACAGGCTAAAATACGTGGTGCTTTTTGGGACCCACGAGCATGAGATGCCCTGTTCGGGGGGGGAGACATATAACTTGCTTTGCTCTACCATGCCCACCTTGTGGCTCGGTTAGCTTCCTGGAACCTCGTCCATAGTGGTCGGAGGCCACCATGCACTCAGGGTGCCCATGGACCTCGGTTGGGACTAGGCTCGCGAGCCCCTCCTTTGCTCCCCTTGTTGGAGCTTGACTTGAACTCAACCGGGCCGAGCTCAGTTGATCCTTAGTCGAGTCCTGCTCCCCCTTTGAGGCTCATTTTGAGCTCAACCAAGGCCAATTCGGTTGAGCCCCAACCGAGCTCCCCTGGTTGTTTCCTTTTTTTTCTACTAGTCAGTTTGACTCAACTGAACTGAGCTTGGCTAAACGGAGCCTAGCTTGGTTAAGCCCCTGCCACACCCTCTTAGCAGCTAGGTTGATGCCCCCCACCCAACTGAGCCCTGTTTTGAGCAAGCTCTAACCAAGTCAAAACTCGGTTCAAACCACGATAGAGCTCGGCCCTGCTCAACCAAGTCGAGCTCATCTTGGTTCATTTCTCAAGGAGCCAATTCGATTCAAAACCAATCGAGCCAAGCTTGATTCGATATCAACCGAGCCAACTTGGTTTAGCCAAAATCGAGCTCGGCTCGGCTCGGCTTAGCTAAGCTGAGCCCAACTCGGCTCACCCCAACTGAGCCCGACTTGATTCTGCCTAACCGAGCCTAGCTCGGTCCTATCGACTCAAACTTAGTTTGGGTTCGCCCCCAGTGCTGCCGTCATCGCCACCCCCTCCAATATATATATAGCCATCACCTCTTGTCATAGTTTCGCAAACCTGCTTGAGCGCTACAAACATGTGCATAATTGTACCTCCAACACAAATATCGAGGCATGAGCAAGCTGTCACCTACACTCGAATTCATTGAAGAATCACACATTTTCTGAGGTAGGAAAAATATAATCGATGATCGTCTTTGAATGACTCTGATATACGTATTTTGTATATATATACATATATATGTACTATTTATTTAGTACACAATTTTGCATATGCTTGCTTTATTTAAATTATGTGCACATTTATTTACGATGCATTTATACAGAGCTGCTTTATTTAAATTATGTGTGCAATTATTTTTGTATGCAATTTTGCGTACCCTTGCTTTGATTAAATTATGTGCACATTTATTTACACTGGCATTTATGTGGACACTGCTTTATCTAAATTGCGTGTGCATTTTTTTACATGCGTAGTTTTGCATACACTTGTTTTATTTAAATTATGCATGGTTTACTTATGTAGTCACACTTTAATGTGTGTATGTGTGCTTTAATTCATTTTTCAAAAGCACGTGTGCGAGATTTTACGTTCACATGTATCAGATATTTTCAAATGTCAAGACTTTATAAAACATTAACCCTATGTGGTTCAAACTTTAAAAGTTGTTTAAAAAGAATAAGTTTGATACGTTTAAAAAATACACAAGTGAATCTATTTTTGAATAGGCAAATGCGAGACTTCGTTTTCATGTACTTTGGTCACACGTATATCGAGTCCTCTGATATGCATCTAGGAACAACCTGGATTCATATTGACTTGAGGTTCAAGAATGTTTTTTTTTTGCCAATGATAATTTTCTAGAATACCATGTTGGTTTTCAAATATAAATGTGTTGATTTTTTTGAAAACTGGGTTTGATTATCATTATTGTTATACTATAAGACATGCAAGACATACCCATATATTGATGAATAAGTTGCGGTTGATGACAAACCTTGTAGTGCAATAATGCACCTTATTATGAATGAGTTAAGATTTATAGCAAACCTCGGGATGCAACAATGCTTTGTACTGTGAAAAATCTTATGCACGCCAAAATTTGGGATCGCCTTCATAAGCAAGATGCTTGATCGGTTTCAAAGACCAGAGTATAGTGAATGAGTTACAATAATAACAAACATGAGAACCTAACCATAAGAGGTAAATGATGCCTACTTAAGTGAGTCATATACCGATGTGGTAAATCCTCTTAATAATAGAGGACCCAATAACCCATTTACACATAATGCCTATTTGGAGAGGATAGGAGGCACAAACTCTGATGGACAATTTGTTAACAACTATGCTCCATGAGTAACAATAACTCAGCATCTCCAGTCATCGGAGTTAAGAGATATGACTACAAATTATTGTCTTAAGTGATAGATCCTACAACTTCTATAGAAGTTAATTAGGATGCATCCTCATTTATCTCAGCCTCTGGAAAATTCTCTTTTGGTAGCTATATCATCCCCTTTGAAGTAGATTCAGCTAGTCATGGGTATCAACTTACATGAAATAATAAACCCACAAATAGTCTTGATCCGTCTTTATAAATTTGTCATGTGAGTACCAATAGGTAGGGTAATATTGAAACAAAGTTCTGATATTCACATTCTTAATTAGAATGGAAACGATGCCTTGCTTACAAATTTGCATATCATTTGGTTGCATGTGTTTGATATTATTGATTGTGACTAATATATATGAAATAATTATTCATCATACATATATTAGTTTTGTACAACTATGTGACATTGTTGTACCTATCAGGCTTTTATAAGTCTGACTCTTTTTATGGGATTCAGTTTATCAGTAGACAATGACGCGATGATACAGTGATGTCAAGAATTCACTCTCTATGTTTGTTTGCTCCTGAGTATATTTTGGTATTTTGTATATGAACTTTTTGTATAAAACTATTTTAATCCAAATCTTTTGGTTTGAACTATTATGAGTTTGAATGATTGAGTGAAAATGTGAACCCAAACCTAAGACATTTACGGACCCAATCAATTTGCTAGATATTTTGCCTGTAATCTACCTAGGGTTCGCTAACTTGATATTGTCAAACAAATATTTTATTGTACTATCATTTTAACTCTTAAAAATGATTAACTATAAAAGTTTTAAATTTTTCACAAATTGTATAAGTTAAAAAATTTAAGGCATTACAGGCGAGATACCACTTGCCACTAAATGACAGTCGGTGGGGGCATTGGTCGCTGGTCATAGCATCCCCATGAGCCCTACCAGACTCAAAATGGGAGCCCCATCTGAATCCTGATGCGGGTGGGGTTCTCCAACCCACTGACTTAGGTGGGAGGGTTCCACCCACTGAATGAGGCAGTAGAACAAATGTGAATTGGTTCTCTTCCCAGCAAGTAAGATGGACCAATTCTTGGGCTCTAGACCTGATTCAAATAGTTCTGGGGCTCCATGCCACTTCAAATAGGTTTGGGTCCAGCTCAGGCCCAAATTACACCTGATAAGGTTGGGTATGGTTAGGGTTTTATCTGGATTAAACTCAAATATCATATTTTATTATCATTCATGTAGAACTGACCCAGACGGCCTAATCAGACTCAAACGAAGCTCCAACTTGTTTTTGGACTGGTTCAAAACCAGACCCAATTAATTTTTTAACCTGAATCAAGTCAAAAACATACTTATTATCCCCCAAACTCGATTCAGGCTTCGTCCTACCCTAATATGGGCTTGACAACTCATCATGTACCCAATTTGATTGCGATCCAACTAGATTTTAATCAAGCACACTATCCACACCAACTGAACTATAACGAAATTCATCGTCTTACATATCTAGACCCTAACCCAATCTAAGATCCACAATAAAACCAAACTCAAAATTTGAACCTAAACCAATCCCAAACTCCTTTCAACCACCTAAGACACGTCCTAGGATCGACCTCTATCAGATCCAACACCAGCTGGCCAACCAGTTAAGCTGCAATCAAATATTTGCAAAAGGGATCTCTCAATTGTCGTCAAGATGAAGACGAATATGCGAGCTAGACTCCCGGGGCCAAAGAAGATTTAGATCATCTCTAAGATGAAGGAGTTTGTGAAGGATCCTTCCAGGGAAAGTTCAGATCACCGTCGAGATGAAGGCAAGTGTGATGAACCTACCGAAAAACCCTAAAAGATATTTGATTTCTGCTATCATCTAAAGACCTTTTGAGCCAATATCATCAATATAATCTCTGAGATAAAAGAAGGATCGAAACATCTCCGAGATGAAGAAGTTTGTGATGTACCCTTCCCTGAAAAAGAGAAAAAAGTCAGGACATCTCCAAAATGAAAGATGATGTAAAAGCCCAAAAAAGCCCAATGACTCAAAAGGAGTGCAAAAAGATCATCATGGGAAAACACCCAGATATCAAACTGCCGAAATTGCCAGAAGTCATCTTCTCTCATGCAAAATCCTTTTATCAATATCTTTTCACTACTTGCTTTTATGAAATTAAGAATATTTTTTCTCTTCTCATATCAGGGAAATGGATAGCTTCATTGAAGAAAGTCATCAGCGCTAAAATTTTGAATTTGACTCTTAAGACCGAGAAATTAACCTCGTTGGGGGAAATACTCTAGGTAAAAGAGGGAATATCTTTTGCACATACATGCACATTTTTTTAGCGTTTGAGTCAACTACAATTTTATCTTATTGGCAAAATTTTTTAGCTATTCCAAGAATGAAATAAATATTCAATATTCATTTTGATGCAACCTAGCGTTGTTTATATCTTCCAGAAGAGTTGCCTCATACAGTTGAAGTATCTCTCTTGTCCCATCACGGTTTTTTCATTTGAGATATTCGTATGGTCGTTCCCACTCAGGTTAATGGTCAAAACCTGTATTTTCTGCGAGAGGTCATCCGTTTCAAAAGCTGATTTTAGTCTCAGCAATGAGACGCCCAAGATCATCCATTTTCCAGGCTTTAGGGAACCCCATTTTCCTTCTTTTGCAAACCCCTTTTGGATTTGTTTGTCCAAACTCTGAAGGTCCCATCATGATTTCTTCATTCGAGGATTCCATTTGATTGTCCCCTTCAGGTTAAGGGTTAAGCCTGAACCCCGCTCCGCGAGGTATCCTCTTTTTTCAGGTTTGAGTTAAACCTGAATCTCATTCTGACGAAATTCTTCGTTTTTGATGAGATATTTTCTTCCAGTCCCATCATGGTTCTTCCCATCGAGGAATCCATGCTTTGTATATCCATCCAGGACAGGATCCTACTTGAGCATCATATTCTTTTCCAAAAATGTCCCATCAAAGTCCTCATACATTCCTTTCTCCATTCAGGTTATCTTGAGATATCTTCGTCCCATCCAGGTTAAAGGCTAAACCTGAGTCATTCCAAAAAGTTGATCTCGCCTCACTCACGAGACTTGATCAAAATTCTTATCTTTTATCATTTCGGGATCTTCGCTCAAAGTCCCATCACAATTTCCTCATTTTTGTTATTCAGTCATATCATTTTCGAGGATTTCGTCTCCCCAAAGCCATTCAGGATAAGGTATTAAGCCTGAGAAGCCATGTCTTTCAAATAAATTCTTCCACACCAAGTTCAGATCTGCTGATTGGGGCATTTTTTCAAAATTTGGACTGTTTTCTTTGACACTAAGCTCAGCTTTCAACCAGCTTAGTAGCAAAGAGGGGCATCTGTGAACACCCCAAATTTTTCAAAATCTTTTAAATATCCCCTTTTTGCCCCTAATTTCATATTCTAAGCAATTGAGTTTAAATCTAAATTCTAGTTTATTTCTCAATTTTTACTGAAATTAAATTCATTTTATATATCTGACTTGATTTCAGATCCGGATCCATTGTCCAGATCCAAATTTGAGTCTCGTTGTCCAACTTTTAAATAAAAAATTATAGAAAAAAACAAAAATAGTTTTTAAATAGCTCGAACAGTCCATCCGGCATCCGTTTGGATCCATCGCGTTGTATTTCTCGATTCGAGTTTTAAAACTCAAACATTTTCTCAAAACTTGGGTCCAAACCCATTCTTCTAAAGAATTTTCCCCAAAATGGCCTGAAATTCTCGGAAAAATACTTTTGTAAATATTTCTCAGAAAAATACAAAAAATTAGTGTTTAATCTTTGTTTTCTCATAAAATCTTAGATTTTATTTCCAAAAAATGCAAAAAAAATGAAAAACAACAAAAAACCCAAAAGAAATCAGAAAAACTATGCGAGGAACAAGTGTTTTTTTTAAAACCTCTTTAAATTGTTTTTTTTTTTTTAAATGCTTTTAAAGCCACTTTTTGAAAAATACTTTTTTAGGGGCCTTCATTTTGGAAAAATTAGAAAGATGTAACGGCTCCCTCCCATTCCCACCATTGATCTTCAACAAACCTCCCTGGGGTCTCCCTCAACCTTTCATCTTCAACCAAATCCCCCTCTCTCGAACTCTCCTTTTGATCTTTAAAAGGGGAGTACGCAGGAGGGAGAGGGGATTCATTCTTCACCTCTCCACTGCACATCCTCTCAATCCCTTCTCCTTCTTCACAAATATTTTTTTTTTCATCCCCCCTTCTTATCTCTTCAATCTCCCCTCTGTTGTCCCTCCAATGCTTTTTCCCTCGAGCAACTAAGAGTCAAAGGCGTTTGCGATTCCAAGTAAGTGATCTTCTCTTTTTTTTTTCTCTTTGTCTCTTTTCTTTCTTCCTTGATCTTTTGTAAAATTTCTCCTTACTTAAGTGTTTCTTTGTTTTGAATTCATTCCTTGATCCCTTTTTATTTCGTCCAAATACGCAATTGGTGAGGTAGACGCTGCTATGGCAGCATCGACTCACCTACTGCTACATCCATGGAATATATATTCCAGCAAATCTTTAATGGTCATTGAATTTCCATAATTTTTCTGATTGAATATCTGTCTACATACATTTGTCCTGTTTTATTCTTATCTGTTTATATGCGATTTTCCATTTATGTTTTCTTTTCTTTGCTCCTGTTTATACCATTCTCCGATTTGCCAGGAGTCTTTGTTCTGCTTTGATTACCTGTTAAATTTAAATCCTCTTTTCCATGTGGGTCAGCTGCTGATCCTAATGGTCATAAATTCCTTTTTCTTATTTTTCAGATATCACATCTTTGTTGTTGCTTTACCACATTTCTGTTAAAAATTATTACCCCCTTTTGATTTTCGGTAGATCTTTTCCTTTTATTCTATTGTTTTAGTCTTACTTTTTCTTTATTTTCATTTTACTCAGAAGCATCGCAGGTAGAATCAACCTGCAGGTAGCAGGATCGGTCCACCTGCTGCAATAGCCAAAGGAATTCTTTGATTCCAATATTTAGTTGTTTGTCTATTTCCTAACCTGTCATCAGTTTTATAACAAACATTTGCATCTTGTGAGAAGATATAACGTTCATCTACCATCCTGCAAAATGTCTTTTGTTCCTGTAAAATTTTTGTTATTATCTTTTCACAGACGTTGATTAGGTTGGTAGTGAAATGTCTCCTTTCTGCTTGTAAAATCGATGTGTGCTTGAGTATGTAGATTAGATAGAATAACATTATTATTGTCTCTGCATATGCGTGTATGATAAAATAACATGTAGCTAACGCAATTCCTGTATAGCCTCACGGCTACCTCCATCATCTCAATACCCATCTCCATGTACATTTGTAAGTTACAAATTAGAACCCATTTTCAACGTTATTGCTTCTATATAATTTGCATAAACCAGTGTTCTGCGTTTCCAATCCAGCGTATACGTTGGTTGTCATTTTATCTTGCATTATTTATCAGTTTTTACTGTATCCTCATTGTGTTTGCCACTGCCTGTGGGTTGTTATGACACTTCGTTTCATCATGTGTACATCCACCCCCTTTCCCCTGGTATCTCCCAGCGTATTATAAGCTTTACAGAAAGACCAAAGCTAAAACGTTGGTAAGCATATCCACGCACTATTCACCAATTGATCATGCATATATTTTAGGGATTTTTCATATAAAAATATGCATGATTTCATGAGAAAATGATTTAAAAACCCAATTTTATGTTAGTTTCGAGTAAATGTGCTAAAATGATTTAAAAATAGAAAATGCATGAAAAATAGTTTTATTGTACATTTTAATGCCTATTTTAGTGTTTGACATAATTGTAGTAGTTTAGTTTTTTAAAATCATAAAAAAAATTAGAGTTAAAATAGACTTAGTTTTGTATTTTCTAAAACATAGTCATTTTGAAGTATTTTGTAAATAACTTTTTGAAGAGAGGTTTTTGAAATGAAATTTTAAAAAGAAAAGGGACTTATGGAGAAAAGTTCAAAATTATAAATATGATACGTAGGGGGAAGAGAGGCTGGTCTTCTCTCTTTTGCCTAAGCCCTCTCTTCTTCCCCTTCCTCTCCACCTCTTCTTACCTCTTCTTCTTCTTCTCCCTATTTTCCCCTCTTTTTCTCATCCTCTTTCCGGTGGAGAATTCCGGCAATGGCTGAAGCAAGATAGAGGATTCCAACCTCTCTTCTAACCCTTCAAGTTCGGTAAGTGCATCTTCTTCTTCTTCTTCTTCTTTTTCTCTTCTTTTACTTCTTCTTTTCTGATTTTTCTTTTCTTTTCTTCTTATTTTTCTGTTTCTTTAATCTGATTTCATATAATTAGCCGATAGAATGTTTGATTTTATGTCTAGTTTGCATTTTTAATTTCATCGAATGTAAGTATCAGTAGTAGCATTTGAAATTTCTACATATAGTTTTCCTTTGTTAAAAATCGTGCTTCATAAAGTCATTTTGAATTTTCTGTTTGTTTGTTTTTTTTTAACATGCATCGTAGTGTGTACATTGAAATCATATGTGTTCACAGTTGCCAGCTTTCAGCATAAAGCACATAGATTGATCAATTGTCTGGATTGAGTCTCATCTTCTTTACAGATTGATCGATCATCTGGATCGATCACTCTGTTGTTTTTCAAGCAAGCTAAATGTGCATTTACACTGATATCCATCAGAAAATGGAAATCCACCGGCGATCTGGCTGTGCATCTCATTGATAGCAATAATCCTTTGCTTGAAGCATTTTGGATCCACTGCAGATAACTGGATATCTGAATCAATAACATAAGAAGACGATAATATTTTTTATTCAGAAGCCTGTTAATCGGCGTGATTGAAGTCTGATGGCCGGAAAGTTTCATTCCCAAAGTAAATCGGATTTCTAGAATCAATCGGAGGTTTGGATTGATTCCGATTTGGAAAAAAATTTGTAAGATTCTGATCTTATTGACTTGAACAAGATAAATCTTGATCGATAATCCAATTGATTATCATCTGACTTCCGGTGAGTGAAGGCCAGCCTGAATGAGTTTTTCCGGTGATCGATTGCTGAAGTTTGATTAACCGAATGTATGAATCAATTCTAGTTTGTCAGAAAGGTGTTAATGTCTGTTTTAATTGCAGATTAATGGAATTTCGATCGATTGAATGTGAGAATGACTAGATCAACTGCTAATTACGGTTTCATGGTAATGATCTGGATTAATTGAAAATCCGGCGAGTATTGTGTCTAAAGCCATCGGATGGATTGATTTTCTGTATCAATCAAAGAAAGAGAATAATTCCAGCAGATTGAATCGCCTTGATATCTATCTGTGTCTGGAATTTCTTGCTTAAGCCAGAGTGTTTCATCATGAAGAGCAATTTCAAAAGTTTTTTTTAGCCATCGTGAAGTTCACTAGTTATTAATTTTCAGGTGAGAGTGTTACTGTTGGAGTGTTGACTTCAGGTGAATGGACCTTAGTTAACTAAGGTTTTTCTCATCTTTCTTGATCAAGGTTAACCTCAATTAATCAATAAGTATTAAAGTTGATCGGTACCTCATAGTTGCCGTGAAATTGCCTTCTGAATTGCTCTACAACAGAAGTCGCGTATTGGTGGTTGATTCACTAATTGTAGATCGTTATATCTCTACTGATTGTGAACTACTGATTTTTACTGAATTTCAATGTTGATTTTCAATGAGCTTCATTGCATGTTTTCATTAAGTGTTAACTAGAGCAAATTTGAGTTTCACTGAGAATTGTTGAGTTTTAATTGTTGATGCTTCGTTTTAAAGAGTATTAGTTCATTAGCTTGTAGTGTTTAGTTTAATCTACCAATAGTTAGTTGTTAGTTCATTAATAGTTAGTAATTAGATTAATCAATTAGTTAGTAGTTAGACTTAATTAGCATCTTTGTAATAATTAGCATTTTATTTCATGTCAATTAGTAGTTAGTAATCATTGTTAATTAGACGTGTTAATTAGACTTTATAATTTTTTAGTATAGTTTTATTCTTTTATTTTGTACTGCTCGTGTTCATTTGACTTGTGCAGGATTGCTCAAGAGTGGAGCTGAAGTGCATATATAACACGAAGTACAAGAAGATAGAAGATTTCTTTTTGCTTTTATTTTTTTAGAATTAGGAATTTAATTGAGTTTGTAAATATTGCACTTTACGCCCTCTGCGAAGGGTATTCATTTGTTGTAATAGTTAGTTGTCTTTACTTTTCTTGAATATTTTATATTTCAAATAATTCGGCAATAAAGATTAGTTTAGAATTGTGTGCTTAAATACAAAATATTCCCGTTCCATGAGTTCGACCCGGTCTCATCCACTAGTGAGAACCGGTTTTTATTATTTGATGTCTGGTTTTCATATGTTTTTCATATAAAAATCTTTTCAAAATTACAACGATTTAAAAGAAGACATCAAATTTTTGGCGTCGTTGCCGGGGAACGGCGTAATATTAGTATTCGCTTTATTGCCTAGTGTTTGTGTGCATTTAGGTTTAGAACCACGTATGTGCATATCTTAGAGACGAGCTTACTTTTCTGCACAGCCCACCTATTAGGATTCCCTTAGAGGTGACTGTGTACGATTGGTACCGTACACATAGATTTTATATTTCTTATGCATAATCTCTTTTATGTGTAACTGCGTGGTGTTTGTTTAGTTTTTGTTGTTTTTAGTTTACCCGCTTTGTGGTTTGCGTGGTTTGGCCGCTTAGTGCGTTAGTTAGGTAGAAAACCCAAAGTTAGGACGTGAGCTACACCGGTCTACTCCAAGGTGTATGCAAGGGCGACGCTCACTTGACCCTGAGCTGGTAGAGCCGATTGAGGACCCCGAGTCCCTTATTAGAAGAGCCCAGAGATCTGCAACCATGGCTGAGAATCAGCAGATTACCCGTCCTCTGAGGGAGTATTTCATGCCCAACACTTACACCCCCGCCTCCTGCATCACAAGACCTGATGTAGGAGCAAACCATTTTGAGATAAAGGCCAGTGTGATCCAAATGTTACCCTCGTTTTATGGCCTTAGCAATGAAGACCCATATCGTCACCTCGATGAATTTTTAGAGATTTGCTCGACAGTGCGAATCAACAACTTTGGAGATGACGCGATGAGGTTGACCTTGTTCCCCTTCTCTCTGAAGGACAAAGCGAAGAGTTGGTTAAAATCATTAGATACTGTTCGAATTACCACTTGGGAACATATGCAAAGAGAATTTTTAAAGAAATATTTCCCAATTGGTAAAACGAACCAGTTTCGTAAAGCGATAACCAGTTTTTCCCAAATTGAAGGAGAACAGTTTCATGAGTCATGGGAGAGATTGAAAGATCTACTCCGCAAGTGTCCCCACCACCAGGTGCCTCGCTGGCAACTGGTGCAATATTTCTATGACGGTCTTACTGAAAAGAACCGTCAAATGGTGGATGCCGCGTGTGGGGGCACATTTATGCTCAAAAGTGAGGATGAAGCATGGTCGCTTTTTGAGACATTGAGTGAGAATTCGATGCACCATGCGACAGCCTCACGGTTCGATGGGGCTGCACCTGCACAAGATAGCATTAAGAAGGCAGGTATTTTTGAGTTAGGGATGAACCTTGAGTTGAGCAACAAGGTAGACCAACTGACACAGAAATTAGATCAGTTTTTGTTGGGTCCCTCCCCTGCCATGCAGGTGTGCGCATTGTGTGCGAGTCCTGCACACCATGTCTTCGAGTGCCCAGTTGCGCCACAATATCCTGAGTTTGTCCAAGAGCAAGCTCAGATGGCTCAAAACTTCGCTAGGCCCGTACCTAATCCATTTTCCAACACTTATAACCCGGGCTGGCAAAATCATCCCAATTTCTCATGGCGCAGCTCACAGATCCAACCCCCCAACCCTTCCCATAGTCAACCAAGTCAAGGTGGTTATGCACCTGGATTTCAAAGATCCAGTTATCCCCCAGTCCAACCTGTTTATACTCAACCCCAGTCTCAGGAGCCTTTGCATAGTCAATCTTTTGAGGATAAGATTTTGCAAGCTTTGAGCTCACATACCCAGTCTATTGCAAAATTAGAGACTCAAATGGGAAAGCTTGCCGAAGCACTCAGCAAGCGAAGTGAGGGGACATTACCTAGCCAGCCTATTGTCAACCCTAAGGGAAAGAAACCCATGCGTAGCTTGCATATGACTGATGCACATAAAGAGCAATCTCAAGCAGTAACCCTTAGGAGTGGGAAGCAGTACCAAGCAAGGGAGACTGCAGAAGAAAGAGAGAACATAAGTGAAAAGCAGTCTGTCCCTAATAAATTACCTCAGGAAAGCGAGAAGGTTCTTCCATCTGAGCCTTCACCATCCTACATTCCCAAAGCCCCCTTTCCTGAGGCGTTAGAAAGGCCGAGAGCATTAGGTAAGTCCGGAGTGAACATGCAAGAGATGCTTGAGATATTCAAGCACGTTCAGATAAACCTCCCCTTATTAGATGCTATTCAACAGGTCCCTGCATATGCAAAGTTCCTCAAAGAACTTTGTACGCAGAAAAGGAAGTCGAAGTCCGATGTGCAGAAAAAGATTTATTTAACCGGGCAGGTGAGCGCAGTATTGCAACATCAAACCCCACCTAAGCTCAAGGACCCAGGGACTCCTATCATCTCTTGCGTCATAGGAAACATCACTGTTGGGCGTGCATTGCTCGACCTTGGGGCAAGTGTTAACATCTTGCCGGGTTTCTTTTATGACCAATTTGGATTGAAAGAGATGAAACCTATACCTATGACTCTTCAGCTCGCAGATAGATCTATCAAGATCCCAAGAGGGATACTTGAAGATGTTTTAGTCAAGGTGGAGGATTGTTATTTCCCTGTCGACTTCGTGATATTAGATATGGAGGGAGTTGATAGTCCACAGCAGACTCCTATTATTCTCGGTCGCCCCTTCCTAGCTACCGCCAATGCATGCATCAATTGCCGCACTGGTGCGATGGATGTGTCATTTGGAAATAGGAAGATACGGCTAAACATTTTTCGTGCTGCTATGGGGCCTACTGTTGAGGAGGATTCTTTCGAGGTTGATGTCATTCAAGACCTCGTAGAAGCAGAATATGCTTGGTTATTGAGTGATCCACCTCATGAGGAGGATAAGGAATCACTAGAAGAGGATCACCTAGAATTACGTGAAAATCAGATAGGTGAGTTGAGTTGGATCGGGCACTTTGAGCCATTTAGAGGTAAACAGGACGGGAACATAGTGCGCAATGTCACTGATGACATTATTTTTCATAGAGAGCCCGATTGAGTCTGACTTCATGTCCATTGATCTCATGGACGATGAAGGATTTTTCCAGGGATCCGTCTGGCTGGGGACGTGAAACTTAGCGCTTTATGGGAGGCAACCCATATTCTGTACAGTTTTACATTTGTTAGGATTTGAAGATTTTATTTGGTTTTATTTTCCGTTTTCTAATTTTTTTCATGAGTTTCAGGTTTTGTCATGTAAACATTACATTCATTACATTCATAGAATGTGCATTTTTAATTCATGTCAGGTTATTCTACTCTTTCCCTCATTTATTTTTCTCATGTGCATTCACTTAGTTTTATTCAAGCATGGGGGAGTGCCACTGGGACAGTGTCATATAAGCATGGGGGAGGGTGTAGAATGCACACCTTGATATTTCTGTTTAAGTTCTTGCACATGTTTACACATCTCTCATGAAAAGTAGATTTTTAAAGAAAGAGTTTGAACTTATATGAATGTTATTTCAAATCTGATGTTTTTAGAGGATTTTTAAGCCCCCACGAAATTTTTTTTCTGACATAGATATAAAAATTATGGTTGTTTATGCGGATTTCGAGGAAATGATGATAGATACATGTTAAAGTTTATTTTGAATCATAAATATGAATATGCACAGTTTTATTTTTGAAAAACTAAGCAAATGAACAAAAGTGTAAAAATGAGCTCAAAAGAAAAAATAGCATGCGTTAGGTTGTTTGGATAATTTCACAATCCTTAGTAGATGGAACTTAGATGTAAGTTGAAACTTTTAATTCCATTTCGAAAAGGAGAGTGGAAAACTTCGTGATCCTAAGTAGCTGAGAACAGATACAAGTTGAAATGTTTGACTCTCATGTTATAAGGGTGAATGAAGGAAGTCACTTTTATGTCTTAGTTGATATCTTTTGATATATATTAAAAAAGTATAAAAGATATTGACATTGCACAAGGCATAAAAGCAGACCACACGCAAGCTATAAGAGAAAAATAAGTGCGCAAAAAGAAAAAGCGTGAAAAAAAAAAGGAAAGAGCTTAAAAAGAAAGAAAAGTTCAATGCTTAGAAGTGTGATTGAGAAAACCTGTGTAGAAAACATATGAGTGAGGATAAGTAAATAATAATATGTTTTTATTGGATTTTCTAAGAATAAAACATAAATAATTGTGATTTTTAGAAAAGTGAAAGAAATTCTTTTTCTGTGGTGGTACATAAAAGACTCTAATTATATTTTGATTTTGAAATAACAGGAAATATTTGTGAAAATAAAGTCTTTGATTACCTACTGATTGTGAGGGTGTGTAATATTATGCATACATGACAGAGATGTTTGTGGGTAGCATCACTGCAAACCCTCACGAGACCTTACTCGTCCACTGGGGTAACCCAGGGGTTGAAAGGGCTTGTTGCATGAGCTAAATGCAACCGTGATTCCTACGAAAGTGAGTTAGGTGATAGTTTGATTTCTTGCATTTTTCTAATTTGCTCGAGGACTAGCAAAACATAAGCATGGGGGTATTTGACCATGCATATATTTTAGGGATTTTTCATATAAAAATATGCATGATTTCATGAGAAAATGATTTAAAAACCCAATTTTATGTTAGTTTCGAGTAAATGTGCTAAAATGATTTAAAAATAGAAAATGCATGAAAAATAGTTTTATTGTACATTTTAATGCCTATTTTAGTGTTTGACATAATTGTAGTAGTTTAGTTTTTGAAAATCATAAAAAAAAATTAGAGTTAAAATAGACTTAGTTTTGTATTTTCTAAAACATAGTCATTTGGAAGTATTTTGTAAATAACTTTTTGAAGAGAGGTTTTTAAAATGAAATTTTAAAAAGAAAAGGGACTTATGGAGAAAAGTTCAAAATTATAAATATGATACGTAGGGGGAAGAGAGGCTGGTCTTCTCTCTTTTGCCTAAGCCCTCTCTTCTTCCCCTTCCTCTCCACCTCTTCTTACCTCTTCTTCTTCTTCTCCCTATTTTCCCCTCTTTTTCTCATCCTCTTTCCGGTGGAGAATTCCGGCAATGGCTGAAGCAAGATAGAGGATTCCAACCTCTCTTCTAACCCTTCAAGTTCGGTAAGTGCATCTTCTTCTTCTTCTTCTTCTTCTTTTTCCCTTCTTTTACTTCTTCTTTTCTGATTTTTCTTTTCTTTTCTTCTTATTTTTCTGTTTCTTTAATCTGATTTCATATAATTAGCCGATAGAATGTTTGATTTTATGTCTAGTTTGCACTTTTAATTTCATCGAATGTAAGTATCAGTAGTAGCATTTGAAATTTCTACATATAGTTTTCCTTTGTTAAAAATCGTGCTTCATAAAGTCATTTTGAATTTTCTGTTTGTTTGTTTTTTTTTTAACATGCATCGTAGTGTGTACATTGAAATCATATGTGTTCATAGTTGCCAGCTTTCAGCATAAAGCACATAGATTGATCAATTGTCTGGATTGAGTCTCATCTTCTTTACAGATTGATCGATCATCTGGATCGATCACTCTGTTGTTTTTCAAGCAAGCTAAATGTGCATTTACACTGATATCCATCAGAAAATGGAAATCCACCGGCGATCTGGCTGTGCATCTCATTGATAGCAATAATCCTTTGCTTGAAGCATTTTGGATCCACTGCAGATAACTGGATATCTGAATCAATAACATAAGAAGACGATAATATTTTTTATTCAGAAGCCTGTTAATCGGCGTGATTGAAGTCTGATGGCCGGAAAGTTTCATTCCCAAAGTAAATCGGATTTCTAGAATCAATCGGAGGTTTGGATTGATTCCGATTTGGAAAAAAATTTGTAAGATTCTGATCTCATTGACTTGAACAAGATAAATCTTGATCGATAATCCAATTGATTATCATCTGACTTCCGGTGAGTGAAGGCCAGCCTGAATGAGTTTTTCCGGTGATCGATTGCTGAAGTTTGATTAACCGGATGTATGAATCAATTCTAGTTTGTCAGAAAGGTGTTAATGTCTGTTTTAATTGCAGATTAATAGAATTTTGATCGATTGAATGTGAGAATGACTAGATCAACTGCTAATTACGGTTTCCTGGTAATGATCTGGATTAATTGAAAATCCGGCGAGTATTGTGTCTAAAGCCATCGGATGGATTGATTTTCTGTATCAATCAAAGAAAGAGAATAATTCCAGCAGATTGAATCGCCTTGATATCTATCTGTGTCTGGAATTTCTTGCTTAAGCCAGAGTGTTTCATCATGAAGAGCAATTTCAAAAGTTGTTTTTAGCCATCGTGAAGTTCACTAGTTATTAATTTTCAGGTGAGAGTGTTACTGTTGGAGTGTTGACTTCAGGTGAATGGACCTTAGTTAACTAAGGTTTTTCTCATCTTTCTTGATCAAGGTTAACCTCAATTAATCAATAAGTATTAAAGTTGATCGGTACCTCATAGTTGCCGTGAAATTGCCTTCTGAATTGCTCTACAACAGAAGTCGCGTATTGGTGGTTGATTCACTAATTGTAGATCGTTATATCTCTACTGATTGTGAACTACTGATTTTTACTGAATTTCAATGTTGATTTTCAATGAGCTTCATTGCATGTTTTCATTAAGTGTTAACTAGAGCAAATTTGAGTTTCACTGAGAATTGTTGAGTTTTAATTGTTGATGCTTCGTTTTAAAGAGTATTAGTTCATTAGCTTGTAGTGTTTAGTTTAATCTACCAATAGTTAGTTGTTAGTTCATTAATAGTTAGTAATTAGATTAATCAATTAGTTAGTAGTTAGACTTAATTAGCATCTTTGTAATAATTAGCATTTTATTTCATGTCAATTAGTAGTTAGTAATCATTGTTAATTAGACGTGTTAATTAGACTTTATAATTTTTTAGTATAGTTTTATTCTTTTATTTTGTACTGCTCGTGTTCATTTGACTTGTGCAGGATTGCTCAAGAGTGGAGCTGAAGTGCATATATAACACGAAGTACAAGAAGATAGAAGATTTCTTTTTGCTTTTATTTTTTTAGAATTAGGAATTTAATTGAGTTTTTAAATATTGCACTTTACGCCCTCTGCGAAGGGTATTCATTTGTTGTAATAGTTAGTTGTCTTTACTTTTCTTGAATATTTTACATTTCAAATAATTCGGCAATAAAGATTAGTTTAGAATTGTGTGCTTGAATACAAAATATTCCCGTTCCCTGAGTTCGACCCGGTCTCATCCACTAGTGAGAACCGGTTTTTATTATTTGATGTCTGGTTTTCACATGTTTTTCATATAAAAATCTTTTCAAAATTACAACGATTTAAAAGAAGACATCACCAATCCTGCTGAAAGCTATTTACCATCTCCGATCATGATCCTGAGAATGAATGTTAATGAGAGTAGGCAAACCTGTTAAAAATTAATCAGCAGAGTCAAACTGCTGGGTGCCTGAGCAACAGATCAAAGCCTCACGGTAACTGCATCAATGGTCCGACTACTTCAGAATTTTTTTTGCAGAACCATCAAGCCTGTGAGTAGCATACCTTTTCTTGTTTAGTTATTATAGTATGTTAACCTTGATCTGTCATGACATTTGCATTAGTCACCTTATAATTAGCTAAGGTCTAACAGTTAAATTCATATGGTTAGTTCACATATTATGCCAACCAATGTTAATTTCTATCATATGGATCTGATAGCATGTTGCATTAAGCCTTGCTTCCCCTTATCAGATATTCATGTTATATGTAAATATGTTAATCCAATTGCACCAGCATACAGTTCATATACCTCTTTTGGCCCAACAATAGTCTGTTTGCATCAATAGTTCATTGCTATTCATTTTCATATGTCCTCTGTTCAGTATTGGATATTCTGTGCTTATGTTCCTTTTTTTTTTTGAGTCAAGTATTAGTTACTCAATTCATTTGGGTGTTTATTTTGCGGATCAATTTACATCATCAATTAGGATTTAGTCAAAGTAAACCAATGTTACCTATAGTTTACCGATCAGATGCATGGTCCTCTGGTGTAGGGTTTTAGTTTATGTTGCATGAACATCAATTATCATTAATCCTTGCCCTAATAGGTAGAAGTAATTCAATTATTTTGTTTGTTTTCGCATATAATGGGCTTGCTAAAGTAGAATTTCCTTTAGATATTTTCAGAATCTAGTTCTCTCACTAGTAGATAGTTGAGAAAAGAAGAGAAATATGTTCCTGTGTATGTATAAAGTCTTATGAGTATATTTTTAGCATATGCACTTATTGGATGGCTCATTAGACATTAGAAGATTGGAACAATTGGCTTTTCATTTTAAATATTGCTGACTGGGCATCAAAATATAAACTAGGGTAAAATATGTCAGCCAATCATCATCAGATACAAGTGCAGTTATTCTATGTTACAACCCTGCATCTATACCTTCACCAGCTCAGGAACGACCTGCCCCTACACACTCAGAATCTAGGTCATCTCCTCTCTGCCTCCTGTTGTTTCTTAAGTTCAACCCTTGTTAGCCTTCCATTGTGCTCATCTGTTTATCACCCTTCAACACACTTAGCATCCACTACCCTTTTATCTCCACCTGTAGCTTCCAGACCACCACCTACATCCCTTCCTATCTGCAATTTTGTATATATACTAGCAGCAACCTCTTCAGCCCTCACTATCTCCACTTTACACTACAAACTGACATCTTCATATTGTTGTCCATCCTCAGTACATCCATCTCCCATCGTCTATATCCTGTCGAGCATTGCACATTCCCACCTTCATCTACCAAGCCCACCCAATTACTATGTTACTTCCCACGCTATATTGTTTGCCTGTAGCATGAGGTCCATGACCATAGGCCACCAACCCTTATCACTGTCGTCACTCAGAACCCTCATCACTACTTTCCTTCAGCCTTGGTTATACAATGTTTTCCAGCATTGCAGACTCCTGTGATATTTATTCACAGCCATGACCATCTCAGATCCCTTGGAGCCACTTGTTGACAGCTTATTCTCTGTTAATGTACCCATGTCATCAACCATGGGTATCATATAGTGTTTATCCCAACAGCATACCACGCTTTGCCATCAACCTAATTTCATCTACCATGACTTTCGCAACAATACCTGCTGTATTTCCCATATCCAACATTTCCATCAATTGCCATTTCACCACCCATCATGATCCTCATAGTTGTACCTGTCCAGCATTGCTAAAATTTCTGATCTATCATAGTATTACATCCTTTACCATCTGGCAACTTACCACCTTCCCCATCTCTGCTACACAGCAATACCATTTGTTGTCACCAGATTTTAGCAACTCCCCAATTCATGACTATCACCATATTCCAGCACTCCACTTAAATCACATGCCATCCACTAAATTATAACCTATGCCCAGCAGTCCACTGCCCTATGCTCAGCCTCCAGCACCTCACTTACAGCTGCCTCTGCTCCACCTACCTCACCTGTTTATTTCATTCTCATAATACCATCCTGAGTATATCTACCTGTTGTGCATACATGGGCAGCACACCATTTTGCTACCACCTCTATAGTAAAACCCATTTTTCCATGTCGTGCCTTGCACCCATACTGTAAACACCCCAAAATTTTCAAAATCTTTTAAATATCCCATTTTTGCCTCTGATTTCATTTTTTTGAGCAATTGAGTCACTTTTAAATCTAAATTCCAGTTCATTTCTCAAGTTTTACTGAAATTAAATTCATTTTATATATCTGACTTGATTTCGGATCCGGATCCATTGTTCAAATCCAAATATGAGTCTCGCTGTCTAACTTTTAAATTAAAGTTACAGAAAATACCAAAATTAGTTTTTAAATAGCTCGGACAGTCTGTTCGGTATCTGTTTGGATCCATCGTATTGTATTTCTTGATTCAAGTGTCAAAGCTCAAACATTCTCTCAAAAGTTGGATCCAAACCCATTCTTCTGAAGAAATTTCCCCAAAATAACCCTGACTTTTCAAGAAAACTCTTCTTTTGTAAAAATTTTGAAGTTTTGTAAAAGTAGTTTTAAATTCCCTAGTTTTTAGAGTTTTTGTCTTAAAAAATACAAAAGAATATAGGAAATATCAAGAAAAAAACAAAAAAATAAGAAAATCGAAAAAGAAAAACACAAAAATGACCTTTTGAAAGCACCTTTTTGAAAATCAAGTTTTGAAAACACCCTTTTAGAGAAATTTTTTTGTTAGAGCTTCCCTTTTAGAAAATTTCATAAAATATGGGGACCCGATCTGAGAAGGGCCTAACGGCCACCTCCCATAAATATCGACCCTCAGGGGGGTCGAGGGGCATCCATTAGCTTCATCCGCCATCCAATCTTCCAATCCTCTCCTCGATTAAGTTGCTTCCCCTCTTCTTCTTCTCCTTCATAGGAAGGGAAATTTAAAGAGAAGACAGAAGAAAAGCCGATTGGATACATCCCACTCGATCCACTTCATCGATTCAGCATCCCCTTCCTTCGTCCTTCAAGATTTCCTTTGCTAAGCAAGGTAAGAAAATCCATCCTTCATCACTTCTTTATGAATTTTTCTTTTTTTTTTCTTTAAATAGAATTGATTTCTACATTTTGATTTCCCGTATTTGCTTCTGTTTCCAGTCTTACGATGGATTCTCTGTTTTGCTTGATATATTCCCCTTCATACTTGTAATTGGCAATGCCTCTGTGATCATCGCAAAATTTTTCCTCTCTTCTGGTTTCTCTTTTTTCCTTCTCTTTTCCTTTTCTAGCCGCTATTTTCCTCCTTTTTGAAGGGAGAAAAATAAAAAACAGAAAAAGAAGAGAGAAGAGAAGAGAAAAGAAAGAAGAGAGAAGAGAAACTCTTTTGCGGGGTCTCACTTGACCTTAATTTGAAAATATTTAGAAAATTTAACTCGCCTCCATTTTGAAATATATTGCGGTAAAATGGAGAGATGGGATTCGCTCGTCGATACGAGGTTCGACCGTTCCTGGCGCCTTTACCAGGGGTAATTGAACCAAAGATCGAATTTATGCCTTTTGCTTTGCCTAAATATTATCTAAGAATTTATCCTAAGTCTAAATGCACAAAGAATCATGCTTGTGCAATGCAAGGATGTATGCTCTTTTTGAAAATGATTTGGAAATCTCCAAGTATTTCTGAGATGAACTTGATAATGGAGTGAAGAAATGGTTTTTGAATGGTAAAATCTAACTTAGAACTTGAGATAGATCAGAGAGATTCTAATTCTTTGAAATGATCAGTGTTGGGAAAATAGATCTTTTGAATTGGGAAAGAATGGTTTGAAGATGAGATAAAAAGGAAAAAGGAAAGAAATTCCAAAGTCAGAAAATAGACTTTGAACTTAGATTTAGGAGAAGAGATAAAACTTGTAATGAAATTTGAATCTAAAATTTGAAATCATGATGGTTTTGAGAAATCCAAATGATATTTAGAAATAGAAGTGGATTTAAGAAGTCCAGATGAGATCTGAAAATGGAATTGGATTTGAAATCTAGAATTGGGAATGAAATTAGATTTCTAGATCCTAAGTAGAGTTGGATCCAAGATCTAGAATCCAAGATGGAATTGGGTTCTGAATTCTAAAATGGATTTTGGATCTCAAAACGGATTTAGGATCTGAAATCTTAGATCGAAGATAGAGTTGGACTCTGGACCCTAAGATGGAATTTGGATCTGAAGTCTGAGATCCAAAGTGGAACTGGTTTCTGGATCCTAAAATGGATTTTGATCTTAAAGTCTGAGATCCAAATTAGAGTTGGATTCTGGATCCTAAAATGGATTTGGATCTGAAGTCTAAGATCCAAAGTAGAATTGGATTCTGGATCCTAAAATGGAATTCGATCTGGAGTCTGAGATCCAAGGTAGAATTGGATTCTGGACCCTAAAATGGAATTGGATCTGAAGTCTGAGATCCAAAGTAGAATTGGGTTCTGGATCCTAAAATGGATTTTTGGAGTTTAAATTCAGAAGATGAATCAAGAACTTCCAAGATTGAATTGAACTTGAAAAATGAAATTTAGAATTTGAATCTTGAATATACAAATGAATTTCAAAGTCGAATTAGACCATGAATTTGAAGTTTGAATTTGGAATCAGAAGATGAATCCGAAATTTCAAAATTGAATTGAACTTTGAATTTGATCAGAGTTTTGAATATAAGATGAATTTGGAATTTCAAAGTCAAATTGAACTTTGAAATCTTATTTGAATTGGAATTTTTGAATACAAAATGAATTTGAAATCTCAAAGTTAAATTGGACTTTAAGATTGAAAATGAAATAGAATTGAAAAAGACGAATAGGATTTTTTGAAGATTGATTGAAGAAGATATTAACATCACTTGGGTTTTTGTGAACACCCCAAATTTTTCCAAAATTTGCAAAGATGACCTTTTTGCCCCCTGTTCCATTTTCTAAGAAAATCAAAGCAATTTCAAAGTTAAATTTCAGTCATTCTTCAGATTTTCTGAATTAAATTCCATATTGATATATTCAAGTCCGAATTCAATGTTTTAAATCCGTATTTCCTCCAAATCCGGATCCAAATGTATTTTCTGAAGAAATTTTCTCAAAAATCGCCTTGAGTTCTCAGAAAAAACCCCCTGTGTAAATATTTTACAAAAAACACAAAAAAAAATTTAATCTTTGTTTTTTAAGCTAATCTTAGGATTTTACTTAAAAATACAAAAAAATGAAAAAATTACGAGGAAAACAAATGAGTTTAAGCTTTTAAAATACAATTTTTGCTAAAAACCTCATTTTTAAAAACACTTTTCATAAAAATCTTTTTGAGGGAGCCCCCCCCCCCTCTTTGTAAAATCCTAAAAGCAAAAGGGGCCCCTTTCGTAAATTTGTTTCTTAGGGTTTCTTTGGAAACCCTTCGTAAGAAAAAAAAAGAGGAGGGGCGGCGCCTCTTTCGCAAAAACCCTCCCTCCAGAAGAACCTTCTGGCTCTCTCTTTCTCTCTCCTCCATCGCCCAAAACCACCCATCTTCGAAATCGCCCTTCATGCCCAACCGACCACCTTCCCGAACCACCCATCTCTAACAGCCACGAACCCTAAAAATCATCTTCTCCACCTTTAAAAGGGGCACAGAAGGCCTCTTTTTCCACCACCGCTTCATCACCTCCGCACCTTCTCCCCTCTTCTTCATTCCCTCCTTCTTCTGCTTCTTATCCTTTTTCCTGTTTTCATTCCCAAGTGACTGGAGATCGGCGATTACAAAGAAAAAACCCAGCGCCCTTCTTCTTCTTCTTCACCTTCCTATCTTCTCAGGTTCTCCTCAAGTAGCAGCAATTACCTCTGCCATCGCAGGTAAGTAACCACCCTTTTCTCTCTTTTCTTTAGATCCCCTGTAAAGAATTCCCTTCTTGCCTTACTGTATTCATCCATGTTTTCATACTCTTTTTCTTTGTTTATCCTAAGACATCCATGGTAGGATCGGCCTGCATATAGCAGGACCGATCCACCATGTTGCTATAGTAAAGGAATGTTTCATTCCAACATATTTTGTTTTGTTTTCTTCTGTAGTTTTACTATTTCACCTTCAATAGGTTTCAATCTACAATTTGTTTTATTTCAGATTTGTTCTCCTTCCTTCGTTCCTATGATTTCCTTTGCTTATAACTTCTGATTTCATCTTAGGTAGTCGATTGATACTTTGATTTGATCTTCTGTTTACATTCTTTAATTTTCGATCCCCTTATTATGAAGTCTATCTCTTTTTTTTTCTCTCTCTTTTCTTTCTCTTCTTTTATTCTTTCTTCTCCTCAAATCTTAGAAGTACTCTTTTAACGTTCATATTAATTTCAATATCAGATTATGTATGTTGCGATTTCTTTATAGATTGCGTGGGTTGTAGCATAACAAGTCTCAGAATCAGTCGAGCTTGATTCATTATCGATGCTTTGCTCTGAAATTTTGTGGCTGGGATCTAATCATTTGAAACTAGTTCTAATTTCCATTTTCCCCCTTTTTTTTATATTGATTATATGCATTCGTTCATCATGATAAAATCCACACCATTTGCTTCATTCCATCATAAAGCTCAACGTTTCAGAGTTTCTGTATTTGAGTCCAAGATAGTTGATGGCTTAGATACTTCTACTGCTGGGCTAACCTCGTCCAAGTCTGAGATTGAAGGTTGATTAGGGCTCAGTGTCAATGGTTTCCATTACAGGTTGGGATCGATCTGAAATTGATATTGGTGGTGAATTGTGGTTGTTTTCAAAATTTGGAGATATTTGCAGGAAATAAAATGGAGAATTTTTTGTTTGAGCCTTTGTTTTGGAAATCAATGTAGTCATTAAAAGGACCTGGAGCAAATATACAGATCAGTTGGTAAAGGGAGTTGCGTTGATGTCTGTTAAAATTTCCAGTACTTGCACACCAACCAGCTGGGACGACTCTGTTCCAGCATCCTTCACGATCAGCTCCAGAATAAAGCCTCGTGAACAGTGATCCCAGAAAGGAGTTAAGTTCAAACATGAGACATTTGTGGAGGAGGGTTGCTACAGTCTCTGCAGTTAGGAAGGCTTCTCCCACAGCTTGAAGTTGTGTCTGGACGCATGCCTGTGCCTGGTGCTTGCCCATCTTCTGTGGAGAATTGCAAAAAGAGGGTTAGCATTGACATATGTGTTGATTCCAGCGTCATTGGTGAAATAATCGAAACAAAAGCTTACAAGGTATGGTGAATTCACATATTTCAGCAAAGTGAACATGTCCATATTTCTGTTGTATTTCAGAATATATATATTCCAACCCGTCCATGCATTGTATACCAACTTGTATTGTGAGCATACCTTGTTCCTGCCTTCCATTTCAAAGTTGTTATGAAGATATTTCTGGAAAATTGCATGTCAGTATACTCTGAACAGGGCCCTGCTGGATCCATAAAAAAAAAATGGAGATAACTCCCAATACTATATGAAGATTGTAGAGGCTTGTGCACATGCCGGTGCTCCAGACTTTGAGCAGAAGAGACTCAGGAATCACGATGTATGTGGTTACCTCCAAATGTTGGGCCTGCTCATTACCTATCATTACATACGCAAGAGCAAAATGATGTAAAGGCCATGGCTAAAATATTACAAAGGAATTCCTTACAACTGCAATCAACCATGACAGCCAGTTTTCAGCATTTGTTACAAATATGGGGAATTGGGATCTAATGTGTAAGCTCGCAGAGAAATCTATTGAGAAGCTTAAATCAAAATCTGGAGGCGACATGCAACTTTAAGTGCTTTCGTTTATGCCAAGGGTCATCTGCTTCAACATTAACCTGATAATGTTGCTGCTATCATTCATGTGATTAATCAGAATCTTCCTGATACGAAGAAGCCATTAATTCAAGTGGAATTGTAGAAATCAGTGAGCAACTGGAGTGCAGAAGTAAAAAAAAAAAAACAACAACCCAAGGAAGAGAGAAAGAAGCTCTTGGCTCACTTCAAGAGTAATGTCATTGCGGAAGTAGCCCTGCCATTATTGTAAAATGTATACAGAAAATCTCATGATAGCGTTTTTGGCTTCAGTACAACTGTGGGCACTCGTATTCCAAATGGGATTAGAGCAGAGAATCGTGATTAGGCGAAAATTGTTGTTGTTGTTACTCTAAGGCCTCCTATTATCCTTGTTGTGATAAATGCTAATTTCGCTTGCATTAGGTTATGATATATGGGTTGTTGTATTTAGTAGCCTTGGGGATATTAAGCAAAGATTCAGTGATATGACCCTTCTACAACAACACACACCTCATAGCTATTCTCTGAATTCGTCTTGTGCTAAGTGATTTTGTAATGACATAATATTTATCTATCTTGCAGGAACTTTATTAACTAATTAAACTTCTTGGTGCTGGGCACCACCTATTCGCCAATGAGTCACTGATAATGAGCCATTAATTCCTTGTTTCATCATTGCTGCACTTACCTATGCATCCCTTCAGCAGCTTGATAGGTAAGCCACTATCTGTTTGAAGTACTAAAGTCGTGCAGTGTAGCCATGTTCTATCCATGTATATGGTATCGTGTGAAATTGAAAACCTTCCTCTACAACATATTTAAATATATTAAGGATGATTGAATAGAGCTATGCTTGCTAAAATGTGTTGATACATCATGTAAGGAAACCCAGGAAAGGCTCTGATTCACTTGTCTAAATTTCTTGAACTAAGGTAAAGTATATGTTCACATATGTTGATCCATGTATTTTTTTGTATATCCATCCCACTCACCACTAGCCTGGTCATTCGTTCTACACTCAGCTACACACCCCTGACTTTGTGGAAGTCAGTGGGTGCCATAAGAAAAAGCTTGTATAATGGAACACTTAGCTCTGAAAATTGGTAGATATAGTAGAGTTGAATACCGGGTGCCTAAGCAAATCACTCTACCACCTGTGCTATGTCTATTTGTATACATGTTGTCGCACTTTGCTTAGTTTTAAACCTCTTGCATTCCCCTGTATGTAGTGCATCATCACACTTACTTCATGCAATGCACATTTCACATGAAAATCCATCTTGAAATTCGATTGGCTGAAGGTCTGTAGCCACTACAGGTTGCAAAAGCCTGTCATACATGTATCTGCCCATCCATACATATTGTGTGGATTATAGATGCTAACAATGCATCCACCACATTTTTTTTCTGTGATAAGATTGAATATCAATGCTGATGAATATGCTAGAAAACATTGTTTGCATCCTTGAAAATCTTCGTTATAATCTTTGTTATAATCTTTAGGAGGATTTTTTTTTTTTGAACATTCCCAGGAAAAGCTGATGACCATAGTCAGTATTATGGTGTCTTCTACATACAATTAGAGTATGGTACACCTGAGGCAGTCCCTAAATGATGATTGTTGGATAACAACATGCCCGTTTGTCATTCTTGGAATACAAACTATCCTCTCTTGAAATTCTGCATAAGCTTAAGGATATATGTGGGCAAAAAGGGTAGACTCCCACCACTGCCCATGGTTAGTTTTTAGGGTTTCTTCATATTTGACATCTGTTAGATATCTTTACCATATATATGGATCAATTTTACATAAACTTCCTCACCAGCTGCATGATAGTTAGAAGTTTCCTGTGTATTTTCCCACTAAGTCATGCAAATATATTTCCTATTTAGCACAAGAGTAGTGATTTGCGTGTGCATTTTCTAAAGTAAAGTAAGTATGGACTCAGGCACTTGTACTCTGACATGATATCTTCCATTCACCTTGAGCTAACTTTGTTTTGCAGGATTATAGATTTCTCCTTGTCAAGATAGATGTTTTTCATCTCTTCAGAATTCTTTCCCATAATGTAATAGTTAGATATAATGAAAAATTTATATTTCCAGTTTTAGATAGAATGAATGAGCATTATAAATACCATGAATCGCTTGTTCTCATATTTTCTCCTTTATTTTCAAAAATTCACGAATGGGAACACGAATGGCACGTGCACCATTTCGTAAGAGGTAATTAATCCTAAGTTGATGATTTACATCAATGGCCATAGTCAGGATGTAAACAAAACTTAGGATTTTTATCTTTTATAAAATAAACATTAGATCCACACTTGATCCTTTTCAAAAATCATCATATTTTCTGTAAATATTTTTCTCTTTTATCAAAATTTAATTTAAAATTAATTCAATATATATACCAATGGCCATAGTCAGGTTATATTGAGAGTTAATTTCATTTTAAATTCTATAAAAGCACCAAAAACGTATTTTATTCTTCACTTGAATTTAAATGTGGTTATTATATAATATATTCAATGACCATAGTCAGGGACATATTATATCTTCAACCTCATTCTTAATTTATTTAAAGAATGGAATAGCTTTTCAAAATCCAATTTCAAAATTATTTAATTCATTTCATCATTTAGGATAAAATTGCATCATATTTTCAAAATTCTTTTCAAAAACCCAAATAATTATCTCTTCTTCAATTTCCATTTTAATTTATCAATTCTATCCCATTTTCATATCCAAATTTTGACTTTGAAATCAAATTCAAAGTTCAATTTAACTTCAAAATTCTTGATTCATTTTTCTAAATTTCAAATTCAAGTTTCAGAGTCCAATTTGACTTTGAAATTCATTTATATATTCAAAAATTCTCAAATCAATTTTCCAAAATCCAGAGTTTGGATCCTAATCTTGGATCCAGATTTCCAAGTATAAACCCAATTCCACTTTGGATCTCAGACTTCAGATCCATATCCATTTTTGGATCCAGAATCCAAATCTTGTCTTGGATCTGAGACTTCAGATCCAAAATCCATTTACGATCCAGAATCCAATTCTACTTTGGATCTCAGACTTCAGATCCAAATCCATTTAGGATCCAGAATCCAATTCTACTTTGGATCTCAGACTTTAGATCCAATTCCATTTTAGGATCCAAAACCCAATTCTACTTTGGATCTCAGACTTCAGATCCAATTCCATTTTAGGGTCCAGAATCCAACTTCACTTTGGATCTCAGACTTCAGATCCAATTCCATCTTAGGATCCAGAATCCAACTTCATTTTGGATCTCAGACATCAGATCCAAAATCCATCTTAGGGTCCAGAGTCAAACTCTATCTTGGATCTCAGACTTCAGATCCAATTCCATTTTAGGATCCAGAATCCAACTTCATTTTGGATCTCAGACTTCAGATCCAAAATCCATCTTAGGGTCCAGAGTCCAACTCTATCTAGGATCTCAGACTTCAGATCCAAATTCCATCCCAAATCTTGGATCCAATTCCATTAAAAATTTCAGATCCAAATTCCATCTTGATTCCAATTCTTAAATCCAATTTCATTTTCATCCAAATTGCAAAGCCCAATTCCCATTTTCTGATTTTCAATCCAAGAATTCAATTCTGATCTCAATTTAAAATCCAGACTTTGAAATTCAAATTCCATCTTGAATTCCAACTTTCAAAGCAATCCCATTTCTCAAATCTATTTTTCCCACATTTCAAATTGATTTCAAACTTCAAAGTTTGAATTTAATTCCATTTCATCTCTATTCTGATTCAAAGTCCATTTATGACTTTGAGATTTCCTTATTCTCCTTTTGTCTCAATTTCAAGATCCTTTCCCTCCAAGATCCAGATTTATTTTTCCAACAAACTTAGAACTTTAAATCTTAAAAGTTTTAAGTTAGAAACCATTTCTTCACTTTATCAGATTCATCTCAGAAACACTTGGAAAATTTCAAATCATTTTTAAAAAGAGCATACATCCTTGCATTTGCACAAGCATAATTCTTTGTGCATTTAGACTTAGGATAAATTCTTAGATAATATTTTAGCGAAGCAAAAGGCATGAATTCGATCCTTGGTTCAATTACCCCTGGTAAAGGCGCTAGGAACGGTCGAACCTCGTACCGACGAGCGGATCTCGTCTCCCAATTTTCCTGCAAACATTTCAAAACGGAGGTGAGTTATTTTCTCAAATATTTTTCAAAATTAAGGTCAAGTGAGACCCCGCAAAAGAATTCCTCTTCTCTTCTTTTCTTTTCTCTTCTCTCTTTCTTTCTGCCTTTCATTTTCTTTCGTCAAAAAGGAGGAAATAGAGGTTGAAAAGGAAAAGAGAAGGAAGAAAGAGAATATTGATGGGACCTTCGGAGTTTAGACAAACAAATCCGAAAGGGGTTTGCGAAAGAAGGAAAATAGGGTTCTTTAAAGCTTGGAAAATGGATGATCTTGGGCGTCTCATTGCTGAGACTAAGTCAGCTTTTGAAATCAATGACCTCTCGTAGAAAGTACAGGTTTGACCCTTAACCTGAGTGGGTATGACCATACGGATTTCTCAAATGGAGAAACCGTGATGGAACAAGAGAGATACTTCAGCTGAATGAGGCAACTCTTCTGGGAATGTGAGAGATGAAAAATGAAAAGATGTGAGGCAATGAACGATGAATAAGGTAACAGGAGGCGAATCTTTCGATGGTGTGAAAGATAATAAGGCGATCCTTTTAGTAAGGAGAAGAAGAATCTCTTGACAAGGCGAAAGATGGAATAAGGTGATACTTTTAGTAAGGAGAAGGCAAGTCTTTTGATCAAAGCGAAAGATGAGGAGGAAAATCCTTTTAGAAAGGAGAAGGTGAAAATGAAATATGAAGATGGTAATCCTTTTAGCAAGGAGAAGGCAAAATGTGAAATATGAAGATGGCAATCCTTTTAGCAAGGAGAAGGCAAGATGTGAAATATGAAGATGGCAATCCTTTTAGCAAGGAGAAGGCAAAATGTGAAATATGAAGATGGCAATTCTTTTAGCAAGGGGATGGCAAATCTCTCGATCAAAGCGAAAGATGAATAAGGCGATCCTTTTATCAAGGAGAAGGCGAGTCTTTCGACAAAGCGAAAGACGAAGAAGGCAATCCTTTTATCAAGGAGAAAGGCAAATCTTTTGACAACACAAAAGACGAAGAAGGCAATCCTTTAATCAGGGAGAAAGGCAAATCTTTTGACAACGTAAAAGACAGAGAAGGCAATCCTTTAATCAAAGAGAAAGGCAGATCTTTTGACAACGCAAAAGGCGGAGAAGGCAATCCTTTAATCAAGGAGAAAGGCAAATCTTTTGACAACAAAAAAGACGGAGAAGGCAATCCTTTAATCAAGGAGAAAGGCAAATCTTTTGACAACGCAAAAGACGGAGAAGGCAATCCTTTAATCAAGGAGAAAGGCAAATCTTTTGACAACGCAAAAGACGAAGAAGGCAATCCTTTAATCAAGGAGAAAGGCAAATCTTTCGACAAAGCGAAAGATGAATAAGGTGATCCCTTTTATCAAGGAGAAGGTGAATCTTTCGATCAAAGCGAAAGACGGAGAAGGCAATCCTTTTATCAAGGAGAAGGTGAATCTTTCGACAAAGCAAAAGACAGAGAAGGCAAGCCTTTTATCAAGGAGAAAGACAAATCTTTTGACAACGCAAAAGACGAAGAAGGCAATCCTTTTATCAAGCAGAAGGCGAATCTTTCGACAAAGCGAAAGACGGAGAAGACAATCCTTTTATCAAGGAGAAGGCGAGTCTCTCGACAAAGCGAAAGACGGAGAGGGTGACTCTTATGAAAAGAGGGGAAGGCAACTCTTTCGATTATGCGAAAGAAGGAAAATGCAACACCAGAATGTATCAAAACAGATATCAAATTATTATTTCTTATCAGGAAAGCTGGAAAATATTGCCAAAGTGATAAAAGTTGTAGTTGATTCAAGGTAATTTAAAAGCAAGCACTTTTGAAAAGATGTTCCCTCTTCTACCTAGAGTATTTCCTCCAACGAGGTTAATTTCTCGGTCTTAAGAGTCAAATTCAAAATTTTAGTAAGCAACGAAGTAGTGATGGGAGTGTAGTGAAGCTTGGTGAGCAAGAAATACCGGTGAATGATTATTTCAAATATTTGGGATCCATCATTCAAAAGTATGGAGAAATTCATGGTGATGTAAATCATAGGATAAAGGTTGGGTGGATGAAATGGAAAAGTGCAATTGGAGTGTTGTGCGATCGTAGAATGCCATTGCGGTTGAAGGGAAAGTTTTATAGGACGACTATTAGACCCGCTTTACTATATGGTACAGAATGTTGGGCTGCCAAGAGACATCATATTCAAAAAATGAGTGTAGCTGAGATGCGGATGCTTAGATGGATGTGTGGAAATACAATAAAAGATAAGATTCAAAACGAGGAGATACGTAAGAAGGTAGGTGTTGCACCCATTGAAAATAAGATGCGAGAGAATCGTTTACGGTGGTTTGGACATATTCGGCGAAGGCCTAATGATGCTCCATTTAGAAGGTTGGAGAAATGGGAAAATATATTAGTTAAAAGAGGTTGGGGTAGGCCTAGGAAGACTTGGTTGGAGATGATAGGAAAGGATATGAATGCTTTGAACCTCACCGAGGACATGACATTGGATAGAAATGATTGGAGGAAAAGGATTCATGTGGAAGACCCAAAATGAATTTCTTTTTTGGTTCATATCGCTGACCCCAATTGTTTTGAGATGAAGGCGTAGTTGTTGTTGTTGTATTATTTAATTTTAAATATTAGTTTAGCCCTAAGGAGGTTTGGCCAAGTAGGGTGGGGGCCTTGGCTGCTAGACAGGCAATCAAGGTTCAATTCCTCGAATGAAGGAAACCCTGATGGGACCTTCGGAGTTTGGACGAACAAATCCGAAAAGGGTTTGCGAAAGGAGGAAAATAGGGTTCTTTAAAGCTTGAAAAAGGGATGATCTTGGGCATCTCATTGCTGAGACTAAGTCAGCTTTTGAAATCAATGACCTCTCGTAGAAAGTACAGTTTTGACCCTTAACCTGAGTGGGTATGACCATACGGATTTCTCAAATGGAGAAACCGTGATGGAACAAGAGAGATACTTCAGCTGAATGAGGCAACTCTTCTGGGAATATGAGAGATGAAAAATGAAAAGATGTGAGGCAATGAACGTTGAATAAGGTAACAGGAGGCGAATCTTTCGATGGTGTGAAAGATAATAAGATGATCCTTTTAGTAAGGAGAAGAAGAATCTCTTGACAAGGCGAAAGATGGAATAAGGTGATACTTTTAGTAAGGAGAAGGCAAGTCTTTCGATCAAAGCGAAAGATAAGGAGGAAAATCCTTTTAGAAAAGAGAAGGTGAAAATGAAATATGAAGATAGTAATCCTTTTAGCAAGGAGAAGGCAAAATGTGAAATATGAAGATGGCAATCCTTTTATCAAGGAGAAGGCAAGATGTGAAATATGAAGATGGCAATCCTTTTAGCAAGGAGAAGGCAAAATGTGAAATATGAAGATGGCAATCCTTTTAGCAAGGGGATGGCAAATCTCTCGATCAAAGCGAAAGATGAATAAGGTGATCCTTTTATCAAGGAGAAGGCGAGTCTTTCGACAAAGCGAAAGACGAAGAAGGCAATCCTTTTATCAAGGAGAAAGGCAAATCTTTTGACAACGCAAAAGACGAAGAAGGCAATCCTTTAATCAGGGAGAAAGGCAAATCTTTTGACAACGTAAAAGACGAAGAAGGCAATCCTTTAATCAAGGAGAAAGGCAGATCTTTTGACAACGCAAAAAGCGGAGAAGGCAATCCTTTAATTAAGGAGAAAGGCAAATCTTTTGACAACAAAAAAGACGGAGAAGGCAATCTTTTAATCAAGGAGAAAGGCAAATCTTTTGACAACGCAAAAGACGGAGAAGGCAATCCTTTAATCAAGGAGAAAGGCAAATCTTTTGACAATTCAAAAGACGAAGAAGGCAATCCTTTAATCAAGGAGAAAGGCAAATCTTTCGACAAAGCGAAAGATGAATAAGGTGATCCCTTTTATCAAGGAGAAGGTGAATCTTTCGATCAAAGTGAAAGACGGAGAAGGCGATCCTTTTATCAAGGAGAAGGCGAATCTTTCGACAAAGCGAAAGACAGAGAAGGCAATCCTTTTATCAAGGAGAAAGACAAATCTTTTGACAACGCAAAAGACGGAGAAGGCAATCCTTTTATCAAGGAGAAGGCGAATCTTTCGACAAAGCAAAAGACGGAGAAGACAATCCTTTTATTAAGGAGAAGGCGAGTCTCTCAACAAAGCGAAAGATGGAGAAGGCAATCCTTTTATCAAGGAGAAGGCGAGTCTCTCGATAAAGCGAAAGACAGAGAGGGTGACTCTTATGAAAAGAGGGGAAGGCAACTCTTTCGATTATGCGAAAGAAGGAAAAGGCAACACCAGGATGTATCAAAACAGATATCAAATTATTATTTCTTATCAGGAAAGCTGGAAAATATTGCCAAAGTGATAAAAGTTGTAGTTGATTCAAGGTAATTTAAAAGCAAGCACTTTTGAAAAGATGTTCCCTCTTCTACCTAGAGTATTTCCTCCAACGAGGTTAATTTCTCGGTCTTAAGTGTCAAATTCAAAATTTTAGCGTTGATGATTTTCTTCAAGGAAGCTATCCATTTCCCTGATATAAGAAGATAAGAAATATTCTTAATTTCATAAAAGCAAGTAGTGAAAAGATATTAATAAAAGAATTTTGCATGAGAGAAGATGACTTCTGGCAATTTAGGCAGTTTGATATCTGAGTGTTTTCTCATGATAATCTTTTTGCACTCCTTTTGAGTCATTGAACTTTTTCGGGCTTTTACATCATCCTTCATTTTGGAGATGTCCTGACTTTTCTCTCTTTTTCATGGAAGGGCACGTCATGAACTCTTTCATCTTGCAGATGTTCCGATCCTTCATTTATCTCAGGGATTATATTGAGGATATTGGCTTAAAAAGGTCTTTAGAGGATAGCAGGAATCAAATATCTTTTAGGGTTTGTCAGGAGGTCCATCACACTCGCCTTTATCTCGACGGTGATCTGAACTTTCCCTGGAAGGATTCTTCACAAACTCCTTCATCTCGGAGATGATCCAAATCTTCTTTGGCCCCGGGGGTCTAGCTCGCCTATTCACCTTCATCTTGACGACAATTGAGAGATCCCTTTTGCAGATATTTGATTGCAGCTTTAAAATGAGAGGATATAGATTAAGTGGATCTTTTTGTAGCTTAGGATATTTCCGTTGTCTGATTGCCAGAAAATCATCTTTAAACATGCATCATAGCCATGATCAATATCAATTCACTTCTGGCTTTTTAATGTCATTGAATATTTCTTTCACTGATCATGTCGAGGACATTTCTTACATCCTTTTGGTTGATTAACAGGAAAAGATTTGAATTTTACCTCTTTTTTGCAAAAAGTTTCACCTTTTGGAAAGAATACTAGAGGTAATCTAAGGTGATTCTTTTGTGCAGTAAGATTTATTGGAATCAACAAGTATTTTTAGCGTATTGGCAAAGTTTTCATAAATTCTGTGTGAAATAATCACTCAATATAGATTTTGATGCGACTTTGAGCTGAATCTATGATTTTGGACATTCTAACCAGTAAACTGGGATCTTTCATTTAACGACCAACGAAGTAGCTGGAACCTTTCATTTAATGACCAGTAAAAACTGAGACCTTTCATTTAATGATCAGCAAAGTAGCTGGAACATTTCATTTAACGACCAGCGAAGTAGCTCAGACATTTCATTTAACGACCAACGAAGTAGCTGGGACATTTCATTTAACGACCAACGAAGTAGCTGGGACATTTCATTTAACGACCAGCGAAGTAGCTGGGACATTTCATTTAACGACCAGCGAAGTAGCTAGGACATTTCATTTAACGACCAGCGAAGTAGCTGGGACATTTCATTTAACGACCAACGAAGTAGCTGGGACATTTCATTTAATGACCAGCGAAGTAGCTGGGACATTTCATTTAACGACCAACAAAGTAGCTGGGACATTTCATTTAACCATTTAACGACCAACAAAGTAGCTAGGACATTTCATTTAACGACCAGCGAAGTAGCTAGGACATTTCATTTAATCATTTAACGACCAGCGAAGTAGCTGGGACATTTCATTTAATCATTTAACGACCATCGAAGTAGCTGGGACTTTTCATTTAATCATTTAACGACCAGCGAAGTAGCTGGGACTTTTCATTTAATCATTTAACGACCAGCGAAGTAGCTGGGACTTTTCATTTAATCATTTAACGACCAGCAAAGCAGCTGGGACTTTTCATTTAATCATTTAACGACCAGCAAAGTAGCTGGGACTTTTCATTTAATCATTTAACGACCAACGAAGTAGATGGGACTTTTCATTTAATGACCTGATTTAAGTTCGAAACTTTTGAAAGACAACCAGTACGAGGACTGAACTTGATCTTTATATTTAAAAACTTTAACAAAATCACCAGTGCGAGCATCGGGTTTTTCCAACTGAGAGTCGGGAAGGAGACCGACATTCTTAAGTTATTTAGAGATTGAAGCAGAAATGATTGCCGGGGTTTCAGGATTATCCCTTATCCTGAAGGGGAAATAGAAGATTTTATGAAGAGATAACCTGAGACTTGAATTTAGAAGGGATATGACAAGATTTAGAATTTATGATCTATGATTTAAGATGGACCAGGTATGCGGTCCAATTTTCAGGATTAAACCCTTATCTTGACGGGGAATATAGAAAGAATAAACTTTTTGAAGATAGAAGGATATAAAACTTCGAAAAAAAAATGTAGAACATTTGAGGAAATTGATTTATTTTTTGTAAAAAAAATTCTCACAAGTACCATGGTTGCCCCTATGAGTGATCTCAGGATTAACCCTTATCCTGAATGGGAAAAAGAATAGAATTTAAAGAGAAATTGATATAAATTTAGAAATCAATAAAGATCGATAAAACTTGTATTTGCAAAAAGAATTCTCATAGGTAGCATTGTTGCCCCTACGAGAGGTCTCAGGATTATCCCTTATCCTGAATGGGAAAAAAGAATTTAAGGAATTTTAATAAAGAGAAATTGATATAAATTTAGAAAATCAATGAAGGTTGACGAAACTTGTATTTACAAAAGAATCCTCATAGGTAGCGTTATTGCTCCTATGAGGGGTTTCAGGATTATCCCTTATCCTGAATGGGAAAAAGAATAGAATTTAAAGAGATTTAATGAAGGGAAATTGATATAAATCTAGAAAATCAACAAAGATTGACAAAACTTGTATTTACAAAAGAATCCTCATAGGTAGCGTTATTGCTCCTATGAGGGGTTTCAGGATTATCCCTTATTCTGAATGAGAACACCTTGGACGACGAGGGTCAGGTTTATCCCTTAACGTGAAAGGGTACACCTCGGATAACGAGGGTCAGGTTTATCCCTTAACCTGAGGGGGAAACACCTCGGACAACGAGGGTCAGGTTTATCCCTTAACCTGAAAGGGAAGAATAGAAGGAAAAAGATGACAAGGAAAATTTTGAAAATAGATGACAAGGAATTTTTTTTTTTTGAAAAATAGCAGGCAGGATCAAAAAGATTTTGAAGAAATCAGAAAAAAAGGCAATACACTTGGGTTTTTAAAAGAGGAAATTTTGAATAATATATACCCAGGGTTTTTGGAAAATATAAGGAAGATATATATATATATATATATATAATCATTCAATCACAGACATATAAGCAAGGATGCACAAATATCACTCCCTAAAGCTGACTCTATATGCAATATTTGAAATGGCTTATAGGACCTTAATCCTAACTCTAAGATTTATATCATCTGATTCCAATCAAGGTATGCCGATATACTCAAGCCGAAGCTCGAAGTATGTGGCATATAAGATATCTCTCCGGTTCTAAGGTAAAGGCTTCCCAACATCCTTGAGCACCTACCGATATACCTCGGACTATGGCCCTTAGGTACGTGGTAGGGGGTGCGAACCCAAATAAGTGGTCCAGTTGTGAGGCTCTCTCCCGAACTATGGTTTAGTGAGACAGCTCAGCAACGTGAAGACCGAAACAACATAGGTAGGGATGTTTTCAAAATATGATCAGCATGCAGATAAAACCAGAAAGCTCTAATGCAAGTCCTAAAGAGATAGAATTTAAATGAATAGAAGCATACACTTGCATACATTGTTTTGCATTCAATCCCTAAAATTGAGGAGAGTTGTATTTAAGACCTAACTCTAATGTGAACATGGAATAATCTCCTCAATATGGTCCTACCAAACCATACTTAGATCCTATATGAAATGATGTCAGCTTTAGGACAGAGTCTAGGCTCCTAAAGTTTTGCATGAAAATGAAGCTGACATTTGTAGAATAAAGACTTAGATAATATAAAGCAAAGCAAAGGCACCAATTCGACCAGACGGAGACGTGTCCCATCTCGGTCGCCAAAGATGTGATCATCGCAAAATTTTTCCTCTCTTGTGGTTTCTTTTTCTTCATTCTCTTTTCCTTTTCTAGCCGCTATTTTCCTCCTTTTTGAAGGGAGAAAAATAAAAGACAAAAAAAGAAGAGAGAAGAGAAGAGAAAAGAAAAAAGAGAGAAGAGAAACTTTTTTGTGGGGTCTCACTTGACCTTAATTTGAAAATATTTAGAAAATTTAACTCACCTCCGTTTTGAAATATATTGCGGGAAAATGGAGAGACGGGATTCGCTCGTCGGTACGAGGTTCGACCATTTCTGGTGCCTTTACCAGGGGTAATCGAACCAAAGATCAAATTTATGCCTTTTGCTTTGCCTAAATATTATCTAAGAATTTATCCTAAGTCTAAATGCACAAAGAATCATGCTTGTTCAATGCTAGGATGTATGCTTTTTTTTAAAATGATTTGGAAATCTCCAAGTATTTCTGAGATGAACTTGATAATGGAGTGAAGAAATGGTTTTTGAATGGTAAAATCTAACTTAGAACTTGAGATAGATCAGAGAGATTCTAATTCTTTGAAATGATCAGTGTTGGGAAAATAGATCTTTTGAATTGGGAAAGAATGGTTTGAAGATGAGATAAAAAGGAAAAAGGAAAGAAATTCCAAAGTCAGAAAATAGACTTTGAACTTAGATTTAGGAGAAGAGATAAAACTTGTAATGAAATTTGAATCTAAAATTTGAATTCATGATGGTTTTGAGAAATCCAAATGATATTTAGAAATAGAAGTGGATTTAAAAAGTCTAGATGAGATCTGAAAATGGAATTGGATTTGAAATCTAGAATTGGGAATGAAATTAGATTTCTAGATCCTAAGTAGAGTCGGATCCAAGATCTGGAATCCAAGATGGAATTGGGTTTTGAATTCTAAAATGGATTTTAGATCTCAAAACGGATTTAGGATCTGAAATCTGAGATCCAAGATAGAGTTGGACTCTGAACCCTAAGATGGAATTTGGATCTGAAGTCTGAGATCCAAAGTGGAACTGGTTTCTGGATCCTAAAATGGATTTTGATCTTGAAGTCTGAGATCCAAATTAGAGTTGGATTCTAGATCCTAAAATGGATTTGGATCTGAAGTCTAAGATCCAAAGTAAAATTGGATTCTGGATCCTAAAATGGAATTGGATCTGGCATCTGAGATCCAAGGTAGAATTGGATTCTGGACCCTAAAATGGAATTGGATCTGAAGTCTGAGATCCAAAGTAGAATTGGGTTCTGGATCCTAAAATGAATTTTTGGAGTTTAAATCAAGAACTTCCAAGTTTGAATTAAACTTGAAAAATGAAATTTAGAATTTGAATCTTGAATATACAAATGAATTTCAAAGTCAAATTAGACCTTGAATTTGAAGTTTGAATTTGGAATCAGAAGATGAATCCGAAATTTCAAAATTGAATTGAACTTTGAATTTGATCAGAGTTTTGAATATAAGATGAATTTGGAATTTCAAAGTCAAATTGAACTTTGAAATCTGATTTAAATTGGAATTTTTGAATACAAAATGAATTTGAAATCTCAAAGTTAAATTGGACTTTGAGATTGAAAATGAAATAGAATTGAAAAAGATGAATAGGATTTTTTGAAGATTGATTAAAGAAGATATTAACATCACTTGGGTTTTTGAAAAGGGAATTTTGGAAATATGATGCAATTCTATTCGAAATGATGAATGAATTTGAATAATTTTGAAATTGGATTTTGAAAAGCTATTCCATTCTTTAAATGAATTAAGAATGAGGTTGAAGATATAATATATCCCTGACTATGGTCATTGAATATATTATATAACAACCACATTTAAATTCAAGTGAAGAATAAAATACATTTTTGGTGCTTTTATATAATTTAAAATGAAATTAACTCTTAATATACCCTGACTATGGCCATTGGTATATATATTGAATTAATTATAAACTAAATTCTGATAAAGGAGGAAAATATTTAACGAAAATATGATGATTTTTGAAGGGGGTCCAGTGTGGACCCAGTGTTTATTTTATAAAAGATAAAAATCCTAAGTTTTGTTTACATTCTGACTATGGCCATTGATGTAAATCATCAACTTAGGATTAATTACCTTATACGAAATGGTGCACGTGCCATTCGTGTTTCACCATTGTGTAGTTTTGAAAATAAAAGGTAAAAAGCATGAAAACAAGCAATTTATGGCATTTACAATGCTCATTCATTCTATCTAAAAGTTGGAGACATAAATTCTCATTAAAGTCCAACTTATTATAATCTTTAAACAGAACTTGAAATTTGAAATTGACATTCCTAAGTTAAGAAGGAGAATAACATTTTCCACCTGTTTCTTGCAAAATCTGAGTTAATGCAAAATGGAAGATACATAGAGAAAGCAATTTACAAAAGACATCATATTGAACTTAATAGGCAATTGATGAAATGTTCATGCCTATATTTTACCCTAATGAAAAATGTAATGTTAATGACAAATTTCATACTGGAACCATGTATGAAATGAGTATTGGAATATACATGTAGCATCTTAGACATAATATCCTAGAATGATGAACCTAAAGTAAGTTTGTTTTGAAAGTCATGAATGACATAGTTAGAATACATATAAATACCCTCTAAATATAAATGTAATGCTTAAATGATGCTCTTGAGCTAACGAAAGAATTTATACCTAATGGGTGGTGTGTATTAATGGCCCTTATACAAAAATGATGTGTTGTTTGATATATACAGCAGGGAGCACACAGATTGCAACTTGAGGTTGCAACAGTGAATGCATGATGGTGATCATGTGCTACAAATGAGAGTGTGATGGAGGATATGGGAAATGGGAAATGTAGTGGTGGCTATGGTGAAGCTTCATGCTGCAATGGTGTCGACAGGTAATAGGGAAAAGCTTCAGTAGTGTTGTGGAAAGCTAATGTGGATTTTGACCTAAGGTGATGGGCAATGAATGATATTAGGTTAGAAAACACAGGTGGAAATGGATGCAGCTAGTGGTAGCTGATGCCTAAATGTAGAGTGCAGAAATGCCTTATATAAATGGAATGCTGAAGGGATATATAAGTGACATTAAGTATATCACAGAAAGATGGATACACAGTAAAAAATGATGAATGCTAAAAGAGCAATATGGAAACCATAAATGTAAGACAATCGACAAACTGCTTCCAATAAAAAAAAAGAACCACTCCTTGTACCTTGGCCTCTGCAGGTGCAACTTCTATAACGTTATGAGAATGTTGGTGCAGGTATTACAAAAAGACCAGCAAGTGCGTGTTCACATGGTCGGCTGATACATTTTTTAGGATCAAGCTATAACACATATGGGGAATTTGCGTATACCTTTGCAAAAAGGCAAATGTATGTAAAACACACATATCAAAAGAAAGTACTGTTTAGCACATTTGATCCTGTAACACAAAAGGCCAATATACAGGTGGACACACACATATATAGCTGAAAAGACTTAAAGGAATTCTGTACCTTAGCAAAATTGAGCACTAACATATGATTAATGGAGATAAGCAATATGCTTTCAGCGCTCTTTACACCCCTTTTACTGAACTTACCTTCCTAATGGTGATGAAAATGGCGATTAAACAAGAGGGTGTCTGGCTTTGAGGGCCTCTTTTGCTGAATTCAGAAACGGAGCTGTGAAACCGAACTCGCACTGGATGTTCTCTACATCACATTTACCTCTCTAGAATACTTCCCTTCAGAACCTGTAGTGAGCAGCAAATGCATTTGCTGGTGTATGACAGATATAGGGTGTTGGGCAGCTGTAGGCCTTGCCATAGGTGTTGCAGCAGATGGTAATTGACAGACGTGAGTCCTCTGATTTTGCAGAAATAGTCATCTTTGAACCAAAAGGCAATGTTCATTCCCTGTCTCCACATCTGATGTGTCAACCTTTCCTTAGTTGAGTGTAGGGTTGTTAATGCTCCAGAAATCACTTACGTAGCTACAACTCTTACAGTAAAACAGAGCTTCAGATCCGGTTGTGGTCATCAATAGCTTGGGATAAGCTATTGATCATATGCTGGTGCTGTGACGAAGCTGCAGAGATAATGAACTTATCAGAAATTTGACAGATACAATCAGAGACTTACGCAGATAGTCTTTCCCTTCTCTCGTACTTTCCTCCTCATAACATTATCTGATGACTTACAGACTTTCATCAACGACAACAAGTGCCCTTATCCCACATCACTGCAATTTTACCATATCATGTTTAAGCATTAATGGTCTTTTAAGGCCATAATGTCTAAAATCCTGTAATTTTGAAAAGGCCTTTCAGCAATGGCCCTGCAATGGATCTACAGAGAGAGGTTGTAGATAGCGTGATTGATGATGCAAAGGGACACAACCAGATTGAGAAGAGGATTGCCGATAATCAGAGAGGAACCAAAGTTAAAAAAAAACAGTGAACATAAATTCAGAAGACTAACCTTCGTATACCAAACTTAGCAATGCTAATTTGAATGAACATATGACCTTATGCCAGGTCAAACCAGATGTCCATTACTCATTGGCTCAAGACTTCAGTACACTTGATAATTCTATCATGGCTTGCCAAGTTTTTAATGATTGGTAAGACGTGCCATGTCAAGGAGAGGAGCCACAAAGAATATAATCTGAATATATCTTTCATAGAGGATTGACTGTACAAAGGGACTGATTAAATCTTTATTACAAAATAACTAAATGCTCTAACAAGGTAAATAGCTATCAATTTAGCTAATTACTCAACTAGCTGGCTAACAATTCATTTAACTAAAGGCTACCAATTAACAACTAACGATATCCATTTAACTATCAATAAAGGCTAAAAAAACAGTACAAATCATAAGGAAAAATCAGTTTAATAATCAGTAAAAAGAAGAATCCTGTTAAATTCAGTGATGACCACAAATCTAACTAACAATATTCATTTAAGGATGCTTAGCAACAGATGAATGACATACCAGATGAGTTGATCCTCACTTGATCTCAGGTGACTGTTTGCAAGGATTTGTGAATCCAACTGAACTTACAAATGTAAGTGGTGTTGGAGATCATTTAGGGATATGCTTTAAGAGCAAATCATTTCGTGATGACAGCTGAATACCCTTTCATTATGATGTATCTCTCCAGGGGTCACTGGGTTACAAAAGAGATATTCGGCTAATGATACAGGAGAACTTTCCGTGAATTCTGTTCATCTGAGATTTTGGCCTGGCGAGTCTGTCATGAAAGAACTTTATGATGACCGATTATATAACCTAAGCAGGAACTATCAGAATGATCTCAATCAGAAATTTCTGCCCCTCAAGCTAATTGTACATGTTTATATGCCCAATAATAAGAAATAAAAACAATGCAAGTGTAATGAGCATAAATATTCCAGCATTAACAATGGGCCGGCTATGCAACAACCTTGCTGATCCATCCATACTGGAGGGCCATAGTCTCCTTGATCCACTTAATGACTCAGCTAAAGCAAGATAAAGAAGAAATAACAAACACCAAACTCCTCTCCATGCCATCATGAGCTCCGAAAATCATGAAAGTTTTAATACCCTTAATTCATATCAATTTGCCTCTGAAACACTTTGTATGATAAATGCCGAATGGTCATATGAATTATGGAGTTCTTAAACACTTCTAAGCTAAACCATAATGCAATCATCAATGGTAATGATTCAACCAAGCAACAGAACATACAAAAATAGTATCCAAAAGCTATTTGGTGATAATCAGTGTTATTATACATCTAATTTTCCTAGAGGAATGAATAACTTAACAGGAATATTTTATTTTCATAAAATCTATTTGATCATCTAAAAATTTATTTCGCACATATGGATCGAGAAGAGCTTCAGACTTTAGGCATATAATGATCCTGAAACCCTGCAACGTGTGAAGCCACTTAATCACCAAATAATATCAGGTAACAAAGAGGTGAGAAGAGATGGCAGATGCTGGTGAGTTATCTGTTACCTCAGACGCCAGCCCTAATGTCTCCTCTGTTATTGTTATGAACCTTGGGTATCTTCAAATGATCCGGTGGAGCAGAATCAGTTCAGAAATTTCTTGATATCAGAGGTTGTTTGAGTTGTTTTCTCATAACACTTGCAGTGTATCCCGTTAATGTCGATGACATGCAACTCAACATTACAAGGGACTTTGATGGGTCGATGATGAACAAAATTTCAGAAAATAAAAAGCAATAGACTCAAAAACAAAAAAGAAAAAGAAAAAAAAAAGAACTGTCACCTAAACCATAACTCGATCAACAAAATACCATTAAATCCTATTGAAACAGAACATCGACTGAAATGAGCTAAACAGAGCTACTGGGTCAAAAGGTGAATGGAATAATGTGCTAAATAAAATGTTTATAAACTAAAGGCAAGTGAGAATCTATCAATGAAATGCATTACAGGTAAAAGAAAAAAAAACAAAACGAACAAGCAAAACAACAATGAAAAAAAGAAAAAATCGGTGAAGAAACATACTGGATTTAACACATAATAGCATCAACAGATATTGGAAATAATAAATTCAGAAACAAATTATAAAAGGGGAGTGAAAAGATATAGGAATATATATTCCTTTGATTTTGCACACAGATGGGTCGGTTCTGGCGCATGCAGACCGATTCCACCCCTTTGCTTTGTAATAAAAGGAAAAGAAATGAAGATGGGATTTTAAAATGCTACGGAGGAAAAACAAGTTTCTATGAAGAATTAGAGAAAAAAAGAAAAGAAAGAGAAAAAAAAGAAAGGGGCGATTACTTACCTACAACTGTAGGGATGGCCGATCGACTTCTTTTAGAAGATGGAGATGAGGACCAGAGAGAGAAGAATGCTCAGCTGTAGGGTTTTCTTCAGAACCCAAAACAAAGGAAAGAAGTCTTTGGGATCCTCTGTACGAGATGAGATTTCTTCACTAAAAAAAAAACTAGAAAAGGAAGAAAATAAAAGGAAAAGAGAAAGAAGAAGAAGTGTGAAATGAATGGGCAAAGACGGATGATGGAGGAGAAGGAAGAAGATGCGGGGGTGAAATGCGGTGGATCGAAAAGGGTTTCTTGAGTCCCCTTTTAAGGAAGAACAGGGAAGGTTCGGGAGAAAATCTTTTGGGGATCAAGGGTAGAGGATGAAGAGGGTTCGGAGATGGAGGGAGATCGGGTGGTTATTGGAGGCTGAGATGGAGAGAAGGAGAGGGAGAAGGCGATTGAGGGTTTCGGCCAGAGAGGTTTTTGGCGAGAGAAGAGAGAGAAAGGGAGAGAGAGGCGCCAACCGGCTGGCCTCTTTCCTTGCTTACGAAGGGTTTTTCAAACCCTAAAAGCGAGTTTTGCAAAGGATCCCCCCCCCCTTCAATTTTCAAGTTTTTACAAAAAAAGGGCTCCCAAGGTTTTTAGCAAAAATTGATTTTTAAAAGTTTAAACTTATTTGTTTTTCTCGTAATTTTTCCAATTTTTTTGGTTTTTGTGTTATTTTTCCATTTTTTTTGCATTTTTAGAATAGACTCTTAAAAGTTTTACGAGAAGACAAAGATTAAAACTAATTTTTTTGTGTTTTTGCAAGAATATTTACAAAAGGGAATTTTTCTGAGAATTAAAAGCTATTTTGAGAAATTTTCTTCAGAAAATGGGTTCATATCCGGATTTTAAGAAAATATTCGAGTTTTAAAGCCTCGAATCGAGAACTACAAAGTTGGGGGTCCAACAGAGTGCCAGATGAATTGCCCGAGCCATTTTAGAACCATTTTTGGTATTTTTGTAATTTTAATTTGGAAATCGGACAACGGGGCTCAGATTTGGGTTTAAAACACTGGGTTTGTATCCGGAATTGAATTTCAATATATCAATATGGATTTTAATCCAGAAAATCTGAAGAACGATTGAAATTTAGCTTTGGTTTTCTCAGAAAAAGGAACCAGGGGCAAAAGGTCATTTTTATAAAACTTTGAAAGATTTGGGGTGTTCACAACCTCACAACGACATTGTCGATTCATCCAGACTCTGAATTTCAGTTTACATCTGAATTTACTCTATTTCTTTGTTTCCCTTTTAGTTTTAGTTTCTTTATGATCTTAAATCCCCTTTTAAGTTTCGTTTTCTTTTTTTTCTTTTCTTTTTTTTTCTCCTTCTCCCTTCGCTGGAAGCACCCATGTAACGTCGACTTGCTTATAGCAAAAAACCGACTTACATAGTGCGAGATTGATGGAATTTCTATATTCCCACATTAAAATTTCCTTCCCTTTGATTTTTTTTTTATCTTCTGCGATTGTCATTTTCCTGTTTCATTACCTTTTGATTTTAGTTGTCGGCTGCTATTACTGATTCACAATTTATCTTTAATTTTCTTACTTCTATAATATACCTTATCATCGTGCATTACTATCATATGAATCGATTTGGTAGCTCACCGTGGATCCAGCATGAAAGGACGGTAGCGTTATTTCAAATTTGGAAAAATATAGAGAACAACCTGCGGTCTCTTTGCAATTTCTGGTCTATGATTGATACCCGATTAGTATGAGTCTTTTCTTTTCTCTATTTACACATTGATTCTGTTATTTTATTTTGTGTTTTCCTGTTTTCCATCTCCTGTACCATCTGTAGCATCCGATCGTTTAGATCATCGCATCTGATTCATTTCATCATATCACTTTTCTTTATTTTTTTTATTTCACATTTTACATTCCAATATATCACTCTCTATTATGCTTTTTTTTACAAACTGCGATTTGAAATGGCTAATTCATTTTAGTGACTTGTCTTTCCTGAAATTATATTTCTACAATTGGTGATCCGAAGAGGGCATGCATCCTGGCGACTTTTTTTTTCTATTGGAATTATACTTTCGTAATAGGTGATTTGGAGTTATGCATTTTTGGCGATCTTCAGGGATTATATCTCTACAATCTGAGATTTACAGATATTGTTCATTTGGGTAATTTACATTTCCTTGGATGATATCTTTGTAAGTTGTTATTTTCTCATCCCTGTTAAATCCTAACCTTATTTTGTATTTTCACCTATACGTTTTTATCTCAACCAGATTTTCATATCCAGTGAGTCGGTCCTGTAAAAAAACCCCACACACCAGCACATCACCATCACAATGTATACCTTGTTTCATTTAATGTGCAGGTCATGCATTTTTTTATATATATATTAGTTATTGCACAATTGATTGAGGTCCTTGTATCCTCTCAAACCTTCTGCAATGCAGTCTCTTCGTCTTTTGAACCTGCAACACAATAAACTATACAGTTGCCAACAAATCCCTTCATGGATACATTGTAACATGGAAAGAAGCGGCGGGGAAGCTATGCTGAGCAAAGTGGCGAGTTCTATCAGTAAGGTGGATGTACCTAATGTTGTTGATAGTATTAAGGGAAGTAATTCTATTGGATGTAAGGGAATATCTTCAATTATATCCTCTAAAAGTGTATCAAACAGTAGATCTAGTTCTTGGTGAATGAGGAAAGGGGTGGAAATATAGTGACTGTCAACAAGAAAAGGCTCGTCATGAGCGTTTGAACCACAGTAGAAAACTGAAATCTAGGAAGCATGATGAGCTGTTGAGTATGAAAGTAACTTCAAGCTTTAAGCCAAATAGTGTATGAAGAGTGATGAATACCAAATGGCAATCATCACTGTAGCATCACAACAGCCCTCATCTACAAGCACTACACTCCCACCTAAACCCTCACTATGCTGTATTCACTGCCATTCATTATCCTAAGACATTACCAGTCATGCACCTTCAACCCTTTTCCTTATATAGTGCATCTTCATCCTTACCACTATGCATCCTCCAACATAGCCGCCTACCACTGTGTTGAACCTTGTTGTAGCCATTTATCTCTCCAGCACCAATACTTCACCAAGTCATAAACAGTACAGCTCCACCGAACCCCACAGTGGCTTCAAATTTTCTGCCAATCCAACTATTCATCCAGCCACACACCTACCCCATTTCCTGCAAATGCAACTGTACCAACACTTTCACTATCACATAGCTTCATCTGTTGTTGCTCATAGTATTATTTCTCACAACACATTATGGGGTTAAGTGTCTGTACATGAGCAGCACATGCTGCTTCACCCCATCACTTTATTGCACTTATAGCAAATACCTTGTTTTGCTGTAAGCACTTACAGCCAATACCCTATTTTGCTGTAAACATCTAACGCAAAACCCTCTGTTGCTGTAAATACTCGCAACAAGTGTTTTATGTGGTTGTAAGTGTTCCCAGCATATACTTTCACACCATCTTAAAAGCACCTTGCCACACTCATTTTTTTTTTACTAATAGCCATGGTGGACATTGCATTTCTCCCAATAATAGCCATTGTCTAGTCATCATCTGTGTCCATATCTCTTATTTCACAAGCTATTGTATATGCCCTATATATATGTATATATATATATATATATATATACGTATATATATGCCTATAGGTATATGGATATACATGCATGTATATATATGTATGCATATAGGCGTATATTTTCCATCTTTCCATCATCTATATCTTGACATATGAGCATTTTTACCATTGACATCCATATGACATGTGCAAATCTCTTCTATTTTCATACTAACCAAGTGTTTTGCAGGAAATATATGGAAAATGTCATTTCCTTGGAGTGGTATTTTCAATTTTAAACGTTGTAATAAGTTAGGCCTTAATGAGAATTTACATTTCTAGCTTTTAGATAGAATGAATGAGCATTGTAAATATCATAAATTGCTTATTTTCATGCTTTTTACCTTCATTTCCCAAAATCTCACAATGGTGAAACACGAATGGCACGTGCACCATTTTGTAAAAGGTAAATTAATCCTAAGTTGATGATTTACATCAATGGCCATAGTTAGGATGTAAACAAAACTTAGGATTTTTATCTTTTATAAAATAACACTGGATCCACACTGGATCCCTTTCAAAATTCATCATATTTTTCTCTAAATATTTTCCTCTTTTATCAGAGTTTAGTTTAAAATTAACTCAAAATATATATCAATGGCCATAGTCAGGATATATTGAGGGTTAATTTCATTTTAAACTCTATAAAAGCACCAAAATGTGTTTCATTCTTCATATGAATTTAAATACAGATTATTATATAATGCATTCAATGACCATAGTCTGGGATGTATTATATCTTCAATCTTATTTTAATTCATTTAAAGAATGGAATAGCTTTTTAAAACCCAAATTTTAAATTCTTTAAATTCATTCATCATTTAGGATAGAACTACATCATATTTTCAAAATTCCTTTTTCAAAACTCCAAGTGATGTTAATATCTTCTTTAATCAATCTTCAATTCTTGTAAAATCCAATTCATCTTTTCATTTTCAATTCTATTGCATTTTTCAATCTCAAAGTCCAATTTAACTTTGAGATTTCAAATTCATTTTATATTAAAAAAAAATCCAATTCAAATCAGATTTCAAAGTTCAATTTGACTTTGAAATTTCAAATTCATTTTATATTCAAAAATTTCAATTCAAATCATATTTCAAAGTTCAATTTGACTTTGAAATTCCAAATTCATTTTATATTCAAAACTTCAATCAAATTCAAAGTTCAATTTAACTTTGAGATTATTGATTCATTTTCTAAATTCCAAATTCAAGCTCCAAATTCAGGTCCAATTTGACTTTGAAATTCATTTACTCTCAAATCAATTTTGAAATTCCAAATCCAAAGTTAGATCCAAATTACATCTTGGATTCCAGATTTCGGATCCAATTCCCATTTAGGATTCTAGATCCAGAATCCAACTTCACTTTGGATCTCAGCAACAGTGAGGCAGAAGAGATGAACTCTCCTAAGTCGGTCATGGGGCAGAATCAGAACAAAGGAGATGACATTGACCCCGCTATGTATGGTATGTTCCAAAAGATGATGGCGAGGATGATGTCGGAGCAAGCCGAGGCCAATCTGAAAGAGGCAATTCCTAAAAGCAAACTGAGGAAGAAGCCTGTAAAAAAGCAAGTCAGAATCATCAGAAAGAAGGTACAACTAGACACTACTTCTGAGGAATCAGAGTCAGTTGAGGAAGAATCAGAAGAGGAAGAGTAGATTGTCTATAAGCAGAATCCTCCGAGTCAGTCCGTAAAGATAGCTGCAGAGGAGACCGAATTCGTCAACAAGCCCAAGTATGGGATTCTGGCAGAGGATCTGATGAGCAAGAAAATGAAGGAGATGAATCGAGCGATCAAGGACATTCAAGCCAAGGGTAAGGGCAAGTTGTAACGCCCCAAAATCGTGGACTTGAAACCTTTTATGGAAAAGGTTGAAAGCTTTGAAATCAATCATTTATGAGAGTTTAAAACAGAAGTTCAGCGGAAGATCAGGTTCAAAACAACAAGTCCCTAGACCTTGGGCACATTACAACCAAAAAGCAGATTTCCCCTTACAAACCGATTTGCAGTTCAAAATAGATATTTTTATTGAAATTAAAAGAAGAGCCACATTTTGGTAATACAGTTTTACAAATGCAGAGTTATAATCAAAAGAGATGCTTTCAAAGAAACCTTATACCACATCCATCAAAAGAGTTTCCAAGAGCGCAATGTCAGGAAAGGGCATTGCCTTGAGTGCATCGCGTCATCGTGCCATCGCAAGCTGTCTTAACCTGTTCACCACCTGCCCATGAAAATGGGTCAGTCTCACAACAGACTAGTAGGGGTGCAAAGGACAAGAAAGAACAAAGGCCACAATAATCAAGATAAACGCTAGCTCAAGCAGGAACAAGCAAGACTAATAGATCTAACCAAAAGTGTTGTAGAGTAAGCAAGGCGCTAGTAAGGCAAACAACTACGTACAAGAGCAAGGAGGATTATAGTGTTGAACAAACCACTATAGCAATCCCACAGATATAATAGGTGAAGAGTAACTAACTCTATTCACTGGTCAAGCAAAGCAATTGCATAAGACAGGTATTCATAACAACATTCATAATACATATACAAGTACCATAGGATGGCTCAGTCCATCGACAAGCGATTACATTAATCGTGAGGCACAAGCTATTGCATCACAAGCAATTCATAAGCTACACAGGATAAGCAATCAACTAATATGAGAAGCTAGTTATTACTAAGCAAGAAACTGCGTAAGCAGTTTAACCAACAAGGGTAACGCCTCGACAGGCGTACCTAGCTCAACGAGTAGCATACCAAACTACCAAGCTAACAAGCAAGCAAGCAACACACGTCACAACATGCATATCTCATGATCATGTGTATAAGTTATATCTTGTCTCATTACTGAGCAGGCCGTTGTGGGTACGCACAAGGCAAAACGTAGAAACAGCCGAGATCAATTCGGGGGTCTATTATGCTATGTATTTTATTATACTCCGAATAACTGACTGAGTCCGCTTCCTAAGGGGACGGTCTGTGACCAAGAGAGTAAATCCCCAAAGGCAAACAAAGGCCCAATGGATGCGCATCCGTACTTCTGCAGAAGTGGCCCAAAGGATTTCCCCTAACCTCCGATGACTGGGGAAGGTCGGATCTTTGCCTGAGATTGCCATATATGACTGTCCATCGGAGTTTTGTACCATCCATCCTCTCTCTTGATGAACCGTCCCGAATGATCACGACGGAAGGTTTCTTAACCGCCGTCTCATTCTCATGCTCTGGTCTTTCAACCCAATCGAGCATCTTGCCTGTGAAGGCGCATGATTATTATTTAGGTGAGTTATACGCGCCATTGCGCGTTCGAGGCAAGCACACAATTCACATCTTACTCACCGCAGTACGCATCGTAACTATTCACATATACAATCACGATGAAAGGGGGTCAATCCCCAGTGAGGATAGAAACATCACTCTTGTGATCTCAAACACATGCCATTGCATGTTCGAGGCAAACATAGACCTCTCATCCTACTCATCGTAGTACGCAACGTACCTGTTCAAAAGTACAACCACGATGAGAGGGGTATAGATCTCTCGCAGTAAATCCCAATGCTTCTACTTTATAGAAGCCTACAGTGAACTCATTCCAGTTCCAACTGATCGTGCTCGGGTCCTTTAGACAATCGCGAGCAATCTGCCTATTAGGCAAAATCAATCTAACAGGATTAGCTTAAGGTGTCAATACACGCTTAGAGGTTAGACCTCTCATCCTACTCTTCGTAGTCCAAACATATTGTAAGTGACTAGGGGTACAACTACAAGAGGAGGAACATGGATCCCTTGTAAGAGATCCAACAATACCTTTGCAAAGGAAGGCGCCACAATCATGGTTGAACCAGAAAGCCTAGAAACTAGGTCTCGTATCAGAGGTGAGGTAACGCCAATCTAGTGATGGCGCAAGTACATCGCTAGGATCCCCGTCCTATTCGTGCATAGGATCCTAAACAAGGTTATCTAAGTCGTATCGAATAGGCAAACTAAGGTTGTACACATCTATCCCAAATACATTGATTTGGGAGGTCCGGTTGCTATCACTGCTTTACAAAGCTATATATCCTAAAAATAGGTTCGCACCTAAGACGATGTCTTTGAAGGACCGAAGTGCATAAGTGTGTGTCGAGGCTTGCAAGACAAGTGAAACGATATACACTATACATTCGAAGCTGCACTCAGAGAGTGCAAGCTGACAAGAGGCAAACTCATGCACAATCCAATACAATGGCAAAACGGGGGGCAAGACTCGTTGGGTGGAGCTGCACAGCGAGGGTAGAACGTTAAAGCTCAACACGAGGTATGAGACCATACCTCGATCATCGTAACGCACAAGCAGGCAACTACGCAAGCAACTCGTGAGGTAAGAGATCATATACTGACTACGCAAGTGTATAGGATGACTCACGAGGCATAGGGTTGCACCTCGATAGATCGATAAGCGTAAACAAGTAAAGAAGCATACGACAAAAATAGAATACATGGATGAGCAAAGCATATGCACGAAGTGCGGCAACAAGGTAAAGACAAATGCATACAAAAGTGTGAACACCCCAAATTTTTCAAAGTTTTGTAAAAAAGACCCTTTTGCCCCTAACCCCACTTTCTGAGAAAATCAAATCATTTCTTCAGATTCTCTGAATTAAATTCCATAAAGCTATATTCAAAATTAATTCCGGATCCGAATCCAGCACTTTAAATCCATATTTCCCCCAAAAATCTGGATCAAAACCCATTTTTGAAGAAATTTTCTCAAAATGGTATTTAAAATTCTCAGAAAAATTCCCTTTTGTAAATATTTTTTGCAAAAACACAAAAAAATTAGTTTTAATCTTCATTTTTCTCACAGATTTTAAGATTTTATTATAAAAATACAAAAAAATTAAAAAGATAATGCAAAAACCAAAATAATTAGGAAAGTTATGAGAAAAACAAATGGGTTTAAGCTTTTTAAAATCAATTTTGCTAAAAAAATCAATTTAAAACCATTTTATGAAAAATATTTTTACACGGAGCCTCTTTTTGGAAAAACCAAAAATTTTTACAAAAGAACCCTTCTTAGGGTTTCTCTTGGAGAGATCTCAAAAAAAAAAAAAAAAGGATGGTCGCACCCTTCTTCATCGCCCTTCTCTTTCTCTCTCCACCCCCGATCTCACACCTTCCCGAACTGCTCATCTCTAACAAACCCCCTTCTGAAGCTTCTTCTTCCTCCTTAAGAAGGGACTCAGGAGACCCTCTCTTGGATCCATTTTTTAACCCCCGCATCATCCTTCTCCTTGACAATCCACTGCCACGCTCCCGTTTCTTCCTCACGATCGTCTTCTGCCCCTCCATCCTGCTATCATCGGATTTTTTTTCCTTTCCTTGCTCTTTCCCTTCTCCCCCGATTTCTCTTCCCCATCGACCAAAGGATGTCGATCCCATTGTAAAAGCTCCATCGTGTACTCCTGAAGCCAGATCTTCCTGCAGCAAGAATACACCGGCTGGAAGGAATCGATCAGTCCCACGATTCGCTACAGCAGCGAAGGAACCACTCTCATTCCAGTTCTTTTTGGCAAAATTACAGTAAGTTCATCCCTTCCTTTTTTTTATTTTCTTCTTTTCCTTTCTTTCTTTTTTTTTTCCTTTGAATTCCCCTTTCTTCTCATTTTTTTTTATAACACACCCACCGTAGCTTCGATTTGTATATAACAAAATCGAATTACGAATGTGCAATATCAAAGGGAATCCGCCGATTCCAACATCTTATCTTGTTTTAATTACAAATCTCTTCTGGTTTTCAGATGTCCTATTAACGTGCTTTGTTATTTCTATCTGAAATATCTCGTTCATTTCTGCAATTCATATCTTCTGAGAGGGTATATATGCCTTGGTTCCCAATGATTCCTGTGATCTGCATCTTATGAGAAAGTGTTTCTGCAACCCATTATCTGAACATGTTGTTCATTGAAGACCCATCTACTGGTATCACACATTCTTTTTGGTCGTGTGATTGTATTTTTCCCATTCGTTTAGTATCATATGATGTTTTGAGCATAATCGAGGAATCAGAAGTGCTTGGGCTGTAGAGGTATCTCGATGAGGGCTACTTATGGGATTCATTGTGAGGATATTTTAACTAATACCCCTGGAATATGATGGGTGAGATTACCCTGATGAATGGTCCCAGATCATTTACTTTACCTGCATTTTCAAGGGTTATTAGAGAGTTTCAATCCATTGTGTGATTATCTTGCCTGAATGGGTTCCTGAACAGCCTTGCTGGATTCAATTTTAGCAGAAGCCCACTCTATAGCCAGAAGTAAGACAGCATTTCCATTAGTTTTAATTTATGTTTCAGTATAGTTTTCTTTTTTTTTTATTATTTTGGCTTTCCCCTGTTGTATCTCGATTCTTAGCTACACTTGGAATGTCATAATTCCATCAACAAAACAACATTGCGCATATTATCTTATGCATCAAGGTCTCACTCCAGCAACGTCAATCACGTTAAATCAAGGTTATCATGCTATGTGTTGTATTCTGTAGATGAATTTTCATTTGCTTTATACCCCTTATGTTGTAATGAAATTCAGCATTGATTCATTATGTAAACTTGTATCTAATCAGGGCATCACCTATGATCATGTTTTAAATCCATCTTGTGACACTCAGTTCGGGATAAATGGTTTACCATATGCAAGCCAACTGTCATAAATTAATATGTTAATGATCTGCCCATTATTTCACTAATGCTGAAAGAAGAATTTTCTTGCCCATTAATTCAATATTGAACTACTATGGAAATATCACGGAGTTTGGTGCAGGGCCAAATTAGTGATGCAGTGAACGACCATCTTTTTTTTTTCTCTCTCTGGAAATTTGCTGATAAGCTGAAGACGGCAATGAAGATGGGGATTCTTAAGCAGTATACAGTAGATTGTAGCAGTCCAGCTACTATTCTCGGAGTCATTCGAAAAGCAGGAGGCGATAATTCGACAGCTTGGCGCTGTCGAATCCTACTGGAGAGGTTCATTGGATTTGATTATTATATTCTGGTCTTGCTTTAATTTCGGAACTCGTTGTAGAATTGCTTTGTTGTACTGTATTTCCTTTTCTAAGTCTTTGTTCCCACAGTAAACTGCCTCTTGACTTTATGTGGCATCTGCTGCGATGTTTGACAACATGTTACATTAGCAGAATGTTCAAAATTGTTTGCCCTCTTGTTCCATCTTCTTATTGCTTTCAAACGTTAGAATGACAAGTAGTCTCGTCATGTTGAGATATCGGTGCTATGCCTGGAGATTTTAACATATACTATTAAGATGCATAGTCTTTAAGAAGTATTCTTGTATATTATCATTTTTTTTTATTACTGGCAAATATAAACTTTAGATATTTTGACCTCGTGATGCTAAATGTCATTTGTTTGACTAACATTTTTTTTTTTTATGCAAGGAAGGTACAATGCTGGGTCATTACAAGAATAATATTAGACCCCATCACAGCCCTGTTGCTTGATATCAAATGCCTTGGTTTTGACTCATAAGGTTTTAGTTCATCGTAAAGCATTTGCTGAGGTATAAAGTGATGGATTAGCCGAAACATCAAAATGATCTGACAGAGCTGCAATGAATAAGTCATTTACAAGTCATCATTCGAATGACATTTACAAAATTTTGGCAGCTGGTATGAAACAATCTGTCATCACTGCATATTGGTATTTAACATTCATTGTTATGATTTACCGCAGTGACCCTTCGGATGAAAGTTGTTTTGCTGCAATCAAGTTGACACCATCAAGAAAAAAGATTCATTAAAACATTACTGTCAGGAAAAGACAGTCATTGACTCGACTTTACAAAGGCTCGATTCATTGTGCATGATCACCCTGGTTCGTTGATTAATTTGTTAACTGTGATAAACTGCCATAGTGATATATTCTGATATCCCATATGTTCCTTGCAAACTGTTTATTTGATGGTCCCCTTGATGTCTGTCCTAAGCATGAGCAACCCAACCAATTGTCCGTTACCTGTGCTCTACGGACCACACTTCATCTTTCTCTCCCTAAAAGGAAGACAAATTTTTTTCTGTGGACGGGTCCCATCCCATTAGGGAGGCTACCTGGTTAACAGTTGTTTCAAGTGGGAAGCTGACCAAAACCATAGGCTGTCATCTCCCGCAATACAGGCTGCATTATTTCCGCCACCAAGAATCAGAAGATTCAAGAGAAACAGAAATCCCTCAGATTCAAGTCATACTTATCTTGGTACATTCACTTCAGTCCATTCTTTATATCTGTGACCATCTCACAGAACTTGTAGAAATGACAAATTAATGCTGTAATGCTTCATCGAGGCAGTGCCATGGCACTACCATGGCATTTATTCACATTGGTACAACATATGAATGCTCTTCATTAGGTATGCTGTTGTTCCAATATACAGTTACATGTACACAACAGCCCTCAGCCTGTCAAACACTCGACATCTTCATGTCCAGCTCCGCCCACTACACTCCAGCAATACCTAGGCACCAACTGTTGTTTATACTGCTGTTATAGTTTCACTTTAATCATCCATTTTACTTCTATCATTTGTGCATTTTGTTCATATACAGTGGCATAACGTATATTTTTGGTTCATTATCATTCTATATACATTCTCTCACTAGCTCCATATGTCATTTTAGCATCCATTTATTTATCAGCTCAATAAATTATACATTTGTCTCATAAACATTCAGCATACACATTTTCTCATTAGTATATGCACTTCAGTTTCAATATTACATCTTGAATCCTTGCTACATTTTACCTCTTGCTTCATGCTAACTCAGTTTTTCAGGAATATGTGAAAAGCTTGTCTCTCTTTCTTAGATTAGGAAAATTTTGATATTCTTCCAATGTTGTAAATAGCTAGATCTTAATAAGAATCTACACTTCCTGCTTTAGGTAGAATGAATGAGCATTGTAAATATCATGAATTGCTTATTTCATGCATTTTTTCTTTATTTCTCAAAATTCTCACAAATGGAAACACGAATGGCACGTGCACCATTTCGTAAGAGGTAATTGATAATAAGTTGATGATCCACATCAATGGCCATAGTCAGGGTGTGGACAAAACTTAGCATTTCTATCTTTTACAAAATAACACTGGATCCACACTGGATCCATTTTCAAAATTCATCATATTTTCCTTAAATATTTTCTTCTTTTATCAGAACTTAACTTAAAATTAATTCAAAATATATACCAATGGCCATAGTCAGGGTATATTGAGAGTTAATTTTATTTTAAAATTCTATAAAAGTACCAAAAATGTATTTTATTCTTCACTTGAATTTAAATGTAGTTATTACATAATACATTCAATGACCATAGTCAGGGATGTATTATGTCTTCAACCTCATTTTTAATTCATTTAAAGAATGGGATAGCTTTTCAAAATCCCAAAATTCAAAATCTTTAAATTCATTTCACCATTTAGGGTAGAATTGCATCATATTTTCAAAACTTCCTTTTTAAAATTCCAAGTGATTCTTTTCTTCATTTCTCAGATCAAATCTTATTCAAATCCAATTCTATCTCATTTCAAGATTCAAAAATTCAATTTCAAAGTCCAATTTGACTTTGAAATTCCAAAATCATTTTATATTCAAACTTCAAATTTCCAACTCAATTTCAAAGTTTAATTTAACTTTGAAGTTTCTGATTCATCTTCAAATTCAAAAATCAAGTTTATCTTCTTATCTTCAAATTCAAAAATCACAAGTTTGAGATTGATTTTGAATCTTGACTTTTCTTAAATTTTAAATTCAATCTGGGTTTTCAAAATCCAAATTCATCTTCAAAAGTCCCATTTAGACATTCAAAACCCAAATCCAAAGTTAGATCAACTTGGATCTAGATTTCTAAATACAATTCTACTTTTGGATCTTAGACTTCAGATCCAAATTGCATCATGAATTCCAGACCTTAGATCCAAATCCTTCTTAGGATCCAGAACCTAATTCCCCTTTGGATCTCAGACTTCAGATCCAAATCCACTCTAGGATCCAAAATTCCATCTCTACATTGGATCTTAGACTTCAGATCCAATTCCATCTTAGGGTCCAGAGTCCATCTCTACATTGGATCTTAGACTTCAGATCCATTTCCATCTTAGGGTCCAGAGTCCATCTCTACATTGGATCTTAGACTTCAGATCCAATTCCATCTTAGGGTCTAGAGTCCATCTCTACATTGGATCTTAGACTCCAGATCCAAATTTCATCTTGGATTCCAAATCTTGAACCCAATTCCATTCAAAAATTCAGATCCAAATCTCATCTTGGATTCCAAATCTTGAATCCAATTCCATTTAAAATTTTCAGATCCAAATCCATTCTAGGATCCAGAATCCAATTCTACTTTGGATTTCAGACTTTAGATCCAATTCCATCTTAGGGTCCAGAGTCCAACCCTATCTTGGATCTTAGACTTCAGATCCAAATTTCATCTGGGATCCCAAATCTTAAATCCAATTCCATTTCATTTCCAGACTTCAAATCAAGTTCCCATTTCGGATCCTAAATCCAAAATTCAACTTTGAACTCTATTCAGAATCCAAATCTTGGATTCGGATTTCATCTTGAAATTCCAACTTTCAAATCAAATTATATTTCTCAAATTCTATTTTAAATTTCCCACATATTATTCTGATTTCAAACTTCAAAGATAGAATTCAATTCCAGTCCAAATATCTATCCAAGTTCAAATTTCTAATTCAAAGTCCATTTATGACTTTGAAAGTTCCTTTCTTCTCTTTTCTCTCATCTCAGTTTCAAGATCATTTTTCAAACCCAGATTTATTTTCCCAAAGCTCTTGATTGTTCTAAAAACTTAGAACTTTAAATCTTAAGTTCTAAGTTAGAAATCATTTCTTCACTTTATCATATTCATCTCAGAAACACTTGGAATTCTTTAAAACATTTTCAAAAAGAGCATACATCTTTGCATTTGCATAAGCATGATTCTTTGTGCATTTAGACTTAGAATGATTTCTTAGATAAATTCTTAGCAAAACAAAAGGCATAAATTTGACCCTTGGTTCGATTACCCCTGGTAAAGGCATCAGGAACGGTCGAACCTCGTACCGACGAGCGGATCCCGTCTCCCAGTTTTCCCGCAAATATTTCAAAAACGGAGGTGAGTTATTTCAAAAAATTTCAAAATTAAGGTCAAGTGAGACCCGCAAAAGAATTCCTCCTTTTCTGTTCTCTTCTTTTCTCTTCCCTCTTTCTTTCTTTCTTTTATTTTACTCCCTTCAAAAAGGAGGAAATAGAAGTTGGAAAGGAAAAGAGAAGGAAGAGAGAGAAATACACAAGAGAGGAAAAATTTTGCAATGATCAAAGTTTTGGCGACCGAGATGGGACTCGTCTTCGTCCGGTCGAATTTAATGCCTTTTCTTTTGCTTTGACATAATCTAAGTCTTTTCTATGTCAGCTATATTTTTCATGCAAACCTTAGGAGCCTAGACTCTGTCCTAAGCTGACATTATTGCATATAAGATATAAGTATGGTTTGGTAGGACCATATTAAGGAGATTATTCCATGCTCACATTAGACTTAGGTCTGAAATACAACTCTCCTCAATTCTAGGGATTGAATGCAAAACAATGTATGCAAGTGTATGCTTCTCTTCATTTTAATCTATCTCTTTAGGACTTGCATTAGAGCCATCTGATTTCTTGCATGTTGAGCATATTTTGAAAACCTCCTTACCTATATTGTCCCGGTCTTCACATTGCTGGGCTGTCTCACTGAACCATAGTTTGGGAGAGAGCCTCACAACTGGACCACTTATTTGGGTTCGCGCCCCCCTACCACGTACCTAAGGGTCATAGTCCGAGGTATATCGGTAGGTGCTCAAGGATGTTGGGAAGCCATTACTTTAGAACCGGAAGAATATTTTTATGCCACGTACTTCGAGCTTCGGCTTGAGTATATCGGCGTATCTTGATTGAAATCAGATGATCTGAACCCTAGAGTTAGGATTAAGGTCCTACAAGCCATTTCAACTATTGCATTTAGAGTCAGCCTCTAGGGATTGTTGTTTGTGCATCCTTGTTTGTATATCTATGATTGTATGATATTTAATATTCCCTATATTTTTCAAAACCCTGGGTATATATTATTCAAAATTTTCTCTTTGTTTTAAAACCTAGGTGTATTTTCCTTTTCTTCTCTTAAATTCTCCTCATTCTTTTTTATCCTGCCTGCAATTCTTTAAAATTTTAAATATTTGAAATTTTTTTCTATATTCTATTCCTTACCCTCATGTACAATAAAAACATCTTTTGTCAGGATATGTCCTTTTCAAAATTTATCTTTATTCACATTTTACTTGTCTATCATTTTTCAGAAAAAACAGTGCGGTTGTCGCAAACTTTGGTGACAACCCGATCCCTCGTAATGGGATGTTTTCATTCTCAGATTATGATTTCTTCCTTTATTAAAATTTCTTCCTAGATCTTTTCTAAAAGACCCATTTATACAATACAGAGAGCATCAACACTATCAGTTCAGTCAGGCAAAGCAGTCGAAATATCCTGGGTGATACAGAAAAATCCATTAAATCCCTATATCTCCTCAATCACCTAAGCTGCAATTAAATATCTGCAAAAGGGATCTCTCAATTGTCGTCAAGATGAAAGCGAATTAGGCGAGTAGACCTCCGGGGCCAAAGAAGATTTGAATCATCTCCAAGATGACGGAGTTTGTGACGGATCCTTCCAGGGAAGATTCAGAGCACCATCAAGATGAAGGCGACTGCGATGAGTTTCCCGACAAACCCTAAAAGATATTTAATTTCCGCTATCGTCAAGAGATTTCCAACCAATGAGCCAATTACCGTCGATATAATCCCTGAGAGAAAAAGAAGGATCAGAACATCTTCAAGATAAAGGAGTTTGTGACGTACCCTTCAAAAAAAAAAAAAAAAGAGAAAAGTCAGGACATCTCCAAAATGAAAGATGATGTAATAAAATCCCCCAAAACCTAAGAGAGCTCTAATTCTGCCAAAAAAAGAAAAAAAAAGAAAAAAAAAGTGGGCAGAAAGATCATCATGAGAAAAGAATCCCAGGATATCAGACTGCCGAATCTGTCAAGAATCTTTTTCAAAATTTGTGAAATTCTATTATCAATATTCCTTCACCAATTGCTTTCACAATATCAAGAATACTCTCTTTTCTATTCATATCAAGGAAATTGATAGCCTCCTTAAAGAAAGTCAATTGCAAGAAATTTGAATTCGAATCTTGATTCTACGGAGTTAAGCCCAGTCGGAGGTAATACTTCAGGTAGAAAAGAGGGAATATTTTCAAAACAATGTGCATCATTTTAAATTATTTTGAATTAACAATAATTTTCAACATTTTGACAATATTTTCTAGCTATCCTGGCGTGAAGCGAGAGCTTGAGGTTCATCTTTGGCGCATCCTGACATCAGTTGTTATCCCTTTTAAGGACTTGATAATGGGAGTTTTCAAGATTCCTTCCCTTCTGTTGGTATAATCTGAGCGCATGGGCTCTCAGATTCATACACTTCTCTGTGTCCCCACTGTCCCACCATAGACAGTCCAATTTCGGCTTGAGGTTAAGCCACCAATCATTTTCTCGCAAAAGGTCACCAATTTCAAAAGTTATTTAGTCTCAGCAATGAGGCGCCCAAAATTAAACCCCTTTTCAAGCTTTAGGGACCCCAATCTCATCCTTTTGCAAAATCCCTATCGGATTCATTGTGCGGAAATCCGAAGGTTCCATCATGGTTTCTTCCTTCAAGGATTCCATTCATTTTTCTGCCCAATCAGGATAAGGGTACAAACCTGAGCCTCCTTTGATGAGGTATTTCATTTTCCTCCCAATCAGGATAAGGGTACAAACCTGAGCCTCCTTTGATGAGGTATTTTATTTTCCGCCCAATCAGGTTAAGGGTTAAACCTGAGTCTCATTTTGATGAGGTATTTCATTTCCTGGTCAGGTTAAGGGTTAAACCTGAGCTTGGTTTCTACACGAGGAATTTTCCGTCCCATCCAAGTAAATGGCAAAACCTGAATCTCACTTCTTTTGAGGTAAAATTTTTCTTCTTTATTCTCCATTTCATATCTACCATTTTCATCAGGGCTAATATCTTCATATCCAGTCAGATCCTTCTAACTGGGGCATTTTTATAGCCCAAATTTGGTGTGTTTTTCTTTGCCACTAAGCTCATCTTCAAGCCGGCTTAGTAGCAAAGAGGGGCATCTGTAAACACCCCAAATTTTTATCATCCATTCTCAAATAACCCTCCTTGTGTAGTGCCCAACCCTGAGTCAGTTTCAGAAAATCACCATTTTACCAACTTTCATTAGGAAAATTACCATTTTACCCCTAGGTCATCCCGGACCCCAGTTAGTCGGAGTCAACCAAGCTCATTGGTCAGTTCAGAATATTTAGAATGTCAATCATCTCAAGCTCATCTGAGCTCACAATGAACAGGCCATTTTCATTTCTGACCATTACTGCCAAAATGGGATCATCTCTTCAGAAATGAGCTCATTTCCCACTCAAATCCAAGCCAATTGTCTCTGAGTCAGTCATTTATAGTCAGTCATACTCCCCAGAGTCTAACTTGAGCTCACCAGAAGTTCAAGCGCTCCAGTTTCAGTTCAAAATCATTTCCAAGTGTCCAGGAGCCCATTTTAGTCCATTTCAGCTCTTTTAACTGAAATTGAGTCGAGTTCAGCCAATTGAGCTAGTGTTCAAACTTCGATTTTAGTTCACCTCAGTATTACTGATCTTTGTTTCAGCTCAAACCCAGTTTAGGTTCGCAATTCACTTCATTCCAATGACCATTCCATACCATTTCTCTAAAAATGGCAGCTTTTCTTGAAAATTCAGTTGGAAAGGTCAGTTGAGTCAGTGTCCGGTGAGTTCATTTGAGTTCTGAAACTCTAAAACCCAACTCAATCCAGTTCATTTCAGTTGAATTCAGCTCAAACCCTAATTTACAGTGTCACTCTAGCTTGGCAGAACTCGAAAATTATTTCTTCAACCATTTTTGCAAATTTTTTCAATTTTAACACTTTTTGAACTGGTACAAGTGTCAATCGGGGTCTAACATCCAAAATTCTTCATTCAGGGTTAGCATTTCGCATAGCATTTCTTGTCATTTCTCATCATTTCATATCATTTCTCAGCATTTCATAACATTTCATCACATTTCATTCCATTTTCGAAGTCCAGAACTCCAGTTTTATAAATTTCAATCCAGATTGAGTTTTAAAAGTTTTTAGAAATCAATTTCAAACCCTGGATTTTCAAAATTGACATTTTTACCCCCAGGATTCTAAATTTGGAAATATTTTCTTGAGAAAAACAATCTGGATTTATTTCAAACATAAATGTTTGAATTCTACACTGGATTTGCTTCGCAACGGGGTATTGAACTTCAAAATCTGAGTTCGTTTCAAAAACTGCCAAAAATAGCTCGTTTCGTCTGGAAAAAAATTTGGAAGTATTTTCTCGAGAAAAAAAAATCTGGATTTCTTCCAAAATTAAAATTTTCAATTCTACATTGGATTTGCTTCGCAACGAGGTATTGAACTTCAAAATCCGAGCTCGTTTCAAAAACTGCCAAAAATAGCTCGTTTCGTTTGGAAACTTTGTAAAAAGACTATTTTACCCCTCTGATCATCAAAATGAATTTCAAAATCAAAATTTGCACCCGCTCTGAGATGGCCCATCCATTTGTATTCTCTTGTTTTAATTTATAAAAAAAAATTATCTTTTTCTTTATTTTTTTGGTTTGTTTTATTTCATTTATTTTAATTTATTTTAATTATTTTATTCTTCCTAAGGTGGGACCCACAAGGGGGTCACCCAAACCTCCTGCCCATTTCCTTTCTTTCTTCCTCCATTTTCTTTTTTTTATATTTTTTTTATTTTTATTTTCTTTTCTTTTCTTCTTTATTTCTTTTCTTTCTTTTTTTCTTCCTTTTTCTTTCTTTCTTTCTTTCCTCCTTTCTTTCCTCTCCCTCCATTCACGTATAGTCTTTCCAGCCCCTCCTTCTTCCTCTTTCCCTCTCCTTTCTTTCTGTCTTTCCTTTTCCTTCTTCCCCTCTTCTTTCATTTTCCTTCCCTTCCTTCTTTCCCCTTTCTTCCTTACTCCCTTTGGATTTCCCCCAAAAGCAATGGCTACAGCCATTCACGTATACTCCTTCATGAAATATTATTAGTAACTTAGGTTTTGAGTTAATCAAAACCTAAGTTATGATAAAAAGGAAAAAAAAAGAACGGCTGGGGGGAACCTATCTCACGCCTCTCTCTCTCTCTCTCTCCCTTGAGCACTCTCCTTCTCTCCCCTTTGCTGTTACAGCCCCACAGCCACCTTCCACCATCCTTGGCAGCACCACAGGGACACCTCCTTCACGCCTTCCAGCAGCTGATCCAGCCCTTTCAAGCATCACTTCAGCAGCTCAAGGTGTTGCTACCAATCATTACCTTGGCAGCCTACTTTCTTCCACCACCAAGGTAACATCCAGCAATGCCAAGGGCCTCCCCACCGGTGCAACCAACTGCAGCAGGCGTCACCTCCATCTCCAGCAAACCTCCTTGCAGCCACTACCACAGCAGCAGCCCCTTCAACACCCCTTGGTGATAGCTCAAGACGTCGGCCATCAGTTGCAGCAGCCGCAGTCATCTGTGCCAATCATAACTTTGATCCAGCTCCAAGCCGAATCCAATTGCTCCCTCCCTTTGCAGCAAGCTTTGAAGTTGTCACCATAGCCCAGCAGCCTCCACTATAATCACTTTCATCGGTACAAGGGTAAATCCAAGGTGAGTCAAGAGATTCCACCATCCCACCGATCTTTCTTATTAATTTTCGATACCTATTTCACCAAAACTCAATGATATTCCAAGAAAGAGGGTGATTTTAAATGTGAAACCAGTCTAAAGCTGGATCCATTTCAGTGAATGATTTCATTTATGAAGTTAAATAAATAAAAAGTATTCTTCACAAGGGTGCTATCAGACATGGTGTTTCATCCTTTCCATGGATGAAATCACCCTCATCAATAGCCTACATCAAATCGGCTTCATATCTCCTTGTGTTTTTTTCTTTTATTTCAAGCATTACTTTCGTATAAATTGAATATTTTAGGCATTTTATTTGATTAATTTCACTGTTTTATAGGTAGTTTTGTTAGCTTTATTAAGGTTTGTTTACAAAACCATAGGCTTTAGTTTGTATATGAAGTCCAGTCATCATTTCATGGATATATTTTTGTTCAAAAATCTGAAATAAAATTGTGATAACTTTATTTGTATGTCCTTGCGTTTGTGCCAAAAATTTGATTCGATCCGGGTTTCGGAACCCACCTAAACCGATCAAACTTGACATCAGGTTTTCTGTCTTTTTGAACTTCCAGTTTGCGCTTTAGCAGACAAGAACCTCTGGTAACACCCTAGTGGGAGATTCGGATTGCTCTCCAAAAATTACAGTGGATTTGTAATCAAATCTACTGATTATCTGGAAATTTTGAAGTTTTTTCAGTTAGTTTTACTCTCTGTAAAAAATCGGATTTCCCAGACCCTTGGGAAAATCTTGATTATCTTTTGTCAGGGTATAGACAGACTTTAATGCACTGAGTCTATTCCATCCGTAGCTCGTCTGCAAAAACTTTAAACATGAAAGTTGTTCCTAACATGTTTTACTGTCATTTCCCAAAATTTGGGAATTTTTGGAGCTGTTGCATTATTTTTTCCGGATTTTACCTTTCTGTCTAACAGATTCCAATGTCCAGAAATCTCAGAGATTTAGGTCTCTGATAACAGTATGGCCTTTTCCAAACCATAACCCGAATACCAATGGTGTCAAAAGATCAAATCTTCCAATGTTTGTCAGGGACATTTTCCCACAATTTCAGCCTTTTTCCCATCTGTCTGCTATTTGTTCCATGTTTTCTACCGAACCCTGTCTGTTTTCCCTAAATCGTAGAGTCGCCGGATTCCGATCCGACTTGCTGGAGTGGTACAGCTCTGACCATAGGTCAAAACCATAAAGTATAAAAGGAAAAAATCCTTTCCTTTCTGTCCTCTGTCACCCCATAAAATTTGGGAAATTTTTATGGAAGTTTGATATCCTGAATCCCCTCTAGAATCAACATTTTAGGCAAAAATCATAAAATTTAGGGTTTTTATTTGAATTTCCATATTTTAAAATACAAAAAAATAGATTTTCGAGCTCTATTCTGTTTCTAGGGTTATTTTAGGTGTCTATGCCAAATTTGGTTTAATTCCAAGTTCATTTGCTCTATGTGTTAGTTTATCTTTAAATTCAGAAGCGAAAATCAGGTTAAATTTGATTTTTTATGATATTTTCGTCATTTTATGGTTTTTATCATGTACATAAGCATGTAGAATCATATTAGGGTTGATTTCAATGTCATATGCATTTCATATTTTCCATTTTTGCAAAATTTATTTCAAAACACCCTGGTTTTAAGGCCATAGTCTTGTTGTCAGGGGTATTTTGGTCATTTTGACCATAATTTCGAAATTTCAATTTCTAATTTCACAAAATTTCATGCATATCATCATATTTTATCATATTATGTTTGATTTATTTCATTTGATTTTCAAAATTCCAAAATTTATAAAAATTCTTTTAGAAAACCCTATTTTCAAGGTCATCAGGGGTATTTTGGTCATTTTAACCCCAATTTCGAATTTTCAAGTTTATTTTCGAAATTTATTCATTATTTATCATGTTTATATCAAAGGGGGTATGAATTTGGGTTTATATCTGAATAATATCCGATAATTTCCCATATTTTCGGATAAATTCAAAAAAACCTACATTTTTGTGCTAACCTTGTTTTTTAGTTTTGCAGGAACATTCAAGAAGAAGACTTAGCTTTTATTTTTTTTATTTCAATTCAGTGTAACCTCAAATGTAATAATTTGGAATAAGAGTTACTTTTCTGCTTAGAATAGGGTTGCATTGCATATAGTTTAATTTATGCAAATTTCAATATGTGATGTATGATTCATGCATATTTATTTCAAATTCACTATGGTTTACACGAATGGCAAGTGCACAAGCTCTTATGGAGTTTATAAACTCGGTGGGATTCGTATTTATGGCCATAGTCAGAATACGAAGAAAACCAAGATTTATGATCTTCATATTAGCCACATTCAGCCTACACACTTAGGCTAACTTCAAAAATGCACTGCATTTTTCAAAACTTCAAAAGGATTTCTCAATTCCTCAATGAAATTCCCTTTTCAAATTCATATTCATTCATTTATATTATTCAAATTGCATTGTTTTCAAATTCATTTTCCAATTTCAATTTCAAAAAAATTCATTTTTCTCAAGAATCTCCAAGTCTTTCTCAGGATCTGATTTTCTCAAAATCCTAAGTTTTTAAATGACATTTCAAAGCATTTCCCAAGTTCAAATCAAGATTTTCCTATGTTTTCAAATTCTCAAATTTCAAAATCCCAAGTTTTCAGAAATCGATTTTCTCATATTTTCCAGTTTTCCTGAGAATTCATTTTCCATTTCAAAAGTCATTTTCCAATGAATTTCTTAGATTTTCTCAGAATTCTCAAATCCATTTTCTCAGAAAAGCAATTCCAAATTTCAAAATCGATTTTCTAAAGTTCAAATTTTCCTGAGAAATCACTTTCCAATGCAAATTTCTGATTTCCAATAAAATTCAATGATTTTCTCAAGAATTCCATTTTCAAGCATTTTCCAGTCCTTTTCTAAATGCATTTCAATTTTCCAAAGCAAACATCATATTTTCTCAAACTTGCATTTTTCAAAATTCCATAGCACAAGCCTGATTCTTTGTGCATTCTAGGAAAAATAGAGCATAATTTAGATATTTGAGTCAAGTTAAAGCACATAATTGGTCCTTGGTTCAATTACCCCTGGTAAAGGCACCAGGAATGGTTGAACCTCGTACCGACAGGCGGATCCCATTCCATGGAATTTTCTCGCAAATTTTCAAAACGGAGGCGAGTAAATTTTCAAAACAATTTTCAAAACTTTGGTCGAGTTTGACTCGCAAATTCGTTTCTCTCTCGCAAGGGAGGGGAAAAATTTTGTGATGACAACAGGTTTGGCGACCGTGATGGGACCTGTCTTCGCCTGATCAATTATGTGCTTTAACTTAGCTCATTTATCAAAATTATGTTCTATGAAATGTCAGCTTTAATTTCTGATATCATGTGAACCTAGGAGCCTAGACTTGAACCCAGGTGACATGGATTGTATGTACACTAGGCATGGTTTGGTAGGACCATATTGAGGAGAATTATGCATGCTCACTTAGTCTTAGGTCTGAAATACAACACTCCTCAATCTAGGACTTGTATGAAAACAATGTTTGCTTCTTCAAAAGTTTTCAAAATTCTATCTCTTTAGGACTTAGAGCCCACTGTTTGCCTGCTTGTGATCATATTTCAAAAACCACCCCACCTATGTCTACTCGGTCTTCACGTTGCTGGGCTCTCTTCCAGAACCATAGTTCGGGACAGAGCCTCACAACTGGGCCACTTATTTGGGCTAACGCCCCCTGCCACGTACCAAGGGCCATAGTCCAACGTATATCGGCAGACGCTCAAGGATGTTGGGAAAACACAAGCCTAGACCCGGAGATGAGTTTTATGCCACGTACATCGAGCCTCGGCTCGAGTATATCGGCATAGCATGATTGAACACAGTTGATCTAAGCCTAGAGTCAGGATTAGGGTCCTAAAGCTCTTTTAAAATCAATGCATTTAGAGTTGGCTTCTTAGGGATTGCTGTATGTGCATAATTGTTTGTAATTGAATGTATGATATTCATTTTTGCCTTATTTTCTCATATTTTTCCCAATTTTTCTAAAATACCGAACAATTTTCCAAAATACCTCATTTTTCATCTTTTATGAAATATCTCCTTTTTCTCAAAAACCCTGGACGATCTTTCTAAATTATCCACCTTTTCCTTCAAAACTCCAGGAGATTTTCCATTCTTTCGTTCCTCTGGACTTCGAATTTCCAGCTTTCATTTTATCCTGCCTTCAATTTTTAAAATTCTTGTATTTTTCCAAAGTCTAATTCCAGTCTTCTTGTCTTTCAGTCCAATGGCATCCAGTCAGCTCGATTCTGTTTTTCCTGAGGGTCACATCTCCTACGAGGTGCGACAAAGTCTTCCTGAGCATCGATCTCTTAGCACCGGACCCTTCTTCCCCCGGTGGTACTATGTCTGGTTCAAAAACTTCTCTCGTATGTTTCCGGACCACTTGAGCGATTGCGGGTTGGAATTGGCATCTGCAGTGGGAAAGTTGACAGTCAACGACAATCTGATTCATGCACTGGCAGAGTGGTGGAATCTGTGCACTTGCACGTTCTGGTTTCCGTGGCGCGAGATGACACTACTAATGGATGGATTTTCAGAGATTATGGGACTTCCTGAGCCAGCCGGTCAGCCTGGAGATCCGTTAGAGCAGCAGTTTCTGATCAATGTCAAGGGTCTGGACCCCAAAGATGTCGTAGCTCGCATGACAGGGCGCAAGTCTTGGCCACTGATTGAAGAAAATGGGAATGAGTACGTGAGCCTGATCGAGATCTACCGACAGTATGGAGAATTTGCAGAAGTCAGCTCGCTGTCCAGAATAGCTCGAGAGAGAATTCAGCATGCGATGGTTTTGTGCACTGTGGGACTTGCTTTCTTTCCAGACGGACAGAACTATGTGGATGTCAGAATAGTTCAGCTTCTGAGGAGATGGGGAAGTCGACAGACCAGCCGTCTTTCGATAGCCATGGTCGCGCTTGCTTTTCTATACAGAGAACTGACCCGCTTCACACTTGGAGAGTCCATCTTAGTCGAGGGATGTACTTATGCCCTTCAATCTTGGTTCCTTCAGCATGTACCGACCAGAGCTAGTTCGTTCAGATACAATGGCAAGGAACTTCTTCCAGTTGCGCGGTACCGATTCATAATCGACTATCTGCAGGAAGAAGAAGTGGTGTGGGACTATTTTGATCGTGAATTATCGCCTCCCAGATACACCTATGCATATGGCAAGAGATTCAAGTTGCTTGGTCCATTCTTCTGTGCTTACTATCATCTGGAGCGGTGTGTTCGACAGTTTTCTCAGAGACAGAAGCACATAGAGATGCGGCTGCTATCAGGAGTCGTGCCAGAATTCGACCTTACATCAGCACAGTGGTCCGGAGCATACCATTCTGCCAGACATGGCTGGGATTCTTTTATTACTCTCACTATTTTTCCTGGTTCTCGAGTGTCCTCTGATTATCAGGAGTGGTGGAAAATTGTCTGTCCCCCTCCCCTTTGTCAAGTGTATTATTAAAATCATATTTTCAATAAAGTTCCTTTAATCTTCAGTTCATCTTGGTTTGACGACCTCGCCTAGGTAACAAGGCATATTTTTCAGTTGTTTATTTTTTGCAAAGGAACGACAATGCAATTGTCGTAATCCCAGCGACAACTCAATCCCTAGTAATGAGATATTATTTCAATTGTCTATCAAAATTCTCAACATATATCTTCCTTCTACCAAATTTCTTTTAAAAGCCTAACCATCAATTTTGCCTTGCAGAGAGCGTTAGCAACCTCCGGAGAGTTGTCGTGACATTCAATGGTTCATACAAGGTCCGGAAAGAAAACCACATCAGTTGAAGGCATCGCGTACTCAATCGCTTCAGAAGAAGAAATGGATTCACCCCGATCAGCTAAAAGTCAAGGACAGCAGGTGGAGGATGACATTGATCCTCAGATGTATACTACATTCAAGAAAATGATGACCAAAGTGCTGGCAGAGCAAGTTGAAGCCAGTGCTTAGCAGACTCAGATCAAACAGAAGGAGAGGGGTCATACAACCAAGAATATGAAAATCAGTAAAAAGCAGAATCGCCATGGGGAAATATCTGATGAGTCAGAATCAGTAGATGATACTGATAAAGAGTATGAAACCCATCAAGAATTTAGAAGGTCGACTTAGGGGCAGGGGTCGGCTTATAAGTCCAGGAATCAGTCCGTTGACGACCCTACTCAACCACAGCTCAAAGACGTGATGAAAATGGTTAAGGACCTGCAAGCTTGCGATAAAGGCAAGAAGGTCTTCACAAACGAGGATTTCTATGATGGTCTGGAAGGGGATGACAACCTAGAAGATCTCCCCCGCAAATTTGTCAAATTTGATGGGACTGGCAATCCCAAGGCCCACCTGGCTATGTTCTTTGCAGAATGCAATAGATTCAAGAGAGATAATCGCGCGTTGTTTAGATGTTTTCCTCGCAGTCTAGAAGGCACTGCCGCTAAATGGTATTCAGAGCACATCAATCCCATTGAGTTGAAGGAGTTCGACAAGGTGGTCAATCTTTTTATTAAGCGATTTTTGTTCAACACAGAGGTGTTACCCACCATGAATCACCTCTATAATCTGAAGCAGAAGAGCAGTGAAAAAGCCAGAGACTTCATCCACAGATGGAGATCCACCTACAATCAAATGAAGGATCCGATATCAGAAGGGCATGCGTTGTCCGTCATCCTGAATAATTTTTCCCAACCTTTGAGAGGCCTGATCTCTACTTCCCCGGCACGATCTTTCATCGAATTGGTAGAACGAGCTGAATAGCTCGAGATGGGATTAGAGAATGGAGTGTATGAGAGCCTCACTCTCTCAAAAGGCAGCTCCGATACCAAGAAATCATGTGTCACCTTCTCGGTGAATACCACAGGCAACAACAATGGTAAAAATAAAAGAGGTGGCAGAAAGAACCGCACTGGTGGATCAGGAAGCTCAAATCCTAGCAGAGATGATCATATAAAACAAGAGGACAGAATCAGCAGGCAGAATGACAGCCTTCTCTCAAGCATCCAACTAGAATTAAAGCCCCAAGGGAGACCAAAGCATGACAGTTGGGGATACGATCGTAATTTTACTCCCTTAGAACAACCGCTCGAACAAGTTCTGAAATATATGATAACCAAAGGGATGGTTAGACTCCCCAAGACAGCAGATCCTCTTGTAACTATGGGAAGGTTTAAAGATCAGTTCTGTCAGTTTCATCGGGCAATGGGTCACGATACCGAGCATTGCTTTGTCCTTAAAAATATTGTCCAAGACTGTATTGACAAGAATCTCCTTATTGAAGATGGGGAAAATACCAGTTGATTATTCTGATCAAATTTCCCAAGAAACTGACAATGCCAAGGCTATGTCATCTTTAATCATTTTGCTTTTGGACAATACAGACCCAGTTTTCTTACCAACTTGTTATTTCTTTTCAATGATTGAATAAATTATCCATTTTTCTCATGAACTTGATATCATCTTTTATTCTTCTTCTCTGCAATATGTTCTTTTATGAGGAATGACCTCTTCCGAGTCTCTTTTGAATCAACCAAAAGCCAGTTGCAGTGTCATTTTCAGAGAGCGCTCTTCGAACATCAATCATTTATCCTTTTGTTCAAAATATTCTTCCCCCATTACACTGGGGCATTTTAAATTTTTATTTTATCTACAAATATCCTGTATGTAGGCAGGATCAAACAAATCCCTCATTTTGCACACATGTGCACCCATTTACATTCATTTGCATTTGCATGCATTCATTCGCATTCATCTGCATCAATTTGCATCGAATTCCCCATTCAGAATAAGGGATAAATCCTGAGACCTCGGCAAGGCGTTCAAGTCATCGTCAGTCGGTAACCATTTAAAGTCCAGTGCTCGTATTGGTAATCTCTCAAAATCCAGTGCTCGTATTGGTAATCTCCCAAAATCCAGTGCTCGTACTGGTAATCTTCCAAAACCCAGTATTCGTACTGGTAATCTTTCAAAACATAATGCTTGTACTGGTACATTTTCAAAATCCAGTGCTCATACTGGTACCCTTTAAAAATCTAACACTCGTGTTGGTGTCTTGCCCATTGGTCGCATTATTCGATCTCTTAGGTGCAGTCTTCACGCTGACCTTTCATCAGAATTCAAGTTCAATATCAATTATGTCAATTTCGACCTTCGGGTCATCCAATTTCTAATTTCCAAATTTCTAATTTCGACCTCCGGGTCACCCAATTCTCTATTTCAACCTTCGGGACATCCAATTTGATCAATTAGGCCTCTGGGCCGCCCACTCTATCAGATTCTCAATTCAAGCCTTCGGGTTACAATCTTACCAGCATCAGTCATTCTCTAGCCTTCGATTTACAACTTTGTCAATATTTATCACTTTCCAAGCCTTCGGGTTACAATTTCATTAATGTCTATCATTTTCAAGCCTTCGGGTCACAACTCTATCAATGTCAACTATTTTACCAAAAATAGCAAAATCCTGCTTTCGAGCTGGTCGGTCAACAAATCCTGCTTTCGAGCTGGTCGGTCATCAAATCCTACTTTCGAGCTGGTCGGTCATCAAATCCTGCTTTCGAGCTGGTCAGTCAAATAATTCCTGCTTTCGAGCTGGTAGTTCAACAAATCCTGCTTTCGAGCTGGTCGGTCATCAAATCCTGCTTTCGAGCTGGTCAGTCAAATAAATCCTGCTTTCGAGCTGGTCGGTCAAGCCAAATCCTGCTTTCGAGCTGGTAAATCAAAACAAATCCTGCTTTTGAGCTGGTCGGTCAAACCAAATCTTGCTTTTGAGCTGGTAAAACAAAACAAATCCTGCTTTTGAGCTGGTCCGTCAAAACAAATCCTGCTTTCGAGCTGGTAAATCAAAATAAAACCTAACTTTCAAGTTGATCTCTTACTAAAGTATTTTCAGGATTTAGTTTAGTCATGGATGTGTTGCGTTGTGCTTCAAATACTCGCTTCCACAAAGGATTTCAAGAAAATTTTGCCAATTTGTCATTAAATATTTGTTGATTTCAAAATCTTTATTGCACAAAAACATTACCTCAGAATACCTTCAGTATTATTTCTGAAAGGTCAAAGCTTTTGTGAAAAAGGATTCAAAATTCAAATTCTTTCTATTGGCCAACCAAAAGGATGAAGAATAAATCCTCGATATGGCCAGCAAAAGGAAATTCAATGTTGTTGCAAAGCCATAAGTGATCGGTATTGATCGCAGTCAATGGCACATTTTTAAAGATCATTCTTGGAAAATAAAGCAGTCGAAATATTCTGGGTGATACAGAAAAATCCATTAAATCCCTATATCTCCTCAATCACCTAAGCTGCAATTACATATTTGCAAAAGGGATCTCTCAATTGTCGTCAAGATGAAGGCGAATTAGGCGAGTAGACCTCCGGGGCCAAAGAAGATTTGAATCATCTCCAAGATGACGGAGTTTGTGACGGATCCTTCCAGGGAAGATTCAGAGCACCGTCAAGATGAAGGCGACTGCGATGAGTTTCCCGACAAACCCTAAAAGATATTTAATTTCCGCTATCGTCAAGAGATTTCCAACCAATGAGCCAATTACCGTCGATATAATCCCTGAGAGAAAAAGAAGGATCAGAACATCTTCAAGATGAAGGAGTTTGTGACGTACCCTTCAAAAAAAAAAAAAAAGAGAAAAGTCAGGACATCTCCAAAATGAAAGATGATGTAATAAAATCCCCCAAAACCTAAGAGAGCTCTAATTCTGCCAAAAAAAGAAAAAAAAAAGAAAAAAAAAGTGGGCAGAAAGATCATCATGAGAAAAGAATCCCAGGATATCAGACTGCCGAATCTGTCAAGAATCTTTTTCAAAATTTGTGAAATTCTATTATCAATATTCCTTCACCAATTGCTTTCACAATATCAAGAATACTCTCTTTTCTATTCATATCAAGGAAATTGATAGCCTCCTTAAAGAAAGTCAATTGCAAGAAATTTGAATTCGAATCTTGATTCTACGGAGTTAAGCCCAGTCGGAGGTAATACTTCAGGTAGAAAAGAGGGAATATTTTCAAAACAATGTGCATCATTTTAAATTATTTTGAATCAACAATAATTTTCAACATTTTGACAATATTTTCTAGCTATCCTGGCGTGAAGCGAGAGCTTGAGGTTCATCTTTGGCGCATCCTGACATCAGTTGTTATCTCTTTTAACGACTTGATAACGGGAGTTTTCAAGATTCCTTCCCTTCTGTTGGTATAATCTGAGCGCATGGGCTCTCAGATTCGCACACTTCCCTGTGTCCCCATTGTCCCACCATAGACAGTCCAATTTCGGCTTGAGGTTAAGCCACCAATCATTTTCTCGGAAAAGGTCACCAATTTCAAAAGTTATTTAGTCTCAGCAATGAGGCGCCCAAAATCAAACCCCTTTTCAAGCTTTAGGGACCCCAATTTCATCCTTTTGCAAAATCCCTATCGGATTCATTGTGCGGAAATCTGAAGGTTCCATCATGGTTTCTTCCTTCGAGGATTCCATTCATTTTTCTACCCAATCAGGATAAGGGTACAAACCTGAGCCTCCTTTGATGAGGTATTTCATTTTCCTCCCAATCAGGATAAGGGTACAAATCAGAGCCTCCTTTGATGAGGTATTTCATTTTCCGCCCAATCAGGTTAAGGGTTAAACCTGAGCCTCATTTTGATGAGGTATTTCATTTCCCGGTCAGGTTAAGGGTTAAACCTGAGCTTGGTTTCTACACGAGGAATTTTCCGTCCCATCCAAGTTAAGGGCAAAACCTGAATCTCACTTCTTTTGAGGTAAAATTTTTCTTCTTTATTCTCCATTTCATATCTACCATTTTTATCAGGGCTAATATTTTCATATTCAGTCAGATCCTTCTAACTGGGGCATTTTTATATCCCGAATTTGGTGTGTGATGATGCATGAATTTCACATCATGTAAACAAGTTTTTCATGCATTTTGTGTCAAGTTTAAGGTTTTAAACCCATGTTTAGATGTGTTTTGATAGTAAGGGGCTATGGTTCGAATTTCAGAAAAATCAGAGTTAAAATGAGAGAGTTATGGCTATTTCAGTGTTTAGGCACGGATTTCGAGGTGGATCGGATCCATATCCGACCCAATTAGGTCAATTGGACCTTGGATCAACTCTTTAAAAGTCCAAAACCCAACCCATACGCCTATCCAGATCCATTTCAAAAAGTTTTTCTGAAAACCCCCCAAAAAGAGGCGCCTAGAAAATATTTTTTTATAACATTGTTTTTGCAAATTCCAAAAAGTATAAATATACTTTTTAGAGAAGCCCTAGGCGTCTTTGGCTGTGTTTGGACGCCCCCTACAGTGACTCTACAGCAGCAGCTCCTTCCTCTCCATCTTTCCCAAGTGTTGGCCATTGAAGATCGACCTATGCTTGATTTTCAAGCATATTTTCAAGCTTTCTTTGGTTTCTTTTCCTTTCTTTCTTATTCCTTGCTGTCTTTTCACCATTTTTCTGTACTTTTGCAGGTGTAGCAGAGGTGGAGACCATTAACCTTGGGCGGGAGTGCGCAACACAACACCAAGGTGAGCCGGCCCTACCTCCATCCGGCTTTCTACACCCTCCGATCGTGAATCGGCTCACATTCCATCATCGGTGGATCTCCAACGTGTAGCAGCTGCAATAGGTGCCGTTTTTGGTGAACTACAGCATCCTTGAACTGTAGAAGACGTCTACCTCCAGCCACGGTCCGCTCTTCTTCACCCCCCCCCGGTCGTCGGATCTTCCAAAAGGTAGGTCTTCTTCTTCCTTCTCTTCTAGATAAAACCGATTTTTGTGTGTGGTTTTTGGTTTTGTTATTTTCTGTATGTTTCTTGGTTTTCTTTTTGTTTCAACCTTAGAATAGTATTCGTGCATAGACCAGCACGTTAGACCTAGGATTGTTTCAGTGTTTGCATGTTCGAGTATCGATTTTCATCACTTTTCAAAAAAAAAACGTGTGAATCGGCTAGAGGTTCTTCTAGCCGATTTGGGTTGTCTTATCCAATGTGTGTGTTTGTGTTAGTTCTACAGAAAAAGCCTTCAAAAAGATCAGTTTGAGTTATTTTGGGTGTTGGGGACTTGAAGAAAGGCATTTTTCATTAAAAATCGGCTAGATCCATTCTAGCCGATTTTGATTTATTTTCAATTTTTGCCTTAGTTCGGGTTTTAGCAGCCATGCTGGGTTAATAGACCCTTTATAGATCCGATTCTAGTGAGTTCTTGCAGATCTATTGAGGGTTGAGTCATTGTTTGATTTGGGTGTCTTTGATTTTTAAAGATTTTTTATTCAAATTATGAAAATCGGCTAGAATCTCATCTAGCCGATTTCTTTTATTTTGTTTGCTAGTGGTGTGTGTGTAAGCTTCTACTTCATACTGCATGTCTGCATATTTTATTGATTTTACAGTGTTGCAAAGTGTGTTGTGGTAGAGTTAGCATTTTAGGACTACTCTAGATAATCGTTTTTATCATTTTGTGTTTTTTGTGTTTTAGGTCTATTGAGAAAATTCCAAAAATCGAGTCTTAATTCTTGATGTTTTTTTTATGAATTCCAGCATAGTGTTGTTTATGTTTGCCTTTGTGTAATTAGGAGTTCTTTTTTTTATTATTAGATTTTAATTTAGTTTTATCAAAAGTGTTTGATGTTTAGTTTAATCATTTTCTTTTAGGTTGTATTTTTCAAGGTACGAAGATCCAGGACATGCTTGATATCTTCAAACATGTGCAGATCAACCTACCTTTGCTCGATGCTATTCAGCAGGTGCCGGCTTATGCCAAATTCCTGAAGGAGCTATGTACGCAAAAGAGGAAATCCAGAGAGCGAGTTCCTAACAGGGTCCATCTGACTGAGCAGGTGAGTTCAGTACTTCAGCATCAGACACCACCAAAGCTCAAGGACCCTGGAGCCCCTATCATTGCTTGTACTATAGGGAACATCCGGATAGAACGCGCATTGCTCGATCTTGGAGCAAGCGTGAACATTCTGCCTGGATATTTCTTTGATTCTTTCGGGCTAGGTGAGATGAGATCGACTCCGATTACACTTCAACTGGCAGATCGTTCCATCAAGGTACCGAGAGGTGTCTTGGAGGACGTGCTAGTTAAAGTGGATGACTTTTATTTTCCAGTCGATTTCATTATCCTTGATATGGAAGGAGTAGACAACCAGTACCAGACTCCGATTATTTTAGGCAGACCATTCTTGGCGACTGCCAATGCATGCATCAACTGTAGGACCGAAGCCATGGATCTCTCATTCGGCAATAGGAAGGTAAAGCTGAATATTTTCAATGCCGCAATGGGACCAGCAGGAGACATGGACTGCTTTCATGTAGACATTGCACAGGAGTTAGTGGAGGAGCAGCCCGAGTTGTACATTACTGAGGATTCTTTAGATTTGTACCATATAGAGAAGAATAGCTGTGTAGATAGTGTAGATGTGTCTAGAGTGTCGTCGGAGAGACCACCTTGGGGAGCGGTCAGGGAACCTCTTCCACCACTTGCGGAGACCCCCGCCAAATCGTCGATCGAGTCGCCTCCAAAACTTGAGTTGAAACCCTTACCAAATTCACTCAAGTATGCATACCTCGGAGATGATGAGACTCTGCCTGTGATCATCTCGTCCTTGCTCACTGAGGAGCAGGAACAGAGATTACTGACTATTCTTCGAGAGCACAAGGCAGCGATTGGATGGGGAGTTGCTGATCTAAAAGGGATTGATCCTTCATTCTGCATGCATAGGATCCATTGTAATGAGGAAATCAAGCCATTTAGGGATATGCAGAAAAGGCTAAATCCCAACATGAAGGAAGTGGTGAAGAAAGAGGTGGTGAAGTGGTTGGATGCTGGAATCATTTACCCTATTTCTGATAGTCAGTGGGTCAGTCCGATTCAAGTTGTGCCAAAGAAGTCAGGACTCACTGTGGTTGAGAATGAGAAGGGTGAGAGAATTCCGATGAGGACCACTACAGGATGGAGAGTCTGCATCGATTATAGGAAGTTGAATGTGGCAACTAGGAAAGATCATTTCCCATTGTCATTCATTGATCAGATCTTAGAGCGACTCGCAGAACAGAGCTACTACTGCTTTCTAGACTGATATTCAGGATACAATCAGGTAGCTGTCCATCCTGACGACCAAGAGAAGACCACATTTACATGTCCTTATGGCACCTTCGCATTTAGACGTATGCCTTTTGGGCTTTGTAATGCCCCGGCTACTTTTCAGAGGTGCATGCTTGCTATCTTCTCGGACATGATTGATGATGTGATGGAAGTTTTTATGGACGTCTTTTCTGTGTATGGCTCTTCTTTTGAAGATTGCCTCCACAAACTTGCTCGAGTACTGAGTAGGTGTGTGGAGACCAATCTCGTCCTGAGTTGGGAAAAGAGCCATTTTATGGTCCAGGAGGGGATTGTACTTGGACACATTGTGTCCAAGCGTGGTATTGAGGTTGACAGAGCGAAGGTGGAATCCATTTCTCGTTTGACTCCACCCACCTCTGTGAGGCAGATTCGATCATTTTTAGGGCATGCGGGATTTTACAGGCGGTTCATAAAAGATTTCAGCAAAATCTCTCGACCGCTTTGCACGTTATTGGAGAAAGACCAGCCCTTTGTTTTCGGTGAGGATTGTATGAAGGCCTTTGAGATTCTCAAAGAGGCCTTGATTACTGCACCTATTTTGAGACCTCCAGATTGGACTCTCCCATTTGAGATTATGTGCGATGCATCTGATTATGCTATGGGGGCCATTCTAGGACAACGCATTGATAGGAAGCCCTATGTGATCTACTATGCGAGTAGAACTCTGTCTGATGCACAGATGAATTATACTACGACAGAGAAGGAACTACTTGCGGTAGTTTTCGCATTGGATAAATTTAGGTCCTATTTACTCGGTTCGAAGGTGGTTGTCTATTCTGATCATTCTGCATTGAAATATTTGTTGAATAAGAAAGACACCAAACCGAGATTAATTCGTTGGGTCCTACTACTACAGGAGTTTGATCTCGAGATTCGAGATAAGAAGGGAAGCGAGAATGTAGTAGCAGACCATCTTTCCAGACTGATCGTGGAGACCACGCAGGATCAGAGACCGATCAGTGATTCTTTCCCCGACGAGCAGATCATGTCAGTCAGTACATCGCAGTTACCCTGGTTTGCAGATATTGTGAACTATCTGGTTTCGAGGCAGATACCTGAGCATTGGAACAAGAATGAGCGTGAGAGGTTCCTATCTCAGGTGAGGCACTATTATTGGGATGAATCGGAGTTGTTCAAATACTGTGCAGATCAGATCATTAGGAGATGCGTTCCGGAGGAGGAATACCAATCCATTTTGAATTTTTCCCATTCGTTAGCCTATGGAGGGCATTTTAGTAGTAGGAAGACGGCTGCAAAGGTTTTGCAGTCAGGATTTTATTGGCCCACACTCCACAGGGACGCTCATGAGTTCTGTAGGCGATGCCTGCGATGTCAGCAGATTGAAAACATGTCCAAGAGGGACATGATGCCCTTGCTGCCGATTTTGATAGTCGAAATTTTTGATGTTTGGGGCATTGATTTCATGGGACCATTTCCGCCCTCATTCAGAAATTTATATATTCTGGTGGCGGTTGATTATGTGTCCAAGTGGGTCGAGGCTGTGGCCACCAAGACCAATGATCACAGAGTAGTGCTTAAGTTCATTAAGCACAACATTTTCAGTCGTTTTGGAGCGCCACGTGCGATGATTAGCGATGGTGGCAAGCATTTTAGGAATGTTCAGATAGCTTCTCTGCTGAAAAGATATTCTGTCAATCATAGATTCACCACTCCATATCATCCGCAGACTAGTGGACAGGTTGAAGTGTCCAATAGGGAGATTAAGCGAATTTTAGAAAAGACAGTTCGTCCGGACCGCAAGGATTGGTCCCAGCGCTTAGATGATGCACTTTGGGCATATAGAACTGCATTTAAGACTCCCATTGGCATGTCCCCGTATCGCCTTGTATTCGGGAAAGCATGTCATCTTCCTGTCGAGTTAGAACATAGAGCGTACTGGGCTATCAAGAAATTAAATTTTGACCTCACCCAGGCTGGCAAAGAGAGAGCACTACAGCTCTCAGAATTAGAGGAACTCAGGAATGATGCATATGAGAATGCCAAATTATACAAGGCTCGCACAAAAGCATTTCATGATAAGCATATTGTCAGAAAAGTGTTTGAGCCAGATCAGAAAGTGTGGCTATACAATTCTCGTTTACATTTATTCCCAGGGAAGTTAAGATCGAGATGGACAGGTCCATACATTGTAAAAGAAGTATTTCCCCATGGAGCAGTGACATTATTCGATCCTATGACCCAAGGTACATTCAAAGTAAATGGGCAAAGACTGAAGCCATTCATTTCAGATGCCTTACAGGATGGTGAGTGTGAGATAGTGCATCTCACGAAGGCATGAAGATTCGACCAGAGGGATGTATCATATGTACATTATTTATTTTTCATTTCAGAGTTTTTATTTATTTAGTATTTCATTTCACATGTGCTAATTTGTGTTTTGATGTATGCAGGATGAACTTAACAATTAGTGTATCAATTACCAGGTACAGAGAAGAGTTCTCAAAGAATTCAAGAATCAGAGGAAAATCAACTTCAAAAGCTCAGAGCAAATCAGGTTGTATCTATCCTTTCTCCCATATTTTTGTTAGCGTCTTTTAGTGTGCATTTGCATTACATTTTTATTCATTTTGTATGCCACTAGAGACAGTGTCATTCAAGCATGGGGGGGTGGTTTAGATGCATGCACACAAAAATACACAAAATTTTTTTGTATGACTGGTAATCAAAGTAGGCATTTAAGAACAAAGTGTAGCATATATGATTGTTTTTGGCATAATCTAACAGTTTAAAAATTTTTAAGCCCCATAAATTTTTTTTTCTGAACTGAATCAAATATAGTAGTTGTTTATGAGATAATTCAAAGAAAAGATAGTATTTGATTGTTAGAAAATTTTGAATCACTTTTGTATAAGTATGCACAGTATGTTTTGTGAAAGAAATAAGCAATGGAAAGATGTGTTTGAAAAATGAGTTTAAAAGAATAGAGTTACGTTTAGTTGTTGATGTCTTCGTGAATCCTAGTAGTAGAACTCAGACACGAGATGAAGTGTTTGAGTATCTTAACGAAAAGGATAACGAAGGAGATCATCTCTTGTCTAAGTCGATATATGTGGCCTTTGTAGTTCGAGTAAGTAGAATCTGAAGGGTGTTTTACATCTGGTGCCCCAAAGCCAGCTGGTTTGGGAGCCACCAGTTCGAAAGCTTGTTACATGGACTGCATAGAAAGCCTAAGAGATAGAGACATTGCACATGACAAGAGGAAGACTATACGTAAACTATTAGAATAGAAGGTCTAGTGACTCGAGCAATTAAGTCCGAGGGATACTCTGTATCTAGTGCCCTAAGGTCGGCCGACTTGGGAGTCACTGACCCAAAGCTTGCTACACGGGTCACGAAAACTGACTATTCGAAATAGTGCTCATACGAGAAGATTGCGCAAGAAATCAAAAGTTGAAAGAAAAAGAGAGAGTGAAAATGAAAAAAAAAAAAAAAAGAGAATGTGCAAAATGAGAAAATTTTCATTGCTTAAGTATATATGTGCATTACTGTGCAGAAAATATACAAGTGAGAATAAATGAGTAAAACATGAGAATATTTGACTTTCGGAGAAAAATCATGAACTAGCTACAATATGAGAAAAGTGAAAGAAAAGAATTTTTACTGTGGAGGCATGAGATTTTTAAACTTGTTTTGAGAATGTCAATTACAGGAAAGATTTGTTACAACTGCATTCTTAAGAGCCTAATATTTTTGAAAGATCATCCTTGCATTTTATTGATGTTTGTGGGTAGCATCGCTGCAAACCCTCACGAGACCTTACTCGTCCACTAGTGTAAGCTAGGGGTTTAAAGGGCTTGTTGCATACGCTAAATGCAACCATGATTCCTACGAAAGTGAGTTAGTATTATGCATTCATGCTTAGCATTTCTTGTCTTCAGTGCATATCATGATTAGGGTTTGTTAAGGGACTAACAAACATTCAAGCATGGGGGTATTTGATGATGCATGAATTGCACATCATGTAAACAAGTTTTTCATGCATTTTGTGTCAAGTTTAAGGTTTTAAACCCATGTTTAGATGTGTTTTGATAGTAAGGGGCTATGGTTCGAATTTCAGAAAAATCAGAGTTAAAATGAGAGAGTTATGGCTATTTCAGTGTTTGGGCACGGATTTCGAGGTGGATCAGATCCATATCCGACCCAATTAGGTCAATTGGACCTTGGATCAACTCTTTAAAAGTCCAAAACCCAACCCATAGGCCTATCCAGATCCATTTCAAAAAGTTTTTCTGAAAACCCCCCAAAAAGAGGCGCCTAGAAAATATTTTTTTATAACATTGTTTTTGCAAATTCCAAAAAGTATAAATATACTTTTTAGAGAAGCCCTAGGCGTCTTTGGCTGTGTTTGGACGCCCCCTACAGTGACTCTACAGCAGCAGCTCCTTCCTCTCCATCTTTCCCAAGTGTTGGCCATTGAAGATCGACCTATGCTTGATTTTCAAGCATATTTTCAAGCTTTCTTTGGTTTCTTTTCCTTTCTTTCTTATTCCTTGCTGTCTTTTCACCATTTTTCTGTACTTTTGCAGGTGTAGCAGAGGTGGAGACCATTAACCTTGGGCGGGAGTGCGCAACACAACACCAAGGTGAGCCGGCCCTACCTCCATCCGGCTTTCTACACCCTCCGATCGCGAATCGGCTCACATTCCATCATCGGTGGATCTCCAACGTGTAGTAGCTGCAATAGGTGCCGTTTTTGGTGAAGTACAGCATCCTTGAACTGTAGAAGACGTCTACCTCCAGCCACGGTCCGCTCTTCTTCACCCCCCCCCCCCCGGTCGTCGGATCTTCCAAAAGGTAGGTCTTCTTCTTCCTTCTCTTCTAGATAAAACCGATTTTTGTGTGTGGTTTTTGGTTTTGTTATTTTCTGTATGTTTCTTGGTTTTCTTTTTGTTTCAACCTTAGAATAGTATTCGTGCATAGACCAGCACGTTAGACCTAGGATTGTTTCAGTGTTTGCATGTTCGAGTATCGATTTTCATCACTTTTAAAAAAAAAAACGTGTGAATCGGCTAGAGGTTCTTCTAGCCGATTTGGGTTGTCTTATCCAATGTGTGTGTTTGTGTTAGTTCTACAGAAAAAGCCTTCAAAAAGATCAGTTTGAGTTATTTTGGGTGTTGGGGACTTGAAGAAAGGCATTTTTCATTAAAAATCGGCTAGATCCATTCTAGCCGATTTTGATTTATTTTCAATTTTTGCCTTAGTTCGGGTTTTAGCAGCCATGCTGGGTTAATAGACCCTTTATAGATCCGATTCTAGTGAGTTCTTGCAGATCTATTGAGGGTTGAGTCATTGCTTGATTTGGGTGTCTTTGATTTTTAAAGATTTTTTATTCAAATTGTGAAAATCGGCTAGAATCTCATCTAGCCGATTTCTTTTATTTTGTTTGCTAGTGGTGTGTGTGTAAGCTTCTACTTCATACTGCATGTCTGCATATTTTATTGATTTTACAGTGTTGCAAAGTGTGTTGTGGTAGAGTTAGCATTTTAGGACTACTCTAGATAACCGTTTTTATCATTTTGTGTTTTTTGTGTTTTAGGTCTATTGAGAAAATTCCAAAAATCGAGTCTTAATTCTTGATGTTTTTTTTATGAATTCCAGCATAGTGTTGTTTATGTTTGCCTTTGTGTAATTAGGAGTTCTTTTTTTTATTATTAGATTTTAATTTAGTTTTATCAAAAGTGTTTGATGTTTAGTTTAATCATTTTCTTTTAGGTTGTATTTTTTTTTTTTAGTCTTCTTCTTCCCCAAGGAGGGGCGGCAGCCATTAGAGCTCAATTCGAGCTCTAGGCTGTTTGTGGTAATTCTTAATTGCAATTAGGTAGGTTTAATTAGGTTGTCTAGGTTCAATGTATTAGGGTTTATTGTTTTAGCCGTTTTTAGGGTTGCATTTAGGTAAGTTTTGGAATTAGGTTAGCATTAACTCCTAGGAAATCGATTTTCCATTTAAGTTCTTTTGTTCCCTAGGTATAATTAAGTCTATTAGTTTAGAAAGTAGCATCCATTGAAGTTGGCGATTTTTGAGAAGGGAGGTAATTAAAGTAATTGAAAATTGGAAAGCTTTTGGAAAAAGGATATTCTTCAAAAATCGTGTGAGGCATTTAAGGAAGATTTGAATTTTGAATGTGCATTAAATAAGGAGTTACTCCTTAACTTTGGAAAGTGTTTTGCAATTAAACCAAAATTCCAATCTAGGTTACACGATTTCCATAGAGCATTAAAAGCATTTTAATTCCATCTTGAAAAGCAAAAATCGTGGATTTCTAGATTGGCCTTTTCAGATTTCCAAAAAGGCATTAAAGGCAATTAATGAGTGTAACTCCCTCTTTAAATGGGGCGATTTTTGAGAATCCAAAGCATTTTAAAGTTTGAACATTGGTAATTATTACATTCCTTTTCCAACCCAACCTCCTCCATTAAAATCGTGAACTTTGGATTAATTGTAGCTTAATTAGGAGGTTACTGCTTTAGTCTAGACCTAACCTAGTCAAACCGAGCCTAGGTCGAGTCAACCCCTAGTCTACACCCCCTTTGAGTCTAGTCAAAACCTAGCCTAGCCCAAGTCAAAGCCTAAACCGCATTTAGGTCGAGTCTAAGACCAAAGCCCAACCTTAGTCAAGCTTAGTGGAGTCAACCCTAACCTAAGTTAGGTCAATCTAGTCTACCTAACCTATCTAAGTCAAACCTAGTTGATTCAACTTAGTTCAAGCCTACCTAAACCGAGTTCATCCTAGTCTTGCTAGACCTAAATCCAAAACCCAACCGTGGTCAAACCTAGTCAAAGACCTAACTCGGGTAAAAACTTAGTCTAAACCTAGTGAGTCAAACCGAGCTTACCTTAGCCCATTCGAGCCTAGTCGAACCTAAGTTGAGTCCAACTTAGTTGAGTCTAAGTCAACCCGAACCTAGTTGACTAAGTCTATCCTAAACCAAGTTCAAACCCTAGCCTAGCCTAAGTCCAAGTCAAGACCAATCCGAGATCGAGTCAACCTTAGCCAAACCCAACCCAACCTTAACTAAGATCAAACCGAGTCCACCTAAGTCAACCGAACCTAGTTGATTAAGGTAACTCAAAACCGAATCCAATTAGTGAGTCAACCTTAGCTCGAACCTATCTCTTTCAACCTAGTCAAATCGAGCCTACCTAATCCCATCCGAGTGCATCCAAACCCAAACTGAACCTACTCAAGTTGAAACCGATCCGAGTCGAGTCAACTAAGTGAAACCTAACCTTAGCCTTCGTTCTTTAGTTAAGTAAGTCATTTCTTATTATTTCTTTTGATTTCTATATTAATTAGTTTATTTATCTAATTTAGTTTTAGTGTAGAAGTGTGTGTACGTATAGCGTATTTATTTAGTATGTATGAAATGTGTTTCATTGTGGTTTGAATGATAGTTAGATATTAGTTAACTTAGTAGTTAGATTGTATTTTATTATTGAGCATAGTTGCATTTCCATTATTAGTTAACTTCGTTCTAGTCATAAATTGCTTGTAGTGTTTTGTTCGTCGTGCATTTAGTGTTTTCCTAATATTCATCTGCATATACACTGTCATACAGTGTCATTTAGATTGCATTAGGTGTAGATTACATTTGATAGGGGGTAAATAGGTTCATAAAGTGAATAGTGCACTCAAATAAAAACCAGATTTTTGCCCTGTCGCAATAGAATTATTTTCTGAGCAAAAATTCTGTGTTTTCCAAATTTTTTTCTTCTATTCACTTTATTAACGGGTTATTTAACTGCAGACCAAATTTCAGTTCATTCGGAGTTGATTTGGTCTGATTTTTAAGCGTTTTGTGAAAACCGCTTTTTCTGGATTCTAAATTACAGGACTGACGATATCCTGATTTTTCCCAGATTTGAAACGCTTATATCTGGAGTTCCAGATACTGTTTTTCAATTCTGTAAAAACTGTCAATTTGTTTAATCTGTCAGTTGCAGAACAAAACAAATTTTGGGAAAATCGGACCTCGTTTGCTCTGTCAAACAGTGGTTTTCCGATAACCTGACAGATTGCTAGTTTACACTAGTTAGGGGCAGTTTCGTAATTTTCTTAGTTTCGGCATTTTAGGTTTGTTTTCAGTAGTTTCTGTATTTTAGAAGTTGCATAATCATCATACAGCATTAGTAGAAGTAATTTGGTTAATTTTAGAATTAATTTAGTATTTTATTTAATTTTTGTTTGATAAGTAGCATTTGTTTATTATTTTCGTAGAATTAGACATAGTTTTAATTGTTGTTTGCATAATTAAAATAGAAAACTAACTTTGTACTTTTCTGCATTTTTAGGTTGAAAAGCATATTTAGTTTCCAGGGTTATTATACAAGTGAGAAGATTCTCTAAGTGGCGAAAAGACAGAAATACCCTTGGTGTGGAGCAGAAGACTGAATGCTTGTTTAGTGTTCTTTTAGTGCTTAATTGTAGTTGTATTCACTTTATAATTGTAGATTGCCATTTGATATTAATAAATTAAATTTTCTAGAATTGTAGTTATTAATTCCTGTTCCCTGAGGATCGACCCGTACTTACCACTTTGTGGAAAGTCGGTTTTTATATTTTTGGTTGACGATTTTCCAAAGTTTTATTGAAAATAATTGTTTTAAAAAAGAGCCTTCCAAAATATCAACCAGTGTGTTTTTCTTTGCCACTAAGCTCGTCTTCAAGCCGGCTTAGTAGCAAAGAGTGGCATCTGTAAACACCCCAAATTTTTATCATGCATTCTCAAATAACCCTGCTTGTGCAGTGCCAACCCTGTTAGGTTAGTGTAGGAGTAAAACCCCAAGGCAGTTCCAGAAAATCAGCATTTTACCAACTTTCATTAGGAAAATTACCATTTTACCCCTGGTCATCCCGGACCCCAGTTAGTCGGAGTCAACCAAGCTCATTGGTCAGTTCAGAACATTTAGAATGTCAATCATCTCAAGCTCATCTGAGCTCACAATGAACAGGCCATTTTCATTTCTGACCATTACTGCCAAAATGGGATCATCTCTTCAGAAATGAGCTCATTTCCCACTCAAATCCAAGCCAATTGTATCTGAGTCAGTCATTCATAGTCAGTCATACTCCCCAGAGTCTAACTTGAGCTCACCAGAAGTTCAAGCGCTCCAGTTTCAGTTCAAAATCATTTCCAAGTGTCCAGGAGCCCATTTTAGTCCATTTCAGCTCTTTTAACTGAAATTGAGTCGAGTTCAGCCAATTGAGCTAGTGTTCAAACTTTGATTTTAGTTCACCTCAGTATTACTGATCTTTGTTTCAGCTCAAACCCAGTTCAGGTTCGTAATTCACTTCATTCCAATGACCATTCCATACCATTTCTCTAAAAATGGCAGCTTTTCTTGAAAATTCAGTTGGAAAGGTCAGTTGAGTCAGTATTCGGTGAGTTCATTTGAGTTCTAAAACTCTAAAACCCAGCTCAATCCAGTTCATTTCAGTTGAATCCAGCTCAAACCCTAATTTCCAGTGTCACTCTAGCTTGGCAGAGCTCGAAAATCATTTCTTCAACCATTTTTGCAAATTTTGTCAATTTTAACACTTTTTGAACTGGTACAAGTGTCAATCGGGGTCTAACATCCAAAATTCTTCATTCAGGGTTAGCATTTCGCATAATATTTTATGTCATTTCTCATCATTTCATATCATTTCTTAGCATTTCATAATATTTCATCACATTTCATTCCATTTTCGAAGTCCAGAACTCCAGTTTTATAAATTTCAATCCAGATTGAGTTTTAAAAGTTTTCAGAAATCAATTTCAAACCCTGGGTTTTTAAAATTGACATTTTTACCCCCAGGATTCTAAATTTGAAATATTTTCTTGAGAAAAACAATCTGGATTTATTTCAAACACAAATTTTTGAATTCTACACTGGATTTGCTTCGCAACGGGGTATTGAACTTCAAAATCCGAGTTTGTTTCAAAAACTGCCAAAAATAGCTCGTTTCGTCTGGAAATAAATTTGGAAGAATTTTCTTGAGAAAAAAAAATCTGGATTTCTTCCAAAATTAAAATTTCCAATTCTACATTAGATTTGCTTCGCAACGAGGTATTGAACTTCAAAATCCGAACTCGTTTCAAAAACTGCCAAAAATAGCTCGTTTCGTTTGGAAACTTTGTAAAAAGACTATTTTACCCCTCTGATCATCAAAATGAATTTCAAAATCAAAATTTGCACCCGCTCTGAGATGGCCCATCCATTTGCATTCTCTTGTTTTAATTTATAAAAAAAAATTATCTTTTTCTTTATTTTTTTGGTTTGTTTTATTTCATTTATTTTAATTTATTTTAATTATTTTATTCTTCCTAAGGTGGGACCCACAAGGGGGTCACCCAAACCTCCAGCCCATTTCCTTTCTTTCTTCCTCCATTTTCTTTTTTTTATATTTTTTTTATTTTTATTTTCTTTTCTTTTCTTCTTTATTTCTTTTCTTTCTTTTTTTCTTCCTTTTTCTTTCTTTTTCTTTCTTTCTTTCTTTCCTCCTTTCTTTCCTCTCCCTCCATTCACGTATAGTCTTTCCAGCCCCTCCTTCTTCCTCTTTCCCTCTCCTTTCTTTCTTTCTTTCCTTTTCCTTCTTCCCCTCTTCTTTCCTTTTCCTTCCCTTCCTTCTTTCCCCTTTCTTCCTTACTCCCTTTGGATTTCCCCCAAAAGCAATGGCTGCAGCCATTCACGTATACTCCTTCATGAAATATTATTAGATCAAAACCTAAGTTATGATAAAAAGGAAAAAAAAAAGAACGGCTGGGGGGAACCTATCTCACGCCTCTCTCTCTCTCTCTCCCTTGAGCACTCTCCTTCTCTCCCCTTTGCTGCTATAGCCCCACAGCCACCTTCCACCATCCTTGGCAGCACCACAAGGACACCTCCTTCACGCCTTCCAGCAGCTGATCCAGCCCTTTCAAGCATCACTTCAGCAGCTCAAGGTGCTGCTACCAATCATTACCTTGGCAGCCTACTTCCTTCCACCACCAAGGTAACATCCAGCAATGCCGAGGGCCTCCCCACCGGTGCAACCAACTGCAGCAGGCGTCACCTCCATCTCCAGCAAACCTCCTTGCAGCCACTACCACAACAGCAGCCCCTTCAACACCCCTTGGTGATAGCTCAAGACGTCGACCATCAGTTACAGCAGCCGCACTCATCTGTGCCAATCATAACTTTGATCCAGCTCCAAGCCGAATCCAGTTGCTCCCTCCCTTTGCAGCAAGCTTTGAAGTTGTCACCATAGCCCAGCAGCCTCCACTATAATCACTTTCATCGGTACAAGGGTAAATCCAAGGTGAGTCAAGAGATTCCACCATCCCACTGATCTTTTTTATTAATTTTCGATACCTATTTCACCAAAACTCAATGATATTCCAAGAAAGAGGGTGATTTTAAATGTGAAACCAGTCTAAAGCTGGATCCATTTCAGTGAATGATTTCAGTTATGAAGTTAAATAAATAAAAAGTATTCTTCACAAGGGTGCTATCAGACATGGTGTTTCATCCTTTCCATGGATGAAATCGCCCTCATCAATAGCTTACATCAAATCGGCTTTATGTCTCCTTTTTTTTTTTCTTTTATTTCAAGCATTACTTTCGTATAAATTGAGTATTTTAGGCATTTTATTTGATTAATTTCACTGTTTTATAGGTAGTTTTGTTAGCTTTATTAAGGTTTGCTTAGAAATCCATAGGCTTTAGTTTGTATATGAAGTCCAGTCATCATTTCATGGATATATTTTCGTTCAAAAATATGAAATAAAATTGTGATAACTTTAGTTGTATGTCCTTGCTTTTGTGCCAAAAATTTGATTCGATCCGGGTTTCGGAATCCACCTAAACCGATCAAACTTGACATCAGATTTTCTGTCTTTTTGAACTTCCAGTTTGCGCTTTAGCAGACAAGAACCTCCGGTAACACCCTTGTGGGAGATCCGGATTGCTCTCCAAAAATCACAGTGGATTTGTAATCAAATCTACTGATGATCTGGAAATTTTGAAGTTTTTCCAGTTAGTTTTACTCTCTGTAAAAATTTGGATTTCCCAGACCCTTAGGAAAATCTTGATTATCTTTCGTCAGGGTATAGACAGACTCTAATGCACCGCGTCTGTTCAATCCGTAGCTCGACTGCGAAAACTTTCAACATGAAAGTTGTTCCTAACATCTTTTACTGTCATGTCCCAAAATTGGGGAATTTTTGGATCTGTTTCATTTTTTTTCCCGGATTTTTCCTTTCTGTCTAACAGATTCCAATGTCCAGAAATCTCAGAGATTTAGGTCTCTGATAACAGTATGGCCTTTTCCAAAACATAACCCGAATCCCAATAGAGTCAAAATATCTAATCTTACTCTGTTTGTCAGGGACATTTTCCTACAATTTCAGCCTTTTTCCCATCTGTATGCCATTTTTCCCATGTTTTCTACCGAAACATGTCTGTTTTCCCTAAATCCTAGAGTCGTCGGATTCCGATCCGACCTGCCGGAGTGGTACAGCTCCGACCATAGGTCAAAACCAGAAAGTGTAAAATGCAAAAATCCTTGACTTGCTGTCCTATTTCACCCCATAAAATTTGGGAAATTTTTATGGAAGTTTGATATCTTGAATCTCCTTTAGAATCAACATTTTAGGCAAAAATCATAAAATTTAGGGTTTTTATTTGAATTTTCATATTTTAAAATACAAAAAAATAGATTTTCGAGCTCCATTCTGTTTTTAGGGTTATTTTAGGTAACTATGCCAAATTTGGTTTAATTCCAAGTTCATTTGCTCCATGTGTTAGTTTATCTTTAAATTCAGAAGCGAAAATCAGGTTAAATTTGATTTTTTATGATATTTTCGTCATTTTAGGGTTTTTATCATGTACATAAGCATGTATAATCATATTAGGGTTGATTTCAATGTCATATGCATTTCATATTTTCCATTTTTACAAAATTTATTTCAAAACACCCTGGTTTCAAGGCCATAGTCTTGTTATCGGGGGTATTTTGGTCATTTTGACCATAATTTCGAAATTTCAATTTCTAATTTCACAAAATTTCATGCATATCATCATATTTTATCATATTATGTTTGATTTATTTCATTTGATTTTCAAAATTCCAAAATTTATAAAAATTCTTTCAGAAAACCCTGATTTCAAGGTCATCAGGGGTATTTTGGTCACTTTAACCCCAATTTCGAATTTTCAAGTTTATTTTCGAAATTTATTCATTATTTATCATGTTTATATCAAAGGGGGTATGAATTTGGGTTTATATCTGAATAATATCCGATAATTTCCCATATTTTCGGATAAATTCAGAAAAACCTACATTTTTGTGCTAACCTTGTTTTCTAGTTTTGCAGGAACATTCAAGAAGAAGACTTAGCTTTTATTTTTTTTATTTCAATTCAGTGTAACCTCAAATGTAATAATTTGGAATAAGAGTTACTTTTTTGCTTAGAATAGGGTTGCATTGCATATAGTTTAATTTATGCAAATTTCAATATGTGATATATGATTCATGCATATTTATTTCAAATTCACTATGGTTTACACTAATGGCACGTGCACAAGCTCTTATGGAGTTTATAAACTCGGTGGGATTCGTATTTATGGACATAGTCAGAATACGAAGAAAACCAAGATTTATGATCTTCATGTTAGCCACATTCAGCCTACACACTTAGGCTAACTTCAAAAATGCACTGCATTTTTCAAAACTTCAAAAGGATTTCTCAATTCCTCAATGAAATTCCCTTTTCAAATTCATATTCATTCATTCATATTATTCAAATTGCATTGTTTTCAAATTCATTTTCCAATTTCAATTTCAAAAAAAATCATTTTCTCAAGAATTTCCAAGTCTTTCTCAGGATCTGATTTTCTCAAAATCCTAAGTTTTTAAATGGCATTTCAAAGCATATCCCAAGTTCAAATCAAGATTTTCCTATGTTTTCAAATTCTCAAATTTCAAAATCCCAAGTTTTCAGAAATCGATTTTCTCATATTTTCTAGTTTTCCTGAGAATTCATTTTCCATTTCAAAAGTCATTTTCCAATGAATTTCTTAGATTTTCTCAGAATTCTCAAATCCATTTTCTCAGAAAAGCAATTCCAAATTTCAAAATTGATTTTCTAAAGTTCAAATTTTCCTGAGAAATCACTTTCCAATGCAAATTTCTGATTTCCAATAAAATTCAATGATTTTCCCAGGAATTCCATTTTCAAGCATTTTCCAGTCCTTTTCTAAATGCATTTCAATTTTCCAAAGCAAACATCATATTTTCTCAAACTTGTATTTTTCAAAATTCCATAGCACAAGCCTGATTCTTTGTGCATTCTAGGAAAAATAGAGCATGATTTAGATATTTTAGTCAAGTTAAAGCACATAATTGGTCCTTGGTTCAATTACCCCTGGTATAGGCGCCAGGAACGGTTGAACCTCGTACCGACAGGCGGATCCCATTCCATGGAATTTTCTCACAAATTTTCAAAACGGAGGCGAGTAAATTTTCAAAACAATTTTCAAAACTTTGGTCGAGTTTGACTCGCAAATTCGTTTCTCTCTCGCAAGGGAGGGGGAAAATTTTGCGATGATAACAGACTACATTGATAAAGAGCTTCTGGTACCAGAGGAAGGAGAAGAGCAGCCTGCAGTTTGAGCCGGACCTTTTTCAGACCAATCAGAGAATTGAGAATGTCAAGAGTTTTCACTTTCATCCCTTTCTGTCAGTCGCCTTATAGGGGCAAGTCAGCCCAGTCTTTGTGATTTCTTTTAGTTAAAATACTTGTAAATATTCAGTTCTGTTATCAAACTTTCGCTTTTTAATGAAATGTCGATTTTCTTTATATCTTTGATATTCAATACTTTCTTCTTTTTGCTATATTGGGGCATTAAATTCCTTTTTCTTTTTCAAAAATACGGGACAATCCTGACATCATTCATGAGAGAAATGATATTACCTATGAGGGTCTTTCAAAAATCATGAAAATTTTAGTTCAAATATTTTTATTACAACCTTTTTCAAAGATCAACCCTTGTGTTGATCATATTTTTTTACAAATTGATTTCAAATCATTGCATTCCAAAGATCAACCCTTGTGTTGATCATATTTTCTGAAAATTGATTTCAAATTATTACACTTCAAAGATCAAACCCTTGTGTTAATCATATTTTTTTAAAAAAAAAAAATTCGAACCATTCAAAGATCAACCCTTGTGTTGATCTCATTTTCCAAAAATTTGATTTCATTACATTCAAACATCAACCCTTGTGTTGATCATATTTTCTAAAAAGTTGATTTCAAATCATTGCATTCAAAGATCAATCCTGGTGTTGATTATGTTTTCTAAAAATTGATTTTGAATCATTGCATTCAAATATCAACCCTCGTGTTGATCATATTTTCTACAAATTGGTTTTCAAATCATTGTTTTAAAAAAGTAACCCTCATGATGATCTCTCATGAATGATCCCCTTTTCAAAGATTAGCTCTCGTGGTTAATCTTTCTTTCCTAAAATGATTTTCTCATCTTCTTCTCTCATTTTAAAGATCCCACATGCAGGCAGGATCAAACTCTTTTTCTCAACTTTTATCAACCTTTTGTTTATCCATGTTTATCACTTTTATCAATTTTATTCATTTTTATTATTTATCCATTTTTTCTTAATTCTTATTAATTCTTATTTCAAAACTTCCCTTTCAGGTTAAGGGATAAACATGATGCCTCTTTTCCCATGAGGTATTTCTTTTTCCTTCTTTCTTTTTAAGGGATAAACCTAAAACCTCATCCTACGAGGTCCTTCTTTCTTCGGGATAAGGGATAGTCCTGAATGTCTTTCTCTTTTAAAGCTTCATTAATCTCTGCTAAATCTTTTTCTTTATCCAATTTTATCAATTTTATTTCTTAATTAAATTTTAATTCTTCCAATTCTTTATCAAAGCTTTTCACCAACTTTTTGCCTAAATTTTATTCCTTTCCCATTCAGGATAAGGGATAATCCTGAAACCCCTCATAGAAGCAACAATACTACCTGTGAGAATTCTTTTAAAAAGATAATTTCCATAAAATTTCCTTGATTATTCTCTTTTGTCAAATCTTCCATCAATTTCTATCTCTTCTCGTCAGTTCCTTTTCAGATTTTATTTCCTCTCCAATCAAGATAATGGGGCAATCAGATCATATACAAATAAATTCAGCCCTCTAAATGGTCATTCTCAATCTCAGATCCTGTCCTCGCACAGGCAAATTTTCAAAATTCAATCTTTTGATTAAAAACTTTCTGTCAAAAACTCGAATTTCTCACTTGGGCTTCTTCCCTTTTATACTTTTCGTTCAAAGTTCTGAGTTCCGACCAGGACTTCCTTTTGAATCCAATCCTCGCATTGGAAATCCATCATTTCTTTAGAAATCCGAGTTCCAGCTCGGGTTTTCTTCTATTATTTTCGTTCGAAGTTCTGAGTTCCGACCAGGACTTCCTTTTGAATCCAATCCTCGCATTGAAAATCAATCATTTCTTTAGAAAACCGAGTTCCAGCTCGGGTTTTTCATCTGTTAAATTCGTTTGAAATTCCGAGTCCCGACTCGGATTTCCTTTTGAATCCAATCCTCGCATTGGAAATCAATCATTTCTTTAGAAAACCGAGTTTCAAAACTCAGGTTTTTCTTCTATTATTTTTCGTTCGAAATTCTGAGTTCCGACCAGGACTTCCTTTTGAATCCAATCCTCGCATTGGAAATCCATCATTTCTTTAGAAATCCAAGTTCCAGCTCGGGTTTTCTTCTATTATTTTCGTTCGAAGTTCTGAGTTCCGACCAGGACTTCCTTTTGAATCCAATCCTCGCATTGGGAATCAACCATTTCTTTAGAAAACCGAGTTCCAACTCGGGTTTTTCATCTATTAAATTCGTTTGAAATTCCGAGTCCCGACTCGGATTTCCTTTTGAATCCAATCCTCGCATTGGAAATCAATCATTTCTTTAGAAAACCGAGTTTCAAAACTCGGGTTTTTCTTCTATTATTTTTCGTTCGAAGTTCTGAGTTCCGACCAGCTCTTCCTTTTGAATCCAATCCTCGCATTGGAAATCAATCATTTCTTTAGAAAACCGAGTTTCAACTCGGGTTTTTCTTCTATTATTTTTTCGTTCGAAGTTCTGAGTTCCGGCCAGGACTTCCTTTTGAATCCAATCCTCGCATTGGAAATCAATCATTTCTTTAGAAAACCGAGTTTCAGCTCAGGTTTTTCATCTATTAATTTCATTTGAAGTTCCGAGTCCCGACTCGGACTTCCTTTTGAATCCAATCCTCGCATTGGAAAATAATTGTTTCTTTAGAAATTTAAGTTTTCAAAACTCGGGTTTCTCTTTATCTTTTATTTTCTGAAGATTCGATTCCCAAACTCGGACTCTCTTCTTTTTCAAAAAATCCCAACTGCCAGGCGGGACATTCTTCCAAAATCCAGCCTTCCGGCTAATCCATTTCAATTTTCAAAAATCCAGGTTTATTCTCTTTAAAAATTCTTCTGTGCCTCTTTCAGGATAAGGGATAAACCTAATGCCTCCTGCTAACGAGGTATTTCCTTCATTTTCCCCTTCAAGTCAAGGGATAAACCTGATGCCTCTTGCTAACGAGGTATTTCTTTCCTTCTTTCCCAGTTCAGGATACATGGATAAATCCTGAAAACAGACCACATGCAGTTAGGATGTGATGGTCCATTGAATTCAGAATTTCTCATCAAATTTTACTTTCTTAGCCCATCTTTACAACTCAGTCCTCACACTAGGGTATTTCCCAAAATCTTCAAACATACACTGAGCTCGTCGGGAGGATCCGACCCTCGCACCAATAACTTTCTACATTCAATCTTCTGATCAAAATCCTTTCTTCTACAAAATTCAAGTCCTGATTTAAAATCTTCCAAAAGCTAATGTATTTCAAACGTCCCAGTTTTTACTGGTCATGTATTTCAAACGTCCCAGTTTTTACTGGTCAGGTATTTCAAACGTCCCAGTTTTACTGGTCAGGTATTTCGAACGTTCCAGCTTTTGCTGGTCAGGTATTTCCAAAAAAGATCCAACACTCGTTGGTCATGTATTTCAAACGTTCCAGCTTTTCGCTGGTCAGGTATTTCAAACGTTCCAGCTTTTCGTTGGTCACGCATTTCAAACGTCCCAGCTTTTGCTGGTCAAGTATTTCAAAAGATCCAACACTCGTTGGGCATGTATTTCAAACGTTCCAGCATTTTCGCTGGTCATGTATTTCAAACGTTCCAGCTTTTCGCTGGTCAGGTATTTTAAACGTTCCAGCTTTTCGCCGGTCATGCATTTCAAACGTTCCAGCTTTGCTAGTCATGCATTCCCAAAAAGGACTCAGTTTTTGGTTGTGTATTTCCAAAAGACCCAGCTCTCGCTGGTCATGTATTTCAAAAAGTCCCAACTCACAATTGTCGAGCTCCCAAAATCAACCTATTCCATAAATCAAACCTTCAGGTTACGATTTCTCCGTTCTCTCATTACCAAACCTACAAGTTTCAATCTCTCAAAATCTGTCATTTCCAAACCTTCATATCTTCAAATCTTTCAAAATTTATCACTTCTCCAACCTCTGGGTACAACGTTTTCAAAATTTCATCATTCTTCAACCCTCGGGTTATAATCTCCCAATTGTATTTTAAAAAGATTTCAAAAACCTATTGGTCATATATTTCAAAGGTTTCAGCTTTCGCTGGTCATGTATTTCAAGGAGGTTCCAGCTTCTGCTGGTCATGTATTTCAAACGTTCTAGTTTCACTGGTCATGTATTTCAAACGTTCCAGCTTCTACTGGTCATGTATTTCAAAGGTTCCAGCTTTTTGCTGGTCATGTTTTTCCAAAATCAAAGATTGCAACTCAAGATCTCATCAAAATCTATATTGAGTGATTATTTCACAAAGAATTCATGAAAACTTTGCCAATTTGCTAAAAGCATTTGTTGATTCTAAAATAGTCTTACTACACAAAAAGAATTACCTCAGATTACCTCTAGTATTCTTTCCAAAAGGGTGAAACTTTTTGCGAAAAAGGTAAAATTCAAATCTTTTCCTATTGATCAACCAAAAGGATGTAAGAAATGTCCTCGATATGATCAATGAAAGAAATCTTCAATAATGTTGAAAAGCCAGAAGCGAATTGATATTGATCTTGGCTATGGCGCATGTTTTAAAAATGACTTTCTGGCAATCAGGCAGTGGAAATATCTTGAGCTATAAAAAGAATCCACTCAACCCATATCTTCTCATTTTCATTTAAAAAGTTGCAATCAAATATCCGCAAAAGGATCTCTCGATTGTCATCAAGATGAAGGCGAATTAAGCGAGTAGACCCCCAGAGCCAAAGAAGATTTGAAACATCTCCAAGATGACGGAGTTTGCGACGGATCCTTCCAGGGAAAGTTCGGATCACTGTCTTGATGAAGGCAGATGCGATAAACCTACCGACAAACCCTAAAAGATATTTGATTTCTGCTATCTAAAACCCCTTTTGAGCCAATATCATCAATAGAATCCCTGAGATAACAGAAGGATCAGAGCATCTCCAAGATGAAGGAGTTTGTGACGTACCCTTCCCTGAAAAAAGAGAGAAAAGTCAGGACATCCAAATGAAAGATGATGTGAAAAACCGAGAAAGCCTAATGACTCAAAATGAGTGCAAAAAGATCATCGTAGGGAAAACACCCAGATATCAAACTACCAAAGTTGCCAAAAGTCATCTTTTCTCATGCAAAATTCTTTTATCAATATCTCTTCATTTTCTGCTTTTATGAAATTAAGAATATTTCTTCTATTCTCATATCAAGGAAATAAATAGCTTCCTTAAAGAAAATCATCAGCGCTAAAATTTTGAATTTAACTCTTAAAACTGAGGAGTTAACCTCATTGGAGGAAATACTCTAGGTAAAAGAGGGAATATCTTTGCACATATGTGCACATTTAAAAGCGTTTGAATCTACTACGATTTTATCTTATTGGCAAAATTTTCTAGCTATTTCAAGAATAAAATAAACATTCAATATCCATTTTGATGCAACCTAGCATTGTTTATATCTCCCAAAAAGAGTTGCCTCTGAAGGAAGTATCTCTTTTTGTCCCATCACGGTTTTCTCATTAAAGAATTCTATAGGGACGACCCACTCAGGATAAGGGTCAAACCTGAACCATTTGCGAAAGATCATTTAATTTCAAAAGCTATTTCAGTCTCAGCAATGAGACGCCCAATTTCTTCTCTCTTTTCAAAAGCTTTAGGTACCCTATATTTCCTCCTTTCGCAAAAACCCCTTTCAAATTTGTTCGTCCAAATTCCGAAGGTCCCATTGTGGTTTCTCCATTCTTGAGAAACCTGTATGGTAGATTTCCCCCACTCAGGATAAGGGTCAAACCTGAACCATTTGCGAAAGATCATTTGATTTCAAAAGCTATTTCAGTCTCAGAAATGAGACGTCCAATTTCTTCTCCCTTTTCAAAGCTTTAGGGACCCTATATTTCCTCCTTTCGCAAAAACCCCTTTCGGATTTGTTCGTCCAAATTCCGAAGGTCCCATCATGCTTTCTCCATTTTTGAGAAACCTGTATGGTAGATTTTCCCCACTCAGGATAAGGGTCAAACCTGAATCCCTTGCGAGAGATCATAAATTTCAAAAGCTATTTCAGTCTCAGCAATGAGACGCCCAATTTCTTCCCCTTTTCAAAGCTTTAGGGAACCCTATATTTTTCTCCTCTCGTAAAACCCCTTTCGAATTTGTTCGTCCAAGTTCCGAAGGTCCCATCATGGTTTCTCCATTTGAGAAACCCGTATGGTAGATTTCCTTTTCAGGTTAAGAGTTAACTCGGAACCTCTCTTTGTGAGGTATCTTCCTTTCAGGTTTGAGTTAAAGTTGAGACTCGTTCCAACAAAATTCCTCGTTTTAACGAGATGATTTCTTCCAGTCCCACCATGGCTCTTCTCATTGAGGAATCCATGCTTTGTATATCCATCCAAAGAAAGGGTTTCGCTTGAGCTTCATTTCACGAGGCATTTTTCAAAAATGTCCCATCAAGGTCCTCATGTATTCCTTTTCTCATCTGATTCATCTTGATGTATCTTCGTCCCATCCAGGATAAGAGCTAAACCTGAATCATTCCAATAAGAGTATCTTGTCTCACCCACGAGACCTGATCAAAATTCTCATTTCCCACCATTTCGGAATGTCCATCTAAAGTCCCATCACGATTTCCTCATCTTTTACTCAATCATATCATTTCGAGGATTTTGTCTCCCCAAAACCATTCAGGATAAGGTTCTAAGCCTGAAAAGCCATATTTTCAAAATAATTCTTCCACACCCAGTTCAGACCTGCTGACTGAGGCATTTTTAAAATTTGGAGTGTTATCTTTGCCACTAAGCTCGACTTTCAACCGGCTTAGTAGCAAAGAGGGGCATCTGTGAACACCCCAAATTTTTTTAAAGTTTTGTAAAAAAGACCCTTTTGCCCCTAACCCCGCTTTCTGAGAAAATCAAATCATTTCTTCAGATTCTCTGAATTAAATTCCATAAAGCTATATTCAAAATTAATTCTGGATCCGAATCTAGCACTTTAATCCATATTTCCCCCAAAAATCTGGATCAAAATCTATTTCTGAAGAAATTTTCTCAAAATGGCTTTTAAAATTCTCAGAAAAATTCCCTTTTGTAAATATTTTTGCAAAAACACAAAAAAATTAGTTTTAATCTTTATTTTTCTCACAGATTTTAAGATTTTATTATAAAAATACAAAAAAATTAAAAAGATAATGCAAAAACCAAAAAAATTAGGAAAGTTATGAGAAAAACAAATGGGTTTAAGCTTTTTAAAATCAATTTTGCTAAAAAAATCAATTTAAAACCGTTTTATGAAAAATCCTTTTACACGGAGCCTCTTTTTGGAAAAACCAATTTTTTTTACAAAAGAACCCTTCTTAGGGTTTCTCTTGGAGAGATCTCAAAAAAAAAAAAAAGGATGGCCGCACCCTTCTTCATCGCCCTTCTCTTTCTCTCTCCACCCTCGATCTCACACCTTCTCGAACCGCTCATCTCTAACAAACCCCCACCTAAAGCTTCTTCTTCCTCCTTAAGAAGGGACTCATGAGACCCTCTCTTGGATCCATTTTTTAACCCCTGCATCATCCTTCTCCTTGACAATCCACCGTCATGCTCCCGTTTCTTCCTCACGATCGTCTTCTGCCCCTCCATCCTACTATCATCGGATTTTTTTCCTTTCCTTGCTCTTTCCCTTCTCCCCCGATTTCTCTTCCCCATCGACCAAAAGGATGTCGATCCCATTGTAAACGCTCCATCGTGTACTCCTGAAGCCAGATCTCCCTGCAGCAAGAATACACCGGCTGGAAGGAATCGATCGGTCCCACGATTCGCTACAGCAGCGAAGGAACCACTCTCATTCCAATTCTTTTTGGCAAAATTACAGTAAGTGCATCCCTTCCTTTTTTTTATTTTCTTCTTTTCCTTTCTTTCTTTTTTTTTCTTTGAATTCCCCTTTCTTCTCATTTTTTTTATAACGCACCCACCGTAGCTTCGATTTGTATATAACAAAATCGAATTACGAATGTGCAATATCAAAGGGAATCCGCCGATTCCAACATCTTATCTTGTTTTAATTACAAATCTCTTCTGGTTTTCGGATGTCCTATTAACGTGCTTTGTTATTTCTATCTGAAATATCTGGCTCATTTCTGCAATTCATATCTTCTGAGAGGGTATATATGCCTTGGTTCCCAATGATTCCTGTGATCTGCATCTTATGAGAAAGTGTTTCTGCAACCCATTATCTGAACATGTTGTTCATTGAAGACCCATCTACTGGTATCACACATTCTTTTTGGTCGTGTGATTGTATTTTTCCCATTCGTTTAGTATCATATGATGTTTTGAGCATAATCGAGGAATCAGAAGTGCTTGGGCTGCAGAGGTATCTCGATGAGGGCTACTTATGGGATTCATTGTGAGGATATTTTAACTAATACCCTTGGAATATGATGGGTGAGATTACCATGATGAATGGTCCAAGATCATTTACTTTACCTGCATTTTCAAGGGTTATTGGAGAGTTTCAATCCATTGTGTGATTATCTCGCCTGAATGGGTTCCTGAACAGCCTTGCTGGATTCAATTTTAGCAGAAGCCCACTCTGTAGCCAGAAGTAAGACAGCATTTCCATTAGTTTTAATTTATGTTTCAGTATAGTTTTCTTTTTTTTATTATTTTGGCTTTCCCCTGTTGTATCTCGATTCTTAGCTACACTTGGAATGTCATAATTCCATCAACAAAACAACATTGCACATATTATCTTATGTATCAAGGTCTCACTCCAGCAACGTCAATCACGTTAAATCAAGGTTATCATGCTATGTGTTGTATTCTGTAGATGAATTTTCATTTGCTTTATACCCCTTATGTTGTAATGAAATTCAGCATTGATTCCTTATGTAAACTTGTATCTAATCAGGGCATCACCTATGATCATGTTTTAATTCCATCTTGTGACACTCAGTTCGGGATAAATGGTTTACCATATGCAAGCCAACTGTCATAAATTAATATGTTAATGATCTGCCCATTATTTCACTAATGCTGAAAGAAGAATTTTCTTGCCCATTAATTCAATATTGAACTACTATGGAAATATCACGGAGTTTGGTGCAGGGCCAAATTAGTGATGCAGTGAACGACCATCTTTTTTTTTCTCTCTCTGAAAATTTGCTGATAAGCTGAAGACGGCAATGAAGATGGGGATTCTTAAGCAGTATACAGTAGATTGTAGCAGTCCAGCTACTATTCTCGGAGTCATTCGAAAAGCAGGAGGCGATAATTCGACACCTTGGCGCTGTCGAATCCTACTGGAGAGGTTCATTGGATTTGATTATTATATTCTGGTCTTGCTTTAATTTCAGAACTCGTTGTAGAATTGCTTTGTTGTACTGTATTTCCTTTTCTAAGTCTTCGTTCCCACAGTAAACTGCCTCTTGACTTTATGTGGCATCTGCTGCGATCTTTGACAACATGTTACATTAGCAGAATGTTCAAAATTGTTTGCCCTCTTGTTCCATCTTCTTATTGCTTTCAAACGTTAGAATGACAGGTAGTCTCGTCATGTTGAGATATCGGTGCTATGCCTGGAGATTTTAACATATACTATTCAGATGCATAGTCTTTAAGAAGTATTCTTGTATATTATCATTTTTTTTATTACTGGCAAATATAAACTTTAGATATTTTGACCTCGTGATGCTAAATGTCATTTGTTTGACTAACATTTTTTTTTGTTTATTTTGTTTATGCAAGGAAGGTACAATGCTGGGTCATTACAAGAATAATATTAGACCCCATCACAACCCTGTTGCTTTATATCAAATGCCTTGGTTTTGACTCATAAGGTTTTAGTTCATCGTAAAGCATTTGCTGAGGTATAAAGTGATGGATTAGCCGAAACATCAAAATGATCTGACAGAGCTGTAATGAATCAGTCATTTACAAGTCATCATCCGAATGACATTTACAAAATTTTCGCAGCTGGTATGAAACAATCTGTCATCACTGCATATTGGTATTTAACATTCATTGTTATGATTTACCGTAGTGACCCTTCAGATGAAAGCTGTTTTGCTGCAATCAAGTTGACACCATCAAGAAAAAGGATTCATTAAACATTACTTTCAGGAAAAGACAGTCATTGACTCGACTTTACAAAGGCTCGATTCATTGTGCATGATCACCCTGGTTCGTTGATTAATTTGTTAACTGTGATAAACTGCCATAGTGATATATTCTGATATCCCATATGTTCCTTGCAAACTGTTTATTTGATGGTCCCCTTGATGTCTGTTCTAAGCATGAGCAACCCAACCAATTGTCCGTTACCTGTGCTCTACGGACCACACTTCATCTTTCTCTCCTTAAAAGGAAGACAATTTTTTTTCTGTGGACGGGTCCCATCCCATTAGGGAGGCTACCTGGTTAACAGTTGTTTCAAGTGGGAAGCTGACCAGAACCATAGGCTGTCATCTCCCGCAATACACGCTGCATTATTTCCGCCACCAAGAATCAGAAGATTCCAGAGAAACAGAAATCCCTCAGATTCAAGTCATACTTATCTTGGTACATTCACTTCAGTCCATTCTTTATATTTGTGACCATCTCGCAGAACTTGTAGAAATGACAAATTAATGCTGTAATGCTTCATCGAGGCAATGCCATGGCACTACCATGGCATTTATTCACATTGGTACAACATATGAATGCTCTTCATTAGGTATGCTGTCGTTCCAATATACAGTTACATGTACACAACAGCCCTCAGCCTGTCAAACACTCGACATCTTCATGTCCAGCTCCACCCACTACACTCCAGCAATACCTAGGCACCAACTGTTGTTTATACTGCTGTTATAGTTTCACTTTAATCATCCATTTTACTTCTATCATTTGTGCATTTTGTTCATATCCAGTGGCATAACGTATATTTTTGGTTCATTATCATTCTATATACATTCTCTCACTAGCTCCATATGTCATTTTAGTATCCATTTATTTATCAGCTCAATAAATTATACATTTGTCTCATAAACATTCAGCATACGCATTTTCTCATTAGTATATGCACTTCAGTTTCAATATTACATCTTGAATCCTTGCTACATTTTACCTCTTGCATCATGATAACTCAGTTTTTCAGGAATATGTGAAAAGCTTGTCTCTCTTTCTTAGATTAGGAAAATTTTGATATTCTTCCAATGTTGTAAATAGCTAGATCTTAATAAGAATCTACACTTCCTGCTTTAGGTAGAATGAATGAGCATTGTAAATATCATGAATTGCTTATTTCATGCATTTTTTCTTTATTTCTCAAAATTCTCACAAATGGAAACACGAATGGCACGTGCACCATTTCGTAAGAGGTAATTGATAATAAGTTGATGATCCACATCAATGGCCATAGTCAGGGTGTGGACAAAACTTAGCATTTCTATCTTTTACAAAATAACACTGGATCCACACTGGATCCATTTTCAAAATTCATCATATTTTCCTTAAATATTTTCTTCTTTTATCAGAATTTAACTTAAAATTAATTCAAAATATATACCAATGGCCATAGTCAGGGTATATTGAGAGTTAATTTTATTTTAAAATTCTATAAAAGTACCAAAAATGTATTTTATTCTTCACTTGAATTTAAATGTAGTTATTACATAATACATTCAATGACCATAGTCAGGGATGTATTATGTCTTCAACCTCATTTTTAATTCATTTAAAGAATGGGATAGCTTTTCAAAATCCCAAAATTCAAAATCTTTAAATTCATTTCACCATTTAGGGTATAATTGCATCATATTTTCAAAACTTCCTTTTTAAAATTCCAAGTGATTCTTTTCTTCATTTCTCAGATCAAATCTTATTCAAATCCAATTCTATCTCATTTCAAGATTCAAAAATTCAATTTCAAAGTCCAATTTGACTTTGAAATTCCAAAATCATTTTATATTCAAACTTCAAATTTCCAACTCAATTCAAAATTCAATTTCAAAGTTTAATTTAACTTTGAAGTTTCTGATTCATCTTCAAATTCAAAAATCAAGTTTATCTTCTTATCTTCAAATTCAAAAATCACAAGTTTGAGATTGATTTTGAATCTTGACTTTTCTTAAATTTTAAATTCAATCTGGGTTTTCAAAACCCAAATTCATCTTCAAAAGTCCCATTTGGACTTTCAAAACCCAAATCCAAAGTTAGATCAACTTGGATCCAGTTTTCTAAATACAATTCTACTTTTGGATCTTAGACTTCAGATCCAAATTGCATCATGAATTCCAGACCTTAGATCCAAATCCTTCTTAGGATCTAGAACCTAATTCCCCTTTGGATCTCAGACTTCAGATCCAAATCCACTCTAGGATCCAGAATTCCATCTCTACATTGGATCTTAGACTTCAGATCCAATTCCATCTTAGGGTCCAGAGTCCATCTCTACATTGGATCTTAGACTTCAGATCCAATTCCATCTTAGGGTCCAGAGTCCATCTCTACATTGGATCTTAGACTTAAGATCCAATTCCATCTTAGGGTCCAGAGCCCATCTCTACATTGGATCTTAGACTCCAGATCCAAATTTTATCTTGGATTCCAAATCTTGAACCCAATTCCATTCAAAATTTCAGATCCAAATCTCATCTTGAATTCCAAATCTTGAATCCAATTCCATTTAAAATTTTCAGATCCAAATCCATTCTAGGATCGAGAATCCAATTCTACTTTGGATCTCAGACTTCAGATCCAATTCCATCTTAGGGTCCAGAGTCCAACTCTATCTTGGATCTTAGACTTCAGATCCAAATTTCATCTGGGATCCCAAATCTTAAATCCAATTCCATTTCATTTCCAGACTTCAAATCAAGTTCCCATTTCGGATCCTAAATCCAAAATTCAACTTTGAACTCTATTCAGAATCCAAATCTTGGATTCGGATTTCATCTTGAAATTCCAACTTTCAAATCAAATTCTATTTCTCAAATTCTATTTTAAATTTCCCACATATTATTCTGATTTCAAACTTCAAAGATAGAATTCAATTCCAGTCCAAATATCTATCCAAGTTCAAATTTCTAATTCAAAGTCCATTTATGACTTTGAAAGTTCCTTTCTTCTCTTTTCTCTCATCTCAGTTTCAAGATCATTTTTCAAACCCAGATTTATTTTCCCAAAGCTCTTGATTGTTCTAAAAACTTAGAACTTTAAATCTTAAGTTCTAAGTTAGAAATCATTTCTTCACTTTATCAGATTCATCTCAGAAACACTTGGAATTCTTCAAAACATTTTCAAAAAGAGCATACATCTTTGCATTTGCACAAGCATGATTCTTTGTGCATTTAGACTTAGAATGATTTCTTAGATAAATTCTTAGCAAAACAAAAGGCATAAATTCGACCCTTGGTTCGATTACCCCTGGTAAAGGCATCAGGAACGGTCGAACCTCGTACCGACGAGCGGATCCCGTCTCCCAGTTTTCACGCAAATATTTCAAAAACGGAGGCGAGTTATTTCAAAAATTTTCAAAATTAAGGTCAAGTGAGACCCGCAAAAGAATTCTTCCTTTTCTTTTCTCTTCTTTTCTCTTCCCTCTTTCTTTCTTTCTTTTATTTTACTCCCTTCAAAAAGGAGGAAATAGAGGTTGGAAAGGAAAAGAGAAGGAAGAGAGAGAAATACACAAGAGAGGAAAAATTTTGCGATGATCACAAGAAGATAAGGGCAAGAGCAAGCACGACAGCACAGGAAGGTAAAGCGCGAGAAGTAAAGCAGAAGCAAGGCCATAGCGCATAAAGCGCGGGGCAACAAGTAAATGCAGGAAGTAAAATGCAAGAATGTAAAGAAGGACCAGGCATCCTGGAGAACAAGGCAAACATAAGCAAGTAAATGCCAGGGCGCAAAGCGCGGGGCAGCAGGAAAAATAAACTGCGGAAAAGTAAAAGAGAACAAGGATCGCGAAACCGTGTCCTTGAGTTAAAAGACATGGAATGTAAAGACAGGAATAGAAAAGCCTAGGCACATATAGTGCGGCGGCGACAGAAAGGAAAGTGCAGGAAAGTAAAGAGGACAAGGATCGCGAAACCGCGTCCTTGAAGGTAAAGACATACGTATATATATTATATGTATACATATATCATCCTCTTTTAGTTATCTTTCTTATTTTAGCATTTATCAGTTCATTGTCCTTTCACGCAAGAATCCCCTACCTTAAGGGGTTGCGGGTCCTCGTACGCATGCAACGTAGGCAAAGAAGAACTCAAACCATAGAGGGCGAGCTGGATCCATCGTTCAACCTGGAGATCTCAGAACATTAGTGTATGCCGCAAAAATAAACGAGAAGCAACAGAGGCAGCAAGGCCTCTCGCAGACAAGAGTGCCAGAGGCAGGGGCCTCAGTCCTGCCTGGCAACAACAGCAGAGGCAGGGAGCAGGAGCTCCCTGTCTGCCAGCACAAAGAGAGGCAGGGTAGGGAGCAGAAGCTCCCCACCATACCTGCCGCACCAGAGGAAGGCAGAGGAGGGAGCAGAGGCTCCCCGCCACACCTGCCGCAACCAGGAAAGACAGGGGAAACACCCCCCCCCCCGACAGAACAAGAGACAGGGGGGCAACCCCCTGCTGGGAACGAAACAGGCAGGGGCAGCCCCTGCCGACGACAAGAACAAGGCAAGAGGGCAAAGCCCCTTGCCGGAGAACAAATAAAATGCAGGGGGCAAGCCTCTGCTCGAAAACAAGAAGGCAGGGGGGCTTCGCCCCCTGCCGACAGCAAGAACAAGGCAAGGGGACAAAGCCCCTTGCTGGAGAACAAACAAAGATGCAGGGGGCAAGCCCCCTGCTGGAAAACCAAAGGAGGCAGGGGAGCCTCGCCCCCTACAGACAAAATGCACGAGGCAGGGGGAGGCGAATCCTCCTGCCGACAAAGCTAATGGCAGGGGGACGGAGCCCCCTGCCGACAAAGCGAATGGCAGGGGGACGACGCCCCCTGCCGAGACAACAAGAAGGGCAGGGGGATAAAGCCCCCTGCCGGCACAACAAGAGCGACAGGGGGGGGGGAGCAGAGCCCTTCGCCAACCCAGCAAGGACAGGGGGAACAGAGCCCCCTGTCGACCGACTGCAAAAAGGCAGGGGCGGTTAACCCCCTGCCAAACAAGAGGCGACAGGGGGCTCAGTCCCCCTGTCGACCTACCCAACACAGAAAGGAAGGAGCGGAGAGGTTTTATACCTCAGAAGACCGCAGCAATGGGAGGAGTCGCCGGTGTGCGATGCCGGAACATGAGCACATACGGGAGCAGAGAGAGGAGATCGGGGGATTGTCGACTGACGAACATCGATCGTTGTCAGGGGGCAGGTCGTCGGAACTCAAAGGTGAGAGGCGGAGAGTGGCGACGATCGCCGGCGGCTGCAGCAGGGGAGACAGTGGTGGTCAACGACAAAGGAGGGGTCTGCAATACTGTGTTGGCGGCTACCCGCAGCACACGGGGCGAAGGCGGTGGCTGGCGGTGGCCGACGGCGAGTTGTCGGCGTCGGAGGCCGCTGAGAGGAGGAAAGGGAAGAGATCGGGAGAGGAGAAGAGAAGGGTCGATCGAGGGGCTCACCGAAGCTCGAAGGGGAGAATCGCCGGTCGTCAGGGAGACCGGCCGAACGGAATCGCTCGCCGGCGTCTCCGATCGCCGGCGGCAGTGGCGTGAGGTGGAGCAGAGCAGATGAGAGAGAAGGGGCGAGGGGTTCTGCCCCTCTCCCAAGACGCCTGTGACTTTTTAAAGTCACAGGCTTCTCGATCGTTCGAGAAGTCGGGTCCGAGTTCGGGTTCGGGTCCAGCTCGGACCCGGGTCCGACACGACGGACCAACCTTGACACGTGTCCGACGCGATTTTTTTTTTCCACGAGCTTTACACAAGCAGACCTACACTGGCGAAGATTTTTACGATGGTCTAGATGGGGATGATAATCTGGAAAACCTTCCCCGTAAATTTCTCAAGTTTGACGGAACTGGCAACCCTAAATCCCACTTAGCCACATTTTATGCAGAATGTTACCGTTTCAGGAAAGATAACAGGGCTTTGTTCATCTGTTTTCCCCGCAGTTTAGAGGGTGTAGTAGCCAGATGGTATGCTGACCACATCAATCCTATCTAACTACGAGAGTTCAATAAGGTAGTAAATTTGTTCATTGAGCGCTTCTTATTCAACACTGAGGTTACACCTACACTAAATCATCTTTACAACTTAAAGCAAAATGAGACTGAAAAGGCAGAAGAGTTCATTCACAGGTGGAGAAGCACCTGCAATAAGATGAAAATACCCATTCCAGAGGACCACGCATTGCAGATCATCCTCAACAATTTCTCTCAGCCCATGAGGAGCCTCATCGCCACTTCTCCAACAAAGTCCTTTATCAAATTGATTGAGTGGGCCAAATGGCTCGAAGCAGAAATAGAAAGTGGGCTTTACGAGGGCACGCCTCTGGTCAAGAATATCCAAGAACAGAAGAAGAAGGCACAGTTCGCTTATTCAGTTGATGCCTCTTGCAATAATTTTGGCAGTAACATCAAAGGAAACAAAAACAACAGTGGCAGTGGCCCGAGAATAGATCAGAGCAAGGGGTAGAAGGAGAGATCCTATAAAAACAATGACAAACCGCTTTCAATTGGCCTCCAGCAAAAGGGGGATCTTCAAGAGAAGCCCAAGTATATCAAGTGGGAGAAAGATCGAGTCTTCACTCCATTAGATCAAACTTTGGAAGCGGTTCTGGAATACTTGTTAAAGCATGGGATGATCAAACTCCCTAAAATAGCAGATCCTCCCGTAATCTTGGGAAAGTTCAAGGACCAATTCTGCAAGTACCATAGGGCAACATGGCACGACACAGAGCACTGCTTCATCCTCAAACACATGATACAAGACTGCATTGACAGAAGCGAGCTGATAGAGGACGAGGAAGAAAAGCAGCCAACAGTCCTGACAGAGCCATTTCTGGATCACTCAAAGAATTGAGGATGCCCAAGTTTTTTGCACTGTCATTTCCTTTTGTTAGTCGCCTTGTAGAGCTAGTCAGCCCAGTCTTCTATGAATCTTTTTCTTTCAAAGTTCTTGTAAATATTCAGTTTTTGTTATCAAACCTTTGCTTATCAATGAAATGTCAATTTTTCTTTATATATTTGATATGCAAATACTTCCTTCTTTTGCCATGCTGGGGCATTTAAATTCCTGTTCTTTTCAAAATGCGAGACAATCCTGACATCATTCATGAAAGAAATGATATTACCTATGAGGGCTTTTCAAAAATCATGAAATTTTAAAAGATCTTCGTTATGACCAAAGAGTTCAAATATTCTTTGGTCCAACCTTTGTCAAAAATCAACCCTTGTGTTGATCATATTTTCAAAAATAAGTGTTCAAACCATTGCATTAAAATTTCAAAACTCATGTTGATCCTATCTTCCAAAGATTGGTTTCGAAACATTATATTTAAAGATCAACCCTTGTGTTGGTCTTATCTTCCAAAATGGATTTCAAATCTTTATATTCAAAGATCAACCCTTGTGTTGGTCTTATCTTCCAAAAAGGATTTCAAAACTTTATATTTAAAGATCAACCCTTGTGTTGGTCTTATCTTCCAAATGGATTTCAAATCTTTATATTCAAAAGATTAACCCTTGTGTTGGTCTTATTTTCCAAAATAGGTTTCAAATCATTCAAAGATCAACCTTTGTGGTGATTTTAAATCTTTATGTTCAAAGATCAACCCTTGTGTTGGTCTTATCTTTCAAGATTGGTTTTAAAACATCATATTCAAAGATCAACCCTTGTATTGATCTTATTATCAGTCTCAAAATGTTATTTTTAGAAATCAGATCTATTGTTGATCTTCTTCTTCAAAAATAGGTTTTTAAACCATTGCCTTCAAAAATTGACCCTCATAATGATCTCTCATGTTTTGATTTGAAGGATCAGATCCTCGCACTGATCATTCTTCTTGCGGTGGATTTTCTTCCCCAAAATGATTTCTTACTTATCTTCTAAATAAACATTTTCCTTTCAAGATCCCATATGCAGGCAGGACCAGAAAAACTCCTTTTTCTCAAATCTTATAAATCTTCAGTTAATTTTGATATCTTTGTCAGTTTCATTCATTTTATTCATATTTTTATCAAGTTTACATCAATTTTATCAAGTTTATCGAGTTTTATCAAATTTTCCTCAATTCTATTAAATAATCCAATACCCTTTTAGGTTAAGGGATAAACCTGACCCTCGTTGTCTGAGGTGTTACGCTTTCAGGTTAAGGGATAAACCTGACCCTCGTTGTCCGAGGTGTTACCCTTTCAGGTTAAGGGATAAACCTGACCCTCGTTGTCTGAGGTGTTACCCTTTCAGGTTAAGGGACAAACCTGACCCTCATTGTCCGAGGTGTTACCCTTTCAGGTTAAGGGATAATCCTGAAACCCATCGTAGGAGCAATAATGCTACCTATGAGAATTCTTTTGCAAATACAAGTTTTATCAATCTTTATTGATTTTCTAGATTTATATAAATTTCCCTTCATTAAATTTCCTTAAATTTTATTCCATGTTCCCATTCAGGATAAGGGAAAATCGTGAGACCCCTCGTAGGAACAATAACGCTACCTGTGAGGATTCCTTTGTAAATAGAAGTTTTCATCAATCTTTATTGATTTTCTAAATTTATATATTTCTCTTCATTTATTCTCCTTAAATTCTATTCTTTTTCCTATTCAGGGTAAGAGATAGTCCTGAAACCTCTCATAGGAGTCATAATGCTACCTATGAGAATTCTTTTTGTAAATACATGATTCATCAATTTTTTATTGATTTTCTAAATTTATATTTCTCTTCATTGATTCTCCTTAAAATTTTATTCTTTCTCATTCAGGATAAGGGAAAATCATGAGACCCCTCATAGGAGCACTAGTGCTACCTGTGAGAATTCTTTCCCAAAATAAATTTTCAATAAATTTCTTTTCTTTTTTTTCTCCATTTTTATAAATTTTATTCTTTTTCCCATTCAGGATAAGGGATAATCCTGAAATCATTCATAGGAACAACAATGCTACCTGTGAGAATTCTTTTACAAAATAAATCAATTTTCTCAAATTTTTATAAATCTTCCATCAAATTCTATATCCTTCTATCTTCTCAAATTTTATTCTTTCTTCCCCCCTCCGTTCAGGATAAGGGGTTAATCCTGAAAATTGGACCGCATACCTGGTCCATCTAAATCATAGATCATAAGTTCTACGTCTTGTCATATCCCTTCTAAATTCAAGTCTCAGGTGATCTCTTCACCAAATCTTCTATTTTCCCTTCAGGTTAAGGGATAAACCTGAATCATTTTTCCTAAATTCTCAACAAATGTCTATTCTATTTCCCCTTCAGGATAAGGGATAATCCTGAAACCCCGACTATCATTCCTGCTTCAATCTCTAAATATCTTAAGAATGTCGGTCTCCTTCCCAACTCTCAGTTGGAAAATCCGGTGCTCGCACTGGTATTTTGTTAAGTTTTCAAATCTAAAGATCAAGTTCAGTCCTCGTACTGGTTGTCTTTCAAAAGTCTCAATCTTAAATCAAAGGTTGTTAAATGAAATGTCCCAGCTACTTCGCTGGTTGTTAAATGATTAAATAAAAAGTCCGAGCTACTTCGCTGGTCGTTAAATGATTAAATGAAAAGTCCCAACTACTTCGTTGGTCGTTAAATGATTAAATGAAAAGTTTGAGCTACTTTGCTGGTCGTTAAATGATTAAATAAAAAGTCCCAGCAACTTCACTGGTCGTTAAATGATTAAATGAAAAGTCTCAGCTACTTCGTTGGTCGTTAAATGATTAAATAAAAAGTCCCAGCTACTTCGCTGGTCGTTAAATGATTAAATGAAAAGTTCCAGCCACTTCGTTGGTTGTTAAATGATTAAATAAAAAGTCCCAGCTACCTCGCTGGTCGTTAAATGATTAAATGAAAAGTTCCAGCTACTTCGCTGGTCGTTAAATGATTAAATAAAAAGTCCAAGCTACTTCGCTGGTCGTTAAATGATTAAATAAAAAGTCCCAGCTACTTCGTTGATCGTTAAATGAATAAATGAAAAGTTTTAGCTACTTTGTTGGTCGTTAAATGATTAAATAAAAAGTCCCAGCTACTTCGCTAGTCGTTAAATGATTAAATGAAAAGTCCCAGCTACTTCGCTGGTCGTTAAATGATTAAATGAAATGTCCCAGTACTTCGCTGGTCGTTAAATGATTAAATAAAAAGTCTCAGCTACTTCGTTGGTCATTAAATGATTAAATGAAAAGTTCCAGCTACTTCGCTTGTCGTTAAATGCTTAAATAAATAGTCCCAGCTACTTCGCTGGTCGTTAAATGATTAAATGAAAAGTTCCAGCTACTTCGCTGGTCGTTAAATGATTAAATAAAAAGTCTCAGCTACTTCGCTGGTCGTTAAATGATTAAATGAAAAGTTTCAGCTACTTCGCTGGTCGTTAAATGATTAAATAAAAAGTCCCAGCTACTTCGCTAGTCGTTAAATGATTAAATGAAAAGTCTCAGCTACTTCGTTGGTCGTTAAATGATTAAATGAAATGTCCCAGCTACTTTGTTGGTCGTTAAATGAAAGGTCCCAGTTTTTACTGGTCGTTAAATAAAAGGTTTCAGCTCCTTCGCTGGTCGTTAAATGAAAGGTCCCAGTTTTTACTGGTCGTTAAATGAAATGTTCCAGATACTTCGTTGGTCGTTAAATGAAATGTCCCAGCTACTTCGTTGGTCATTTAAATGAAAGGTTCCAGCTACTTCGTTGGTTGTTAAATGAAAGGTTCCAGTTTTTACTGGTCGTTAAATGAAAGGTTCCAGCTTCTTCGCTGGTCGTTAAATAAAAGGTCCTAGTTTTTACTGGTCGTTAAATGAAAGGTTCCAGCTCCTTCGCTGGTCGTTAAATAAAAGGTCCCGGTTTTTACTGGTCATTAAATGAAAGGTTCCAGCTCCTTCGCTGGTCGTTAAATAAAAGGTCCCAGGTTTTATTGGTCAGAATGTCCAAAATCATAAATGCAACTCAAGGTCGCATCAAAATCTATATTGAGTGATTATTTCACACAGAATTCATGAAAACTTTGCCAATTTGCTAAAAATATCTGTTGATTCCAAAAATTCTTACTACACAAAAGAATCACCTCAAATTACCTCTAGTATCCTTTCTAAAAAGGTGAAACTCTTTATGAAAAAGGGATAAAATTCAAATCTTTTTTCTGTTGATCAACCAAAAGGATGAGAGAAATATCCTCGGTATGATTGGCAAAAGAAATATTCAATGATGTTGAAAAGCCAGAAGCGATTTGATATTGATCATAGTTATGACGCATGTTTAAAAATGATTTTCTGGCAATCAGACAGTGGAAATATCCTGAGCTACAAAAAGAATCCACTTAATCCATATCTTCTCATTTCTAAAGCTGCAATCAAATATCTGCAAAAGGGATCTCTCAATTGTCGTCAAGATGAAGGTGAATATGCGAGCAAACCCCCGGGGCCAAAGAAGATTTGGATCATCTACCGAGATGAAGGAGTTTGTGAAGGATCCTTCCAGGGAAAGTTCAGATCACCGTCGAGATGAAGGCGAGTGTGATGAACCTACCGACAAACCCTAAATGATATTTGATTTCTACTATCATCAATAGACCTTTTGAGCCAATATCATCAATAGAATCCTTGAGATAAAAGAAGGATCAAAACATCTCCAAGATGAAGGAGTTTGTGACGTACCCTTCCCTGAAAAAGAGAGAAAAGTCAGGACATCTCCAAAATGAAGGATGATATAAAAGCTCGAAAAGCCCAATGACTCAAAAAGAGTGCAAGAAAATCATCATGGGAAAACACCCAGATATCAAACTACCAAAATTGCCAGAAATCATCTTTTTTTATGCAAAATATCTTTTATCAATATCTTTTCACTACTTGCTTTTATGAAATTGAGAATATTTCTTCTCTTCTCATATCAAGGAAATGGATAGCTTCCTTAAAGAAAATCATCATCGCTAAAATTCGGAATTTGACTCTTAAAACCGGGGAGTTAACCTCGTTGGAGGAAATACTCTAGGTAAAAGAGGGAATGTCTTTTGCACACACGTGCACATTTTCAAACGTTTGAGTCAACAATAAATTTATCTTATTGGCAAAATTCTCTAGATATTCCAAGAATGAAATAAATATTCAATATCCATTTTGATGCAACCTAGCGTTGTTTATATCTTCCAGAAGAGTTACCCCATTCAGTTGAAGTAACTCTCCTGTCCCATTACGGTTTCGAGAAATCCGTATGGTTGTTCCCACTCAGGTTAAGGGTCAAAACCTGTATTTTCTACGAGAGGTCATTAAATTCAAAAGCTATTTTTAGTCTCAGCCATGAGACGCCCAAAATCGTCCCTTTCTCCAAGCTTTAGGGAACTCCATCTTCCTCCTTTCGCAAACCCCTTCCGGATTTGTTCGTCCAAACTCCGAAGGTCCCATCGTGGTTTATTCATTCAAAGATTCCATTTGGTCGTCCCCTTCAGGATAAGGGTTAAACCTGAACCTCGTGCCAACAGGTATCTTTCTTTTTAGGTTTTGGTTTAAAACCTGAGTCTCGTTTCGACGAGGTTCCTCGTTTCGACGAGGTTCCTCGTTTCAACGAGGTGTTTTCTTTCAATCCCATCATGGTTCTCCCCATCGAGGAATCCATGCTTTGTATATCCATCCAGGACAGGATCCTACTTGAGCATCATCTTCCTTTCCAAAAAATGTCCCATCAAGGTCATCATATATTCCTTTCCCCATTCAGATCATCTTGATATATCTCCATCCCATCCAGGTTAAGGGCTAAACCTGAGTCATTCCACAAGGCTGATCTTGTCTCACCCATGAAACATGATCAAACTTCTTATCTTTCATCATTTCGGGATCTTCGCCCTAAGTCCCATCACGATTTCCTCATTTCTGCTATTCAGTCATATCATTTTCGAGGATTTCGTCTCCCCAAAGTCATTCAGGATAAGGTATTAGGCCTGAAATCATGTCTTTCCAAATAAATTCTTCCACACCTAGTTCAGATCTGCTGACTGAGGCATTTTTAAAATTTGGAGTGTTATCTTTGCCACTAAGCTCGGCTTTCAATCGGCTTAGTAGCAAAGAGGGGCATCTGTAAACACCCCAAGTTTTTCAAAATCTTTTAAATATCCTCTTTTTGCCCCTGATTTCATTTTTTTGAGCAATTGAGTCACTTTTAAATCTAAATTTCAGTTCATTTCTCAAGTTTTACTGAAATTAAATTCATTTTATATATCTGACTTGATTTCGGATCCGGATCCATTGTCCAGATCCAAATATGAGTCTCGTTGTCCAACTTTTAAATTAAAGTTACAGAAAATACCAAAAATAGTTTTTACATAGCTTGAACAGTCCATCCCGCATCCATTTGGATCCATCGTATTGTATTTCTCGATTCAAGTGTCAAAACTCGAACATTCTCTCAAAACCTGGATCCAAACCCATTCTTCTAAAGAAATTTCCCCAAAATAACCCTGACTTTTCAAGAAAACTCTTCTTTTGTAAAAAATTTAAAGTTTTGTAAAAGTAGTTTTAAATTCCCTAGTTTTTAGAGTTTTTGTCTTCAAAAATACAAAAGAATATAGGAAATATCAAGAAAAAAACAAAAAAATAAGAAAATTGAAAAAGAAAAACACAAAAACGACCTTTTGAAAGCACCTTTTTGAAAATCAAGTTTTGAAAACACCCTTTTAGAGAATTTTTTTTGTTAGAGCCCCCTTTTTAGAAAATTTCATAAAATATGGGGACCCGGTCTGAGAGGGGCCTAACGGCCACCTCCCATAAATATCGACCCTCAGGGGGGTCAAGGGGCATCCATTAGCTTCATCCGCCATCCAGTCTTCCAATCCTCCCCTCGATTAAGTTGCTTCCCTTCTTCTTCTTCTCCTTTATCGGAAGGGAAATTTAAAGAGAAGACAGAAGAAAAGCCGATTGGATCCATCCCACTCGATCCACTTCATCGATTCAGCATCCCCTTCCTTCCTCCTTCAAGATTTCCTTTGCTAACCAAGGTAAGAAAATCCATCCTTCATCACTTCTTCATGATTTTTTTTTTCTTTACATAGATGAATTGATTTCTACATTTTGATTTCCCGTATTTGCTTATGTTTCCAGTCTTACGATGGATTCTCTGTTTTGCTTGATATATTCCCCTTCATACTGGTAATCGGCAATGCCTCACAACGGCATTGTCGATTCATCCAGACTCTGAATTTCAGTTTACATCAGAATTTACTCTATTTCTTTGTTTCCCTTTTAGTTTTAGTTTCTTTATGATCTTCAATCCCCTTTTAAGTTTCGTTTTCTTTTTTTTTTTTTCTTTTCTTTTTTTTTTCTCCTTCTCATCATATCACTTTTCTTTCTTTTTTTTTCACATTTTACATTCCAATATATCACTCTCTGTTATGCTTTTTTTTACAAACTGTGATTTGAAATGTCTAATTCATTTTAGTGACTTGTCTTTTCTGAAACTATATTTCTACAATTGGTGATCCGAAGAGGGCATGCATCCTGGCGACTTTTTTTTTCTTTTGGAATTATACTTTCGTAATAGGTGATTTGGAGTTATGCATTTTTTAGTGATCTTCTGGGATTATATCTCTGCAATCTGAGATTTACAGATATTGTTCATTTGGGTAATTTACATTTCTTGGGATGATATCTTTGTAAGTTGTTATTTTCTCATCCCTGTTAAATCCTAACCTTATTTTGTATTTTCACCTATACGTTTTTGTCTCAACCAGATTTTCATATCCAGTGAGTCGGTCCTGTAAAAACCCCCCACACACCAGCACATCACCTTCACAATGTATACCTTGTTTCATCTAATGTGCAGGTCATGCATTTTCTTTTTATATATATTAGTTATTGCACAATTGATTGAGGTCCTTGTATCCTCTCAAACCTTCTGCAATGCAGTCTCTTCGTCTTTTGAACCTGCAACACAATAAACTATACAGTTGCCAACAAATCCCTTCATGGATACATTGTAACATGGAAAGAAGCGGCAGGGAAGCTATGTTGAGCAAAGTGGCGAGTTCTATCAGTAAGGTGGATGTACCTAATGTTGTTGATAGTGTTAAGGGAAGTCATTTTATTGGATGTCAGGGAATATCTTCAATTATATCCTCTAAAACTGTATCAAACACTAGATCTAGTTCTTGGTGAATGAGGAAAGGGGTGGAAATATAGTGACTGTCAACAAGAAAAGGCTCGTCATGAGCGTTTGAACCATAGTAGAAAACTGAAATCTAGGAAGCATGATAAGTTGTTGAGTATGAAAGTAACTTCAAGCTTTAAGCCAAATAGTGTATGAAGAATGATGAATACCAAATGGCAATCATCACTGTAGCATCACAACAGCCCTCATCTACAAGCACTACACTCCCACCAAAACCCTCACTATGTTGTATTCACTGCCATTCATTATCCTAAGACATTACCAGTCATGCACCTTCAACCCTTTTCCTTATATAGTGTATCTTCATGCTTACCACTCTGCATCCTCCAACACAACCGCCTACCACTGTGTTGAACCTTGTTGTAGCCAGTTATCTCTCCAGCACCAATACTTCACCAAGTCATAAACAGTACAGCTCCACCGAACCCCACAGTGGCTTCAAATTTTCTGCCAATCCAACTATTCATTCATCCACACACCTACCCCATTTCCTGCAAATGCAACTGTACCAACACTTTCACTATCACATAGCTTCATCTGTTGTTGCTCATAGTATTATTTCTCAAAGCACATTATGGGGTTAAGTGTCTGTACATGAGCAGCACCTGCTGCTTCACCCCATCACTTTATTGCACTTACAGCAAATACCTTGTTTTGCTGTAAGCACTTACAGCCAATACCCTATTTTGCTGTAAACATCTAACGCAAAACCCTCTGTTGCTGTAAATACTCGCAGCAAGTGTTTTATGTGGCTGTAAGTGTTCCTAGCATATACTTTCACACCATCTTAAAATCACCTTGCTACACTCATTTTTTTTTTACTAAAAGCCATGGTGGACATTGCATTTCTCCCAATAATAGCCATTGTCCAGTCATCATATGTGTCCATATCTCTTATTTCACAAGCTATTGTATATGCCCTATATATATGTATATATATATATACACGTATATATATGCCTATAGGTATATGGATATACATGCATGTATATATATGTATGCATATAGGCGTATATTTTCCATCTTTCCATCATCTATATCTTGACATATGAGCATTTTTACCATTGACATCCATATGACATGTGCAAATCTCTTCTATTTTCATACTAACCAAGTATTTTGCAGGAAATATGTGGAAAATGTCATTTCCTGGGAGTGGTATTTTAAATTTTAAACGTTGTAATAAGTTAGGCCTTAATGAGAATTTACATTTCTAGCTTTTAGATAGAATGAATGAGCATTGTAAATATCATAAATTGCTTATTTTCATGCTTTTTACCTTCATTTCTCAAAATCTCACAATGGTGAAACAGGAATGGCACGTGCACCATTTTGTAAAAGGTAAATTAATCCTAAGTTGATGATTTACATCAATGACCATAGTCAAGATGTAAACAAAACTTAGGATTTTTATCTTTTATAAAATAACACTGGATCCCTTTCAAAATTCATTATATTTTTCTCTAAATATTTTCCTCTTTTATCAGAGTTTAGTTTAAAATTAACTCAAATATATATATCAATGGCCATAGTCAGGATATATTGAGGGTTAATTTCATTTTAAACTCTATAAAAGCACCAAAATGTGTTTCATTCTTCATATGAATTTAAATACAGATTATTATATAATGCATTCAATGACCATAGTCAGGGATGTATTATATCTTCAATCTTATTTTAATTCATTTAAAGAATGGAATAGCTTTTCAAAACCCAAATTTTAAATTCTTTAAATTCATTTATCATTTAGGATAGAACTGCATCATATTTTCAAAATTCCTTTTTCAAAACTCCAAGTGATGTTAATATCTTCTTCAATCAATCTTCAATTCTTGTAAAATCCAATTCATCTTTTCATTTTCAATTCTATTTCATTTTTCAATCTCAAAGTCCAATTTAACTTTGAGATTTCAAATTCATTTTATATTCAAAAAAATTCCAATTCAAATCAGATTTCAAAGTTCAATTTGACTTTGAAATTTCAAACTCATTTTATATTCAAAAATTCCAATTCAAATCAGATTTCAAAGTTCAATTTGACTTTGAAATTCCAAATTTATTTTATATTCAAAACTCTAATCAAATTCAAAGTTCAATTTAACTTTGAGATTCTTGATTCATTTTCTAAATTCCAAATTCAAGCTCCAAATTCAGGTCCAATTTGACTTTGAAATTCATTTACTCTCAAATCAATTTTGAAATTCTAAATCCAAAGTTAGATCCAAATTACATCTTGGATTCTAGATTTCAGATTCAATTCCCATTTAGGATTCTGGATCCAGAATCCAACTTCACTTTGGATCTCAGACTTTAGATCCAATTCCATTTTAGGATCCAGAATCCAATTCTACTTTGGATCTCAGACTTCAAATTCAATCCCATTTAGGATCCAGAATCCAACTCCACTTTTGGATCTCAGACTTCATATCCAATTTCATTTTAGGATCCAGGATTCAACTCCCACTTTGGATCTTAGACTTCAGATCCAAATTCCGTCTTAGGGTCCAGAGTCCAACTCTATCTTGGATCTCAGATTTCAGATCCTAAATCCATTTTAAGATCCAAAATCCAATTCCAACTTGGATTCAGATCTTGGATCCAATTTTATTTAGGATCCATAATCCAAATTCCATTCCCAACTCTAAATTTCAAATCCAATTTCATTTTCAGATCTCATCTGAACTTCCTAAATCCACTTCTATTTCTAAATACCATTTGGATTTCTCAAAACCATCATGATTTCAAATTTTAGATTCAAATTTCATTACAAGTTTTATCTCTTCTCCTAAATCTAAGTTCAAAGTCTATTTTCTGACTTTGGAATTTATTTCCTTTTTCCTTTTTATCTCATCTTCAAACCATTCTTTCCCAATTCAAGAGATCTATTTTCCCAACTCTGATCATTTCAAAGACTTAGAACTTCTCTGGTCTATCTCAAGTTCTAAATTAGATTCTACCATTCAAAAACCATTTCTTCACTCCATTATCAAGCACTTGGAGATTTTCAAATCATTTTTTCAAAAAAAGCATACATCCCTGCATTGCACAAGCATGATTCTTTGTGCATTTAGATTTAAAATAAATTCTTAGATAATATTTAGGCAAAGCAAAAGGCATAAATTCGATCCTTGGTTCGATTACCTCTGGTAAAGGCGCTAGGAACGGTCGAACCTCGTACCGACGAGCGAATCCCGTCTCTTCATTTTCCCGCAATATATTTCAAAACGGAGGCAAGTTAAATTTCTAAATATTTTCAAATCAAGGTCAAGTGAGACCCCGCAAAAGAATTCCTCTTCTCTCTTCTTTCTTTTCTTTTCTCTTCTCTCTTCTTTTTCTGTCTTTTATTTTCCTCCCTTCAAAAATGAGGAAAATAGAAGTTAGAAAGGAAAAGAGAAGGAAGAGAGAGAAACCACAAGAGAGGAAAAATTTTGCGATGATCACACATATCAATGTGCAACATGCTTATCTACTGACTCAGAGTTCAATTTTTTTATTTAGCATCTGCTAGTTGGTTTGCCATCAAGTTATTAGTTTGTGATGAAGTATAGAATGTTATGATTCAAAGTGTCTTGATAATCCAAGAGGTAAGGATGGGTATATCGTATAGCTTCCTGACAAGTCAAGAGGCTGGGGTAGATATTTTCCTTGGTATTATTTGCCTTGTCATCAATCCCTCTCTGGCTACTTGCATTTGCCTTGTCATATTTGTATAGCATATCATACAGACACTTTAGATATTCATCATTTAAATGCATTTCAATGAATATACTCTCTCATTCATGATGCATTAAAATTTTCATCAGCTTGAAACACATGCATGAATATCCCACCATTTTTTGATATCTCTTATCCTATGCATTTTTTTATGCTGACTCTGTTCTTGCAGGAGAATACATGAAAAGTGTCATCTCCTTCCTTAACTTAGAAATTGTAACTTTAATTTCAGTTTCATAATGTAATAGCTAGGTGATAATGAGAGACTTTGCATTTTCAGTTTCAGATTAAAATGCATGAGCATATCATAAATCCCTTGTTTCATATTACTTTTCTTTTATTTTTCAAAATCCACCCCAGTGAAACACGAATGACATGTACACCATTCTAATAGGAGGTGATTAAATCCTAAGTCGATGATTTACATCAATGGCCATAGTCAGGATGTGAACAAAACTTACGATTTTCATTTTTATGGAATAACATTGGATCCACACTGGATCTCTTTCTAAAAATCATCATATTTTTAAATATTTTCTTCTTTTATCAGAGTTTAACTTAAAATTAACTCAAAATATATATCAATGGCCATAGTCAGAATATATTGAGAGTTAATTTCATTTTAAACTCTATAAAAGCACAAAAATATGTTTTATTCTTCACCTGAATTTAAATATAGATTATTATATAATACATTCAATGACCATAGTCAAGGGTGTATTATATTTCCAATCTTATTTTAATTCATTTAAAGAATAAAATATGATTTTCAAATCCAATTTCAAAATTCTTTAAATTCATTCATCATTTAAGATAGAATTGCATTATATTTTCAAAATTCTTTTTCAAAATCCAAGTGATCTTGAATATCCTTCTTCAAATCTCTACTTCAATTCATACTTCTATTTGATTTCAAAATTTTAAATTTCGATTTCAAAGTCCAATTTTGACTTTGAAATTTCAAATTCAATTCTATACTCAAAATTCCATTTCCAGATTCAAGTCCAATTTCAAAGTTCAAATTAAACTTTGAGATCTCTGATTCAAACTTCAAAAGTCCAAATTGACTTTGAAATTCATTTGTATATTCAAGATTCAATTTCTAAATTTCAAATCAAATTTCCAAGTTCAATTCAACTTTGGAATTCCTAAATTCGGGCTTCAAATTCGAATTCAAATTTAACATTCCAAATTTCAAAGCTCAATTTAAACTCTGAAATTATTAATTCATCTTCTAAATTTAAACTTCAAAAATCCAATTCTAGATCTAGAACCCAATTCCACTTTGGATCTCAAACTTCAGATCCAATTCCATTGTAGGATCCGAAACCCAATTCCACTTTGGATCTCAGACTTCAGATCCAATTCCATTATAGGATCTAGAATCTAACTCCACTTTGGATCTCAGACTTCAGATCCAAAATCCATTTAGGATCCAGAATCCAACTCTATCTTGGATCTTAGACTTCGGATTCAATCCCATTTAGGATCCAGAATTCAAACTCTATCCTGATTTCAAATCCAATTCCACTTTCAAATCCCATTTGGACTTATTAAATCTATTTTCATTTTTAAAGTCCATTTTGGATTACTCAAGTTCAAATTCCATCCTGATTTCCATCCTTAAATCTAGAATTCAATTCCACTTCAAATATTCATTTCCACTCCTAAATCCAAGTTTAAAATTCAAAATTCAAAGTCCATTTCTGACTTTGAAGTTTTATTTCCTTTTCACTCATCTTCCAATCATTCTTTTCAAATTTAAAGATTTATTTTCCCAACTCTGATCATTTCAAAGACTTAGAACTTCAAAATATCCTTCCTAAATCTATCTCAAGTTCTAAGATAGATCCAACCATTCAAAAATCATTCCTTCACTCCTTTATCAAGTTCATCCCAGAAAACTTGGAAATTTTCAAAACATTTTCTCAAAAGAGCATACATCCTTGCATCACACAAGCATGACTCTTTGTGCATTTTAGATTTAGAATAAATTCTTAGATAATATTTAGGCAAAGCAAAAAGGCATAAATTCGATCCTTGGTTCGATTACCTCTAGTAAAGGCGCTAGGAACGGTCGAACCTCGTACCGACGAGCGAGCCCCGTCTCTCCATTTTTCTCGCAATATATTTCAAAAACGGAGCGAGTAATTTTCTAAATATTTTCAAATCAAGGTTAAGTGAGACCCCGCAAAATAGTTTCCTCTCTCTTCTCTTTCTTTTCTTTTCTCTTCTCTCTTCTTTTCTGTCTTTTCATTTCTTCCCTCAAAAAGGAGAAATTGAGGTCAGAAAGAAAAAAGAGAAGGAAGAGAGAAAAAAATCAAGAGAGGAAAAAGTTTGCGATGATCACACTCACCAACCCTCAATCATCTATACAATTTGAAGCAGAATGAGAATGAAAGAGCTGACGAATTTATTCACAGGTGAAGAAGCACCTGTAATAAGATGAAGGTTCCCATCCCAGAGGAACATGCGCTGCAGATTATTCTCAACAACTTTGCTCAGCCTCTGAGGAACCTCATTTCTACGTCTCTTGCGAAGTCATTCATCAAGCTGATTGAGAGAGCCGAGTGGCTCCAGACCGGATTAGACAATGGCCTATATGAAGGGTACCCTTTTGTCAGAGGGAATCCTGAGCAAAAGAAGAAAGCACACGTTGCTTACTCCACGGATTTCTCCAACAACAATAGTAGTTCTGACAGCAAGTGTTACGACAATGAAGCCATATATGATACTTCAAGTACAAGGTTTTGATGATGAGCAAGTGAATCATCTGCATTTCAGCTAATGCAATGAAGAAATATGACAAACATTGAAGAAATTGATGAAGAATCTTTGAAGAATAGTGTGCATATGTTAAATTCATTAAAAGTCTTAGATTCTTGTAAGAGCTTTACTTAGAGTGCATATTTCAGTTGCATTTCAGCTAAAAAGTCTTTAGAAAAACTTTTCTAAAAGAACCCTTCAGGAAAATCTTTTTAAAAAATTCTTTTCTTAAATTTTCGTGTTTATTAGTCGACCAATAGACTCACCAGTCGACTAATCCTTTTGCACCAAATTTTCTAAACAGAATGTCATTTTTGTCAAATTAGTCGACCGAAGGTTTTATTAGACGACCAGACAGAACATGTATTTTCTGGAAATTTAGCAGCAGTCGATGTGATCATCGCAAAATTTTTCTTCTCTTGTGGTTTCTCTCTCTTCCTTCTCTTTTCCTTTTCTAACCTCTATTTCCTCCTTTTTGAAGGGAGATAAATAAAAGAAAGAAAAGAAAGAAAGAAGAGAAGAGAAAAGAAAAGAGAGAAAGAGGAACTCTTTTGCGGGGTCACACTTGACCTTAATTTGAAAATATTTAGCAAATTACTCGCCTCCGTTTTTGAAATATATTGCGGAAAAAATGGAGAGACGGGATTCGCTCGTCGGTACGAGGTTCGACCATTCCTGTTGCCTTTACCAGAGGTAATCAAACCAAGGATCAAATTTATGCCTTTTTGCTTTGCCTAAATATTATCTAAGAATTTATCCTAAATATCTAAATGCACAAAGAATCATGCTTGTACAATGCAAGGATGTATGCTCTTTTTTAAAGATGTTTTGAAAATTTCCAAGTATTCTGAGATGAACCTGATAATGGAGTGAAGAAATGGTTGAATCTAACTTAGAACATGAGATAGATCAGAGAAGTTCTAAGTCTTTGAAATAATCGGAGTTGAGAAAATAAATCTTGATTTTGAAAAGAAAGATTTGAAGATGAGAGATAAAGAAATGAGGCTTCAAAGTCAGAAATGGACTTTGAAGTTGAATTTGAGTTTTTAAACTTGGATTTAGGGAAGGAAATGAATACTTGAAATGGAATTGAATTTCGAATTTCAAAGTTTGAAATCAGGATGGATCTGAGAAATCCAAAATAGAAATGAATTTTTAAGAAATCTAGATGTGATCTGTAAATGGATTTAGATTTAAAATCTGGAAATGAAATGGAACTGAATTTGAAAGTTGCAATTGGGAATGGGTTTTGGATCTTAAAAATGGGTTTAGGATCTGAAGTCTGAGATCGAAAATAAAGATGGACTCTGGATCCTAAGATGGATTTTGGATTTGAAGATGGGTTTAGGATCTGAAATCTGAGATCCAAGATAGAGTTGGACTCTGGATCCTAAGATGGATTTTGGATCTGAAGTATGAGATCCAAAGTAGAATTGGGTTCTGGATCCTAAGATGGATTTTGGATATGAAGTCTGAGATCCAAAAGTGGAACTGGATTCTAGATCCTAAAGTGGAATTGGATCTGAAGTCTGAGATCCAAGGTGAAATTGTGTTCGGGATCCTAGAATGGATTTTGGATCTATAATTTGAGATCCAAAGAATGGAGATTTATACTTGGAAATCTGGATCCAAGTTGAGATTAGGATCTATCTTTGGACTTGGAATTTTGATTTGAGATTTTGAACTCTGAATATATAAATGAATTTCAAAGTCAATTTGGACTTTGAATTTGAAAACTTGAATTTTGGAATTTAGAAGCTGAATCAAGAATCTCAAAGTAAAATTGAACTTTGAATTTGATTGGAGTTTTGAATAAAAAATGAATTCGGAACTTTTGAATTTGAATATAAAGTGAATTTGAAATCTCAAAGTTCATTTGAACTTTGAGATTGAAAAAAAAAAAAATGAAATAAAATTTGAAAATGAAAGGATGAATTGGATTTTATAAGAATTGAGGATTGATTGAAGAAGATATTTACATCACTTGGAGTTTTGAAAAAGGAATTTTTGAAAATATGATGCAGTTCTATCCTAAATGATGAATGAATTTTAAATTTTGAAATTGGATTTTGAAATTTCGTATTTCATTCTTTACATGAATTGAAATAAGATTGAAAATATAATACATCCTTGACTATGGTCATTAAATGTATTATATAATAATCTATATCTAAATTCAGGTGAAGAATAAAACATATTTGTGTGCTTTTATAGAGTTTAAAATGAAATTAACTCTCAATATACTCTGACTATGGCCATTGGTATATATATTGAGTTAATTTTAAGTTAAACCCTAATAAAAGAAGGAAAAATTTGAAAATATAATGATTTTTGAAGAGGATCCGGTGTGGATCCAATGTTATTTTATAAAAGATAAAAATTTTAAGTTTTGTTTACATCTTGACTATGGTCATTGATGTAAATCATCAACTTAGGATTTATTACCTCTTACGAAATGGTGCACGTGCCATTCGTGTTTCACCATTTGTGAGATGAAGATAAAAGACATGAAGACAAGCAAATGACAATGCTCATTCATTCTATCTAAAACGGGAAATGTAAATTCTTATTAAGATCTATCTATTACATTATTTGAATTGAACCTAAAAATGTCAAGACTTCTAAACCAAAGAAAAGTCCTGCAAAACAAAAGTTAGCCTAGGCAAGAGACAATCATACCACAAGAAAAAATCATAATGAAAGCTTAATACGGCATGAAGGAAAGATAGGAAATGATGTATACACCTACATACCTACTTATATTTATAGGAACGTATACATACATATGTATATAGATGTGTGTGTATATATATGTATATATATATATGTATATATATGTATATATATATGTATATATATATGTGTATATATATATATGTATATACATACATACATGACCTATATAATATCTTGTGAAATGAGTATATATGATGATGATAAAAGGGTGTTGTTCTATCTAATATACAACAAAAATGGCCTAATATATAATGTGCACGACATAGGCAATGGTGAAAAAAAAAATAAAATAAAATAAGATGTTGTAATGATTTAAATGATACGCATGGTTAAGATGCTATAATAGCGCAGGGAAAGGATGTACACGAAGAGTGAAGATGCTGCTGTGCAACAGGATACAGGAGTTGTTGGTGGGTACAGTAAATGAACACTATCATCAACAAGATGTTGCCGAAATGGATTTCTTGCCTCCTTCATTGACATGCAATTTCATTGTGGATGGGATATCAATGAAGCCCAGCATAGCTGTCCCATGGTCAGCATGTATTATCAAAGCCAAACTTCCTCCCTTCAATACAGTGTGGTTGAAGACGCCTAAATTGGTATTTATATGACTAGTTTAACAGGATCTGAAAACAGACTCCAAGGTATCCACCTAAATACCTATACATTCACGTTGTGATCTTTGCAAATCACGATGGGGTCAGAGACCTAACACATAAAATTGACCATATAGTTTAGTTGTACCATGGCACTCGATGAGAGGCCTCCTAAAGAGTCTGATTTACAGTGATACGATGATGATAAATTCCATAAGAAACTAGAGAAAGACTTTTATACACCTGACCGATAATATTTTTATCTGGATATCTTGTTGAGGTCAAAGTAGGAATAACAAACCTGGATAACGAAATGCAGGTGGTGAGATTACTGAAGACAGGGGAATTAAAGACTCAAAATAGGACATTAATGAGATAATATATGAGAAGAAGAGGAAAGAGAAAAAAAAAAGAAACAAAAATGACGATTTCTGAATGAAAATAATGCTAAAACCAACCACCACTTAAACAATTACCAAGCAACTGATGATGCTAATTATTTTGCTGATCAATCAACGATTTACTTAATCAGACAATTAATGATGCTCAAATGAATATCTCATTAACCACTCACCTAACTGATCATCCTAATGGATCTGTTTTAACTTAACACTAATGGATTAACAAATCAATACTCACATCATTGTTCCATCACCGGTATTCAACACTTAAAATATCTAAAGCAGACCAAGTGAAAATCAGAAGAACATTTACAGTCAACAGTGAGTGATTCAAATAGAGACTTCACTGTCTAGGGCGGAATAACCTTGGTTTTCAGACATCCCTGGCAATAAGCGTGAGATACCAATGATTTATCTACGAAAGGTACATTGTTGCTTTCCTTATGAAGAGGTATGTACATTACCCTTATGAAATGTGTCGATCAAGGGATCGATGGCGCACTGGTAAGTGCGATAATAGTTAGGTGTCATGATATGTACAACAAATGATGGGATGATACATGTTGCAGGGGATCGAATGCTACAGAATCCTACACACTTCATGCTGTTATAACTGTAGAGGAAATCATGCTACCACAAGATTTTGAGTTTAAGGCCTATTGATGATGCATAAATATCACGTTTTATTAATACATTTTCACTGCATAAATGCATCATCTATAGGTTTAAAGCATACACTTAGGTGCATAATGATGTTAGGGAGCTCTGGTTCGAATTTCATCAAAATCAGAGTTAATTTGAAGGAATTATGGCATTTACAGTGTAATGGGTCAAATATCGGATCCGATTTAAGAGATTTGGATCCAGACGCCCATTTGGACTTTGGATCTGGACCAAATTACATGGATTTAACCCAGCTCCAGCCCACTTAAGTTTTGTAAAAACATTTTCTAAAAACCCCCTGCAGAAAGAGGCGCCCAGCAAATATTTTTATTTTAATCCTGTTTTTGTAAAATAGCCAAAAGAAGCCAAATCGTCAAAATGGAGAGGGGGCGCCCATTCCACCTTGTCTTTGTCTTGATTTTCGTGCCCTAGGGGCATGATTCTAGCTCCAGCCCCTTCTCCTCTTCCACCTCCTTCCATCTCCATTGAAGACATGGAGAAAAGCTTGAGAACCAAGCATTCTACCTTGTCTCCCTTTCAACTCTTTTCATTTCTTTATCTTCCATGTTGTTTAATCTCCATTGTTGCTGTGTTTTGCAGGTGCAACAGAGGTGGGAAGCATCTATTCTCGTGTGGAAGTGCGAAACACTCCAACGAGAAGGGCCGGCTCTACCTCCATCCGGTCTTCTACGCCCCCCGATCGAGAATCGGTTCACACTTCATCTTCGGTGGATTTCCAACGTGTTGCAGCTGTAGGACATGGTACCATGGTGTATTTTCAGCATCAACGAGGTCCCGAACGGTGCAAAGCCAAGCAAAGTCCGCTCTTCTCTTCATCCCCCCATTCTTCGGATCGGCCAAAAGGTAGGTCTTCTCACCCATTGCTTCTAGTTAAAACCTATCATGTGCGTGTGTAATATGTGGGTGTTTTTCTGTATTTTTGTCAGCCTTAGTGTAGCTTTTGTTTGTGCAAAAGCCAGCACGTAGGATGTTTAGGTGATTGGGTCATTTACTTTTAGGTTTTTCAATCCAACGTTGAGTATCCTTTGGGTGTGTGCGTATGCTGTGAGTTTCGGATCTGTGTGTCTATGGTTTCTTGTGTTTTCCAAGTTCATATATTGTGTTTAATCAAGTTTAGTATTTTAGTAGATGTGTAAATGTCATTGGATGTCTTAGGCGTTTTTAGATTTTGTGAAAGTGTCTAGCCGATTGTTGTTGTTCTGATTTTTAGGTAGGACGTCCAGCAGTTTGTCATTTGTTTTTGCTTGCTATTTTAATTTTAGTTTGTCAATCATTGTTAGGTTTTTATTAGATTTTTAATAGTGTAGAAGTTTAGTTCATGAATTTTGGTTTTGTTTATTGTTTAGTCGATTTGTAGGGTTTTGTTATAAGTCATTTTCTGTTTTGATTTAAGTTCCAGCATGTTAGTTGCTTAGTCTATATATTTTTAGTTTAATTAGTTAGTCATAATCGTGTATTGGCTTAGTTTAATTTAGGTTTGCCATTATCGTGTCTTAGTGATAGAATTGATGTAGTTTTGTTTCGTAGATTCATGTAATGCTTTGTTTAATTCATAGTATGTAATTTCGGTATATCTTAGCTTGTAAGGTTTGATTCATATAGGTTAAGAGTGTTTAGAGGTTGTATAGTATATTTAGATTTAGATAATTTCGTTTTACTCATGTGATATTTGTTTTAGCTAGGTCGTGTTTCATGTAAGTGTCTTCTTCTTCCACATAGGTAGGGCGGCCATTAAAGGTCCAGCAAGGTAATTAATTCTATTTGATAAGTCATTAAGTTTTAGGAAATTCTAATTTTTATTCATAAGTCTAGGTTTATTGTATGCATTTTAAGTAATTTAGAAGTAAAGTTGATCTTTGTGTAGTGTTAAATTAGTAGTATTTTAATTTCATAGGTTGGTTATTTATTTACCCTTGTAGTGTTTAGTGTATGATTTAATATAGCTAGATTAACCTTAGTATAGATTAGTTATTTATTTAGTTTGTATTTTAGTCAAGGGCAAAGTGGTATTTTAGACTAGAAAACGATTTTGGTAGAAGGCCAATCCCTCTAAAATCGTGAATTGCATTTAAAGAAATCTCTAATTGCTAGTCCAGTTTTCAATGATGTATTTTTCCAACAAGGAAACCCTTTGGGAGTCCAAAGGTTCTTTTAAAGAGGTTACACGACTTTTGGAAACTCTTTGGAATTCCAAAATTCCTTCCAAAAGCATTTACATGGATTTTGTGGAAGTTTTGAAACTCCAAATGCTCATTTAAAGCATCCCACAAAAATTGTGAGTGATGCTTTGGGAAGGATTTCTAAAAAGGGAGTTAATGTTTTTAGTGAACCAAGGAAAACGGATTTCAAAAGAGGCTGGACGATTTTTGAAGGTGATCTTTCTCAATGTGCAATTAAGGCAATTAAGAAGGGAGATAATCTTCATTCAAATTCATGGATTACATTTAAGGAAAATTCTATTGCCTAACCCAGCTCTAAATGAGTTACTTTTTCAAAGTTTGGAATTCCAAAGGTCATGCTAAATATGGCTACACGTTTTTGGAAAAGATTGGAAATTTAAAATGAGCATTTAAAGCTAATCCAAAAACGGGTTTGGTGTTTTGGGAAAGGTTTTCAAAAGAAGTTAATGCTTTTAATGAAAATGGGCTGGACGGTTTATGAAGTTAAGAACTTTCCCTAAGTGCAATTAAGGCAATAAAGAAGATGAGGAGTTGGCCCTTTTCCAAATTCGTGGATTCATATTTTGAAAGCCCTATTTATTAGTTCCTTATTTGGAATTAGCATTGATTAGATAGCCCTTAATTTAGGCATGTTTGTAATAATTTAGATTTTCTAAAATCGTGTATACTTATTTAGGTAGTTGCTAGTCTTAGTTTAGATTTAATGTAATAATTAATTTAGGTTGAATTTAGTGTTTTTAGGAACTAACCCTTAATTATTATAGCATTTAATCTTAGTCTAAACCCTAGTCGCCCCTAGCTTAGTCAAACCCCTAATTTGTCTTAACTAAACCCTAGTCGACCCTACCTTATCCCATCCGACCCTTGTCCACCATAGTAAACCCTAATCAACCCTTGTAAACCCTAGTCAACCGTAGTTAATATATCCTAACCATAGTTAGATATTTAACCCTAACCTTAGTTTAATTAACTAGTTAGCCCTAGTTTACCCCATGTAACTAACCTAGTTAGTTAGTTGAGCCGAACCTTAGTCAACACTTACCTAAACCTAGTTAGTTACCCTAATCACCCTCTTAACCCTAACCGACCTTTGTCAACCCATAGAAACCTTAGCCTACTTAACCCTAGTTAAAAGCCAACCTTAGGGTGGCGTGTAATCTAATGCCATATCCTTAACCGACCCCCTATTCTAAACCTTAACCGACCCTTAGTTAATCATAGTTAGTGCTTAACCCATAGTCAAACCCTATCCTAACCCTAGGTATTAACCCTACTTAGTTAGACCTAGTTAGATTAAAGCCTATTTAGTTAGTTAGTTAATATTAATCCACCCTAGTCATCTTAACCGACCCCTTAATTACCTTAGTAGACCATAGTAGACCGTAGTTAGAGAAATAACCCTAGATAGTTAGTTAATATAGTTAGTGTTTAATTTAGTTAGTAAGTAATTTTAGTTAGTTAGACTAACCGTAGGTTAGTAGTTGTTTTAGTTGGGTAGAATTAATATTAGAATAGATAGTTAATTTAGTTAGTGATATTAGATGTTATATATTAGGTTTAATTAGAGTTAAGATTAATTTAAATATCTTATTTAGAGTATTAGTGAGTTTAGGTTAGGTTAGTTCTTATATTTTGTAACTTAACTTAATTGTTATTCTTTGCTGTAGTTTAACAGTAGGTTAGGTTCAGTTAGGACTGTTTTTGTACGTGGTTCAATGTCCAAATGTCATTTATGGATTCAAAGAGATGAATAGTGCACTGAACCAAAACCCTAATTTTTACCCGATCGTGCACTAGCTAGTTCATGTGGATTTTTCATGATTTTTCTAAATATTATTTTTCTTTTTTCCACATTGGTGTGTTAACTGTCTGCAGACCAAATTTCAGCTCGATCTGAGTTGATTTGGTCTGGTTTTTAAGCGTATTATGAAAACAGCTTTTTCTGATTTTGGAATTTCGGGTCCTGCGATTTCTCAAATTATCCTGATTTTGAAACGCTTCGTTCTGGAGATCCAGAACGTATTATTCACTTCTGTAAAATGTGTCAGATTCTCGTATCTGTCTTTTACAGAATAGAAGTGATTTGACCAAATTTGAAATTCGTTTGACCCCTCAAACAGTCGTTTTGCGAAAAGCTGTCAGAATCCATTTTTGCCTTCTTTAGGGACAAAATAGTCTTTTACTTATTTGTCTGATTTCGTGTAGTTTTACTGTTTTCTAACATTGTAGTTAGTATATTAACAGTATTTAGAGTAATTAGAGTTGTTTAGTTTAGTTAGTTTACTTAGTTAGTATAATTTTAATTTTAGATATTTAAATTAACTGTAGTTTAATGTAGAAATAGTTTAGAATTAGTATTAGATTTAATTTAGATGATTTCTTGATTTAGTTACTGACTTTTTATTTTTATTATGTAGGTTGTTAAGTTAGAACAGGTTAACAGATGCAATTCAATTGTGATGTGCGACTGCACTTGATGTGAAAATACAGAAATTTCCCTGGAGACCTGCAGAAGACTTAGCCTCCGATTTTATTTTATTTTATTTTCATAGTTTAGAATGTTATTTAATGTAACTTGTAAACATTGACATAGTTGTAAACTTTGTTTTTATTAATAAAGTTTTATTTTGGAATTAATTTAGAAATATCCCGTTCCCTGTGGATTTGACCCGTACTCGCCACTTCGGTGGAAAGTCGGTTTTATATCTTTGGTTGACGATTTCCCATGTTCTTATTACAAAATATTGTTAAAAATATCACTCCCAAAAGTGCAACCACCTACCTTTTTACTTTTGGAAGATTAACACCACGATCGTGGTTGCTCAACAATGACAAAGCCGCACCTTTTTACTTCTGGAAGATTAACACCACGATAGTGGTTGCTCAGCAATGACAAAGCCGCACCGTGATCTTGATGTTAGTTTGGAAAAAGGAGAAGGCCTGTCTCCAGTGTGCTGTTGATTCTATAGATATCCGGAAGGAGGGTTGACTCCTTTTCTGAGGAAGATTCTCTTCTGTTGCAGGAGAAGGGCAATGGAGAGGTTGGAGATTGATATCCTTACTGTCGATCCCCTCCCCTTCGCCTTCTCCCGTGCGTCTGATTTTATAGAGAGAGGAAGGATCGAGAAGCAGACGACGGTTGGGCGTCGATATGGTTGAGATGGAGCGATCGTTGATCGAAGGGTGGAGGCATGATGGATGCCCATCGAACGGGGGATCGAGGCAGTGAGAGGCGTGCGATGGTGAAGGAGCATGTGAGGCCGTTGGAGATGGACGAAGGAAGGAGCAGGAGCTTCTCCAGTGGGTGATGGAGGGTTCGGGCAAGAAGGGGATGGTTCTGGAAGACCGAGAAGGAGGGGAAGCCCATGGGGGTTTCACACATGGGGTCGGCTGTGGCGGTTTTGAGAGTGGAAGAGAAGCTTCTAGAGATGGTGGTTTTCCAAAGGGGAGCCAGAGAGGGGAGAAGGCGAGAGTTAGGATTTTCAAAACCCTAACTCGACTCTTAAACATCGAACATAAGGTTTTCCACAAAAGGGCCTCTTTAAAAAGTTTTTTCTAAAACGGGTTTGCAATTTCCTTCATTTGATTTTTTTGTTCTTTTCTCGATATTTTCCATTTTTTCTATTTTTTTGGAAATAAAATCCTAAAGTTTTACTGGAAAACTGGTTTTTTGTGTTTTTCTCGAGAAATATTTACAAAAAAAGGTTTTCAAGGCTACTCGGAGGAAATTTCTCCAGAAAATAGGTTTGGACCCAAGTTTTGAGAAAATATTTGAGTTTTAAACCTCGAATCGAGAAATATAACACGATGGGTCCAAGCGGATACCGGACGAAGTGTTTGAGTCTTTCAAAAGTTATTTTGGTAATTTTGAGAGTCAATTGAATGACAATGCTCATATTTGGATTATGATATTGGATCCGGATCCAAAATCGAGTCAGATATATAAAATGAATTCAATTTCAGTAAAACTTTGAGAAATGTACTGGAATTTAGGTTTGAAAGTGACTCAATTGCTCAGAAAATGTAATCAGGGGCAAAAAAAGGGGATATTTAAAAGATTTTGAAAAATTTGGGGTATTCACAGATGCCCCTCTTTGCTACTAAGCCGGTAAAAAGCCGAGCTTAGTGGCAAAGATAACACTCCAAATTTTGAAAAAAATGCCCCAGTTAGCCAATCTGAACTGGGTGTGGAAGAATTATGGCTCTTCAGGCTTAAAGCCTTGTTCTGAATGGCTTGGGGGGACGAAATCCTCGACAATGATATGAATAAATGAAAAAAAATAAGAAAATCATGATGGGACTTGGGGTAAAGATCCCAGAAATGGTGAAAGATAAGAATTTTGATCAAGTCTCATGGGTGAGATCAGATCAGCCTTTTGGAATGACTCAGGTTTAGCCCTTAACCTGGATGGGACGAGGATATATCAAGATGATTCAGATGAGGAAAGGAATATAAGCAGACCTCGATGGGACACATTTTGAGAGAAATGCCTTGTGAGATGAAATTCAAGCATGATCCTTTCCTTGATGGATGTATAGAGCATGGATTCCTTTGTGGGGAACAACTATGATGGGATGGGAGGATTACCTCATCGAAACGAGGTTCAAGTTTAACCAAAAACCTGAATGGAAGGTACCTCTTGGAACGAGGTTCAGGCTTAACCCTTATCCTGAAAGGGGCGACCATACAAAATCCTTAGACGAGGAAACTGTGATGGGACAACAAATGCATCGCAAAAGCGAGATTCAGGTTTAACCCTTGATCTGAATGGGGGAAAATCGCATGGAGTTTTTAAATGAAGCAACTGTGGAGGGACTAGAAAGGATATCTAGCCGAAATGAGACTCAGGTTTAACCATAACCCGAATGGAAGGATATCACGTAGAGCGAGGTTCAGGCTTATCCCTTAACCTGAAAGGGCGACCATACAGAATCCTCGGGTGAAGAAACCATGATGGGACCTTCAGAGTTTGGACGAACAAATCCGAAGGGGTTTGCGAGAAGAGAAAAACAAGGGATTCCCTAAAGCTTGGAAAGGGGATGATCTGGGGCGTCTCATTGCTGAGACTAAATCAGCTTTCTAAAAACAAACGACCTCTCGCAGAAGGTTTTGGGTTATACATCGAGGAGCGAGGTAACAGGTTTAATCCTTAGCCTAAATGGATACAGAATCCTCGAAGAGCGAGAAAAACTGTGATGGGACCTCTAAACTTTGCACAACAAGTCAGAGAGGGGTTTGCAAAAGGATGAAAATGGGGGTCTCTAAAGCTTGAAAAAGGGGTTGTTCTTGGGCGCCTCTTTGTTTGAGACTGAAAATAGCTTTTGACAATAATAGGCTTTTTGCAAAAAGTTCAGGTTTAACCCTTATCCTGAGCGGGAATTGTATATGGTGGGACAGTGGGGAACAAAGGGAAGTGTGCAAATCTGAGAGGGCTCAGATCAGACGGAAGGAAAAGACTTTTCAGTCCTAAGGAGGGATGACGCCAGGATACGTCAAAACGAACATCAAGTTCACACTTCATTTTGGGATAATGAGAAAGTATTGCCAATAAGATGCCAAAAATTGTAGTTGATTTAAAATGATTAAATTTTGCATATATGTGAAGATATTACCTCTTTCTACCTAGAGTATTAGCTCCAATTGGGCTAACTCTGTAGCATCAAAAGTCAAATTCAAACTTTTGTTGCTGTTGAGCTTCTTTAAGGAAGATATCAATTTCCTTGATATGAAAAGAGAGGAAATATTCTTAGCTTCATAAAAGCAATTGAGTGAAAAGATATTGATAAAAGAATTTCACATAGATAAAGATGATTCCTGATAGTTTTGGGCAGTTTGATATCCTGGGCCTTTCCCATGATAATCTTTTTGCACTCTTTTGAGTCTTGGAGCTTTCTTGGGCTTTTACATCATCCTTCATTTTGGAGATGTCCTGACTTTTCTCTCTTTTTCGGGGAAGGGTACGTCACAACTCCTTCATCTTGGAGATGTTCTGATCCTTCTTTTTCTTTCTCAGGAATTAGGCAGATGATATTGGTTCATTGGTCAAAATTCTCTAGATGATAGCAGAAATCAAATATCTTTTAGGGTTTGTCAGTAGGTTCATCGCATCCGCCTTCATCTCGACGGTGATCCGAACTTTCCTATGAAGGATCCGTCACAAACTCTGTCATCTTGGAGATGTTTCAAATCTTCTTTGGCCCCGGGGGTCTACTCGCTTAATTCGCCTTCATCTTGACGACAATTGAGAGATCCCTTTTGCGGATATTTGATTGCAGCTTTGAAGGACTGAGGATATATATGGATTGGGTAGGTATTTTTTTGACTGCCCAGGATATTTCCACTGCCTTACTGCCGAAAAAAATGATCTTTAAGAACGTGCTATAGCTATGATCAATATCAATTCACTTATGGCCTTTCAACATCATTGAATTTTTCCTTTGCCGGTCATATCAAAGATTTTTCTTCGCCCTCTTGGTTAATCAACAAAAAAAGCTTGAATTTAGTTCTTATTTTGCAAAAGTCTTGCTCTTTTGGAAATAATACTAAAGGTAGTTTTGAGGTAATTCTTTTTATATGATGAAAACTTTGAGATCAATAATGACTTTTGATAGCAAATTGGCAAAGTATTCTAGAAATCCTTAATGAAAGAGATTACTTGATATCGAATTGATGCGTCCATGACAAAATTCTCCTCTCTTTTTCCCAAAAAGAGAGACTCAGGCTTAAGCCCTTACCTGAATGGGAAGTTGGAAATACTCCTCTCTTCCCCAAAGAGGAAGTGTTTGCAAAATGAAACTTTCGAAGAGAAATTAAGTTTTCGTCAAAACTCCCTATCTCTAGGCTTCTCTTATGGAAAGGCGACCGAAAAACAAAGTTGAGAAAGTATCACAGAGGAACGAGTCCAGCACACTCTCCCTAGAAGAGCGTCCTCTGTGAAGGGGTTGGCCAAAGATGAGAAAAATGGGGGCCACAAAAAGAAACGAGTTTCCGTCGAAGCTCTCCCTAAAAAAAAAGGGTTCTTTTGTGTAAAGTTGGTTGTTGTTTTGCAAACTGTTCGCGAAGAAAATGAGTCCCTTCAAACTCTCCCTCGAAGAGGGTTCTTGCAAACGAAAGATGGTTGCATGCAAAAGGAACGAGCTCCCTCGAACTCTCCCTAAAGAGGGTCCTTCGCAAGAGAAAAAGATTGATTTTTGAAAAAATTGTTAACCCGAAGACTGAAATTGAGAATTTAGAGCTTGAATTGTTGATGATTGGTTAGTACAAAGACTGAACGAGGAGAGCTAACTTGATCAGTCATCCAAACACTAGCACGAGCGCTAGATGTACCAGCATAAGCACTAAATTTTGAAAAATGCCCCAATACGAGCGCTGGGTTTTCGAAAAATGCACACCAGCATGAGCACTGGGTTTATGAATTTCACACCAGCACGAGCACTGGGTTTTTCAAAAGGAGAGTTGAAAATGAGACCGACATTCGAAGATACTTGAGAATTAAGCGAGAATGATTGCCGATGTTTCAGGATTATCCTTTATCCTGAAAGGGGAAGTTCAGGTTTTTGTCCCTTAACCTGAAAGGGAAAGTTCAAGTAGAACTTCGGTCCAAATACGAGCATTAGATCGATAGGGGACATTCAAGCCGGAACTTTTGAGAAAATAAGGATATAAAAAAGCGAAAATCCAAGTCGGAACTCGGTTTTTCAAATATAAGAAATGAGTGAGAATCGAGTTTTGAGGACTCAAATTCTCAACACCACGATTTTCCCAACACGAGCATTGAATTCAAAAGGAAGTTCAAGTCGAAACTTGAGACTTCAGAAATAAGAATATACAAAGAGAAAAATCCGAGTCGGAATCCGGTTTTTAAACATAAGAAATGAGTGAGAATTGAGTTTGAAAACTTGAATTCTCGACACAACGATCTGTCCAACATGATCATTGGATTCAAAAGGAAGTTCAAGTCAGAACTTGAGACTTCAGAAATAAGAATACACAAAGAGAAAAATCTGAGTCAGAACCTGGTTTTTAAACATAAGAAATAAGTGAGAATTGAGTTTGAAAACTCGAATTCTCGACACAACGATCTGTCCAACACGAGCATTGGATTCAAAAGGAAGTTCAAGTCGAAACTTGAAGCTTCAGACGAAAATAAAAGGGGAAACCCGAGCCGGAACCCGGATTTAAGAAAAATAATGATAAAATGGAAAATCAAATCCTGAGTCGGAACTCAGATGGGAAAGAAACGATTCCAACCCGGGAGTCGGAACTTGAAGGATTGACAAAAGCATGAATAGATTTCGACGATGAAGATGAGAGATTCGTTCGAGATCCTTGACCCAAGGTGGCCTAAGATCCGAATTTATCTATGATGGCTTCAGGATTTTCCCCTATCCTGAGGGAGTATAGAACAAAATTTGATGTGAATTGAAGAATTTATGGGAAATAATTCAGGTTTATCCCCTAACCTGAAGAAGAATAAAATTTATAAAAATGGAGAAGAATTTAAAGAAATTTATCAAAAATTTATTTTGGAAAAGAATTTTCACGGGTAGCAGTGGTGCTCCTATGAGAGGTATCAGGATTATCCCTTATTCTCAATGGGAACACCTCGGACAACGAGGGTCCTGTTTTTCCCTTAACCTGAAGGGAAAATGAATAAAAGAATACCTCATGGGAAAGAGGCATTAGGTTTATCCCTTAGCCTGAAAGGGTTTAAAGAGGAAAAGATCAATAAAATAAAATTGATAAAACTTGAAAAAATTTGACAAAATTGATAAACTTAACAATAATTTGATGAAAACTTGATAGAATTGGAGAATGAAACAAATGCAATTAATAAAGATAACCAAGTTAATCGAGAAATTGATAAAATTTTTAGAAAAAGATTCGTCTGATCCTACCTACATATGATGAAGGAAAATGAGTATAGATCAAAAATAAAAATGCCCCAGTATTAGGGAGAAGAATGTGAGAATTTAATAGAAGATTATTACTTTATTGAAAGACTTTTGAAGAGTACAAAAGGCTATGATGAACAATTCAAGTGCAAAATCTCTTCAAGTGTAAAGCATTAATAGGATCTCGCAGTTCCACTCCCTCTGCATTGATCAGGCGATAGGAATTACGGGGCAGCGCTTCCTTAACCACATAGGGGCCTTCCCAATTGGGTGACCATTTGCCTTTTGACCGATGCTTGAGATGAGTTGTCGATCTTAGCACAAGATCATTGACTCGGAATCTTCTCTCAATAACTTATTTGGCGTAGTGTCGAGCTATCCTCTGACGATAGGCTTGAGCATGCTCTGCTGCTTTGAGCCTTTTCTCATCTAACAGATCAAGTTGTACCAACCTCTGCTGTTGATATTGATCAAGCGGAAGTTCGACGAGCGATGCGAACTTGAGGGCAGGCTTCTGAATGTGGAGAGGCAGTACTACCTCGGTCCCGTAGACAAGCTCTGAAGGAGTGGCATTGGTTGGGGTCCGAATGGTGGTTCGGTACGCCCAGAGTGCATCGTGCATCTTTTCGTGTCAATCGTGACCCGTCTCCACAGTTCTTTCTAGAATGCGGATCAAAATTTTGTTGGTGGCCTCAGCCTGGACATTTCCTTGAGGATAGTAAGGAGCTGAGAAGTGGTGATGAATCCTGAACTTCGAGCAGAAAGTCTTCATCCTCTCAATCTTGAAGTGACTGCCATTATCTGACACAATATCATGTGGGACGCCAAAGCGACAAAGAAGATTTTTGTGAATAAAAGAAACCACATGTTGGCCTTCCACTGTCCGCAGAGTGACAACTTCGACCCATTTGGTGAAGTATTCTATGGCTGTGAGGAAATATCGGTGGCCACTAGAAGCCAAAGGAGTGATTGGGCCGACCACGTCGAAGGCCCACATTGAAAAAGGCCAAGGAGAGACTGCGGACTGCAAGTATGTGGCTGGCGCATGAATGGAAGGTGCGTGCATTTGACATTTGACGCACTTTCTTACAAATCGATGGCAATCTTGCTGCATGGTCTTCCAATAATACCCTGCCCGAATAATTTGCTTGACGAGTGTTTGGTAGCCGACGTGACCACCACAAATTCCCTTGTGTGCCTCTTGGACAACTTCTAGGGCTTCATTCTTATCTAAGCATCTGGCATACTCAGAACTGAACCCACGACGGTAGAGGGTATTGGCAAGGATGAAATAACGGGCTGACATGCGTTGAATTGCTTGTTGCTCCTTTCTTGGCATTTCCGATGGGAATTCACTGATTTCGATGAAGTTTTTAATGTCTTGGTACCAAGGCTTCTCTTTCTGAGTGGCTTGGTTTACTTGCTCAGCTGGAATGTAGGCAGGTTGATCAAGTCTACCGATCTAGAAGGAGCGACATGATTCACTGTCTTTAAACGACAGGATGGAGCCCAGACAGGCTAGGCCATCTGCTATGTGGTTGTATTACCTCTTGACATGGTTGAGCTGAAATTCTTCAAAGTTGCCTATGAGAGCTAAGGCAATCTTCTGATAAGGGATCAATTTTGAATCCTTGACTTGCCATTCAACATTGACTTGACTGACAACAAGCAATGAGTCACCGAAGGCATGTACTCTCTTGACACCAAAGTCTTGCAGAATTTGGAGGCCTTGTATTAGAGCTTCATACTCGGCCATATTGTGAGTACATTGGAAGTTGAGCTTGAGGGAGTAAGAGAGCATCTCCTTTTCAGGAGTGATTAGCAATATCCCAATCCCTACACCGGACATATTCCTGGCTCCATCAAAGAATATAGTCCAAATTGGGGACTCCTGAATATTGCAGATGCGATAGTCAGGGAAATCATCTTCTACTTTGATCTCTTCTGTCAACAGGAAATCTGCCAATTGATCTGTGATGGACTGACCCTTGACTGACTTCTGAAAAACATATTCCAAATCGTACTGCATTAAGAAGACTTGTCATTTCGCAATTCGTCCAGTAAGAAAAAGTTTTTCAAGAATATACTTGAGAGGATTAAGTCTTGACAGAATTTTGATTTCTGATGCCAACAGATAATGTCTAAGCTTTTGACACATCCATACTAAGGCTAGACATGTCTTTTCCATCTGAGAGTATCTTTTCTCATAATCGATGAAGGTCTTGCTGATGTAGTAGATGGCATGCTCTATCCGACTGCCTTCGTCATAATGCGCAAGAAATCCGCCACAAGCATTATGGTTGATGGAAATATACAAGAGAAGCGGCTTTCCAAGTTCTGGTGGCTTCAGAACTGGTGGGTTGAGGAGATACTGCTTGGTGCGCTCAAATGAGAGCTGACATTCTGATCCCCACTCAAATTTCACTTCTTTTCTCAACAAGTGATTGAAGGGCTCGCATCTCATAGCCAAATTTGAGATGAAACGTCGAATAGACTGAATGCGACCCTGAAGGCTTCGCATCTCTTTAAGATTGGTGGGAGGTGGCATATCAATCATCGCCTTTGCCTTGGCAGGATCCACTTCTATGCCTTTCTTGCTGATCATATAGCCAAGTAGTTTGTCTGACTCCACTCCTAAGACGTATTTCTGTGGAATGAGTCTCAGCTTGTAGAGAATAAGTCTTTTAAAGACTTGGCCGAGAGCATCAAGATGATCCTCTCCTTCTTTTGACTTGACCAAGATGTCATCCACATAAGCATCCATATTTTTTTGCATCTGGTCATGAAAGATAACTGTCATTGCTTTCTGATAGGTCGCCCCAACATTCTTGAGCCCAAACGACATGATTGTGTAGCAAAATGTGCCCCAAGGCGTGGTGAAGGAAGTTTTGGATTGGTCACGGATGGCCAATTTGATCTGATTGTAGCCTGAGTATCCATCCATAAAGGAAAACAAGACATGGCCTGTTGTGCTATCGATCAAAAGATCAATGTTGGGGAGTAGATAATCATCCTTCGGAGTTGCTTTGTTTAAATCCCTAAAATCAATACAGATCTGGACTTTGCCATTCTTTTTGGGAACTGCCACGATGTTCGCCAACCAATCTGGGTATTCGATAGTCCGAACGAATCCTGCCTTTAACAACTCTTCAAGTCCTTCTTTAACTTGCGGTGCCACTCTAGGATCCATTTTTCTTAGTTTCTACTTGATTGGCTTGCAATCCGGCTTCAGCACAAGGCGATGTTCGACCAACTTGGGATCTAAGCCTGGCATATCCTCATAAGTCCAAGCAAAGACTTCCTGATGCTGTTTGAGGAAAAGGATGAGCCTTTCCTTCTCATCTGAACTCAGACTGGAACCAATTTTGAGGATTTTCAGATCATCTTCTGAACCGATGTTGACATCCTCTGTTGGATCTTGAACAAAATGTGATGGTTTATCCTGCTTCTGAATGCTGGCAAATCCTGAATCGCTGAATCAAACTCTGCTAATTCCTCGATCTGCCTTGTCACTTTGCTGACTTCTGCCCCTGCCTTTGCCTTGTAGATCCTGGCCGGTTTAGAAAAAAAGTTGGTATTGATAACGAGCTTTTTGAGCGATTTAGGAGCCATAATGTTGGCAATTCTGTAAGCGCAAAGAAGGTTTTTTTTTTTTGAGAAAGGACAAAAGTTTTTGAAAGTAGCCTTTTGTACAATAATAAAGAATGACAATCATAGCAAAGGATATAAACAAAGAATTTGTGTACACCAAGATGAATAGGGTAAACAAAACTTTCATTGATTAAGTAACTTTGATATTTACAAATGATTGCTTAGAGGAAAAAAAGAAACTGGGGCGGATCTTTGCCCTTTACAAGATGACATTTGAAAAAGGAAAGAGAAAAGCAGAAAACACTGGCATTGTCTTTTTTACTGAGCTCCTTTGACGAAGGTGGTCTTCTTGCCGGATGATTGACCTATGAAACCCAAGCTTGTATCCTCGACATGCCGAGTGGCAACGATCGGCTCCAGAATGCCGTCTTCATTGCTGCCCAGGCCCCTGAAGGGCTGATAACTGTGTTTAATCAGAAGATCAAACCCTCTCTTAGCTTTTGAGAACTGAGGGAAAAGAGGGTGATCCTGAAAGGAAGTGCAGTCGATGTGCCCACCTAGCTTGAAGAAGTGAGGCCCCTGCCACTGGGTTACTGTCATCATGCTTTCTGTTGGCTGGACCTCTTTTAGCTTTAACATGTCCAGACTTTCACTCAGATTGATTTCATCGACTTCCCTGATGCTAGGGATGTGGGCAGTGAAAGTAGGATGGAGAATCATTGGCTGCGTGAGTCGCTCTTCCGGATCCTCTCCTAGGACCGTGGTGATTATGCCTCCCTTCGACCATTTGATACACTGGTGCAAGGTTGATGGAACAACATTGGCGTTGTGGATCCAAGTGCGTCCAAGCAACAGATTGTACGTGGGTGGCACATTCACTACGTGAAAGAGCACGGTGTGCACCGAATAATTGATGAAGATTTCGAGAAATATCTTCCCCTTGGCTGTCTGCCCATGGTTGTCAAAACCGTAGATCGTGATCGAATCTGGGGTATACTCCTCTTCTTTCAGTCCCAAAGCCTTGGTCGTCATCTCAAGACAGATATTGAGGCTGCTGCCTCCATCAACTAACACATGAGGGACTGTCATGCCCCTGGTTCGCACCACTATATAGAGAGTGTTATTGAGAAATGAATGAGGTTTTGGCAAATCCTCGTCTGAAAATGTGATTGGTGCATTTGTCATGGCCTGATTGACGATTTGAGCCATGTCTTGCGGTGTTGTGCTAGGCTTGACCTTAATCTTTCTGAGAAGATCTTCTAGCACTTGCTGGTGTTCGGGCGAAGCATGGGTCAGATCCAGGATAGAAATGTTGGATAGAGCAGTGATTGGCTTCTGAACTGACCCTGAAGCCTCTTCTTTCTTCGAAGCTGCCTTGACGAAGCGCTTCGAAATTCTGAGAACTATCTTGGCAATATCTGACATTGGTTCTTTGGTTGTTTTTTTGTGAAATGCAGTAATATCCACCCTCTTGGCGGAAGACTGTGCTTGGCGAAGGACCAGGACCTGATGCTGATCCTGAATGTCCTGACTAGAACATGGTTGAATGTTATCTTGAAGAGCGAATGTCTGCTCCGTGATGACTGAAGTTGAATGCTTGGGAAAGGGCTTGGACAAGATTTCCGGTTGTTCTTCCTCATCCTCGATCAATAAATTTTTGTCAATGCAGTCTTGGATGATGTTCTTAAGAACAAAGCAATGCTCGATATCATGTCCAACAGTCCGGTGGAACATGCAAAACTTGTCAGTCCATTTCCCATAGCAACGGGAGGATCTGCCACCTTGGGGAGTTTGATCATTCCCTTTGACATCGTATATTCTAAGATGTCTTCGCGGGATTGCTCTAGGGCTGTGAACTCTCGGTCATAACTCCAACCCTCGTGTTTTGGCTTTTCTGGCTGTTTCGCTTCTGGCTGCGGTGCTGACTGAACAGGCTGTGGCTTGACAAATTTTCCTTTTTGAGTTGCCGAGTTTGTCCTTTCTACCCTGGAATGCCCGACATTTTTGTTACGATTTTTCTTGCTCTTCTTACTGTTAGAGCCACTGCCATGATCTGAGAACTTTGTAGAATAGGCGACGTGCGCCTTCTTCTGATCAGGATTTCCTCTGACAAAAGGATATCCTTCGTACAGACCATTGTCCAAGCCAGTCTCGAGCCATTCGGCTCTCTCAATTAGTTTAATGAATGATTTGGCGGGCGATGTAGAAATGAGGTTCCTCAGGGGCTGGGCAAAGTTATTCAAAATGATTTGTAAGGCGTGCTCCTCTGGGATGGGAACCTTCATTCTGTTACAGGTGCTTCTCCACCTGTGGATGAATTCGCTAGCCTTCTCATTCTCGCTCTGCTTCAGATTGTACAGATGATTGAGGGTTGGTGAGGCTTCAACATTGAACATGAAGCGCTCAACGAACAAGTTAACAACTTTACCAAACTCTCGTAATTCGATAGGATTAATGTGGTCTGCATACCACCCGATTGCTACATCCTCTAGGCTGCGAGGAAAGCAAATGAATAACGCTCGGTTGTCTTTCCTGAAAGGGCCACACTCAGCATAGAAAGTGGCCAAATGAGCCTTAGGGTTGCTTGTTCCGTCGAACTTAAGGAACTTGCGAGGGAAATTTTCCATATTGTCATCCCCATCCAGGCCATGGTAAAAATCTTCACCGGAGTAGGTCTGCTTGCCTTTGCTTTTGGCCTGAATATCCTTGATGGCCTGATTCATTTTTTTCATCTGCTCTTGCATTGGATCATTAGCTGGAATGGGCTTGTTTATTGATTCGGGTTCTGCAGTAGTCTTTACAAACTACGGCGGAGGATTCTAATCATAAACAAACTGTTCTTCCTCTTCTGATTCCTCTTCAACTGATTTTGTTTCTTCAGAAGTGGTGTCAGGCTGGACTTTCTTTTTGATGATCTTGACTAGTTTTTTCACAGCTTTCTTCTTTGGTTTGCTTTTCGGAGCAACCTCCTTCTGACTGGCCTCAACCTGTTCTGACATCATTCTGGTCATCATTCTCTTGAATAGGTTGTACATGGCGGGGTCTATGTCATCGGTTTGGTTCTGATTCTGCCCTCTGATTGACTTAGGAGAGTTTGTTGCCTCGGCATCGTTGTTGCTGTGCTGAGGGGCAGTCTCCTTTCCGACTCTGGTTTGAACCATCTTGCAAATGTCAGCGATTTCTGCAGAGGTAAAGGAATGATTAGAGCTTAGAGGAATTTTTGAAAATGCGACCCTTTGGGAAAAAGACATGAAAGAAGGAATTGATAGACAATTTAGACAAGTTATCCCATCACCAGGGATCGGGTCATCACAAATTTTGCGATAATTGTGTCACCATTTTGCGGCAACAAAAATGCGCCTTATGACCTAGGCGAGGTCGTCCATCCTGATGAGAGATAATCGAAGAAGAATAAAAAAGAAGTTTCATCACTAAGGATGAGGTTATCATGTTGATCGTGACTATATAAAAATAAAATTTTGGCCATAAAGAGCTTTTTATCAAAACAAAAGTTGCAATTTTATTGATGACAAAATTTAAATACAGAGAGAAGGTGGGCAGACAGTTTGCCACCATTCTCGATATTCCGAAGATACATTAGGACCAGGAAATATAGACAAAGGAATGAAGGAGTCCCAAGTGTACTTGGTTACATGGTATGCCCCAGACCACTGATCCGACTGCAGATCGAACTCTGGCATGCGGCCTATCGGGAAGCGAGTGTTGACACGAATCTGCCACTGCGAGAATTGTCTGAGACACCTCTCTAGCTGATAGTCGACGCAGAAGAAGGAGCCAAGCAATCTGTAACGCTTGCTACGAGCATAAGTGTAGCAAGGAACTGATTCTCGTCTGTCAAAATAGTCCCAGGGGATCTCTTCCTGGTGCAGACTCTCGATCAAGGCTCGACACTGAATGGCGGACTTCAGCTTCTTGCTGTTGAACCTGAAGGAACTGGCTTTTGATGACACATGTCGCAGGAACCACGACTGCAAGGCATACGTGCATCCTTCCACCAAAATAGTCTCTCCGAGGGTGAAACGAGCTAAGCCTCTGTAGAGAAAAGCTAGAGCTGCCAAGGATACTGAAAGTTGACGGGTTTGTTTGCTTCCCCATCTTCGAAAGAGTTGGGCGACTCTGACATTGATTAAATTCTGGCCATCCTGAAAGAACGCTAGTCCCACTGTGCATAGGACCATGGCATGCTGGATTCTTTCTTTCGCTGCTCGAGACAAGGTGTCAACTTCCTCGTAGGCCCCATACTTGCGATAGAGTTCGAACAGGTCGATGAACTGACTCTCGTTGATCTCCGTGAGAGGCCAAGATCTGCTCCCTGTAGCTCTGGCCAATGCTTCTCGAACATCTATCCCCTTGACGTTGATCAAGAACTGTTGCTCAACTGGGTCGTCTGGCTGACCAGCTGGCTCTGGTAATCCCACGATGTCGCTGAATTCGTCCATTAGCAGAGTCATTTCTCTCCATGGAAACCAGAACGTACAGGTATGTGGATTCCACCATTCTGTCATAGCTTGAATCAGACTATCGTTGATGGTTCGCTTGCCCACTGCCGATGCCATCTCCAATCCACAGTCATCCAAGTGGTCTGGGAACATATGCGAGAAGGTGGCGAACCAGGAATAATACCATCGAGGGAAGAAGGAACGAGACTGGATGACCCGATGATCTGGGGTTTCATCCCTTATTTGATAGAAGATGTGATTCCTGGGAAAGATAACATCGAGAGATTCAGATGCCATCGGAATGATACTGAGGCAAAAGAGGAAGAGGATTAGAATGCAGAACTTACGGACAGATTTTGATGAAAGAAGAGGATAGACACAAATCTTGGAAATTTTTGAAAGATCAAGGGACTTAGGAAAAGACTTTCCGGGGTTTTTAAGAAAATTTTGACACAAAAGAGAAAAGAATGTAGGTAAAGAAAAAGTATATATATGGGGTTTTTGAAAATAAAGGGAAATTTTGAGTAATACACCCAGGGTTTTGAAGAAGGTTTGATATATACAGGAGAATACAAGGAAATATTACATAATCATAGCTGCACAAACAAAGATGCGCACACAGCACTCCCTAAAGGCTGACTCTAAATGCAATATTTGAAATGGCTTGTAGGACCCTAATCCTAACTCTATGGTTCAGATCATCTGATTCCAATCAAGGTATGCCGATATACACAAGCCAAAGCTCGAAATACGTGGCATATAAGATATCTCTCCGGTTCTAAGGTAAAGGTTTCCCAACATCCTTGAGCACCTACCGATATACCTCGGACTATGGCCCTTAGGTACGTGGTAGGGGGGGCGTGAACCCAAATAAGTGGTCCAGTTGTGAGGCTCTCTCCGGAACTATGGTTCAGTGAGACAGCCCAGCAATGTGAAGACTGGGACAATATAGGTAGGGATGTTTTCAAAACATGATTAACATGCAGATAAAACCTGAAAGCTCTAATGCAAGTCCTAAAGAGATAGATTTAAATGAAAAGAAGCATACACTTGCATACATTTTTTACATTCAATCCCTAAAATTGAGGAGAGTTGTATTTAAAACGTACGTCTAATGTGAACATGGAATAATCTCCTCAATATGATCCTACCAAACCATACTTAGATCCTATATGCAATAATGTCAGCTTAAGACAGAGTCTAGGCTCCTAAGGTTTGCATGGAAATGAAGTTGACATAGAAGAATAAAGACTTAGATAATATCAAAGCAAAGCAAAGGCACAATTCGACCAGACGGAGACAGGTCCCATCACGGTCGCCAAAATCTGTGATCATCACAAAATTTTTCCTCTCTTGTGGTTTCTCTCTCTTCCTTCTCTTTTCCTTTTCTAACCTCTATTTCCTCCTTTTTGAAGGGAGAGTGTTATCATCGCAAAATTTTTACTTTTTTCGAGTCAAACTGACCTTTGAAAAAGATTTTGAAAATAACTCGACTCCGTTTTAAAATGCGGGAAAATTCCATAGAATGGGACTCGCCTGTCGGTACGAGGTTCAATCGTTCCTGCCACCTTTAACAGGGGTAATTGAACCAAGGATCAATCTTATGCTCTACTCTATTCAACTTGTCTAAATCATATTCTAATTTCTAAATGCACATAGAATCAGGCATGTGCTATGAATTTTCAGAAAATGCACATTTGAAAACATGATGTTTGATTTGAATGATTGAAATATTTAGAAAATGTAAATCTTGGAAATGATATCACATGAAAAATCGTGAATTGGGATTTGAAATGTACTTCTGAGAGAAGTAAAAATCGATTTTGAGGAATCCTTGACATTTGGTGCAAATCGATTCTGAGAAACTTGGTTTCTCTGAATTCAAACTTTGATATTGAAATTCTAACTTAGAAAATTTGAATTTGGAACTTGGGAAATACTTGAAATATCATTGGCAAATCCATATTTTGAGAAAATCGATTTTTCAATAAGACTTAGAAAAATTTTGATTTTTCTAACTTCAAACTTTGAAATTGACTGCATAACTTGGAAAATTGAATTTATGAACTTGAGAAACACTTGAAATATTCTTTTAAATTCAATGCTTTTGGGAAAATCGATTTTGCTATAAGACTTAGGAGATTTTGAGGAATTCAATTTCCTTGACTTAGAATTTGAATTGGAATTGGCAAATGCATGAAATGAATGAATATGAATTTGAGGAATTGAGAAATACTTTTTGTATTTTTGAGAAATGCAGTGCATTTTGAAGTTAGCCTAAGAGTGTAGGCTGAATGTGGCTAATGTGAAGATCATAAATCTAGGTATCATTCGTATTCTGGCTATGGCCATAAATACGAATTCCACCAAGTTTATAAACTTCATAGAAGCTAGTGCATGTGCCATTCGTGTAGACCATAGTGAGTTTGAATATGCATGAATCATCATCCACCACACATTAACATTATTTAAAAAAAATAAACTATATGCAATGCTGCCTAAGCTAAGCAGGAAATGTAAATTCTTATTCCAAAGTTTAATTTAGTTTACATCACTATTGAAATTTAAATATATGAAATTAAAGAAACTAAAGTCTTCAATGTACCTGCAAAACTAAAAAACTTGTTAGTAAATATATGTTGGCTTTTCTAGATTTATCCAGCAATATCAGGAAATTATTGGATTTTGCTAGATATAAGCCTTTTTGCCATGATTCCCTTAAATCAAAATGATGAAATATGAAATAAAATTGAATAAATAAGGAAGATAAGATATGAAATTTCGAAATTGGGGTCAAAATGACCAAAATACCCCTAATAACAAGACTATGGCCTTGAAATTAGGGTTTTTAGAAAGATATTTTGATAAAATGCAAGTTTTGAAATTTGAATGGAATAAACTAAGCTAAATATGATATGACATGCTTAAATATGTGAAAATTAGGGTTAGGGATTTCGAAATTGAGGTCAAATGACCAAATTACCCCTGATAGCAAGACTATGGCCTTGAAATCAGGGTTTTTTGAAATAGATTTTGGTAAAAATTTGGGTTTTATGACCTAAATGAAATCAAATAACTACAAAATTAAACCTAAAGTATCCTAAGATGCTTATGAACATAATAAAACCCTAAAACTATATGCTTATGCACGAAAATCCAATAATATCACAAAAAATATGATTTCAATAGTGTTTTTGGATCTTTCAGGTATCCTGTTTTGCAATTTTATTAATTCAGACATCAAATGGATTCTAAAATCCATAAAAATTGGTACCTTCACTTGTTATAACCCTAGTTTTGACTTAGAATTATAAAAATAGTTTTTTTGACATTAAATTAATCTGAAAATTGCATTAAACCCTAAAAATATGCTATTTTTGACCTAATTCACCAACCAGTTTCAGTCCAAGACCCGAACCAGGGGTCAAACCTCCATGAAAATCTATGAAATTTTACAGAGACTAACTAAGAAGGAAAACAGAGATTTCCCAATTTACATATCGGAAAAATCATCTTCGGTTAGGGAGAAACCCTTCCGGCAATCTGAGCTAAAATATATCACTTTTAACAGGGATTAAAACAGCTGTTTCAGATTGAAAATACAAACATAAATAGCAAACCTAAACAAAAATCTCTGAAATTTTAATAGTAAACAGTAGATAAAAAAATAGCAATACTCAATTTTTACAGATCATAAATCGGATCTGTGGTTTGGGATTTATGACTAACACAAGTCTGATTAGGGTTTTGGTAAACCCTAACGAGTTTTAAATTGAAAATCAGATTCTCTGAAAGGGGAAAAATACTAAACAGTGATCAAAAAATCTGAAAATTTTACATCAGACAGATCTACTCAATGTAAATCCATATCACTTTATATATCTAAAATCGGATATAAGATGAGAGAAATATCATAACAGCAAGTAACCTTCTTGATTTTAACCACGATTTTAAAGCTTTAAAAACCCGATTTGATGTCTGATTTTTTTGACAGCGTTCCCGAGATCCAAAACCTCTGATTTTTCTACAGTAACTCAATAACTCATGCATGCATTACATATAAAAAAATCATAAATAAACAATGAGTACTTCAATCCGAAATAACATTATCTTTACTGTTCTAAACCTAAAACACACAGAAATTTAAGAAACTTGAAAAACCATGCATTAATTAATGTAAATCAATAAAATAAACCATAAAACAGTAAATAAAAATTATTTCTATGCTATATAACGTAAAACAAACATGAATAAACATAAAAAATAAAATAAAATCAGGGAATCAATGGCTGGAATTCAATATTACCTTTAAAACATAGATTTAACCCATGAAAAGGGTAAATCATGTATTTTATTGGTTAATAATGTAAAGAATCATGATTAAATCACTTTTAACGGATTAAAATCCCTGTAAATCACATAAAACAGGTTTAGATCACCTTCTTGGATCGTTCTTGCTGATTCTTGATGGTTCTTGAGGTTAAATCATGATTGATCTTCCATGAGGAGGGGTATCCAAGCCTAGATCTAGGTTTAGAACATTAAAATCATTAAATAAAATATGAAAAAGCAAAGGAATTCATACCTTGGAGTTGCAAAAATGGAGGAAGGGCTGGAGAGGAGAGAGAAGCTCCAAGAATTGAAGGTAAGTGAATAGTAAAAATCGTCCCCCCTATGCTCCCTTTTATAATAAAAAAATTAGGTTTAGTCTTGGATTTTCAAATTACTTTTTTGCCCTTTTTAAAACCTATCCAAAGTCATTAGGGGGGGGGGGGGGGGGCGATTTTTTTAGAGACTCCTAATCCTAATTAACACCTAATGACACCCCTAATTAACCCTAGAGACTCCAAATGTGGTGCCACTTGGCACTTTCCACATTTGATTTTTAAAATCTTAACTAAAACCTTTAAAAACAATAGTTTGAAATCAAGTTTTTAAAAATGGGTTTTCAAAATGAATTTTGACTCTTCTAAATTTCTAAAACTAACCAAGACAATAACTTGACCTAGTTTATCCCTGACTTACTCGAATATGGCGCCACCCCGAGTGGGCCCTACTTGAGTTTTTCAAAAAGCGATTTTAAAACTTGAAATTGAAGGAGTTTTCAAAAGGATTTTCAAAGACAAACTTCAAAGTTATAATTTTTGAAATGGCATAGGGTCCTAACTAGGTTAGAACTCCTCTGGATATGGTGCCAACTGAGTGGGCCCACATCGAATTTTGAAGAATTTTGAAATAAACACTGAAAATGGCTTTGAAAAGGGGTTAAAATCGATATTTGAAATTCAAGATCTTTGAAAATAGGGTCTCAAGCGAACTGGAACTCCGAGTTAGAGTCCTGAACTCTTAGGACTCTGAGATCTTAGATTTTAAAAGCCAAATGAAAGAATTTTCGAAAGATTTTATCAAGAAATGATGAAATAAGTTAGAAAACACAGTCAGGGTTAGACTCCTAACTCGACCGAACTCTAAAATAGAGTTTTGAACTAACTAGACTCTGTAAAATGGCCTAAATTTTGAAAATAATCGAAAAATACTGAAAATAGAAGTAAAACAGACTTGAAAACAGACTCCTGACTGGATTAGGACTCTGGGACAGAGTCCTGATCGGACTGAAACTTTCAAAACTTTGAGAAATTTGATGAATAGAGGAATTCAGAAGCGACACCACCTCAATGGGTCTCATCTGTGAATTGAAATCGATTAAAATTTGAATTTGAAATGAATCCAGATTGTTTTCTTGAGAAAATATTTCGAAATATAAAGTCCTGGGGTTGGAAAATGACAAAGTATTGAATAAAAACCCAGGTTTTGAAATTGATTTTGAAATAAAAGCTTTAAAATTCAAATCTGGATTGAATGTTTTGAAATAGGAGTGCTGGATCTCGAAAATGAGATGCAATGACATGCAATGCTATGCAATGCGATGGAATGATATGCAGAATACATGCAATGATATGCAATGATCTGTAATGACCTATGAAATGGACAAACACTGGATGAGGGTGAAAATTTGGGGTGTTTACAGAGATAAATAAAAGATAGAAAAGAAAGAGAGAAGAGAAGAGAAAAGAAAAGAAAAGAGAGAAAGAGGAACTCTTTTACGGGGTCTCACTTGACCTTAATTTGAAAATATTTAGCAAATTACTCGCTTTCGTTTTTGAAATTTATTGCGGAAAAAATGGAGAGACGGGATTCGCTCGTCGGTACGAGGTTCGACCGTTCCTGGTGCCTTTACCAGGGGTAATCGAACCAAGGATCGAATTTATGCCTTTTTGCTTTGCCTAAATATTATCTAAGAATTTATTCTAAAGATCTAAATGCACAAAGAATCATGCTTATGCAATGCAAGGATGTATGCTCTTTTTTAAAGATGTTTTAAAAATTTCCAAGCATTCTGAGACGAACTTCATAATGGAGTGAAGAAATGGTTGAATCTAACTTAGAACTTGAGATAGATCAGAGAAGTTCTAAGTCTTTGAAATAATCGAAGTTGGGAAAATAAATCTTGATTTTGAAAAGAAAGATTTGAAGATGAGAGATAAAGAAATGAGGCTTCAAAGTCAAGAAATGGACTTTGAAATTGAATTTGAGTTTTTAAACTTGGATTTAGGGAAGGAAATGAATACTTGAAATGGAATTGAATTTCAAATTTTAAAGTTTGAAATCAGGATGGATCTGAGAAATCCAAAATAGAAATGAATTTTTAAGAAATCTAGATGTGATCTGTAAATGAATTTAGATTTAAAATCTGGAAATGAAATGGAACTGGATTTGAAAGTTGGAATTGGGAATGGGTTTTGGATCTTAAAAATGGGTTTAGGATCTGAAGTCTGAGATCCAAAATAAAGTTGGACTCTGGATCCTAAGATGGATTTTGGATCTGAAGATGGGTTTAGGATCTGAAATCTGAGATCCAAGTAGAATTGGGTTCTGGATCCTAAGATGGATTTTGGATGTGAAGTCTGAGATCCAAAAGTGGAACTGGATTCTAGATCCTAAAGTGGAATTGGATCTGAAGTCTGAGATCCAAGGTGAAATTGGGTTCGAGATCCTAGAATGGATTTTGGATCTATAATCTCAGATCCAAAGAATGGAGATTTATACTTGGAAATCTGGATCCAAGTTGAGATTAGGATTCATCTTTGGACTTGGAATTTTGATTTGAAATTTTGAACTCTGAATATATAAATGAATTTCAAAGTCAAATTGGACTTTGAATTTGAAAACTTGAATTTTGGAATTTAGAAGCTGAATCAAGAATCTCAAAGTAAAATTGAACTTTGAATTTGATTGGAGTTTTGAATAAAAAATGAATTTGGAACTTTTGAATTTGAATATAAAGTGAATTTGAAATCTCAAAGTTCATTTGAACTTTGAGATTGAAAAAAAAAAAATGAAATAGAATTTGAAAATGAAAGGATGAATTGGATTTTATAAGAATTGAGGATTGATTGAAGAAGATATTTACATCACTTGGAGTTTTGAAAAAGGAATTTTTGAAAATATGATGCAGTTCTATCCTAAATGATTAATGAATTTTAAATTTTGAAATTGGATTTTGAAATTTCGTATTTCATTCTTTACATGAATTGAAATAAGATTAAAAATATAATACATCCTTGACTATGATCATTGAATATATTATATAATAATCTAGATCTAAATTCAGGTGAAGAATAAAACATATTTGTGTGCTTTTATAGAGTTTAAAATGAAATTAACTCTCAATATACTCTGACTATGGCCATTGGTATATATATTGAGTTAATTTTAAGTTAAACCTTAATAAAAGAAGGAAATATTTGAAAATATGATGATTTTTGAAGAGGATCCGGTGTGGATCCAATGTTATTTTATAAAAGATAAAAATCCTAAGTTTTGTTTACATCCTGACTATGGCCATTGATGTAAATCGTCAACTTAGGATTTATTACCTCTTACGAAATGGTGCACGTTGCATTCGTGTTTCACCATTTGTGAGATGAAGATAAAAGACATGAAGACAAGCAAATGACAATGCTCATTCATTCTATCTAAAACGGGAAATGTAAATTCTTATAAAGATCTATCTATTACATTATTTGAAATGAACCTAAAAATGTCAAGACTTCTAAACCAAAGAAAAGTCCTGCAAAACAAGAGTTAGCCTAGGCAAGAGACAATCATACCATAGAAGATATCATAATGAAAGCTTAAGACGGCATGAAGGAAAGATAGGAAATGATGTATACACCTACATACCTACTTATATTTATAGGCACGTATACATACATATGTATATAGATGTGTGTGTGTATATATATATATATATATATATATATATATATACACACACATCATATATATATATATATATATATATATATATATATATATATACATACATACATGACCTATATAATATCTTGTGAAATGAGTATATATGATGATGATAAAAGGGTGTTGTTCTATCTAATATACAACAAAAATGGCCTAATATACAATGTGCACGACATAGGCAATTGTGAAAAAAAAAAATAGGATGTTGTAATGATGTAAATGATACGCATGGTTAAGATGTTGTAATAGCGCAGGGAAAGGATGTACACGAAGAGTGAAGATGCTGCTGTGCAATAGGATACAGGAGTTGTTGGTGGGTACAGTAAATGAACACTATCTTCAACAAGATGTTGCTGAAATGGATTTCTTGCCTCCTTCACTGACATGCAATGTCATTGTGGATGGGATATCAATGAAGCCCAGCATAGCTGTCCCATGGTCAGCATGTACTATCAAAGCCAAACTCTCTCCCTTTAATACAGTGTGGTTGAAGACGCCTAAATTGGTATTTATATGACCAGTTTAACAGGATCTGAAAACAGACTCCAAGGTATCCACCTAAATACCTATACATTCACGTTGTGATCTTTGCAAATCACGATGGGGTCAGAGACCTAACACATAAAATTGACCATATAGTTTAGCTGTACCATGGCACTCGATGAGAGGCCTCCTAAAGAGTCTGATTTACAGTGATATGATGATGATAAATTCCATAAGGAACCAGAGAAAGACTTTTATACACCTGACCGATAATATATTTATCTGGATATCTTGTTGAGGTCAAAGTAGGAATAACAAACCTGGATAACGAGATGCAGGTGGTGAGATTACTGAAGACAGGGGAATTAAAGACTCAAAACAGGACATTAATGAGATAATATATGAGAAGAAGAGGAAAGAAAAAAAAAAGAAACAAAAATGACGATTTCTAAATGAAAATAATGCTAAAACCAACCACCACTTAAACAATTACCAAGCAACTGTTGATGCTAATTATTTTGCTGATCAATCAACGATTTACTTAATCAGACAATTAATGATGCTCAAATGAATATCTCATTAACCACTCACCTAACTGATCATCCTAATGGATATGTTTTAACTTAACACTAATGGATTAACAAATCAATACTCACATCATTGTTCCATCACCAGTATTCAACACTTAAAATATCTAAAGCAGACCAAGTGAAAATCAGAAGAACATTTACAGTCAATAGTGAGTGATTCAAATAGAGACTTCACTGTCTGAGACGGCAAAACCTTGGTTTTCAGACATCCCTGGCAATAAGCATGAGATACCAATGATTTATCTACGAAAGGTACATTGTTACTTTCCTTATGAAGAGGTATGTACATTACCCTTCTGAAATGTGCCAATCAAGGGATCAATGGCGCACTGGTAAGTGCGATAATAGTTAGGTGTCATGATATGTACAACAAATGATGGGATGATACATGTTGCAAGGGATCGAATGCTACAGAATCCTACACACTTCATGCTGTTATAACTGTAGAGGAAATCATGCTACCACAAGATTTTGAGTTTAAGGACCACCTTTTTACTTCTGGAAGATTAACACCACGATCGTGGTTGCTCAGCAATGACAAAGCCGCACTGTGATCTTGATGTTAGTTTGGGAAAGGAGAAGGCCTGGCTCCAGTGTGCTGTTGATTCTATAGATATCCGTAAGGAGGGTCGACTCCTTTTCTGAGGAAGATTCTCTTCTGTTACAGGAGAAGGGCAATGGAGAGGTTGGAGATTGATATCCTTACTATCGATCCCCTCCTCTTCGCCTTCTTCTCTGTGCTTGATTTTAGAGAGAGAGGAAGGATCGAGAAGCAGACGACGGTTGGGCATCGATGGTTGAGATGGAGCGATCGTTGATCGAAGGTTGGAGGCGTGATGGATGCCCATCGAACGGGGGATCGAGGCAGTGAGAGGCGTGCGATGGTGAAGGAGCATGCGAGGCCTTTGGAGATGGACGAAGGAAGGAGCAGGAGGTTCCCCAGTGGGTGATGGAGCGTTCGGGCGAGAAGGGGATGGTTCTGAAAGACCGAGAAGGAGGGGAAGCCCATGGGGGTTTCGCATATGGGGTCGGTTGTGGCGGGTTTGAGAATTGAAGAGAAGCTTCTGGAGATGGTGGTTTTCCAAAGGGGAGCGAGAGAGGGGTGAAGGCGAGAGTTAGGGTTTTCAAAACCCTAACTCGACTCTTAAACATCAAACATAAGGCTTTCCACAAAAGGGCCTCTTTAAAAAGTTTTTTCTAAAACGGGTTTGCAATTTCCTTCATTTGATTTTTTTGTTCTTTTCTCGGTATTTTCCATTTTTTGTATTTTTTTTGAAATAAAATCCTAAAGTTTTACGGGAAAACTGATTTTTTGTGTTTTTCTCGAGAAATATTTACAAAAGAAGGTTTTCAAGGCTACTCAGAGGAAATTTCTCCAGAAAATGGGTTTGGACCCATGTTTTAAGAAAATATTTGAGTTTTAAACCTCGAAACGAGGAATATAACACGATGGGTCCAAGCGGATACCGGACGAAGTGTCTGAGTCTTTCAAAAGTTATTTTGGTAATTTTGAGAATCAATTGGATGACAATGCTCAGATTTGGATTATGATATCGGATCCGGATCCAAAATCGAGTCAGATATATAAAATGAATTCAATTTCAGTAAAACTTTTGGGAATTATACTGGAATTTAGGTTTGAAAGTGACTCAATTGCTCAGAAAATGTAATCAGGGGCAAAAAAAGGGGATATTTAAAAGATTTTGAAAAAATTGGGGTGTTCACAGATGCCCCTCTTTGCTACTAAGTCGGCAAAAAGCCGAGCTTAGTGGCAAAGATAACACTCCAAATTTTGAAAAACATGCCCCAGTTAGCCAACCTGAACTGGGTGTGGGAGAATTATGGCTCTTCAGGCTTAAAGCCTTGTTTTGAATGGCTTGGGGGGACGAAATCCTCGACAATGATATGAATAAATGAAAAAAAATGAGGAAATCGTGATGGGACTTGGGGTAAAGTTCCCAGAAATGGTGAAAGATAAGAATTTTTATCAAGTCTCGTGGGTGAGACCAGATCAGCCTTTTGAAATGACTCAGGTTTAGCCCTTAACCTAAATGGGATGAGGATATATCAAGATGATTCAGATGGGGAAAGAAATATAAGCAGACCTCGATGGGACACATTTTGAGAGAAATGCCTTGTGAGATAAAATTCAAGCATGATCCTTTTCTGGATGGATGTATAGAGCATGGATTCCTTTGTGGGGAACAACCATGATGGGACAGGAGGATTACCTCATCGAAACGATGTTCAGGTTTAACCCAAACCTGAAAGGAAGGTACCTCGTGGAACGAGGTTCAGGCTTAACCCTTATCTTGAAAGGGGCGACCATACATAATCCTTAGACGAGGAAACCGTGATGGGACAACAAATGCATCGCAAAAGCGAGATTCAGGTTTAACCCTTGATCTGAATGGGGGAAAATCGCATGGAGTTTTTAAATGAAGCAACTGTGGAGGGACTAGAAAGGATATCTAGCCGAAATGAGACTCAGGTTTAACCATAACCCGAATGGAAGGATATCTCAAGGAGCGAGGTTCAGGCTTATCCCTTAACCTGAAAGGGCGACCATACAGAATCCTCGGGTGTAGAAACCATGCTGGGACCTTCAGAGTTTGGACGAAAAAATCCGAAGGGGTTTGCGAGAAGAGAAAAACAAGGGATTCCCTAAAGCTTGGAAAGGGGATGATCTGGGGCGTCTCATTGCTGAGACTAAATCAGCTTTCAAAAAACAGATGACCTCTCGCATAAGGTTTTGGGTTATACCTCGAGGAGCGAGGTAACAGGTTTAATCCTTAGCCTGAATGGATACAGAATCCTCGAAAAGCGAGAAAAACTGTGATGGGACCTCTAAACTTTGCACAACAAGTCATAGAGGGGTTTGCAAAAGGATGAAAATGGGGGTCCCTAAAGCTTGAAAAAGGGGGTCCCTAAAGCTTGAAAAAGGGGTTGTTCTTGGGAGCCGCTTTGTTTGAGACTGAAAATAGCTTTTGACAATAATAGGCCTTTTGCAAAAAGTTCAGGTTTAACCCTTATCCTGAGCGGGAACTGTCTATGGTGGGACAGTGGGGAACACAGTGAAGTGTGCAAATCTGAGAGCGCTCAGATCAGACGGAAGGAAAGGACTTTTCAGTCCTAATGAGGGATGACGTCAGGATACGTCAAAACGAACATCAAGTTCACACTTCGTTTTGGGATAATGAGAAAGTATTGCCAATAAGATGCCAAAAATTGTAGTTGATTTAAAATGATTAAATTTTGTGTATATGTGAAGATATTACCTCTTTCTACCTAGAGTATTAGCTCCAATTGGGCTAACTCTGTAGCATCAAGAGTCAAATTCAAACTTTTTTTGTTGTTGAGCTTCTTTAAGGAAAATATCAATTTCCTTGATATGAAAAGAGATGAAATATTCTTATCTTCATAAAAGCAATTGAATGAAAAGATATTGATAAAAGAATTTCACATAGATAAAGATGATTCCTAACAGTTTTGGGCAGTTTGATATCCTGGGCCTTTCCCATGATGATCTTTTTGCACTCTTTTGAGTCATGGAGCTTTCTTGGGCTTTTATATCATCCTTCATTTTGGAGATGTCCTGACTTTTCTCTCTTTTTCGGGGAAGGGTACGTCACAACTCCTTCATCTTGGAGATGTTTCGATCCTTCTTTTTCTTTCTCAGGAATTAGGCTGATGATATTGGTTCTTTGGTCAAAATTCTCTAGATGATAGCAAAAATCAAATATCTTTTAGGGTTTGTCGGTAGGTTCATCGCATCCGCCTTCATCTCGACGCTGATCCAAACTTTCCCAAGAAGGATCCGTCACAAACTCTGTCATCTTGGAGATGTTTCAAATCTTCTTTGGCCCCGGGGGTTTACTCGCTTAATTCGCCTTCATCTTGACGACAATTGAGAGATCCCTTTTGCGGATATTTGATTGTAGCTTTGAAGGACTGAGGATATATATGGATTGGGTAGGTCTTTTTTTGACTGCCCAGGATATTTCCACTGTCTTACTGCCGAAAAAAATGATCTTTAAGAACGTGCCATAGCTATGATCAATATCAATTCACTTATGGCCTTTCAACATCATTGAATTTTTCCTTTGCCGGTCATATCAAAGATTTTTCTTCGCCCTCTTGGTTGATCAACAGAAAAAGCTTGAATTTAGTTCTTATTTCGCAAAAGTCTTGCTCTTTTGGAAATAATACTAAAGGTAGTTTTGAGGTAATTCTTTTTATATGATGAAAACTTTGAGATCAATAATGACTTTTGATAGCAAATTGGCAAAGTATTCTAGAAATCCTTAATGAAAGAGATTACTTGATATCGAATTGATGCGTCCATGACAAAATTCTCCTCTCTTTTTCCCAAAAAGAGAGACTCAGGCTTAATCCCTTACCTGAATGTGAAGTTGGAAATACTCCTCTCTTCCCCAAAGATGAGGTGTTTGCAAAACGGAACTTTCGAAGAGAAATTAAGTTTTCGTCAAAACTCCCTATCTCTAGGCTTCTCTTATGGAAAGGAGACCGAAAAACAAAGTTGAGAAAGTATCACAGAGGAACGAGTCCATCACACTCTCCCTAGAAGAGGGTCCTCTGTGAAGGGGTTGGCCAAAAATGAGAAAAATGGGGGCCACAAAAAGAAACGAGTTTCCGTCGAAGCTCTCCCTAAAAAAAAAGGGTTCTTTTGTGTAAAGTTGGTTGTTGTTTTGCAAACTGTTCGCGAAGAAAATGAGTCCCTTCAAACTCTCCCTGGAAGAGGGTTCTTGCGAACGAAAGATGGTTGCATGTGAAAGGAACGAGCTCCCTCAAACTCTCCCTGAAGAGGGTCCTTCGCAAGAGAAAAAGATTGATTTTTGAAAAAAATGATAACCCGAAGATTGAAATTGAGAATTTAGAGCTTGAATTGTTGATGATTGGTTAGTACAAAGACTGAACCAGGAGAGCTAACTTGATCAGTCAGCCAAACACTAGCACGAGCGCTAGATGTACCAGCACAAGCACTGGATTTCGAAAAATGCCCCAGTACGAGCGCTGGGTTTTTAAAAAATACACACCAGCATGAGCACTGGGTTTTCGAAATGCACACCAGCACGAGCACTGGGTTTTTCAAAAGGAGAGTTGAAAATGAGACCGACATTCGAAGATACTTGAGAACTAAGCGAGAATGATTGCCGGTGTTTCAGGATTATCCCTTATCCTGAAGGGGAAGTTCAGGTTTTTGTCCCTTAACCTGAAAGGAAAAGTTCAAGTAGAACTTCGGTCCAAATACGAGCCTTAGATCGACATGGGACATTCAAGCCGGAACTTTTGAGAAAATAAGGATATACAAAAGAAAAAATCCAAGTCGGAACTCAGTTTTTCAAATATAAGAAATGAGTGACAATCGAGTTTTGAGGACTCAAATTCTCAACACCACGATTTGCCCAACACGGGCATTGAATTCAAAAGGAAGTTCAAGTCTGAACTTGAGACTTCAGAAATAAGAATATACAAAGAGAAAAATCCGAGTCGGAACCCGGTTTTTAAACATTAGAAATGAGTGAGAATTGAGTTTGAAAACTCGAATTCTCGACACAACGATCTGTCCAACACGATCATTGGATTCAAAAGGAAGTTCAAGTCGGAACTTGAGACTTCAAAAATAAGAATATACAAAGTGAAAAATCTGAGTCGGAACCCGATTTTTAAACATAAGAAATGAGTGAGAATTGAGTTTGAAAACTTGAATTCTGGACACAACGATCTGTCCAACACGAGCATTGGATTCAAAAGGAAATTCAAGTCGGAACTTGAAGCTTCAGACGAAAAAAAAAGGGGAAACCCGAGCCGAAACCCAGATTTAAGAAAAATAATGATAAAATGGAAAATGAAATCCTGAGTCGGAACACAGAGGGGAAGGAAACGATTCCAACCCGGGAGTCGGAACTTCAAGGATTGACAAAAGCATGAATAGATTTCGACGATGAAGATGAGAGATTCGTTCGAGATCCTTGACCCAAGGTGGCCTAAGATCCGAATTTATCTATGATGGCTTCTGGATTTTCCCCTATCCTGAGGGAGTATAGAACAAAATTTGATGTGAATTGAAGAATTTATGGGAAATAATTCAGGTTTATCCCTTAACCTGAAGAAGAATAAAATTTATAAAAATGGAGAAGAATTTAAAGAAATTTATCAAAAATTTATTTTGGAAAAGAATTTTCACAGGTAGCAGCGGTGCTCCTATGAGGGATATCAGGATTATCCCTTATCCTGAATGGGAACACTTTGGACAACGAGGGTCCTGTTTTTCCCTTAACCTGAGGGGAAAATGAATAAAAGAATACCTCATGGGAAAGAGGCATTAAGTTTATCCCTTAACCTGAAAGGGTTTAAAGAGGAAAAGATCAATAAAATAAAATTGATAAAACTTGATAAAATTTGACAAAATTGATAAACTTAACAATAATTTGATGAAAACTTGATAGAATTGGAGAATGAAACGAATGCAATTAATAAAGATAACCAGGTTAATCGAGAAATTGATAAAAATTTTAGAAAAAGATTCGTCTGATCCTGCTTGCATATGATGAAGGAAAATGAGTATAGATCAAAAATAAAAATGCCCCAGTATTAGGGAGAAGAATGTGAGAATTTAATAGAAGATTATTACTTTATTGAAAGACTTTTGAAGAGTACAAAAGTCTATGATGAACAATTCAAGTGTAAAATCTCTTCAAGTGTAAAGCATTAATAGGATCTGACAGTTCCACTCCCTCTGCATTGATCAGGCGATAGGAATTGCGGGGCAGCACTTAACCACATTGGCGCCTTCCCAATTGGGTGACCATTTGCCTTTCGGACGATGCTTGAGATAAGTTGTCGATCTTAGCACAAGATCATTGACTCAAAATCTTCTCTCAATAACTGATTTGGCATAGTGCCGAGCTATCCTCTGACGATAGGCTTGAGCATGCTTTGCTGCTTTGAGCCTTTTCTCATCTAACAGATCAAGCTGTACCAACCTCTGTTGTTGATATTGATCAAGCGGAAGTTCAACGAGCAATGCGAACTTGAGGGCAGGCTTCTGAACGTGAAGAGGCAGTACTACCTCGGTCCCGTAGACAAGCTCTGAAGGAGTGGCATTGGTTGGGGTCCGAATGGTGGTTTGGTACGCCCAGAGTGCATCGTGCATTTTTTCGTGCCAATCGCGGCCCGTCTTCACAGTTCTTTCTAGAATGCGGATCAAAATTTTGTTGGTGGCCTCAGCCTGGCCATTTCCTTGAGGATAGTAAGGAGCTGAGAAGTGGTGATGAATCTTGAACTTCGAGCAGAAACTCTTCATCCTCTCATTCTTGAAGTGGCTGCCATTATCTGACACGATATCATGCAAAACGCCAAAGCGACAAAGAAGATTTTTGTGAATAAAAGAAACAACATGTCGGCCTTCCACTGTCCGCAGAGTGACAACTTCGACCCATTTGGTGAAGTATTCTGTGGCTGTGAGAAAATATTGGTGGCCATTAGAAGCCGAAGGAGTGATTGGGCCGACCACGTCGAAGACCCACATTGAAAAAGGCCAAGGAGAGATTGCGGACTGCAATTATGCGGCTGGCGCATGAATGGAAGGTGCGTGCATTTGACATTTGACGCACTTCCTTACAAATTGATGGCAATCCTGCTGCATGGTCTTCCAATAATACCCTGCCCGAATAATTTGCTTGACGAGTGTTTGGTAGTCGATGTGACCACCACAAATTCCCTTGTGTGCCTCTTAGACAACTTCGAGGGCTTCATTCTTATCTAAGCATCTGGCGCACTCAAAACTGAACCCACGACGGTAGAGGGTATTGGCAAGGATGAAATAACGGGCTGACATGCGCTGAATCGCTTGCTGCTCCTTTCTTGGCATTTCCGATGGGAATTCACCGGTTTCGATAAAGTTTTTAATGTCTTGGTACCAAGGCTTCTCTTTCTGAGTGACTTGGTTTACTTGCTCAGCTGGAATGTAGGCAGGTTGATCAAGTCTGCCGATCTCAAAGGAGCGACATGATTCACTGTCTTTAAACAACAAGATGGAGCCCAGACAGGCTAGGCCATCTGCTATATGGTTGTATTCCGTCTTGACATGGTTGAGCTGAAATTCTTCAAAGTTGCCTATGAGAGCTAAGGCAATCTTCTGATAAGGGATCAACTTTAAATCCTTGACTTGCCATTCAACATTGACTTGACTGACAACAAACAATGAGTCGCCGAAGGCATGTACTCTCTTGACATCAAAGTCTTGCAGAATTTTGAGGCCTTGTATTAGAGCTTCATACTTGGCCATATTGTGAGTACATTGGAAGTTGAGCTTGAGGGAGTAAGGGAGCATCTCCTTTTTAAAAGTGATTAGCAATATCCCAATCCCTACACCGGACATATTTCTGGCTCCATCAAAGAATAGAGTCCAAATTGGGGACTCCTGAATATTGCAGATGCAATCATCAGGGAAATCATCTTCTGCTTTGATCTCTTCTGTCAACAGGAAATCTGCCAATTGATCGCGATGGACTGACCCTTGACTGACTTCTGAAAAACATATTCCAAATCGTACTGCATTAAGAGGACTTGCCATTTTGCAATTCATCCAGTAAGAAAAGGTTGTTCAAGAATATACTAGAGAGGATTGAGTCTTGACAGAATTTTGATTTCTGATGCCAATAGATAATGTCTGAGCTTTTGACACATCCATACTAAGGCTAGACATGTCTTTTCCATCTGAGAGTATCTTTTCTCATAATCGATGAAGGTCTTGCTGATGTAGTAGATGGCATGCTCTATCCGGCTACCTTCCTCATACTGTGCAAGAAATCCGCCACAAGCATTATTGTTGACGAAAATATACAAGAGAAGCGGCTTTCTAAGTTCTGGTGGCTTCAGAACTGGTGGATTCAGAGATACTGCTTGATGCGCTCAAATAAGAGCTGACATTCTAGTCCCCACTCAAATTTTACTTCTTTTCTCAGCAAGTGATTGAAGGGCTCGCATCTCATAGCCAAATTTGAGATGAAACGTCGAATAGACTGAATGCGACCCTGAAGGCTTCGCAGCTCTTTAAGATTGGTGGGAGGTGGCATATTAATGATCGCCTTTGCCTTGGCAGGATCCACTTTTATGCCTTTCTTGCTGATCATATAGCCAAGTAGTTTGCCTAACTCCACTCCGAAGAAAGAATTTCTGTGGATTGAGTCTCAGCTTGTAGAGAATAAGTCTTTTAAAGACTTGGCCGAGAGCATCAAGATGATCCTCTCCATCTTTTGACTTGACCAAGATGTCATCCACATAAGCATCCATATTTTTGTGCATCTGGTCATGAAAGATAATTGTCATTGCTCTCTAATAGGTTGCCCCAGCATTCTTGAGCCCAAACGGCATGACTGTGTAGCAAAATGTGCCCCAAGGTGTGGTGAAGGAAGTTTTGGATTGGTTACGGGCAGCCATTTTGATCTGATTGTAGCCTGAGTATCCATCCATAAAAGAAAACAAGGCATGGACTGTTGTGCTATCGATCAAAAGATCGATGTTCGGGAGTGGATAATCATCCTTCAGAGTTGCTTTGTTCAGATCCCTGAAATCAATACAGATTCGAACTTTGCCATTCTTTTTGGGAACTGCCATGATGTTCGCCAACCAATCTGAGTATTCGATAGTCCGGATGAATCCTGCCTTTAACAACTCTTCAAGTCCTTCTTTAACTTGAAGTGCCACTCTAGGATCCATTTTTCTTAGTTTCTGCTTGATTGGCTTGCAATCCGACTTCAGCACAAGGCAATGTTCGACCAACTTGGGATCTAAACCTGGCATATCCTTATAGGTCCAAGCGAAGACTTCCTGATGTTGTTTGAGGAAAAGGATGAGCCTTTCCTTCTCATCTGAACTCAGACTGGAACCAATTTTGAGGATTTTCGGATCATCTTTCGAACCGATGTTGACATCCTCTGTTGGATCTTGAACCAACGGTGATGGTTTATCCTGCTTCTAAATGCTGGCAAATTCTGGCAAATCCTGAATCGCTGAATCAAACTTTGCTAATTCCTCGATCTGCCCTATCACTTTGTTGACTTTTGCCCCTGCCTTTGCCTTGCAGATTCTGGCCGGTTTGGAAAAAAGTTCGTATTGATAACGAGCTTTTTGAGCGATTTAGGAGCCATAATGTCGGCAATCCTGTAAGCGCAAAGAAGGTTTTTTTTTTTTTGAGAAAGGACAAAAGTTTTTTATAGTAGCCTTTTGTACAATAATAAAGAATGACAATCATATCAAAGGATATAAACAAAGAATTTGTGTACACCAAGATGAATAGGGTAAACAAAACTTTCATTGATTAAGTAACTTTGATATTTACAGATGATTGCTTGGAGGAAAGAAAGAAACTGGGGCGGATCTTTGCCCTTTACAAGATGACATTTGAAAAAGGAAAGAGAAAAGCAGAAAACACTGGCATTGTCGTCTTTACTGGGCTCCTTTGACGAAGGTGGTCTTCTTGCCGGACGATTGACCTATGAAACCCAGGCCTGTACCCTCGACATGTCGAGCGGGGACGATCGACTCCAGAATGCCGTCTTCATTGCTACACAGGCCCCTGAAGGGCTGATAACCGTGTTTAATCAGGAGATCAAACCCTCTCTTAGCTTTTGAGAACTGAGGGAAAAGAGGGTGATCCTGAAAGGAAGTGCAGTCGAGGCGCCCACCTAGCTTGAAGAAGTGAGGCCCCTGCCACTGGGTTACTGTCGTCACGCTTTCTGTTGGCTGGACCTCTTTTAGCTTTAACATGTCCAGACTTTCACTCAGATTGATTTCATCGACTTCCCTGATGCTTGGGATGTCGGCAGTGAAAGTAGGACGGGGAATCATTGGCTGCGGGAGTCACTCTTCCGGATCCTCTCCTAGGACCGTGGTGATCATGCCTCCCTTTGACCATTTGATACACTGGTGCAAGGTTGATGGAACAACATTGGCGTTGTGGATCCAAGTGCATCCAAGCAATAGATTGTATGTGGGTTGCACATTAACTACGTGAAAGAGCACGGTGTGCACCGAATAATTGATGAAGATTTCAAGAAATATCTTCCCCTTGGCTGTCTGCCCATGGTTGTCAAAACCGTAGATCGTGATCGGATCTGGGGTATACTCCTCTTCTTTCAGTACCAAAGCCTTGGCCGTCATCTCAGGACAGATATTGAGGTTGCTGCCTCCATCAACTAACACATGAGAGACTGTCATGCCCCTGATTTGCACCACTATATAGAGAGCGTTATTGTGAAATGAATGAGGTTTTGGCAAATCCTCATCTGAAAATGTGATTGGTGCGTTCGTCATGGCCTGATTGACGATTTGAGCCATGTCTTGCGGTGTTGTGATAGGCTTGACCTTAATCTTTCTGAGAAGATCTTCTAGCACTTGCTGGTGTTCGGGCGAAGCATGGGTCAGATCCAGGATAGAAATGTTGGATAGAGCAGTGATTGGCTTCTGAATTGACCCTGAAGCCTCTTCTTTCTTCGAAGCTGCCATGACGAAGGGCTTCGGAATTCTGGGAACTATCTTGGCAATATCTTTCGCTGGTTCTTTGGTTGTTTTCTTATGAAATGCAGTAATATCCACCCTCTTGGCGGAAGACTGCGCTTGGCGAAGGACCAGGACTTGATGCTGATCCTGAATGTCCTGACTTGAACGCTATCTTGAAGAGCGAATGTCTGCTCCGTGATGACTGAAGCTGAATGCTTGGGAAAGGGCTTGGACAAGATTTCTGGTTGTTCTTCCTCATCCTCGATCAATAAATTTTTGTCAATGCAGTCTTGGATGATGTTCTTAAGAACAAAGCAATGCTCGGTATCATGTCCAACAGTCCGGTGGAACTTGCAAAACTTGTCAGTTTATTTTTCCATAGCAACGGGAGGATCTTCCACCTTGGGGAGTTTGATCATTCCCTTTGACATCATATATTCCAAGATGTCTTCGCGAGATTGCTCTAGGGCTGTGAACTCTCGGTCATAACTCCAACCCTCGTGTTTTGGCTTTTTCGGCTGTTTCGCTTCTGGCTGCGGTGCTGACTGAACGGACTGTAGCTTGACAAATTTTCCTTTCTGAGTTGTCGAGTTTGTCCTTTCGGCCCTGGAATGCCCGACATTTTTGTTACGATTTTTCTTGCTCTTCTTACTGTTAGAGCCGCTGCCATGATCTGAGAACTCTGTAGAATAGGCGACGTGCGCCTTCTTCTTCTGATCAGGATTCCCTCTGACAAAAGGATATCCTTCGTACAGACCATTGTCCAAGCCAGTCTTGAGCCATTCGTCTCTCTCAATTAGTTTGATGAATTATTTAGCGAGTGATATAGAAATGAGGTTCCTCAGGGGCTGGGCAAAGTTATTCAAAATGATTTGTAAGGCGTGCTCCTCTGGGATGGGAACCTTCATTCTGTTACAGGTGCTTCTCCACCTGTGGATGAATTCGCTAGCCTTCTTATTCTCGCTCTGCTTCAGGTTGTACAGATGATTGAGGGTTGGTGAGGCTTCAACATTCAACATGAAACACTCAATGAACAAGTTAACAACTTTACCGAACTCTCGTAGTCTGATAGGATTAATGTGGTCTGCATACCACCTGGCTGCTACACCCTTTAGGCTGCGAGGAAAGCAAATGAATAACGCCCGGTTGTCTTTCCTGAAAGGGCCACACTCAGCATAGAAAGTGGCCAAATGAGCCTTAGGGTTGCTTGTTTTGTCGAACTTAAGGAACTTGCGAGGGAGATTTTCCAGATTGTCATTCCCATCCAGGCCATGGTAAAAATCTTCACCGGAGTAGGTCTGCTTGCCTTTGCTTTTGGCCTGAATATCCTTGATGGCCCGATTCATTTCTTTCATCTGCTCTTGCATTGGATCATTAGCCGAAATGGGCTTGTTTATTGATTCAGGCTTTGCAGCAGTCTTTATAAACTGCGACGGAGGATTCTGATGATAAACAAATTGTTCTTCCTCTTCTGATTCCTCTTCAATTGATTCTGTTTCTTCAGAAGTGGTGTCAGGCTGGACTTTCTTTTTGATGATCTTGACTGGGTTTTTCACAGCTTTCTTCTTTGGTTTGCTTTTCGGAGCAACCTCCTTCTCACTGGCCTCAGCCTGTTCTGACATCATTCTGGTCATCATTCTCTTGAACAGGTTATACATGGTGGGGTCTATGTCATCGGTTTGGTTCTGATTCTGCCCTCTGACTGACTTAGGAGAGTTTGTTGCCTCGGCATCGCTATCACTGTGCTGAGGGGCAGTCTCCTTTCCGACTCTGGTTTGAACCATCTTGCAAATGCCAGTGATTTCTGCAGAGGTAAAGGAATTATTAGAGCTCAGAGGAACTTTTGAAAATGCGACCCTTTGGGAAAAATACATGAAAGAAGGAATTGATAGACAATTTAGACAAGTTATCCCATCACCAGGGATCGGGTCATCACAAATTTTGTGATAATTGTGTCACCATTTTGTGGCAACAAAAATGCGTTCATCCTGATGAGAGATAATCGAAGAAGAATAAAAAAGAAGTCTCATCACTAAGGATGAGGTTATCATGTTGATCGTGACTATATAAAAATAAATTTTTTGCCATAAAGAGCTTTTTATCAGAACAAAAGTTGTATTTTTATTAATGACAAAATTTAAATACAGAGAGAAGGTGGGCAGACAGTTTGCCACCATTCTCGATATTCCGAAGATACATTAGGACCAGGAAATATAGACAAAGGAATGAAGGAGTCCCAAGTGTACTTGGTTACATGGTACGCCCCAGACCACTGATCCAACTGCAGATCAAACTCTGGCATGCGGCCCGTCGGGAAGCGAGTGTTGACACGATTATGCCGCTGCGAGAATTGTCTGAGACACCTCTCTGGCTGATAGTCGACGCAGAAGAAGGAGCCGAGCAATCTGTAGCGCTTGCTACGAGCATAAGTGTAGAGAGAAACTGATTCTCGTCTGTCAAAATAGTCCTAGAGGATCTCTTCCTGGTGCAGACTCTCGATCAAGGCTCGACACTGAATGGCGGAGTTTGGCTTCTTGCTGTTGAACCTGAAGGAACTGGCTTTTGACGGCACATGTCGCAGGAACAAGGACTGCAAGGCATACGTGCATCCTTCTACCAAAATGGTCTCTCCGAGGGTGAAATGAGCTAAGCCTCTGTAGAGAAAAGCTAGAGCTGCCATGGATACTGAAAGTTAACGGGTCTATTTGCTTCCCCATTTTCGAAAGAGTTGGGCGACTCTAACATCGATGAAATTTTGGCCATCCTGAAAGAATGCTAGTCCCACTTTGCATAAGACCATGGCATGCTGGATTCTTTCTTTCGCTGCTCGAGACAAGGTGTCAACTTCCTCGTAGGCCCCATACTTGCGATAGAGTCCGAACAGGTCAATGAACTGACTCTCGTTGATCTCCATGAGAGGCCAAGATCTGCTCTCTGTAGCTCTGGCCAATGCTTCTCAAACATCTATCCCCTTGACGTTGATCAAGAACTTCTGCTTGACCAGGTCGTCTGGATGACCAGCTGGCTTTGGTAATCCCATGATGTCGCTGAATTCATCCATTAGCAGAGTCATTTCTCCCCACGGAAACCAGAACGTACAGGTACATGGATTCCACCGTTCTGCCATAGCTTGAATGAGACTGTCGTTGATGGTTCACTTGCCCACTGTCGATGCCATCTCCAATCCACAGTCATCCAAGTGGTCTGGGAACATATGCGAGAAGGTGGTGAACCAGGAACAATACCACCGAGGGAAGAAGGAACGAGACTGGATGACTTGATGACCTGGGGTTCCATCCCTTATTTGATAGAAGACGTGATCCCTGAGAAAGATAACATCGAGAGATTCGGATGCCATCGAAATGATACTGATGCAAAAGAGGAAGAGGATTAAAATGCAGGACTTACGGACAGATTTTGATGAAAGAAGAGGATATACACAAATCCTGGAAATTTTTGAAAGATCAAGGGACTTAGGAAAAGACTTTCCGGGGTTTTTAAGAAAATTTTGACACAAAAGAGAAAAGAATGTAGGTAAAGGAAAAGTATATATCTGGGGGGTTTGAAAATAAAGGGAAATTTTGACTAATACACCCAGGGTTTTGAAGAAGGTTTGATATATACAGGAGAATACAAGGAAATATTACATAATCATAGCTGCACAAACAAAGATGCGCACACAGCACTCCCTAAAGGCTGACTCTAAATGCAATATTTGAAATGACTTGTAGGACCCTAATCCTAACTCTATGGTTCAGATCATCTGATTTCAATCAAGGTATGCCGATAAACTCAAGCCAAAGCTCGAAATACGTGGCATATAAGATATCTCTTCGATTCTAAGGTAAAGGTTTCCCAACATCCTTGAGCACCTACCGATATACCTCGGACTATGGCCCTTAGGTACGTGGTAGGGGGGCGTGAACCCAAATAAGTGGTCCAATTGTGAGGCTCTCTCCCGAACTATGGTTCAGTGAGACAGCCCAGCAACGTGAAGACCGGGACAATATAGGTAGGGATGTTTTCAAAACATGATCAATATGCAGATAAAACCAGAAAGCTCTAATGCAAGTCCTAAAGAGATAGATTTAAATGAAAAGAAGCATACACTTGCATACATTGTTTACATTCAATCCCTAAAATTAAGGAGAGTTGTATTTAAAACCTACGTCTAATGTGAACATCGAATAATCTCCTCAATATGGTCCTACCAAACCATACTTAGATCCTATATACAATGATGTCATCTTAGGACAGAGTCTAGTCTCATAAGGTTTGCATGGAAATGAAGCTGACATAGAAGAATAAAGACTTAGATAATATCAAAGCAAAGCAAAGGCATAATTCGACCAGACGGAGACGGGTCTCATCACGGTCGCCAAAATCTATGATCATCGCAAAATTTTTCCTCTCTTGTGGTTTCTCTCTCTTCCTTCTATTTTCCTTTTCTAACCTCTATTTCCTCCTTTTTGAAGGGAGAAAAATAAAAGAGAGAAAAGAAAGAGAGAAGAGAAGAGAAAAGAAAAGAGAGAAAGAGGAACTCTTTTGCGGGGTCTCACTTGACCTTAATTTGAAAATATTTAGCAAATTACTCGCCTCCGTTTTTTAAATATATTGCGGGAAAAATGGAGAGACGGGATTCGCTCGTCGGTACGAGGTTCAACCGTTCCTGGCGCCTTTACCAGGGGTAATCGAACCAAGGATCGAATTTATGCCTTTTTGCTTTGCCTAAATATTATCTAAGAATTTATCCTAAAGATCTAAATGCACAAAGAATCATGCTTGTGCAATGCAAGGATGTATGCTCTTTTTGAAAGATGTTTTGAAAATTTCCAAGTATTCTGAGATGAACTTGATAATGTAGTGAAGAAATGGTTGAATCTAACTTAGAACTTGAGATAGATCAAAGAAGTTCTAAGTCTTTGAAATAATTGGAGTTGGAAAAATAAATCTTGATTTTGAAAAGAAAGATTTGAAGATGAGAGATAAAGAAATGAGGCTTCAAAGTCAGAAATGGACTTTGAAGTTGAATTTGAGTTTTTAAACTTGGATTTAGGGAAGGAAATGAATACTTGAAATGGAATTAAATTTCAAATTTCAAAGTTTGAAATCAGGATGGATCTAAGAAATCCAAAATAGAAATGAATTTTTAAGAAATCCAGATGTGATCTGTAAATGGATTTAGATTTAAAATCTGGAAATGAAATGGAACTGGATTTGAAAGTTGGAATTGGGAATGGGTTTTGGATCTTAAAAATGGGTTTAGGATCTGAAGTCTGAGATCCAAAATAAAATTGGACTCTGGATCCTAAGATGGATTTTGGATCTGAAGTATGAGATCCAAAGTAGAATTGGGTTGTGGATCCTAAGATGAATTTTAGATTTGAAGTCTAAGATCCAAAAGTGGAACTGGATTCTAGATCCTAAAGTGGAATTGGATTTGAAGTCTGAGATCCAAGGTGAAATTGGGTTCGGGAACCTAGAATGGATTTTGGATCTATAATCTGAGATCCAAAGAATGAAGATTTATACTTGGAAATCTGGATCCAAGTTGAGATTAGGATCCATCTTTGGACTTGGAATTTTGATTTGAGATTTTGAACTCTGAATATATGAATGAATTTCAAAGTCAAATTGGACTTTGAATTTGAAAACTTTAATTTTGGAATTTAGAAGCTGAATCAAGAATCTCAAAGTAAAATTGAACTTTGAATTTGATTGGAGTTTTGAATAAAAAATAAATTTGGAACTTTTGAATTTGAATATAAAGTGAATTTGAAATCTCAAAGTTAATATGAACTTTGAGATTGAAAACAAAAATGAAATAGAATTTGAAAATGAAAGGATGAATTGGATTTTATAAGAATTGAGGATTGATTGAAGAAGATATTTACATCACTTGGAGTTTTGAAAAAGGAATTTTTGAAAATATGATGCAGTTCTATCCTAAATGATGAATGAATTTTAAATTTTGAAATTTGATTTTGAAAAATCGTATTTCATTCTTTACATGAATTGAAATAAGATTAAAAATATAATACATCCTTGACTATGGTCATTGAATGTATTATATAATAATCTATATCTAAATTTAGGTGAAGAATAAAACATATTTTTGTGCTTTTATAGAGTTTAAAATGAAATTAACTCTCAATATACCCTGACTATAGCCATTGGTATATATATTGAGTTAATTTTAAGTTAAACCCTAATAAAAGAAGGAAATATTTGAAAATATGATGATTTTTGAAGAAGATCCGGTGTGAATCCACTGTTATTTTATAAAAGATAAAAATCCTAAGTTTTGTTTACATCCTGACTATGGCCATTGATGTAAATCATCAACTTAGGATTTATTACCTCTTACGAAATGGTGCACGTGCCATTCGTGTTTCACCATTTGTGAGATGAAGATAAAAGACATGAAGACAAGCAAATGACAATACTCATTCATTCTATCTAAAATGGGAAATGTAAATTCTTATTAAGATCTATCTATTACATTATTTGAATTGAACCTAAAAATGTCAAGACTTCTAAACCAAAGAAAAGTCCTGCAAAACAAGAGTTAGCCTAGGCAAGAGACAATCATACCACAGAAGATATCATAATGAAAGCTTAAGACGGCATGAAGGAAAGATAGGAAATGATGTATACACCTACATACCTACTTATATTTATAGGCACGTATACATACATATGTATATAGATGTGTGTGTATATATATGCACATATATATATATATATATATATATGTATATATATATATAGGTATATACATACATACATGACCTATATAATATCTTGTGAAATGTGTATATATGATGATGATAAAAGGGTGTTCTTCTATCTAATATACAACAAAAATGGCCTAATATACAATGTGCACGACATAGGCAATGGTGAAAAAAAAATAGGATGTTGTAATGATGTAAATGATACACATGGTTAAGATGCTGTAATAGCGCAGGGAAAGGATGTACACGAAGAGTGAAGATGCTGCTGTGCAACAGGATACAGGAGTTGTTGGTGGGTACAGTAAATGAACACTATCTTCAACAAGATGTTGCTGAAATGGATTTCTTGCCTCCTTCACTGACATGCAATGTCATTGTGGATGGGATATCAATGAAGCCCAGCATAGTTGTCCCATGGTCAGCATGTACTATCAAAGCCAAACTCCCTCCCTTCAATACAGTGTGGTTGAAGACGCCTAAATTGGTATTTATATGACCAGTTTAACAGGATCTGAAAACAGACTCCAAGGTATCCACCTAAATACCTATACATTCACGTTGTGATCTTTGCAAATCACGATGGGATCAGAGACCTAACACATAAAATTGACCATATAGTTTAGCTATACCATGGAACTCGATGAGAGGCCTCCTAAAGAGTCTGATTTACAGTGATATGATGATGATAAATTCCATAAGGAACCAGAGAAAGACTTTTATACACCTGACCGATAATATATTTATCTGGATATCTTGTTGAGGTCAAAGTAGGAATAACAAACCTGGATAACGAGATGCAGGTGGTGAGATTACTGAAGACAGGGGAATTAAATACTCAAAACAGGACATTAATGAGATAATATATGAGAAGAAGAGGAAAGAAAAAAAAAATGACGATTTCTAAATGAAAATAATGCTAAAACCAACCACCACTTAAACAATTACCAAGCAACTGATGATGCTAATTATTTTGCTGATCAATCAATGATTTACTTAATCAGACAATTAATGATGCTCAAATGAATATCTCATTAACCACTCACCTAACTGATCATCCTAATGGATCTGTTTTAACTTAACACTAATGGATTAACAAATCAATACTCAGATCATTGTTCCATCACCAGTATTCAACACCTAAAATATCTAAAGCAGACCAAGTGAAAATCAAAAGAACATTTACAGTCAACAGTGAGTGATTCAAATAGAGACTTCACTGTCTGGGGCGGCAAAACCTTGGTTTTCAGACATCCCTGGCAATAAGCGTGAGATACCAATGATTTATCTACGAAAGGTACATTGTTGCTTTCCTTATGAACAGGTATGTACATTACCCTTCTGAAATGTGTCGATCAAGAGATCGATGGCGCACTGGTAAGTGCGATAATAGTTAGGTGTCATGATATGTACAACAAATGATGGGATGATACATGTTGCAGGGGATCGAATGCTACAGAATCCTACACACTTCATGCTATTATAACTGTAGAGGAAATCATGCTACCACAAGATTTTGAGTTTAAGGCCTACCTTTTTACTTCTGGAAGATTAACACCACGATCGTGGTTGCTCAGCAATGACAAAGCCGCACCTTTTTACTTCTGGAAGATTAACACCACGATCGTGGTTGCTCAGCAATGACAAAGTCGCACCGTGATCTTGATGTTAGTTTGGGAAAGGAGAAGGCCTGGCTCCGGTGTGCTGTTGATTCTATAGATATCTAGAAGGAGGGTCGACTCCTTTTCTGAGGAAGATTCTCTTCTGTTGCAGGAGAAGGGCAATGGAGAGGTTGGAGATTGATATCCTTACTGTCAATCCCCTCCCCTTCGCCTTCTCCTGTGTGCCTGATTTTATAGAGAGAGGAAGGATCGAGAAGCAGACAACGGTTGGGCGTCGATGGTTGAGATGGAGCGATCATTGATCGAAGAGTGGAGGCGTGATGGATGCCCATCGAACGGGGGATCGAGGTAGTGAGAGGCGTGCGATGGTGAAGGAGCATGCGAGGCCATTGGAGATGGACGAAGGAAGGAACAGGAGGTTCCCCAGTGGGTGATGGAGAGTTCGGGCGAGAAGGGGATGGTTCTGGAAGACCGAGAAGGAGGGGAAGCCCATGGGGGTTTCGCACATGAGGTCGGCTGTGGCGGGTTTGAGAGTGGAAGAGAAGCTTCTGGAGATGGTGGTTTTCCAAAGGGGAGCAAAAGAGGGGAGAAGGCGAGAGTTAGGGTTTTCAAAACCCTAACTTGACTCTTAAACATCGAACATAAGGTTTTCCACAAAAGGGCCTCTTTAAAAAGTTTTTTCTAAAACGGGTTTGCAATTTCTTTCATTTGATTTTTTTGTTCTTTTCTCGGTATTTTCCATTTTTTGTATTTTTTTTGAAATAAAATCCTAAAGTTTTACGGGAAAACTGATTTTTTGTGTTTTTCTCGAGAAATATTTACAAAAGAAGGTTTTCAAGGCTACTCGGAGGAAATTTCTCCAAAAAATGGGTTTGGACCCAAGTTTTGAGAAAATATTCGAGTTTCAAACCTCAAATCGAGGAATATAACACGATGGGTCCAAGCGAATACCGGACGAAGTGTCTGAGTCTTTCAAAAGTTATTTTGGTAATTTTGAGAATCAATTGGATTACAATGCTCAGATTTGGATTCTGATACCGGATCTGGATCTGAAATCGAGTCAGATATATAAATGAATTCAATTTCAGTAAAACTTTGGGAAATGTACTGGAATTTAGGTTTGAAAGGAACTCAATTGCTCAGAAAATGTAATCAGGGGCAAAAAAAGGGGATATTTAAAAGATTTTGAAAATTTTGGGGTGTTCACAGTCGACTAATGCTTTTATCAGTCAACCGGACAAAACATGTATTTTCAGAAAAGTTTAGCAGCAGTCGACTGAAAGGTTTTTCTGTCTACTGATGATATTTTCAGTCGACTAACTTTTCTCTAGTCGACTAAGTTTCAAATCTTCAGATTTTCAAACGGCTCGATTAACAGATCAGTCGACCGACGATAACTGTCAGTCTACTAATAGCTAATTATTAGTCGACTAACTACTGTTTCAGTCGACTAATTTTGCCGTTTTTCCTAAAACTTTGAAAATGTGTATCTTTTCATTTTTCAAACATTTTGTTAGTTCAAAATAGACTATTTTGATACATTTTCATACCCTCAACATATGAAAACTTTCAATTATAAATATAAGTGCATTTTACACTCAAAAGCACTGCAAATTCAATCAATTTGAATCAATTACTCTTTGCTTTTCACTCATATTCATTTTCTCACTCACATGATATTTTTCACTTTACTTTTTTACTCAAATTCCTTTGAGAGAGTGAATTCGTGAGTAGAGTATTTCAACAACCTCAAAAGCCAATTGCATCTTATTTGCATTCATAAGAAAGGCTCATAGGTTGTTTTGTAAGTTGTTACTTATTTCAATTTTCTATAAAAGGAAAGGACTCCTTGGTTTAAAGGAGTTGTTTGCTTTCAGTAGGTGTGTTACTGAAAGTGGGACCGGATTTGGTATGTATGATCTTGTAGTTACACAAGGTTGATAGTGAAAATCTCAAGTGGGTTTTGCTTGGGGAGTGGATGTAGGTTGGGAAAGACCGAACTAGGATAAATTATTGTGTTCTTTGTGTGATTGCTTTGCGAATTGCAAAACTCGTCAAAATTCTGCAGACGATTTATAAAAGCACTATTCACCCCCCCTCTAGTGCTCGTTGCCTCGATCCTACTGCACTTTCATTTGGTATCAAAGCAGGTTTGCTATTATTTTGATTTGACCATCATCTAGCATGGCAACAACAACATCTCAGCACAGAGAAGGTTGCTCCTCTGTTCGTTCTCCTCTCTTCGATGGAACAAACTATGGATACTAGAAAGTGAGAATGACAATATTCTTACAATTCATGGATCTCAAAATTTGGAGAGTTGTTTCAGAAAAGTACCAAATGCCATCAACTGATTTCAGTCAATGGATCGATGAAGAAAAGAAGACCGCTTCACTTAATGCCAAGGCTATGAATGCATTGTATTGTGCCATTGACAAGGTAGAGTTCAATCGCATCTCTCAATGCTCTACAGCAAATGAAATCTGTCATACTCTTCTTGTGACTCACGAAGGTACGTCAAAAGTAAAGGAATCTAAAATCGCTTCTTTAGTTCATAAATTTGAATTGTTTAAAATGAAGCAAAATGAATCTATATCGAACATGGTAACAAGAATGACCAATATCACTAACACTCTGAAATCCCTTGGAAAAGAATATTCACAAGTGGATTTAGTCAGAAAAATTATAAGGTGTTTAACTCCTGAATGGGAGAGAAAAACCACTGCTATTGAGGAAGCAAATGATTTAAACACTCTCACTCTTGAAGATTTGGTTGGTAACTTAATGGCATATGAAGTCCAACTTCAAGACAGACAAGAAGAAGAACCCAAGAAGAAATCTCTTGCTTTTAAGGCTACTTTTGACTCTAAAAATTCAAAAAAAGATGAAGATATTGCCCTCATCACAAGGCAATCCAAAAGATTCATCAAAAAGGGAAGATTTCAAAGAAAGGTAAAGAAAGCGGATTCTTCCAATCCAAATGAAGTCAAGTGCTTTAACTGCAAAAAGGCAAGACATATCAAGAAAGATTGTCTTCTTCTCAAAATCAAGCCTAAGGACCAATTCAAGAAGAAAAAGGCATTTCAAGCATGTTGGGATGGTAGTGACTCCTCTTCCGATGAAGAATCAAATGAAGAAGTCACCAACATGTGCTTTGTAGCACAAGAAGACTCGGTAAGTCAATTTGACTATGATGATTTATTAGACGCATTCAATGATTTATATGCTAAATTTAAGAGTCTAAGTTCTAAAAACAAAGAGTTAAAAACTGAAAATTCAACTCTTGACTCTCAAAACAAAGTGTTACTTCAAGAGATAGAAGATCTCAAGAAGGAAAACTCTTGTCAAGCATTTGAGATAAAAGAAATTGGAATTAGAACCAATCTCTTACAAAAAGAAATAACTTGTCTAAAAGAAAAATCAAATGATCTTTCTATTGTGACCAAATTCACAAATGGTCAAGAGAATCTAGAAAGACTTCTTGGTTCTCAAAGATGCTCGGTTGATAAAACCGGATTGGGATATAACTTCTTTGATACTCAAAATAGACCAAACTATGTGGTGAAGAATCAAAGACAATATTCTCAACCATTTGTTCAAAGAACTAAATTTTCTAGTAGAAATGCATCTAATCATGGAACTTATAATGCTTATAAGCCTAGACATGATTACTCTAGAAATGCTAAATCTTTTTATAGAAAGAATATTTATTATCAAAGGAAACCAAAATCCAAATGGATATGGGTTCCTAAGACCAAAAATAGAAATGGGTCAAATGCTTTGTCTTCTAATTTTGTTGTAGGTACACAAAATAAAGAGCAAATGGATATTGGACAGTGGTTGTTCCAAACATATGACTGGAAGGCCGGAGTTATTTTCCACCCTCCAAAGTAAGGATGGAGGAACCGTCACCTTTGGTGACAATAACAAGGGAAAAGTAATAGGTATTGGTAATCTAAAATTTCTCTTGATAGAAAATGTTCTTTTAGTAGAAGGTTTAATGCATATTTTATTATCTACTAGACAATTATGTGATAAAGGTTTTCATGTTTCTTTTGAACATGATTTATGCTTAATTTCTGATTTTCAATCTAAAAAGATCATTTTTAAAGGTAAAAGAAGGAACAATGTGTATGAACTTTATCTAGATGAGTTACCCACTTTTAATGAAAAATGTCTTATTGTTTCAAATGAAATTCAATGGTTATGGCACAAGAGACTTGGACATGTTAACTTTAAAATTATTTCCAAGTTATCCAAGAATGATCTTGTAAGAAGCCTACCTAGAATACCATATAAAAAAGATCACTTATGTGATTCTTGCCAATGGGGTAAACAAATCAAGAGTTCTTTTAAAGCAAAATATATAGTTTCAACAAAACGTCCTCTTAAACTTTTACATTTAGATCTATTTGGACCATCTAGAATTCAAAGTTTGAATGGTAGCAAGTATGCTTTTGTTATAGTAGATGATTATTCTCGATTTACATGGGTGATTTTTCTAAAAAGCAAAAAATGATGTTTTTTCTGAATTTTCCAAACTTTTTAGAAAAATTACAAATGAAAAATCTACATCTATTATTAAAATTCGTAGTGATCATGGTGGTGAATTTGAAAATGAATCTTTTCTAAAGTATTGTGATTTACATGGTATATCTCACAACTTTGCTTTTCCTAGAGCGGCTCCACAAAATGAAGTTGTTGAAAGAAAGAATAGAACTTTGCAAGAATGTGCTAGAACCATGCTTCAAGATAAAAATTTACTAAAATACTTTTGGGCTGAAGCAATAAATACAGCATGTTATGTTTTAAACTGTGTTCTTATTCGACCAATTTTACATAAAACATGTTTTGAATTGTATTATAATCGTATACCAAAGATCTCATATTTCAAAATTTTTGGTAGTTAATGCTTCTTGTTAAATACCAAAGATAATCTTGATAAGTTTGATTCAAAATCAGATGAATCAATATTTCTTGGATATTCTTCTAGAAGTAAAGCTTATCGTGTTTTTAATAAAAGAACATCCTACATTGAAGAATCTTTACATGTTGCATTTGATGAGAATTGTGAGCAAGTTATACCTCTAAGCGAAGGAGAAGAAGTAATACTTCAAGAAGAACCTTTGATAGAGAGTACTTCTTAAGATAATGTTCCTCTTCAACCGGTTTGGAAAAAGTTCCCAATCATCCACATGAACAAGTTATTGGAGAAATAAAGAGTGGTGTCCAAACTAGAAGGCAATTGCAATATATTACAAATATTGCTTTCATATCTAAAATAGAACCAAAGAATATCAATGAGGCTTGTGATGATGAATTTTGGCTTTTGGCCATGTCTGAAGAACTTAACCAATTTACTAGGAATGATGTTTGAGATCTAGTTGATAGACCAAAGGATCATCCAGTAATTGGAACAAGATGGGTCTTCCAAAATAAGCTGGACGAAAATGGCAAAGTCATTAGAAAAAAAGCAAGGCTAGTAGCACAAGACTATAATCAAGAAGGCAACATAGATTTTAATGAAACCTATGCACCAGTGGCTCGACTGGAGTCAATTCAAATGATGCTTGCTTTTGCTAGTTACATGAACTTTAAGTTATATCACATTGATGTTAAGAGTGCATTCTTAAATGGACGCATCAATGAAGAAGTTTATGTAGAGCAACCTCCAAGCTTTGAAAATGAGAAATATCCAGAAAAAAGTCTATAAATTAAAAAGAGCTTTGTACGGACTTAAACAAGCACCAAGAGCGTGGTATAAAAGACTATGAATTTTTCTAGAAAAATCTGGTTTTTCCATTGATCGGGTAGACTCCACTTTATTTATTAAAAATCTTAATTCAGATATTCTTATTGTGCAAATTTATGTTGATGACATAATATTTGGTTCTACTAATGATTCTCTTTGTAATGAGTTTGCTAAAGCTATGCAGGAAGAGTTTGAAATGAGCTTGATGGGTGAATTAAACTACTTTCTTGGACTTCAAATAAAGCAAACTGAAGAAGGAATCTTCATCAATCAGGCTAAGTATACAAAAGAACTTCTCAAGAGATTTGGGATGGACTCATCGAAATCAAGAAGAAATCCTATGAGCACAACTACTTCTCTTGATAAAGATGAAAATGGTAAAAATGTAAATACTAAGCTCTACAGAGGTGTGATCAGATCTCTATTATACTTAACTACTAGTCGACCAAATATTATGTTTAGTGTTTGTATGTGTGCAAGATTTCAAGCTAATCCAAAGGAATCTCATTTAACTGTAGTAAAACAAATTCTTCGTTACTTGAAAGATACTTCAGATTTTAGTTTGTTTTACCCAAAATGATCTTCCTTTGATTTAGTTTCATATAGTGATGCAGATTTTGCAGGAAGTAAATCTGATTGCAAGAGTACTAGCGGAACTTGTCATTTCTTAGAAAATGCCTTAGTCTCTTGGTTTAGTAAAAAGCAAAATTCAGTGTCACTCTCAACAACTGAAGCAGAATATATAGCGGCTAGTTTAGCGTGTTCACAAGTACTATGGATGAAACATACCTTAAAAGATTTTGGTTTGAATTACTCCATAATAACTATTTATTGTGATAACACTAGTGATATAAATCTTTCGAAAAATCCTGTTCAATACTCAAGAACTAAGCATATTGAAGTTAGACATCATTTTTTAAGAGATCATGTGTTAAAAAGAGATATTTCGTTAAATTTTATATCCACTAAAGAACAACATGCCGATATCTTCACTAAACCACTTAAAAATAAAGATTTTATGAGAATTAGGAGAGAACTAGGCATTTGCTCATTTTTGGATTTATAAAATGCTAATTTTTGAACAAAATCTCAAAAATGCACCATATTAGTCGACCGATAAATTTCTAGTCGACTGATGCTTTAAATTTTTTTTTTACTGAAGGAATCGCACCTTATTAGTCGACCGATAAAATTCTAGTCGACTGATGAAATTTTTTTTAATTTTCAACTGAAGGGACCCGATACCCCTTCGATTTTTTTTTATCATTTTTTAACACCCATTTTTTTAATGCATCGTTTCATTTTTACGCACCTTTTCATTTTTCTTAAACGAAACCCTTTGAAAAAAAAATGAAACCCTTTGTCTCTCTCTCCTCTCTCTCTTCCGAAAAACCCTCAGAGTGTCATTCACACCTCTCCTCGCCGGAATCTTCTGGCCGTGACAGAGAGTCTCTTTAGTTTTCACCGGAATCCTCTTGCCGTGACTGGTGCCTCTTCAGTCCTCGCCGGAATTTGTGGCAGCCTCCTCTCACTTGCCGTCATTCACCGCGGACTCCTCCTTGTCTCTTCCCTCTTGCCTAAAATCTATGGAGAATCGACATCCCTTTGCACAAAGTGTTTCTGTTGAACGACAACGGATATCTTCCTCACGCCGGATGACATTTGGAAGCCGACATCAACACCATCTCCAATTGTTCTTCTCAATGACGATGTTGATCAATCACTCACTGCAACTGTGAATTTTTAGGTGAATCTGTTTCAACCATGCCTCGTCAGAAGACTGCATCCGCAAAAGGTTCTCCTCCTCCTACACCTCCAGCAAGACATGGAAATTCTCTCAGATTACTCTGAAATCCTCTTTTATATGATACTTTTGGATTGATTTCTGCACTTCCTATTTTACCAGGCCGAAATGTCATGTTTCATATGTTTTCTCGTTACAAAATCAGAGAATTATTTCCAGGTATTTCACATCTTTTTGATGTCGGTGTAGACCCCCTTCATTATCCTTTTTTGATCCACTTGTTTTACACAAATTTACAAATTGATCATGAAACTGTAATTCTTTCCTCTCTTGTTCGCGATGATGAAATTGAGTTTGATTCTAAAATGCTTGGACAAATGCTAGAAATTCCACCTTCAGAAACTCTTTTCAATACTATTGAACTTAATGATGAACGAATTTTTAAACAAATTCTTCTTCCTGGTGCACCTCATTGTCCTCCTTTCAAAAATACCAATCTTCAAACTCATGCACGTATTGCTGGACGAATTCTTGCCCACAATGTTCTACCTAAAACTAGTTCTTTTGATTACTATTCCACAGATCTATCTACGGCTCTTTATGTCTTATTTGGAAATATTTTTGTAAATTGGGCCAACGTGTATTTTACTAATTTGTGGAAACAAAAACCTTTTCTTCCGTATGGATGTCTTCTTACTCGTATTTTCAGATATTTCAAAGTACCCTTAACCAATGAAAAATATATTGAACAAAAGGAGTTCTTTGATCAAACTATTTTCAAATGTATGAAAATCAAATATCTGCCTCTTTTAATCTTTGATCAAATTGAACCATTTGAACCATCAATTTCTAAACCCTCACCATCTTTTGTGACACCATCATCTCAAGCAAAACGAAAGAAATTTTCTACTAGTCAAGACAATGATGAAGTTTTGCAGCGACTGGAAGCTTTGGAGCTGCATCAACACACTTTTCGTGAAGATGTGACTCAACAACTTTCTTTGATTCAGAAAGATATTACTGCAATCAAGGACTTGCTCAACTCACTTTTCTGATCTTTGTTTTTTGTCTTTACTGAACTTTGATACTTTATGGGTTGTAATATTTTGAACTTGAATTTATATTTTGCTTATGCTATTTCTGCCCTTACTCTTTTTTTATTATGACAAAGGGGGAGAAAAAGATAGAACTTGGTGTCTCTTGGTAGACACATGATGGAAATTGTACACATGATGGAAATTGTACTTAGAGAAAAAGATAGAACTTGGTGTCTCTTAGTAGACACATGATGGAAATTGTACTTGGTGGTAGACACATGATGGAAATTGTAGGAGAAAAAGACGGAAATTACAAGAGAAATTGCATAAAGATAGAACTTGCATGAGAAATTAAGAGAAAAAGATAGAAATTGCATATTGCATTATGACATGAAAATTACATCATGTGAAAGCATTGAAAATTGCATTTATGAAAAAGTTTTAAAAATGTATGAAGTAATGATGGAAATGCAAACCAATCAATATGTGATATATGTGTTTTGAATGTACTAACTTTTAATGTTGTGCAGCATATTGATAGGGGGAGTAAAATCTCCATCTATGCATCTAAATGCTTCATCATTGATTAAGTTTGTCATCATCAAAAAGGGGGAGATTGTTACGACAATGAAGCCGTACATGATACTTCAAGTACAAAGTTTTGATGATGAGCAAGTGAATCAACTGCATTTCAGCTAAGGCAATGAAGAAATATGACAAACATTGAAGAAATCGATGAAAATTTGTTGAAGACTAGTGTGTATATGTTAAATTCATTAAAAGTCTTAGATTCTTGTAAGAGCCTTACTTAGAGTGCATATTTCGGTTGCATTTCAACTAAAAAGTCTTTAGAAAAACTTTTCTAAAAGAACCCTTCATGAAAATCTTTTTAGAATTTTTTTTTTTAAAATTTTTATGTTTATTAGTCGACCAATAGACTCACCAATCGACTAATCCTTTTGCGCCAAATTTTTTAAACAAAATGTCATTTTTGTCAAATTAGTCGACCGAAGGTTTTATTAGTCGACCAGACAAAACATGTGTTTTATGGAAATTTAGCACCAGTCGACTAATGCTTTTATCAGTCGACCGGACAGAACATGTATTTTCAGAAAAGTTTAGCAGCAGTCGACTGAAAGGTTTTTCAGTCTACTGATGATATTATCAGTCGACTAACTTTTCTCTAGTCAACTAAGTTTCAAATCTTCAGATTTTCAAACGGCTCGATTAACAGATCGGTCGACCGACGATAACTGTCAGTCTACTAATAGCTAATTATTAGTTGACTAACTACTGTTTTAGTCGACTAATTTTGTCGTTTTTCCTGAAACTTTGAAAAGGTGTGTCTTTTCATTTTTCAAACATTTTGATCCTTCAAAATGGACTGTTTTGACACCCTTTCATACCCTCAACATATGGAATCTTTCAACTATAAATATGAGTGCATTTTACGCTCAAAAGCATAGCAATCCAATCGATTTACATTAAATTACTCTTTTTTTTTCACTCATATTCATTTTCTCACTCACGTGATATTTTTCACTTCAGTTTTTCATTCAATTTCCTTTGAGAGAGTGAATTCGTGAGTAGAGTATTTCAACAACCTCAAAAGCCAATTGCATGTCATTTGTATTCATAAGAAAGGCTCATAGGTTGTTTTGTAAGTTGTTACTTATTTCAATTTTCTGTAAAAGGAAATGACTCTTTGGTTTAAAGGAGTTGTTTGCTTTCAGTAGGTGTGTTACTGAAAGTGGGACCAGATTTGGTCTGTATGATCTTGTAGTTACACAAGGTTGATAGTGAAAATCTCAAGAGGGTTTTGCTTGGGGACTGGATGTAGGTCAGGAAAGACCGAACCAGGATAAATTATTGTGTTCTTTGTGTGATTGTTTTGCGAATTGCAAAATCCGTCAAAATTCCGCAGACGATTTATAAAAACACTATTCACCCCTCCTCTAGTGCTCGTTGCCTTGATCCTACTACACTTTCAGCAAGAAGAGCAAGAAAAACCGCAACAAGAATTCAGGACACTCCAGGGCCGAAAGAACAAACTCTGCAGCCCAGAAAGGGAAGTTTGTTAAGCCACAGCTCATCCAATCAGCGTCGCAGCCAGAGAAGCCAAAACACGAGGGATGGAGTTATGATCGGGAGTCCACAGCTCTAGAGCAGTTCCGCGAGGACATCCTCGAATATATGATGTCGAAAGGAATGATCAAACTCCCTAAGGTGGCAAATCCTCCTGTGGCTATGGGTAAATGGACTGATAAATTTTGCAAGTTTCACCGGACCGTCAGACATGACACTAAGCACTCTTTTGTCCTTAAAAACATCATTCAGGACTGTATTGACAAGAATTTGTTGATTGAAGATGAGGACGAAGAACAGCCGGAAATCTTGTCCAAGCCCTTTCCTAAACATTTTGCATCAGTGATTTCAGAACAAACGGTCTTTCTCGAGAACAGCATCTAACCATGTTCCAGCAAGGACATTCAGGATCAACATCAGGTCCTCTTATTGCATCAGGCACAGTCTTCCGCCAAGAGGGTGGATATCACTTCATTATTCAACAAGTCAATGAATAAGCCAGCAAATGTAACAACAGAAAGCACCAAGCGAGTTCCCAAGATTCTGAAGCGCTTTGTCGAAGCAGCTTCAAAGAAAGGTGAAACTTCAGGGTCAGTTCAGAAGCCAATTACTGCTCTATCAAACATCTCTATCCTGGACTTGACTCATGCCTCGCCTGAACACCAGCAAGTGCTAGAAGATCTGCTGAGGAAGAACAAGGTCAAACCTAGCACCACTTCGCAGGATATGGCTTAGATCGTCAACCAGGCCATGACGAACACACCCATTACATTTTCTGATGAGGATTTGCCAAAACCTCATTCATTTCACAACAACGCCTTATACATAGTGGTGCGAACCAGGGGCATGACAGTCCTACATGTACTCGTTGATGGAGGCAGTAGCCTCAACATCTGTCTGGAGATGACAGCCCGGGCCTTGGGCTTGAAGGAAGAAGAATATACCCCAGATCCCATAACGATCTACGGTTTCGACAACCACGGGCAGACGACCAGGGGAAAAGTCTTCCTTGAATTTTTCATCAATTACTCGGTGCACACTATGCTCTTTCATGTGGTCAATATGCCGCCCACATACAACCTTTTGCTCGGGCGCACTTGGATCCACAATGCCAATGTTGTTCCTTCAACCCTTCACCAATGCATCAAATGGTCGAAGGGAGGCATGATTACCACAGTCCTAGGAGAGGATCCGGAGGAAAGACTCCCGCAGCCAATGATTCCCCGTCCTACTTTCACTACCGACATCTCGAGCATCCGGGAAGTCGATGAAATCAATTTGAGTGAAAGCCTGGACATGTTGAAGTTGAAAGAAATCCAGCCGACAGAAAACGTTACAACAATGGTTCAGTGGTAGGGACCTCGCTTCTTCAAGTTAGGTGAGCACCTCGATTGCACTTCACTCAAGGATCATCCTCTATTCCCTCAGTTCGCAAAAACCAAGAAGGGACCCGACCTTCTGATAAAGCATGACTATTAGCCCTTCAGAGGCCTGGGTAAAAATGAGGACGGTATGATAGAACCAATCATCCCCGCTCGGCATATTGAGGGTACAGGCTTGGGTTTTACTGGTCAAACATCCTGCAAAAAGACCACTTTCATCAGAGGAGCAGAATGAAGACAATGCCAGTGTTTTCTGTTTTCTCTCTTTTCATCTTGTAGGGGCAAAAATCTGCCCCAGTTATTCCCTTTCTTCATCTGTAAATATCAAAGTTACTTATATCAATGAAATTTTGATTTACTATTCTCATCTTGGCATACACAAATTCTCTGCTTATATCTTTATCCATGTCATCATTCTCTATCTTTATATAAAAGGCTATTTTTGAACATTTTACCTTTTTCTCAAAATCTTTCTTTGCGCTTTGAGGGTTGCCGTAATCAAGGCTCCTAAATCGCTCAAAAAGCTCGTTATCAATACCAACTTTTCTCAAAATAAATTCAAACCGACCAAAATCTGCAAGGCAAAGGCAGAGGTCAGCAAAGTGGCAGAGCAGACCGAAGAATTGGCAGAATTCGATTCAGCAATCCAAGAATTGCCAGAATTTGCCAGTATTCACAAGCAGGATGAACCATCACCATTGGTTCAGGATCCGACAGAAGATGTCAACATCGGCTCAAAAGATGATCCGAAAGTCCTAAAAATTGGTTCTAGCCTAAGTTCAGATGAGAAGGAAAGGCTCATCTATTTTCTCAAACAACATCAAGAAGTCTTTGCTTGGACTTATGAGGATATGCCAGGCTTAGACCCCAAGTTAGTCGAGCATCGTCTTCTGCTAAAGCCAGATTGCAAACCAATCAAGCAGAAATTAAGGAAAATGGATCCTCGAGTAACATCGCAAGTTAAAGAAGGACTTGAAGAGTTGCTAAATGCAGGATTCATCAGGACTATTGAGTATCCAGATTGGTTGGCGAACATTGTGGCAGTTCACAACAAGAATGGCAAAGTCCGGATTTGTATTGATTTTAGAGATCTGAACAAAGCAACCCCGAAGGATGACTATCCACTTCCCAACATCGATTTTCTGATCGATAGCACGGCAGGCCATGCCATGTTTTCCTTTATGGATGGATACTCAGGCTATAATCTGATCAAACTGACTGCTCATGACCAGTCAAAAACTCCCTTTACCACGCCTTGGGGTATATTTTTCTATACTGTCATGCCATTCGAGCTCAAGAATGCTGGGGCAACCTATCAGAGAGCAATGGCAGTTATTTTTCATGACCAGATGCACAAAAACATGGATGCCTATGTGGATGACATCTTGGTTAAGTCAAAAGAAGGAGATGATCATCTTGATGCTCTCGACCAAGTCTTTGAAAGACTCATCATTTACAAGTTGAGGCTCAATCCACAGAAGTGTGTCTTCGGGGTAGAGTCAGGCAAACTACTTGGCTATATGATCAACAAGAAAGGCATAGAGGTGAATCTCGACAAGGCAAAGGCAATCATTGATATGCCTCCTCCCACCAATCTAAAAGAACTGTGAAGCCTTCAAGGTCACATTTAATCTATTCGGCGCTTCATCTCCAATTTGGCCATGAGATGCGAACCCTTCAATCACTTATTGAGAAGAGAAGTGAAATTTGAGTGAGGACCAGAATGTCAGCTCTCATTTAAGCGCATCAAGCAGTATCTCCTCAATCCACCGGTTCTGAAGCCACCAGAACTTGGAAAGCCACTTCTCTTGTATATTTCCGTCAATCAGAATGCTTGTGGCGGATTTCTTGCGCAGTACGAGGAAGGCAGTCGGATAGAGCATGTAATCTACTACATCAGCAAGACTTTCATCGACTATGAGAAAAGATATTCTTAGATGAAAAGGACATGTCTAGCCTTAGTTTGGATGTGTTAGAAGCTGAGATATTATCTGTTGGCCTCAGAAATCAAAATTTTATCAAGGCTCAATCCTCTTAAGTACATCCTTGAGCAGCCTTTTCTTACTGGACGGATTGCAAAATGGCAAGTCCTCTTGATGCAGTACGACTTAGAATATGTATCTCAGAAGTCAGTCAAGGGTCAGTCCATCGCAGATCAGTTGGCAGATTTCCCATTGACCGAAGAGATCAAGGCGGAAGATGATTTTCCCGATGATCGTATCTGCAGTATCCAGGAATCTCCAGTGTGGACCCTATTCTTTGATGGTGCTCGGAATATGTCTGGTATAGGGATTGGGATCCTGTTAATCACTCCCGAAAAGGAGATGATCCCTTATTCCCTCAAACTCAACTTTCAATGTACTCACAACATGGCCGAGTATGAAGCTCTAATACAAGGCCTCAAAATTTTGCAAGACTTCAATATCAAGAGAATACATGCCTTCGGCGATTCATTGCTTGTTGTTAGCCAAGTTAATGCTGAACGACAAGTCAAGGATTCAAAGTTGATTCCCTATCAGAAGATTGCCTTAGCTCTCATAGGCAACTTTGAAGAATTTCAGCTCCATCATGTCAAGAGGGAATACAATCACATAGTCGATGGCCTAGCCTGTCTGGGCTCTATTTTGTCGTTCAAAGATAGTGAGTCTTGTTGTTCCTTCGAGATCGACAAACTTGATCAACCTGCCAACATTCCAACTGAGCAAGTGAACCAAACCACTTAGAAAGAGAAGCCTTGGTACCAAAACATCAAAAGCTTTATAGAAACTGGTGAATTTCCATCGGGAATGCCAAGAAAGGAGCAACGTGCGATCCAACGCATATCGGCCCGTTATTTCATCCTCGCTGATACTGTTTACCGTCGCGGATTCAGTTCTGAGTATGCCAGATGCTTAGATAAGGATGAAGCCATGGAAGTTGTCCGAGAGGCACACGAGGGAATTTGTGGTGGCCACGTCGGCTACCAAACACTCGTCAAACATATTATCCGGGCAGGATATTACTGGAAAACCATGCAGCAGGATTGCCATCAATTTATGAAAAAGTGTGTGAAATGCCAAATGCATGCACCTTCCATTCATGCATCAGCCGCATACTTGCAGTCCATGGTTTCTCCCTGGCCTTTTTCGATATGGGTCTTCGACGTAGTGGGTCTGATCACTCCTTCAGCTTCTAATGGCCACCGATATTTCCCCACAGCTACAAAATACTTCACCAAACGGGTTGAGGTCATGACTCTGCGAATAGTAGAAAGCAGGCATGTGGTTTCGTTTATTCATAAGAATCTTCTTTGTCGCTGTTATCATCGCAAAATTTTACTTTTTGCAAATCAAACTGACCTTTGAAAAAGATTTTGAAAATAACTCGCCTCCGTTTTAAAATGCGGGAAAATTCCGTAGAATGGGACTTGCCTGTCGGTACGAGGTTCGACCGTTCCTGCCACCTTTAACAGGGGTAATCAAACCAAGGATCAATCTACTGCTCTGCTCTATTCAACTTGTCTAAATCATATTCTAATTTCTAAATGCACATAGAATCAGGCATGTGCTATGAATTTTCTGAAAATGCATATTTGAAAACATGATGTTTGCTTCAAAGATTGGAAAATATTTGGAAAATAAACTCTTTGAAAATCATGAATCATGATTGAGATACTGTATTTGAGAAAGTGAAAATCGATTTCTGAAGAAATATAAGGATTTTGTGAAAATCGATTATGAGAAATGTGAAATAACTTTGGAAAACTTGACATCTTTGAATTCAAACTTTGAAATTGAAAATATAACTTGGAAAAATCGAATTTGAAACTTGGGAAATACTTGAAATATCATTGGCAAATCCATATTTTGAGAAAATCGATTTTTGAATAAGACTTAGAAAAATTTGAGAAAAATAAACTTCTTTGAAATGAAATTTAAATTGGAATTGGAAAATGCATGAAATGAATGAATATGGATTTGAGGAATTGAGAAATACCTTTTGTATTTTTGAGAAATGCAGTGCATTTTGAAGTTAGCCCAAGAGTGTAGGCTGAATGTGGCTAATACGAAGATTACAAATCTGGGTATCATTCGTATTCTGACTATGGCCATAAATACAAATTCCACCAAGTTTGTCAACTCCATAAGAGCTTGTGCACGTGCCATTCGTGTAGACCATAGTGAATTTGAAATATGTGCATGAATAATGCTTTCATCAGATATTAAAATTTGCAAAATTAAACTATATGCAATGCATCCTATTCTATGCAGGAATTGAAATTCTTATTCCAAATTTACATTTAATTTACATCACTAATCAAATTTAAATACAGGAATTTAAAAGAAAAATAAAGTCTTCAATGTTTCTGCAAAACTAGAAAAACGGGTTAGTGAAAATATGTTGGTTTTTCTAGATTTATTCAGTAATATGTAGAAATTACTGGATTTTGCTAGATATAAGCCTTTTCCATGATTCCCTTAAATCAAAATTGATAAAATATGAAATAAAATTGAATAAATAACAAAGATAAGATATGAAATTTCGAAATGGGGGTCAAAATGACCAAAATACCCCTAATAACAAGACTATGGCATTGAAATTAGGGTTTTTAGAAAGATATTTGATAAAATGCAAGTTTTAAAGTTCAAATGAAGATAAATCAAACTAAATATGATATGACATGCTTAAAAATATGAAAATTAGGGTTAGGGATTTCGAAATTTAGGTCAAATGACCAAATTGCCCCCGATAGCAAGACTATGGCCTTGAAATCAGGGTTTTTCAGAAAATATTTTGGTAAAACTTAGGTTTTATGCACTAAATGAAATCAAATGAACATCAAATTTAACCTAAGGCATACTAATATGATTATAAATATGATTAAACCCTAAAAGTATATGCTTATACACGAAAATCCAAGAATATCACAAATTTTGTGATTTTTGCAGTGTTTTGGAATTCTTTGGGTGCCCTGTTTTGCAATTCAAACCATTCAAGCATCAAACGGATTCTAAAAATCCTCAAAATTGGTACCTACACTTGTGATAACCCTAATATCAAATTAGAATTATAAAAATATTTTTTTGGCATTAAATTAATCCGAAAATAGCATCAAACCCTAAAAATATGCTATTTTTGACCTAGTTCACCAACCAGTCTCAGTCCAAGACCCGAACCAGGGGACAAACCTCCATGGAAATCTATGAAATTTTACAGAGAACAAATAGACAAAAAAAAAAAACTTTTCCTTTTTACAGATCTGAAAAAGCCTTTAACACCAGGGAGATACCCATCCGACAATCTGGACATAAATATATTGATTTTAACTTTGGTCCTAACTGATACTTTCAATTGAAAATTCCGGGATAAATAGCAGTACTCATTCAAAATATCTGATATTTTAAAAGTGCACAGGTAACAAAAAAATAACAATACTCACTTTTTACAGATCATGAATCGGATCTTTAGTTTGGGATTTATAAACAACACAAGTCTGATTAGGGTTTTGGAAAACCCTAACGAGTTTTAAATTGAAAATCAGAGTCTTTGACAGAGGAAAAATACTAAACAGTAATAAAAAATTTTGAAAATTTCACAGTAGACATATCTAATTAATGTAAATCCATGGCATATTACAGATCTAAAATCGAATATAGGATGAGAAAAATATCATCACAACAAGTTACCTTCCTGATTTTAACAACGATTTTAAAGTTTTAAAAACCCGACTTGATGTCTGATTTTTCTGACAGGGTTCCCGAATCCCAAAATCTCTGATTTTTTTATAGTAGATCAATAACATATGCATGCATCACATATAAAAAAATCAGAAATTAACAACACATATTTCAATCCGAAACAGCATGCTCTTTTCTGTTCTAAACTAAAAACACACAGAAATCTAAGAAACTTGAGAAAATATGCATTAACTAATGAAAAACAATAAAATAAACCATAAAACAGTAAAATAAAATTGATTTCTATGCTGGAAAACGTGTAATAAACATGAATAAGCAAAGAAATAAATAAAATATAGGGAATCCATGGCTAGAATTTGCTTTCACCTTTGAAATCATGGATTTAACCCATTTAACGGGTAAATCTCACGTTTCGTCGGTTAAGAACATGAAAAACGTACCTCTCATTGATTCTAATGGATTAGAATCCTTGAAATCACCCTCAAACTGAGTTAGATCATCTTCTTGGGTCGATTTTTGGGTTCTTGGATGAAATCCATGGTTAAATCCATGAACACAAGAGTTTCCATGGTGAAATCTATTGAAAAATCATAAAAACTAATAAAATAATATTAAATAAACTCACCTTGGGGCTGCAGCTGCAATGGAGGAAGGTGGAGGTGCTGGAGAGGAGAGAGAAGCCACGAAAATTTGAGAGAAAAAGAGTTCTCCTTTGACCCCCATTAGGTCCCTTTTTATAGTTTTTCAAAAAGTCACTTAATTAGGGTTAATTAAGAGGTTTTTCATTTTTTCAGGACTCTTTCTAATAAATCCACTAAGGGCAACGATTTTTTGTGGTTTCCTAACCCTAAATGAACTCTAATTAAACTCTAATTAATACCTAATTAAACCCTAAAAAGTCCAAATGTGACACCACCTAGTATGGATCAACATTTGGTTTTTAAAACCTGAATTTAAAACCTTTAAAAACCAATGGTTTAAAAGTTAAATAAAATGGATTTTTAAAATTGATTTTGACTCCTCTAATCCTCTAACCTAACTAGGACATTGACTAACCCTAGTCTAACCTTGACTTCTTTAAATGTGGCGCCACCCCGAGCGGGCCCTACTTGAGTTTTTTTCAAAAAGCGATTTTAAAACTTGAAATTGAAGGAGTTTTCAAAAGATTTTCAAAAGTAAACTTAAAATTAGAATTTTTGAAATGGCATAGGGTTCTAACCGAGTCAGAACTCCTCTGGATATGGTGCCAACTGAGTGGGCCCACATCGAGTTTTGAAGAATTTTGAAATAAACACTGAAAATGGCTTTGAAAAGGGGTTAAAATCAGTATTTAAAATTCAAGATCTTTGAAAATAGGGTCTCAAGCGAACTGGAACTCCGAATTAGAGTCCTGAACTCTTAGGATTCTGAGATTTTAGATTTTAGAATTCAAATGCAAGAATTTTCGAAAGATTTTATCAAAAATTGATGAAATAAGTCAAAAACACAGTCAGGGTTAGACTTTTAACTCGATCAGGACTCTGAAATAGAGTCCTGAATTAACTGGACTCTAGGAAATGACCTAATTTTTGAAAACAAATGGAAATAAATGAAAATGGAATATAAACAGACTTCAAAACAGACTCCTGACTGGACTAGGACTCTAGGACAGAGTTCTGATCGGACTGAAACTCTAGATTTTTGGTATTTTTCTGAAAAACAAATGAAAGAACTTGTGAAAGCAGTGAAAACAATAATAAATATTAGAATAAAACAGAGTTCTGATTCAACTGAGACTCTGGGGACAGAGTCCTAATTGAACTAGGACTCTCAGATTTTTGGATTTTCTGAGAAAACAAATGAGAGAATTTTGAAAAATAGTTAAAAACAAGATGAAATCAAAATTTTGGTTCAGAGTCCTGTTTTGATTAGAACTCTGAGAAAGATTCCTGATTCGATCAGAACTCTAAGAATTTTGGTTTTCTGATAAGCAAATGATGAAATTTAAGCAAAGCTTTTTGAAAACTAGTGAAAATAAAGTGAGAAAATCAATTTTGGATAGAGTCCTACTTCGATCAGGACTCTGGGGTAGAGTCCTGATTTGATCAGGACTCTGAGATAAAACCTCAGAATTTTGAAATTCTTTGATAAAAGTGTAACAAATTTGATAAATGGAAAGATTATTGAAAGATTTTCTCAAAATTGAAATCAGGATCAGAGTCCTGATCCAACTAGGACTCTCTGAATAGAGTCCTGTTTTGACTAAAACTCTGAGTTTCTGACTCTTTTTGAAAGATTTGATTGAAAATAGATAAAATAGCTGTAAAAGATTAGAGTCCCAATCCAATTGAAACTCTAAAGAAGAGTCCTGATCCGATTGGACTCTTGAAGAAGAGTCCTGATCCAACTAGGACTCTAACATTTTGGCCAAAATAGAAGATTTTAAAAGGTTTTCTCCGAAAACAGGTAAAAACGTAGGGAAAGTAGAGTTCTGATCCGACTAGACTCTCGAAAAAGAGTCCTGATCCAACTAGGACTCTTAAATTTTTGGACAAGGAATTTAGAAGTGACACCACCTAAATGGGTCTCATCTGAGAATTGAAATCAATTGAAATTTGCATTTAAAATGAATCCAGATTGTTTTCTGAGAAAATATTTCGAAATATGAGGTCCTAGGGTTGGAAAATGATAGAATGTTGAATAAAACCCAGGTTTTGAAATTGATTTTGAAAGAAAGCTTTAAAACTCAAATCTGGATTGAATGTTTTGGAAAGAGGAGTGCTGGATCTCGAAAATGAGATGGGATGACATGCAATGCTATGCAATGCAATGAAATGGTATGCCGAATGCATGCAATGATATGCAATGACACATGAAATGTAAGCATTGGATAAGGGTGAAAATTTGGGGTGTTTACAGATGCCCCTCTTTGCTACTAAGCCGGTTGTAAGCCGAGCTTAGTGGCAAAGAAAAACACACCAAATTCTGACTATAAACATGCCCCAGTTAGATGAATTTGACTGGGTATGAAAGAATTAGTTCAAATGATGGTGGTAGATATAGCATAAAGAATAAAGAAGAAGATTCACCTTATCGAAATGAGGCTCAGGCTTAGCCCTTAACCTGGATGGGACGACAAATGAAATACCTCATCAGAATGAGGCTCAGGTTTAACCCCTTGACCTAAAAGGGGACGATACCTCTTGGAAAAATGAGGCTCAGGCTTAACCCTTAACCTGAAAGGGGACAATACATCATGGAAAAACGAGGCTCAGGCTTAACCCTTAACCTGAAAGGGGACGATACCTCGTGGAAAAATGAGGCTCAGGCTTAACCCTTAACCTGAAAGGGGACGATATACGGAGTCCTCGAATGAAGAAACTATGATGGGACCTTTGAATTTTGCACAATAAATCCGAAAGGGGTTTGCAAAAGGAAGAAAGGGGGTTCCCTAAAGCTTGAAAAGAGATTGATCTTGGACGTCTCATCGCTGAGACTGAATGACTTTTAAGACAGATGACCTTTTTGCAGAAAATTCAGGTTTAACCCTTAACCTGAACGGGAACTGTTTATGGTGGGACAGTGGGGAGCACAGGGAAGTGTGCGAATCTGAGAGCCCAGGCACTCAGATTAAAACAAGAAGGGAAGGATCTTGGACAACTCCCATCATCTGATCCTAAAAGGGATAACAACAATGCCTGGATACATCAAAATAAACATCAAGTTCTCACTTCATGTCAGGATAACTTGAAAAGATTGCTAATAAGATAAAAAATTGTAGTTAATTCAAGAATGATAAGCACATATATATATGAAAAATATTCCCTCTTTTCTACCTGAAGTATTACCTCCAATTGGACTTAACTTCATAGAATCAAGATTCGAATTCAAATTACTTGCAATTGACTTTCCTTCAAGGAGGCTATCAATTTTCTTGATATGGACAAAAAAGAATGTATTCTTGATATTGCGAGAGCTATTAGTGAAAGGATATTGATAAAAGAATTTCACAAAATTAAAGAAGATTCTTGATAGATTCGGCAGTCTGATATCTTGGGATTCTTTTCTCATGATGATCTCTCTGCACTCTTTTTTTTTTTTTAGCAGATTGGAGCTCTCTTGGATTTTCGGGAATTACATCATCCTTCATTTTGGAGATGTCCTGACTTGTCTCTCTCTTTGGGAAGGGTACGTCACAAACTCCTTAATCTCGGAGATGTTCCGATCCTTCTTTTCTCTCAGGGATTATCATGATGATTATTGGCTCTTTGGTAGGAAATCTCTTGATGATAGCTGGAATCAAATATCTTTTAGGGTTTGTCGGTAGGCTCATCACACTCGCCTTCATCTCGACGGTGATATGAACTTTCCCTGGAAGGATCCGTCATAAACTCCGTCATCTTGGAGATGATCCAAATCTTCTTTGGCCCGGGGGTCGACTCACTTAATTCGCCTTCATCTTGACAACAATTGAGAGATCCCTTTTGCAGATATTTAATTGCAGCTTAGGTGATTGAGGAGATATGGAAATTGAGTGGATTTTTTCTGTATCACCTAGGATATTTCGACTGCTTATTTTCCAAGAATGATCTTTAAAAATATGCCATTGACCGCGATCAATATCAATCACTTATGGCTTTGCAACAACATTGAGTATTCTTTGCAGGCCATATCGAGGATTTATTCTGCATCCTTTTGGTTGGCCAATAGAAAGATTTTGAATTTTGAATCGTTTTTCGCGAAAGCATTGTCCTTTCAGAAGTAATACTGGAGGTATTTTGAAGTAATAATTTTGTGCAATAAAGATTTTTAAAATCAACAAATATTTAATGACAAATTGGCAAAATTTTCTTGAAATCCTTTGTGAAAGCGAGCATTTGAAGCACAACGCAACACATCCATGACAGAAATTCTCTTCTCCTTTCCCCAAAGGAGACGATTTAGAATTTGGAATCAGGAATTACTCCTCTCTTCCCTGAAGGAGAGACTCAGAAATTGGAAATAGGATATTGGATGACCTGGAGATCAAAATTGTGAATTGGTCTACTAGAGCGACATGGGTTCTGTAGGGATTCATCCTAAGAACGACATTGGTTCAATTGAGAATGACATTGGTTCCCTGGGAACAACATGAGTTCGATAGGTATTCAGCCTAAGAACGACATTGGTTCAATTGAGAACGACATTGGTTCACTGGGAACGACATGGGTTCTGTAGGGATTCAGCCTAAGAACGACATTGGTTCAATTGAGAACGACATTGGTTCACTGGGAACGACATGGGTTCAATTAAGAACAACATTAGTTCACTGGGAACAACATGGGTTTAATAGGGATTCAGCCTAAGAACGACATTGGTTTAATTGAGAATGACATTGGTTCACTAGGAACGACATGGGTTCGATAGGTATTCAGCCCACGAACGACATTGGTTCAATTAAGAACGACATTGGTTCACTGGGAACGACATGGGTTCAATAGGGATTCAGCCTAAGAACGACATTGGTTCAATTGAGAATGACATTGGTTCACTGGGAATGACATGGGTTCAATAGGGATTCAGCCTAAGAACGTGGATCAAGAGGACTTCAACCTACAAATCATATATCTAAAAAATACCAATCCAAAAGGAGTTCGACCTAAGGACTGTAAAGAATATCGGATCAGGAGGACTTCAACCTACAGATCAAAATTTTGAGAACGAGATTGGTTCGAAAGGGGTTCAACCTATGAACCGAGGATTAATAGGACTTCAACCTATAGATCAAATTTTTGATAATGAGATTGGTTCGAAAGGGGTTCAACCTTTGAGCCGTATTGGTTTGACAGGCGTTCAACCTACAAATCACATTGACTCTGCAGGGGTTCAACCTACGAACTATCAATTCCATAGGGATTTAACCTAAGGATCACATTGGTTCTGCAGGGGTTCGACCTACGAACTATCAATTTCATAGGGATTTAACCTAAGGATCACAGTTTAAGAAGGAAGGGTTCAACTTATGGGTTTTGAATTTGGGAAATAAAAATTCTTAGTTCATGATTTGAATGGACCATCATAGTTAGCTTTTCAAAGCCTGTTTTCAGGATTAACCCCTTCTCCTGAGCGGGAAAGCTTGATGCAAATGCAGATGAATGCGAATGAATGCCTGCAAATGCAAATGTATGTAAAATGATATAAATGGGTGCACATGCGTGCAAAATGGGAGATTTGTTTGATCCTGCCTACATACAGGATGTTTTGAAGACAATTTCCAAAGTAATGCCTCAGTGTAATGGGGGAATAAGAAAGGATAAGTAATTGATATTTGATGATAATTCTCTAAAGATAACGAGGTGAAAACTGACAACAAGCTTCTTGGTTGATCGGAGAGGCACTCTGAAAGAGGTTACCCCATGTAAAAAGACATTTAAACATTTGCAAATGAGGAATATAAAAGATGACACCAGGCCATAAGAAAGATTGACAATTTTATTAATGCATTGAAAAAGGAAATAACAAATTGATAGAAGAACTAGGACTACATTGTCCCTTCAAAATGACAAAATGATGAAAGTGACATAGTCTCGACATTGTCAATTTTTAGAAAACTTGCTCAAGATGCTCGACTGGTATTTTCCTCATCTTCAATAAGGATATTCTTGTCGATGCAATCTTGAATGATATTTTTCAGAACGAAACAATTCTCAATGTCATGCCCTACTGCCCGATGAAATTTGCAAATTCTTTCTTTGAATCTGCCCATGATTGTTGCGGGATTAGCTGCTTTAGGTAAACGGATCATATCTTTTGCAAGCATGTATTCTAGAACACTCTCTAGTGTTTGGTCCAGAGGGGTGAACTTTCGATCCGTACTCCAATCCTTGCGCTTTGGCTTTTCTTGATCTTTCTCTTTATGCTGAGGATTAGATTGAAGAGGCCTATCATTGTTGGAGAACTTTCCTTTTTGGCCCTTGGATCCCTCTGAATAGTGATCATGATTTTTCTTGTTGCTTTTGTTATCATTGGCAGAAAGAGTGAAGTGAGCCTTCTTCTTCTGCTCACTCTGATTGTTACCTTGTGTAAAGATGAAGCATTCATAAACCCCATTTTCCATGCTTAGCTCGAGCCACTCGGCACGTTCAGTCAGTTCGATGAAGGTTTTTGACGGTGCCGTGGAAATGAGACCTTTCAAGGGTTGTGAAAAATTATTCAAGATTAGTGACAATGCATGCCCTTCTGATATCGGGTCTCTTATCTTATTGCAAGCTGACCTCCATCGGTGGATAAAATCTCGGGCCTTCTCGTTTTCTTTCTACTTGAGGCCGCAAAGATGACTGAGAGTCGGGAGTGCTTCAGCATTGAATAAAAAGCGCTCAATAAACAAATTGACCACTTTATCAAACTCTTTCAGCTCTATGGGATTAATATGCTCTGAATACCATTTTGCTGCAATACCCTCCAAGCTGCGAAGGAAGCAGAGAAATAAGGCACGATTATTCCTCTTGAACCTGGAACACTCTGCGAAGAATAGGGCGAGATGCGCTTTTGGATCGCCCGAACCATCAAACTTGATAAATTTCTTGGGGGAGATTATCAAGATCATCATCCTCATCCAGTCCATCATAAAAGTCTTCGCTTGTAAAGACCCTTTTGCCTTTGTCACGAGCTTGCAGATCTTTGACCATTTTCATTACGTCTTTGAGTTGTGACTGAGTAGGGTCATCGACAGATTGACTCCGGGACTTATAAGCCGACCCCTGGCCCTGAGTCGACCTTTTGGATTCCTGCTTAGCTTCATATTCCTTGTCAGTATTATCCGCTGATTCTGATTCATCAGACATTTCCTCGTGACGACTCTGCTTTTTGATAATTTTCACATTCTTAGCGGCACGACCCTTATCCTTCTGCTTTATCTGAATCTGCTCAGTACTGGCTTCAGCTTGCTCTGCCAGCATCTTACTCATCATCTTTTTGAACATGACGTACATCTGGGGATCTACGTCATCTTCTGCTTGCTGACCTTGACCACGGGGTGAGTCCATTTCCTCTTCTGAAGCGACTGAGTATGCAATGCCTTCAGCTGATAGGGTTTTCTTTCCGGACCTTGTATGAACCATCGAGTATTACGAGTATTCTTTTAGATGTTGTTGATGCTCTCTGCAAGGTAGAACTGATGGTTAGGCTTTTGAAGGAAACTTGGTTGGAGGAAAATATTTGTTGAGAATTTTGGTAGACAATTGAAAGAATATCCCATTACTAGGGATTGAGTCGTCGCTGGGATTACGATAATTGCATTGCCATTCTTTGCAAAATAAACAACTAAAAATATGCCTTGTTACCTAGGCGAGGTCGTCAAACCAAGATGAACTGAAGATTAAAGGAATTTTATTGAAAATATGATTTTAATAATACACTTGACAAAGGGGAGGGGGACAGACAATTTTCCACCACTCCTGATAATCAGAGGACACTCGAGGACCAGGAAAAATAGTGAGAGTAACAAAAGAATCCCAGCCATGTCTGGCAGAATGGTATGCTCCGGACCACTGATCTGAAGTGAGATCGAACTCTGGCAAGACCCCTGATAGTGGACGAATCTCTACACGCTTCTGTCTCTGAGAGAGCTGTCTGACACACTGCTCCGGATGGTAGTAGGCGCAGAAGAAGGGGCCAAGTAGCCTGAATCGCTTGCCATAAGCGTATGTGTATCTGGGTGGTGATTCCTGACGATCAAAGTAGTCCCATACGACTTCTTCCTCCTGAAGGTTATCGATCAAGAACCAGTAGAGCGCAACTGGCAGAAGCTTTTCACCGTTATATCTAAAGGAACTGGCTCGGGCTGGCACATGCCGGAGGAACCAAGACTGCAGCGCGTAGGTGCACCCTTCGACTAAAATTGATTCTCCGAGTGCGAAACGAGTCAATCCTCGGTATAGAAAGGCGAGTGCGGCCATGGCAATGGAGAGGTGGCTGGTCTGTCGACTTCCCCATCTCCTTAGAAGATGAACTATTCTGATATCTATATAATTCTGCCCATCAAGAAAGAAGGCTAATCCCACCGTGCACAGAACCATCGCGTGTTGGATTCTCTTTCGAGCTGTCCTGGACAATGAGCTGACCTCTGCAAATGTTCCATACTGTTTGTAGATTTCGAGCAGGTCCACATATTTATTTCCATCCTCCTCGATCAAGAGCCACGACTTACGTCCTGTCATGCGAGCTAAGGCATCCTTAGGGTCCAGACCCTTAACATTAATCAGAAATTGTTTCTCCAATGGGTCTCCAGGCTGACCGGCTGGCTCGGGTAATCCCATAATCTCTGAAAATTCATCTATCAGCACCGTCATCTCGCCCCACGGGAACCATAAGGTAGAAGTGCTCGGATTCCACCGCTCTGCTAGTGCATGGATCAAATTGTCGTTGACTGTCTGCTTTCCCACCGCGGACGCCAGTTCTAACCCACAATCGTCCAAGTGGTCAGGAAACATACGAGAGAAATTCTTGAACTATACATAGTACCATCGGGGAAAGAAGGATCCGGTGCTGAGGACTCGATGCTCGGGAAGACTTTGTCGCACCTCGTAGGAGATGTGACCCTCAGGGAAAACTGAATCAAGCTGACTGGATGCCATCAGACTGGAAAACATGGAAATTTGGAATGAGACTTGGGAAAATACAGGAAATTTGAGGAAAATGCAGGCAGGATAAAAATAAAGCAGGAAATTCAAGATCCAGAAGAAAGTGAGGATGAAAAATCACCTAGAGTTTTGAAGGAAATTAAGGAAAATTTAGAAAATCGTCCAGGGTTTAATGAAATATGAAGAAATACTTCATAAAATGGAAAAATGAAGTATTTGAAAAATCATCCAAGGTTTAAAGCATGGACAGTATATGGAAATGGATTGGGGATTTTTGGAAAAATCGTCCAGTATTTTTTTTTAGAAAATTGGGAAAATATGGAAAATAAAAGGAAATGACTATAACATATTCAATCACATTCTGCACAAACAAGTATGCACATACAACATTCCCTAAAAGCTGACTCTAGATGCACAAATTTTGAAATGGCTGTAGGACCTTAATCCTAACTCTAAGGCTCAGATCATCTGTGTCCAATCATGCTATGCCTATATACTCAAGCCAAGGCTCGATGTACGTGGCATAAAATCAATTCCTCCGGTTCTAGGTTCAAGTTTTCCAACATCCTTGAGCACCTACTGATATACGTTGGACTATGGCCCTTGGTACGTGGCAGAGGGGTTTTCACCCAAATAGGTGGCCCAGTTGTGAGGCTCTGTCCCGAACTATGGTTCTGGAAGAGAGCCCAGCAACGTGAAGACCGGGACAATATAGGTGAGGTGGTTTTTGAAAAATATGAGCACATGCAAGCAAATAGAAGGCTCTAAGTCATAAAGAGATAGATTTTAAAAAAATTTGAAGAAGCATACATTGTTTTCATACAATTCCTAAATTGAGGAGGGTTGTATTAGACCTAAGTCTATGTGAGCATGAAAATTTCCTCCTCAATATGGTCCTACCAAACCATACCTAGTCTACATGCAATCCATGTCAGCTGGGTTCAAGTCTAGGCTGCTAGGTTCACATGATATTATAAAGTAAGAGCTGACATTCCATGGAACACGATTTTGACAATTTAAACTAAGCAAAGCATTAGATTGATCAGACGAAGACAGGTCCCATCTCGGTCGCCAAACCTGTTATCATCGTAAAATTTTACTTTTTGCAAATGAAACTGACCTTTGAAAAAGATTTTGAAAATAACTCGCCTCCATTTTAAAATGCGGGAAAATTCCGTAGAATGGGACTCGCCTGTCGGTACGAGGTTCGACCGTTCTTGCCACCTTTAACAGGGGTAATCGAACCAAGGATCAATCTACTGCTCTGCTCTATTCAACTTGTCTAAATCATATTCTAATTTCTAAATGCACATAGAATCAGGCATGTGCTATGAATTTTCTGAAAATGCATATTTGAAAACATGATGTTTGCTTCAAAGATTGGAAAATATTTGGAAAATAAACTCTTTGAAAATCATGAATCATGATTGAGATACTGTATTTGAGAAAGTGAAAATCGATTTCTGAAGAAATATAAGGATTTTGTGAAAATCGATTATGAGAAATGTGAAATAACTTTGGAAAACTTGATTTCTTTGAATTCAAACTTTGAAATTGAAAATATAACTTGGAAAAATCAAATTTGGAACTTGGGAAATACTTGAAATATCATTGGCAAATCCATATTTTGAGAAAATCGATTTTTGAATAAGACTTAGAAAAATTTGAGAAAAATAAACTTCTTTGAATTGGAATTGGCAAATACATGAAATGAATGAATATGGATTTGAGGAATTGAGAAATACTTTTTGTATTTTTGAGAAATGCAGTGCATTTTGAAGTTAGCCCAAGAGTGTAGGCTGAATGTGGCTAATACGAAGATTACAAATCTGGGTATCATTCGTATTCTGACTATGGCCATAAATACGAATTCCACCAAGTTTGTCAACTCCATAAGAGCTTGTGCACGTGCCATTCGTGTAGACCATAGTGAATTTGAAATATGTGCATGAATAATGCATTCATCAGATATTAAAATTTGCAAAATTAAACTATATGCAATGCATCCTATTCTATGCAGGAATTGAAATTCTTATTCCAAATTTACATTTAATTTACATCACTAATCAAATTTAAATACAGGAATTTAAAAGAAAAATAAAGTCTTCAATGTTCCTGCAAAACTAGAAAAATGGGTTAATGAAAATATGTTGGCTTTTCTAGATTTATTCAGTAATATCTAGAAATTACTAGATTTTGCTAGATATAAGCCTTTTCCATGATTCCCTTAAATCAAAATTGATAAAATATGAAATAAAATTGAATAAATAACAAAGATAAGATATGAAATTTCGAAATTGGGGTCAAAATGACCAAAATACCCCTAATAACAAGACTATGGCCTTGAAATTAGGGTTTTTAGAAAGATATTTGATAAAATGCAAGTTTTGAAGTTCAAATGAAGATAAATCAAACTAAATATGATATGACATGCTTAAAAATATGAAAATTAGGGTTAGGGATTTCGAAATTTAGGTCAAATGACCAAATTGCCCCCGATAGCAAGACTATGGCCTTGAAATCAGGGTTTTTCAGAAAATATTTTGGTAAAACTTAGGTTTTATGCACTAAATGAAATCAAATGAACATCAAATTTAACCTAAGGCATCCTAATATGATTATAAATATGATTAAACCCTAAAAATATATGCTTATACACGAAAATCCAAGAATATCACAAATTTTGTGATTTTTGCAGTGTTTTGGAATTCTTCGGGTGCCCTGTTTTGCAATTCAAACCATTCAAGCATCAAACGGATTCTAAAAATCCTCAAAATTGGTACCTACACTTGTGATAACCGTAATATCAAATTAGAATTATAAAAATATTTTTTTGGCATTAAATTAATCCAAAAATAGCATCAAACCCTAAAAATATGCTATTTTTGACCTAGTTCACCAACCAGTCTCAGTCCAAGACCCGAACCAGGAGACAAACCTCCATGGAAATCTATGAAATTTTACAGAGAACCAATAGACAGGAAAACAAAACTTTTTCTTTTTACAGATCTGAAAAATCCATTAAAACCAGGGAGATACCCATCCGACAATCCGGACTTGAATATATTGATTTTAACTTTGGTCCCTGATACTTTCAATTGAAAATTCCGGTATAAATAGCCGTACTCATTCAAAATATCTGAGATTTTAAAAGTTCACAGCTGACAAAAAAATAACAATACTCACTTTTTACAGATCATGAATCGGATCTGTAGTTTGTGATTTATAAACAACACAAGTCTGATTAGGGTTTTGGAAAACCCTAACGAGTTTTAAATTGAAAATCAGAGTCTCTGACAGAGGAAAAATACTAAACAGTAATAAAAAATTTTGAAACTTTCACAGTAGACAGATATAATTAATGTGAATCCATGGCACTTTACAGATCTAAAATCGGATATAGGATGAGAAAAATATAATCACAACAAGTTACCTTTCTGATTTTAACAATGATTTTAAAGTTTTAAAAACCTGACTTGATGTCTGATTTTTCTGACAGGGTTTCCGAATCCCAAAATCTCTGATTTTTTTATAGTAGATCAATAACATATGCATGCATCACATATAAAAAAATCAGAAATTAACAACACATATTTCAATCCGAAACAGCATGCTTTTTTATGTTCTAAACTAAAAACACACAGAAATCTAAGAAACTTGAGAAAATATGCATTAATAATGAAAAACAATAAAATAAACCATAAAACAGTAAAATAAAATTGATTTCTATGCTGGAAACTGTGTAATAAACATGAATAAGCAAAGAAATAAATAAAATACAGGGAATCCATGGCTGGAATTTGCTTTCACCTTTGAAATCATGGATTTAACCCATTTAACGGGTAAATCTCACGTTTCGTCTATTAAGAACATGAAAAACGTACCTCTCATCGATTCTAATGGATTAGAATCCTTGAAATCACCCTCAAACTGAGTTAAATCATCTTATTGGGTCGATTTTGGGGTTCTTGGATGAAATCCATGGTTAAATCCATGAACACAAGAGTTTCCATGGTGAAATCTCTTGAAAAATCATAAAAACTAATAAAATAATAATAAAATAATATTAAATAAACTCACCTTGGGGCTGAAGCTGCAATGGAGGAAGGTGGAGGTGCTTGAGAGGAGAGAGAAGCTACCAAAATTTGAGAGAAAAAGAGTTCTCCTTTGACCCCCCTTAGGTCCCTTTTTATAGTTTTTCAAAAAGTCACTTAATTAGGGTTAATTAAGAGGTTTTTCATTTTTCAGGACTCTTTCTAATAAATCCACTAAGGGCAAAGATTTTTTGTGGTTTCCTAACCCTAAATGAACTCTAATTAAACTCTAATTAATACCTAATTAAACCCTAAAAAGTCCAAATGTGACACCACCTAGTATGGACCACATTTGGTTTTTAAAACCTGAATTTAAAACCTTTAAAAACCAATGGTTTAAAAGTTAAATAAAATGGATTTTTAAAATTGATTTCGACTCCTCTAAACCCCTAACCTAACTAGGACATTGACTAACCCTAGTCTAACCTTGACTTCTTCAAATGTGGCGCCACCCCGAGCGGGCCTTACTTGAGTTTTTTTTAAAAAGCGATTTTAAAACTTGAAATTGAAGGAGTTTTCAAAAGTAAACTTAAAATTAGAATTTTTGAAATGGCATAGGGTTCTAACCGAGTCAGAACTCCTCTGGATATGGTGCCAACTGAGTGGGCCCACATCGAGTTTTGAAGAATTTTGAAATAAACACTGAAAATGGCTTTGAAAAGGGGTTAAAATCAGTATTTAAAATTCAAGATCTTTGAAAATAGGGTCTCAAGCGAACTGGAACTCCGAATTAGAGTCCTGAACTCTTAGGATTCTGAGATTTTAGATTTTAGAATTCAAATGCAAGAATTTTCGAAAGATTTTATCAAAAATTGACGAAATAAGTCAAAAACACAGTCAGGGTTAGACTTCTAACTCGATCAGGACTCTGAAATAGAGTCCTGAATTAACTGGACTCTAGGAAATGACCTAATTTTTGAAAACAAATGGAAATAAATGAAAATGGAATATAAACAAACTTCAAAACAGACTCCTGACTGGACTAGGACTCTAGGACAGAGTTCTGATCGGACTAAAACTCTAGATTTTTGGTATTTTTCTGAAAAACAAATGAAAGAACTTGTGAAAGCAGTGAAAACAATAATAAATATTGGAATAAAACAGAGTTCTGATTCAACTGAGACTCTGGGGACAGAGTCCTAATTGAACTAGGACTCTCAGATTTTTGGATTTTCTGAGAAAACAAATAAGAGAATTTTGAAAAACAGTTAAAAACAAGATGAAATCAAAGTTTTGGTTCAGAGTCCTGATTTGATTAGGACTCTGAGAAAGATTCCTGATTCGATCAGGACTCTAAGAATTTTGGTTTTCTGATAAGCAAATTGTGAACACCCCAAAATTTTCAAAGTTTTGTAAAAATGACTCTTTTGCCCCTAACCCCGTTTTCTGAGAAAATCAAAGCAGCAGTTTTAAAGCTCATTCTTCATATTGTCTGAATTAAATTCCATATTGGTATATTTAAGGTTAATTTCGGATCAGAATCTAGGACTTTGAATCCATATTTCCTCAAAAACTGAATCTAAACCTATTTCTGAAGAAATTTTCTCAAAATAGCTTTAAAATTCTCAGAAAAATTTCCTTTCGTAAATATTTTTACAAAAACACAAAAAAATTAGTTTTAAAATCTTTAACTTCTCGTAAAGCTTTAGGATTATTCTAAAAATACAAAAAAAATCGAAAAATAACATAAAAAACCAAAAAATTGGAAAAATTACAAGAAAAGCAAATGATTCTCAAGGTTTTAAGATGCTTCTTGCTGAAAACCTCAATTCTGAACTGTTTTACAAAAATTTCTTTTTAAGGGGAGCCTCTTTTAGGAAATATCACAAAAATTCCAACAACTCGCTCCCGCGCTTCCTTCTTCTCCTCTCTCCATCATCCATCTTCAAACGGCCATCGTCATTTTTCACCCTCAATCCTCAACAAATTTTCTTCCCGAACTCTCCATTTCCCCTTTAAAAAGAGCCCTCCAAGCTTCTTTGGGAGAGCCCTTCGTGACCTATCCATTACGCCCTCGATCCCATTCCTCACCTATCGATCGTTTGCCCATCGATCTTTGACATCCGTCTTCCTCTTCAAACAATCCAAAGGGATATACAGAAACATCGATACTCCTTCCGTCTGAACTCCAGTGATCCAAAGAGTCCTGCAGTAGAGCTAAGCAAAAATCAGATTCCCTCTTCGATTGTCTGGAGGAATCGGAACTGCGATTCAACTTTTTCATTGCAAACGCTCTTCAATCCATCACAAATACACATTACCTCCATATATAGGAGGCACTCCTCCTAAACCAGATTCCAGTATCGAGGCTGTGGTAAGTTCTTTTTTTCTTTTTTCTTCTATTTCTGATGTTTCTGATTTTCTTTTAAAGTTTCCAGTTACATCACCTCATTAATGCACGTCCCGTAACCTCGATTCGTATTTAGCAAATTCGAGTTACAGGTGTGCTATATCAAAGGAACCTGTGTGCTCCCACATTTCTTCGTTTTCACAAATTAGTTTATGGGTTTCTCTTGTTCTGCAAATGCCTTTCCTTCTCTGCGGTTTGATGCTCGTTTTTTTTTTTATTAAAATTCTGTTAATATTACATCGAATCCCCATGCCGATTTGTTCTCATTTTCTGTTAATATTGTTTCTGCATCATATTTTGCTTCTTTATTTCTTCTTTTAGTCATATCCCTGTTTCTATATAGTGATTGCCATGGTTCACACCCCGACATTTTGGGGATGTTAATATATGAAGACTAATTAATCAAACGCCCTCACCATTATAGGCTTGAGCCAAAGTGCCTCATGTCTTGTATTGGTCGGGTAATGGATCCATATCCTGTTTAGATTTCCTTCCCCACACTAAATTGATTCTGGTGCTAACCGGAACAAAGGAAGTTGACATCATATTATCTTTGCTGGTGGCCCCTTTGCTACCTCCACAGACCAGAAAGGTAGGTGTTATGAGAAGTGTTCGAAGAAAATCGTGTAAAGTGCATCTGCAGGACCAGAGATACCACTGTATTTTAAAAAAAAAGGAGAGATCATTATGTTTTGTGCCTTGGCATTCATCCGTATGTTTTATTATGTTGCGTGATCATTATATTCGGTGTTTTCTTTTCCTTTTAACTTAGTACCCTTCTCTCTGTTGATCTCATTCCCATCAGTTTCCTGTTTCAACAAATACTTAATGGCATTTCGTTTATCATGCTTTCACTCATCTCAACCGTAGTGCACTCAATTTTTGCTTGCCTTAGCAGCTGTAGCATCACCACTTTACTTTACTCTGTCTGATAATTATCTGCATCAATTTAGGGAGTGTGTGTCAGTTGGCTTGAAATCTCACATGTTAGGAAGCAGTATTCGCTTCCCTGTATCATGTCTTTTTGTAGTGTTGAGGGGGTGTTACAATAGGAAAGCCAAATATCCAGATAGTGTTGCTAGTTGATAGATTATGGCCACTCCGTTGGCATTCCTTTCCAGAATGATGTGCTTGGAAATCTCGTCATATTAAGACTAGTGATGCTGCTTCCACCAAACTGAGGTCCCTGAATCCCCTCCCTTTTTCGCGATATTGCTAGAATCCACTGACTAACTTTGCCAAAATTTGGGTCATTTGCTATAGTAGTAAGTGACAAGAATAGAGCCAAGTCGTATATACTCCAATTGTCAGGGATCATTTAGCCTTTGTGTCATAATGCCCCTCGGAAGTGCCACAGCAAGTTCACCAGATTTTCTGACGGATGGAGTAGGCGAAACCATCTCATGCTACAGCACCTTCCAGAACCATCGTCAGACCTTCCATCGTTAGGAGTCTTGGTGGAGAGTTAGGATAAAAAAAAAAAAAAAAAATCAGGCTCACCATTCGCGGTTGCGAAACGTGAAAACCAGTAGATCTTATGATGCAGAGACATTGGAGACATTCCTGCGAATAATGCAATTGAAATGGGTCGTCTGGAGCAAGTAGTCCATCCCTCGACGACAGTCAAACCTTTGTTATCATCAAGTTATTTGGAAGGTGTATCATTGTTAAAACCTGTTACTTAATGTGTTTGTTGATTTGCAGGTAACGACCAGAGAAGAGGTTTAATACTCTGATCCCAAGTGATTCTAATCACTGTGTGATGAAATTCATGGCTCCTTTTGGGCTCCATGACAATCATGGGGGTTTTACAGTAGTTTTGAGGGCTACTGCAGCCTTCCATATCCGTATGGTACAGTAGCTTTGTAGCTTCAAGCATCCACCATTGCATGATCACGCCCCTTTATCAATATATGTTTAACATCTCTTCATTGTCCATCTTCTGTGTTGACCCAACATTCCCATTATACCTATTGTAGCCAACCATACACTCACCAACCACGTTTCACATATGATTGCACAATATCATTATCCATTTTCCTTCGTTTATCTCACTTGCCCTCACCATGTATACATCTGCACTGTGACCCCACTCGCTCCCTTAACACCACATGTCCCAGCCACTTCCTATGTACTGCCCTCATTTGCATATTATTATTTTCTGCACAGTGTCCAGCATTATTGCCTAGCGTAGCAGTTTTCATTTCAGTCTTTTATTACCCTGTGTATACTATGAATCTATACCTTTCAGCCTGTTAATAATCATAATATCTCCCTGCCACCAGTTGTGGCTTCATCCTTGCATTAGGCCCAGTACTCGTATCTTCCTCATTTGACTTAGGTCAAAACTAACCAGGTGTTAGTTTTCCTTCTGCCAATTATTATATGACATCATCCATATTACCTCAAAGGCAGGTAATTTCTCAAATAAGGTTATGGCTCACAGTGATATATGATCAGGCCCGTATATATCTTGGCATCAATTCAATTATCACATCTGTCTTTGCATAACATCCTATTTGATATTTCTATACTAGGTATGTCATCATGATTGCATTTCCATGGGTATACATTTATCACATACATCTTAGTTCCAACATAGCACTCTAATATTTTAGCATATTGTTCTATGCTAGCTTTGTTTTGCAGGGAATATATGGAAAATATCATTACCTGGAGTTGTGAATTCAATTTTTTTTTGTAATAGTTAGATTTTAAATGAGAATTTATATTTCCAAGTTTTAGGTAGAATGGATGAGCATTGTAAACATTATAAATTGTTTGTTCTCATGCATTTTTTTTCTTTATTTCTCTAATTCTCACAATGGTGAAACACGAATGGCACGTATACCATTTCGTAAGAGGTAATTGATACTAAGTTGATGATCCACATCAATGGCCATAGTCAGGGTGTGGACAAAACTTAGCATTTTTATCTTTTACAAAATAACACTGGATCCACACTGGATCCATTTTTCAAAATTCATCATATTTTCCTAAAATATTTTCTTCTTTTATCAGAATTTAATTTAAAATTAACTCAAAATATATACCAATGGCCATAGTCAGGGTATATTGAGGGTTAATTTCATTTTAAATTCTATAAAAGCACAAAAAAATGTATTTTATTCTTCACTTGAATTTAAATGTGGTTATTATATAATATATCCAATGACCATAGTCAGGGATATATTATACCTTCAACCTCATTCTTAATTCACTTAAAGAATGAAATAGCTTTTCAAAATTCAATTTCAAACTTATTCAAATTCATTTCATCATTTAGGATAGAATTGCATCATATTTTCAAAATTCTTTTTCAAAAACCAAAGTGATTTTGAATATCTTTCTTCAAGTTTCTATTTTAAATTCCAATTCTATCTCAATTTCAAAGTCCGATTTGACTTTGGAATTTCAAAAAAAGAAAATTATCTTATATTCAAAATCAAAATTCGAATTCAATTTAATTCTATTCTGAGTTGTCTTCTGATTTCACATTCGAAATCAAGTTCAAAAATCCAAAATCAAAGTTTAAGATTAATTTTGAATCTCAAAGCTTGACCCTTCTTAAATCCTAAATTTGATCTGGGTTTTCAAAACCCAGATCCCTCTTCAGAGGTCCCATTTGGACTTTCAGAATACAAATCCCAAGCTAGAACCCAATTCTAACTTGGATCTCAGATTCAGATCCAAACTCTAGTCTAGGATCCGGAACCCAATTCACATTGGATCTCAGATTCAGATCCAAACTCTATTCTAGGTTCCAAGATTCCACTTTTACTTTGGATCTCAGATTCAGATCCAAACTCTAGTCTAGGATCCAGAACCCAATTCACTTTGGATCTCAAATTCAGACCCAAAACCCCTTCTAGGATCCAGGATTCAATATTCATATCGAATCTCAGACTTCAGATCCAATTTCCCTTTTAGGATCCGAAATCCAATTCTACTTTGGATCTCAAATTTCTGATCTAAAATCCATTCTTTAGGATCCAGAACCCAATTCTACTTTGGATCTCAGATTACAGATCCAAATTCCATTCTAGGATCCAGAATCCAATTCTACTTTGGATCTCACACTTCAGATCCAATTCCATCTTAGGATCCAGAGTCTAACCCTATCTTGGATCTTAGACTTCAGATCCAAATTTCATCTTGGATTCCAAATCTTGAATCCAATTCTATTCAAAATTTCAGATCTAAATTCCCTTTTGATTTCAATTCTTAAAAACAAATTTCACTTCATTTTCAGATTTCAAATCCAACTCCTATTTTCGGGTTCTAAACCCAAATTCAATTTTCAACTCTATTTAGAATCCAGACTTAGGATTCGGATTTCATCTTGTAATTCCAACTTTTTCCATTTCTCAATTTTATTCAGATTTTCCAATTCTATCTTTCCTTCTGATTCAACTCCATTTTTTTTTTCATTTTATTCTGATTCAAAGTCCATTTATGACTTTGAAAATTCCTTTTCTTTTATCTCAAAACTTCAAAATCATTTTCCAAAAAACCAGATTTATTTTCCCAAGCTCTTGATTATTCTAAAAACTTAGAACTTTAAACTTAAGTTCTAAGTTAGAAATCATCTCTTCACTTTTATCAGATTTATCTCAGAAACACTTGGAGCATTTCAAAACATTTTCAAAAAGTGCATACATCTTCGCATTTGCACAAGTATGATTCTTTGTGCATTTAGACTTAGGATAGATTCCTAGATAATTTCTTAGCAAAGCAAAAGGCATGAAGTCGACCCTTGGTTCGATTACCCCTGGTAAAGGCGCCAGGAACGGTCGAACCTCGTACCGACGAGCGGATCCCGTCTCCCAGTTTTCCCGCAAATATTTCAAAAACGGAGGCGAGTTATTTCAAAATATTTTCAAAATTAAGGTCAAGTGAGACCCGCAAAAGAATTCATTTCCTCTTCTCTTCTTTCTTTTCTCTTCTCTCTTCTTTTCTCTCTTTTATTTTTCTCCCTTCAAAAAGGAGGAAAATAGAGGCTAGAAATGGAAAAGAGAAGGAAGAGAGAGAACATTACGAGAGGAAAAATTTTGCGATGATCACACAAATGATGAAATTTAAGCAAAGCTTTTTGAAAACTAGTGAAAATAAAGTGAGAAAATCAATTTTGGATAGAGTCCTACTTCGATCAGGACTCTGGGGTAGAGTCCTGATTTGATCAGGACTCTGAGATAAAACCTCAGAATTTTGAAATTCTTTGATAAAAGTGTAACAAATTTGATAAATGGAAAGATTTTTGAAAGATTTTCTCAAAATTGAAATCAGGATCAGAGTCCTGATCCAACTAGGACTCTCTGAACAGAGTCCTGTTTTGACTAAAACTCTGAGTTTCTGACTCTTTTTGAAAGATTTGACTGAAAATAGATAAAATAGCTATAAAAGATTAGAGTCCCAATCCAATTGAAACTCTAAAGAAGAGTCCTGATCCGATTGGACTCTTGAAGAAGAGTCCTGATCCAACTAGGACTCTAACATTTTGGCAAAAATAGAAGATTTTAAAAGGTTTTCTCCGAAAACAGGTAAAAAGGTAGTGAAAAATAGAGTTCTGATCCGACTAGAATCTGGAAAAAGAGTCCTGATCCAACACGGACTCTTAAATTTTTGGAATTTTTTGACAAGTAAAGGAATCCAGAAGCGACACCACCTAAATGAGTCTCATCTGAGAATTGAAATTAATTGAAATTTGTATTTAAAATGAATCTAGATTGTTTTATGAGAAAATATTTTGAAATATGAGGTCCTGGGGTTGGAAAATGATAGAATGTTGAATAAAAACCCAGGTTTTGAAATTGATTTTGAAAGAAAGCTTTAAAACTCAAATCTGGATTGAATGTTTTGAAAACAGGAGTGCTGGATCTCGAAAATGAGATGGGATGACATGCAATGCTATGCAATGCAATGAAATGGTATGCCGAATGCATGCAATGATATGCAATGACACATGAAATGTAAGCACTAGATAAGGGTGAAAATTTGGGGTGTTTACAGTCGCTTTGGTGTCCCACATGATATTGTGTCAGACAACGGCAGTCACTTCAAGAATGAGAGGATGAAGACCTTTTGCTCAAAGTTTAGGATTCATCATCACTTTTCAGCACCGTATTATCCTCAAGGGAATGGCCAAGCAGAGGCCACCAACAAGATTTTGATCCGCATTCTAGAAAGAACTGTGGAAACAGGTCGTGATTGGCACGAGAAGATGCATGATGCACTCTAGGCATACCGAACCACCATTCGGACCCCAACCAACGCTACTCCTTCAGAGCTCATCTACGGGACCGAGGTAGTATTACCTCTTCACGTTCAGAAGCCCGCACTCAAGTTCGCGTCACTCATCAAACTTCCGCTTGATCAGTATCAGCAGAAGAGGTTGGTATAGCTTGATCTGTTAGATGAGAAAAGGCTCGAGGCAGCAGAGCATGCTCAAGCCTATCGTCAGAGGATAGCTCGGCACTACGCCAAATCGGTTATTGAGAGAAGATTCTGATTCAATGATCTTGTGCTCAGATCGACAGCTCATCTCAAGCATCGGCCGAAGGGCAAGTGGTCACCCAATTGGGAAGGCCCTTATGTGGTTAAAGAAGCACTGCCTCGCAATTCCTATCGTCTGATCAACACAAATGGGGTGGAACTGCCAGATCCTATCAATGCTCTACATTTGAAGAGATTTTACACTTGAATTGTTCATCCTAGCCTTTTGTAATCTTCAAAAGTCTTTTTCAATAAAGCAATAATCTTTTATCAAATTCTCACATTCTTCTCCATGATAATGGGGCATTTTATTTTGATCTATACTTGTCTTTCTTCATCATATGCAGCCAGGATCAGACGAATCTTTTTCTAAAAATCTTATCAATTTTTCGGTTAATCTTGTTATCTTTATTAAATTGCATTCATTTCATTTTCCAATTTAATCAAGTTTTCATCAATTTATTGTCAATTTGGTCAAGTTTTATCAATTTTATTAAATTTTATTCCTTTATTTTCAACCCTTTCAGATTTAAGGACAAACCTGATGCCTCGCTTCAATGGGGTATTTCCCTTTCAGGTTAAGGGTTAAAACTTGAACCTCATCCCGCGAGGCCCTTTTATTTTCTTTCAAGACAGAGGATAATCCTAAATCCTTCTATCATCAATTTTTTCTCAATTTTCTGTCAATTTCTACTAAATCTTTACTGTCAATTTCATTAATTTATTCTTTTTATCAATTCTTTTATCCTTTGTCGATTTCTATCAATCTTTTTAGACTTTGTCAAATTCTCTTCAGGATCAGGGATAATTCTGGGAACCATGACAAATAAAATTCAGATCTTAGGCCATCTTGGGTCAAGGACCTTGAATAAGTTTCTCATCCTCATCGTCGGAATCTATTCATGCTTTTTGTCAATCCTTTTAAAATCCGACCTTTGGATATGAGTTATTTCCTTCCCATCTGAGTTCCGACTCAGGTTTTGCTTTCATTTTTATTCTTTATTTTTGGAAGATCCGAGTTCCGACTCGGGTTTTCCCCTTTCATCTTATTTTTGAAGCTTTGAGTTCCGACTTGGGATTCCTTTTGGTCCCGATGATTGCATTGGACCAATTGCTACGTCGAGAATTTGAGTTCTCAAACTCGATTCTCATTCGTTCTTTTATTTTGAAAAATCGGGTTCCGACTCGGATTTTCCCTTTTGTATATTCTTATTTCTGAAGCTTTGAGTTTCGACTTGGGCTTCCATTTGGTCCCGATGATTGCATTGGACCAATTGCTACGTCGAGAATTTGAGTTCTCAAACTCGATGCTCATTCATTCTTTTATTTTGAAAAACCGGGTTTTGACTCAGATTTTCCCTTTTGTATATTCTTATTTCTGAAGCTTCGAGTTCCGATTTGGGCTTCCTTTTGGTCCCGATGTTCGTATTAGACCAATTGCTACGTCGAGAATTTGAGTTCTCAAACTTGATTCTCATTCATTCTTTTGTTTTGAAAAAATGGGTTCCGACTCGGATTTTCTCTTTTGTATATTCTTTTTTCTAAAGTTCTGGGTTCCGACTCGAACTTCCTTTTGAATCCAATGCTCGTGTTGGAACCAATCATTGCGTCGAGAATTCGAGTTCTCAGACTTGATTCTCATTCATTCCTTTATTTTGAAAAACCAGGTTCCGACTTGGATTTTTCCCTTTTGTATGTTCTTACTTCTGAAGCTTCGAGTTCCGACTTGAGCTTCCTTTTGGTCCCGATGTTTGTATCAGAACCAATTGCTACGTCGAGAATTCGAGTTCTCAAACTTGATTCTCATTCGTTCTTTTATTTTGAAAAACTGGGTTCCAACTCAGATTTTCTGTTTTGTATATTCGTATTTCTGAAGCTTCGAGTTCCGACTTGGGCTTCTCTTTGGATCCGATGTTCGCATAGGGCCAATTGTTGCATCAAGAAGTCGAGTTCGCAAACTCGATTTTCTCATTCATTCTTTTATTTTGAAAAACCGGGTTCCGACTCAGGTTTTCGCTTTTGTATATTCTTGTCTTCGAAGTCTTGAAATCCGAATCGGACTTCCTATCGGATTCAACGCTCGTGTTGGAACCGATCATTCCTTTGAAAATTCGAGTTCCAAAACTCGATTTTCTTTTTAAAAACTGGGTTCCGACTCGGGTTTTCGCTTTTGTATATTCTTATTTTTTTTAATTCTTGAGTTCCGACTCGAATTTCCCCTATTGATCCAATGCTCGTATTGGACCAAAGTTCTCTTTGCCTTTCCCTTTCAGGTTAAGGGCAAACCTGAACTTCCCCTTCAGGATAAGGGATAATCCTGAAACACCGACAATCATTTCTGCTTCAATTTCCAAACATCTTAGGAGTGTCGGTCTCTTCTTCGAAACCAGTGCTCGTACTGGTGTGCACTTTCAAAAACCCAGTACCCGTACTGGTATGCATTTTCGAAACCCAGTGCTCGTGCTGAGGAATTTTCGAAAACCAGTGCTCGTACTGGTATGCATTTTTCGAAAACTTAGTGCTCGTACTAGTGTGCATTTTCGAAACCTAGTGCTCGTACTGGGGAATTTTTTGAAATCCAGTGCTGGTGTGTTTTTCAAAACCCAGTGCTCGTGCTGGTACATTTCCAAATCGACTACTCGTACTAGTACATCTAGTGCTCGTGCTAGTGTCGGGCTGACTGATCGTTAGCCCTCTAGGTTGAGTATTTGTACTAACCGTTCATCACAATTCAAGCTCTAAATTCTCGATTTCAACCTTCAGGTTATCATTTTGTCAAAGTCAATCTTTTTCTCTTGCGAAGGACCCTCTTCAAGGAGAGTTCGAGGGAGCTCGTTCCTTTCGCATGCAACCATCTTTCGTTCGCAAGAACCCTCTTCCAGGGAGAGTTTGAAGGGACTAGTTTTCTTCGCGAACAATTTGCAAAACAACAACCAACTTTACACAAAAGAACCCTTTTTCCAGGGAAAGCTTTGACAGAAGCTCGTTTCTTTTGTGGCCTCCATTTTTTCTCATTTTTGGCCAACCCCTTCATAGAGGACCCTCTTCTAGGGAGAGTGTGATGGACTCATTCCTCTGTGATACTTTTTCAACTTTGTTTTTCGACCGCCTTTCCATAAGAGAAGCCTAGTAATAGAGAGTTTTGACAAAAACTTATTTCTCTTCGAAAGTTCTGTTTTGCAAACACCTCCTCTTTGGAGAAGAGAGGAGTATTTTCAACTTCCCATTCAGGTAAGAGCTTAAGCCTGAGTCTCTCATTTGGGGAAAAAGAGAGGAGAATTTTGTCATGGACGGGTCGACCGATATCAAGCAATTTCTTTCATCAAGGATTTACAGAATACTTTGTCAATTCGCTATCAAAAGTCGTTGTTGATCTCAAAACTTTCATCACATAAAAGAATTACCTCAAACTACCTTTGGTATTATTTCTAAAAGAGCAAGACTTTTGCGAAATAAGAACTAAAGTTCAAACTTTTTCTATTGGTCAACCAAGAGAATGAGGGAAAATGTTCGATATGACCGGCAATGGAAAATTTCAATGATGTTGAAAAGCCATAAGTAAATTGATATTAATCATAGCTATGGCACATTTTAAAGATCATTCTTTTGGCAGTAAGACAGTGGAAATATCCTGGGCAGTAAAAAAAGAACCTACCCAATCCATATATCCTCAGTCATTCAAAGCTGCAATCAAATATCCGCAAAAGGGATCTCTCAATTGTCGTCAAGATGAAGACGAATATGCGAGCTAGATCCCCGAGGCCAAAGAAGATTTGAATCATCTTCGAGATGAAAGAGTTTGTGACGGATCCTTCCAGGGAACGTTCAGATCACCGCCAAGATGAAGGCGACTGCGATGAACCTCCCGGCAAACCCTAAAAGATGTTTGATTTCTGCAATCATCCAGAATTTTGACAAAAAAAAAATAAATATCATCAGCCTAATTCCTGAGAAAGTTAAAGAAGGATCGGAGCATCTCCAAGATGAAGGAGTTTGTGACGTACCATTCCCTGAAAACAGAGAGAAAAGTCAGGACATCTTCAAAATGAAGGATGAGGTAAAAGCCCAAGAAAACTCCATGACTCAAAAGAGTGCAAAAAGATCATCATGGGAAATGCCCAGGATATCAAACTGCCCGAAATTTCCTGGAATCATCTTCATCTATGTGAAATTCTTTATCAATATCTTTTCACTCAATTGCTTTTATGAAGCTAAGAATATTTCTCTCTTTTCATATCAAGGAAACTGATATCTTCCTTAAAGGAACTCAACAACAACAATTTTTGAATTTGATTCTTGATTCTACAGAGTTAGCCCCATTGGAGTTAATACTCTAGGTAGAAAGAGGTGATATTTTCACACATAAGCACAATTCAATCATTTCTGAATCAACTACAATTTTGGCATCTTATTGGCAATATTTTCTCGTTATCCCAACATGGAGTAAAAACATGATGTTCGTTTTGACGTATCCTGACGTCATCCCTCCTTAAGACTGGAAAGTTCTTTCCTTCCGTCTGATCTGAGCGCTCTCAGATTTGCACACTTCACTGTGTTCCCCACTGTCCCACCATAGACAGTTCTCGCTAAGGATTAGGGTTAAACCTGAACCTTCTGCAAAAGGTTTGTTATTGTCAAAAGCTATTTTCAGTCTCAACAATTAGGCGCCCAAGAACAACCCCTTTTCAAGCTTTAGGGACCCCCATTTTCATCCTTTTGCAAACCCCTCTTGGACTTCTTGTGCAAAGTCTAGAGGTCCCATCACAGTTTCCTCGCTCCTTGAGGATTCTGTATCCATTCAGGCTAAGGATTAAACCTGTTACCTCTCTCCTCGAGGTATCACCCAAAGCTTTCTGCGAGAGGTTGTCTGTTTTTAGAAAGCTGATTTAGTCTCAGCAATGAGACGCCCCAGATCATCCCCTTTCCAAGCTTTAGGGAATCCTTTGTTTTTCTCTTCTCGCAAACCCCTTTTGGATTTGTCCGTCCAAATTCTGAGGGTCCCATCATGGTTTCTTCATCTGAGGATTCCATACGGTCGCCCCTTTCAGGTTAAGGGTTAAACCTGGACCTCGCCTCATGAGGTATCTTTCTATTCAGGTTAGGGTTAAACCTGAGTCTCGTTTCGACTGGATATTCGTTCTAGTCCCACCACGGTTTCTTCATCTAAGGATTCCGTACATTTTCCCCACTTAAGTCAAGGGTTAAAACCTGAATCTCGCTTTAGCGATGCATTTCGTTGTCCCATCACGGTTTCTTCGTTCGAGGATTTTGTATGGTCATCCCTTTCAGGATAAGGGTTAAGCCTGAACCTCGTTCCACGAGGTATCTTCCTTTCAGGTTTGGGTTAAACCTGAACCTCGTTTCGATGAGGTAATCTTCTCAATCCCATCATGGTTCTTCCCCACAAAGGAATCCATGCTCTGTACATCCATCCAGGAAAGGATCATACTTGAGTTTCATCTCACGAGGCATTTCTCTCAAAAATGTCCCATCGAGGTCCGCTTATATTCCTTTCTTCATCCAAATCATCTCGATCTATCTTCATCCCATCCAGGCTAAGGGCTAAACCTGACTCAGTCCAAAAGGTTGATCTTGTCTCACCCATGAGACTTGATCAAAATTCTTATCTTTCACCATTTTTGGGATCTTTACCCAAGGTCCCATCACGATTTCCTTATTATTCAGTCGTATCATTGTCGAGAATTTCGTCCTCCCAGGACCATTCAGGATAAGGTCTTAAGCTTGAAAAGCCATGCTTTCAACATAAATCTTCCACACCCAATTTAAATTTGCTGATTGGATCATTTTTCAAAATTTGGAGTGTTTCTTTGCCACTAAGCTTGGCTTTCAACCGGCTTAGTAGCAAAGAGGGGCATCTGTGAACACCCCAAAATTTTCAAAATATTGTAAATATTCTCTTTTTGCCCTTGACCCCATTTTTTGAGCAATCGAGTTAGTTTTAAATCTAAATTTCAGTATGTCTCAAATTTTATTGAAATTAAGTTCTTTTTTATACATCTGACTCAGTTTTGGATCCAGATCCGGGTAAAAGATTTGAATTTGAACCTCATCCAATTTTCAAATTGCAATTACAAAAATACCAAAAATAGTTTTTGAATAGCTCGGACAGTCCATCCGGCATCCGTTTGGGTTCATTGCTTGATATTCCTCAATTCGAGGTTAAAAATTCAAAAATCTTCTCAAATTTTAAATCCAAACTCATTTTTTGAAAGAATCAAACCCAAATTTTTAGAAAAACCTCTCTTCTTGTAAATATTCTTCAGAAACGCCAAAATACTTTTGTTTTATCTTTAGAATTCTATTAAAAATACTAAAAAAATGGAAAATATAAAACAAAAAAAATATAGTTTTATCTCTCATACTACTTAGGTTTTAGAATTTTATTTCAAAAAAAAAACAATAACAAAAAAATCAGAATCAAAATGGTAAAATTGTGGGAAAATGGTTTTTAAAAGAAACCCATTTTTGGAAAAGTCTTCTTTAGAAGACCTCTTTTTGGAAAATTTAGGGAAAACCCCTTACAAACCTCAGAGAGTCGAGTTAGGGTTTTCAGACCCTCTCTCTTCTCTCTCCATGACACTCTCTCCCTGCCACACTCCCTCTCACCTCCAGAAGCTTCTCCCCACCGAACCCTCTGTAAACCATCCTCCATGTGCAATCCACCTCCTCACCCTTCATCTCCAACGGAACCCCATCACGTTCCTCATCCGCCCATCTTCCTTCCTTCTTCTTCTTCCGTCCAACCCTTCTCTCCACCATCAATCTCTAACTGTTTCCCCTTCTTGATCTTTCTTCCCCCTCTATAAAAAGAGGCGCAGGGGAAAGAGTCGGGCATCGATTAAAAATCCATTTTCTTGTTTCTTTTTCATCCGTCTCTGATCTTCCCTTTTTCCTCCCTCTTACAAAGAAATCCCTACAAACACCAATCGTCGTCTCCTTCATTCTTGGTAAAAAGGAGTCCCCCAGAAGAACTCCAGCCGACCCCTGCAGAATTACATTGTAAAATATCAACGAAGCTTTAAAGGACAACTCTGGTGGACAATTTGCTGCGCTATTGACGGTCCAGATTGGGTGAAAGAAAATTAATACCTACGGTGAAAAAGGAATCTAGTAAGTATTCTTCCTTCCCCTTTCAATCTTTAAATTCCCCCATCTCTGATTTTTCTTCTTTCTCTCTTCTCTGAAATTTGTAGTAAGCTTCTGTTTTGGTCCCCTCAACACACCATGAATGGTGTTGAAATTGCCTGTGTCAATTTCAAACACCTCCTTATGCAACTGAAAAGGGGGTTAATCGCTCCGACACTTTTTTTTTTTTTGCTCATATCCTTCATCAAGTGTTCTGTTCTTCTTTTTTTTATTATTGCCCTTTTTTTTCTTTTTTCTTTTTTTTCGGTTCACATCTAAATCTTATTGTACACTTTCTTTTCTATTGCTTTGTTTCAGCATTTTTTTTTTGGATTATCGTTAAGGTTTCATCTTTCACCAATAAATGCTGAAGATGATCTAAAAAAGGGGGAAGAAAGGAGAAATAAAAAAAAAAAGAGGGAATGGATCTGATGTAGGCAAAGAAATCTCAAGGTAACCATGACACCTGCTATGAGTAGGGACTGAGTCGGTGTCTTCGAAGGCCTTGGACCTAAATGAAATATTGCACAGCTCCTTGGCAATCAACTCTTATAAAGATACATATTTGTATATAATTTTGAGTATTATGTGGTGTACAATACATGAAATGGTGCCTGCGCAAGGAATCTGCCTCGTTGTGTGATGTTGGGTACTTCCTGCCATCTCTTTCATTATAGCAGGATTCATTGCATATACATTTCATGAAACTATTCTGCTGTTTGAATCTTGGGAGCTTGATGCCTGATCTGTTGATTAATTCATCACGGTGCTATGTCTGAAATTAATTAGCTAACCCATTTAAGAAGACTTGATCCACTGAAGTTATTTGAAGAATAAATGTATGCATCTGAATCACCGGAAATGTCTCTTTCATTGGCTACCAATCCTTATTCTCAATTACTGTTAAAAATTTTATGTGAAAGAATATTCCAACTATCACTATGGGAAGGCTTTTTACTTCCAAACAAGACTCCAGTATGTCATAAAAAAGAATGTGATGTATTCTGATAAGCTTACCAATCTTCGTTGTGAAATCCAATGTGGATAGTGAAGCAAATGCCGACCACTAACAGGTAAGTATCAAGCTATGTTGTATATTTTTTTGGTTGTACCAACGACTTGAGTGACAACATTGTTGTGCCATCACCCTTGCTCAGTTACCTGTCATATTCATCCTGTAGCTAGGTTTGATTCCATCTCTTTGCAGGAAAGGTTATCAAAGATCCAATTGTTGCTAGGAGTAGATGAAGGTGTCAGACCCAATAAATACTGCCGGTGGATTTCCTGCAAGATCACCTCAGAATGCTGCATAGAATCAGCTGGGTTGAAACCACCATCACTCATATTTTCACAAGTGATGACCCCTGTTCGGCATATCACTTACACTTTGTTGCAGAGCACATTCATTCACCTCTTTAACACTCACCACAACATGTGTTGGTTTCATTTCCTGCGACAATGTCATTATATACCCTGCATGCATGTTTGCACACTTGCACATTTTGTTTTTTCTTTTCTTTTCTTGTTTTGTAAATTACACTGACTGACCATTACAGAAAATCCTTCACCATCAGACCGACTGGAGTAATGAACGTTTATCTTTCTTTTACTATATTCCCGGTGAATCTGCATAATGGAATTCAGACCTGGATTTGATCCCTGGATCAATTCCAGTCATATGATTGCTGCCATATGGTCATTATCTGATGTCCTGTCATCTGTTTGGTTTTTTTTTTTTGAAAATAATGGAACAAAAAAAACAACTTATGATTAAAATGCCTTCTGAAGATCAATGACGTTTGGGTTCTAGATTTCAGCTGATTGGTTGATTAGAAGTTGGCCACTAACCATTAAATTTTGTTTTTTAGTCTGAGATTTTGAATTCGTTAGTTACTGCAGCAGAACACTAGTGAATACAACCTGATTAAATGAAACCACTACTGTATTCCTTTTACCAAAATTTCCTCACATTTCAGAATGCAGGTTGCAACACTAGTTGTCTTGTTATGCTCTTTTCCATTAAATTTCTAGCGTTATATGTAATTCTGAATTGGTTAAAGTCATTTTTTTTTATATACCTTCATTCTTTTTCTTTAGATTTCAACCCATTTGATGTGCCTGGGATCCCACACTGGCTGTGATCTCAATGACTGAGAGCCCTCAAAATATAGCAGAATCGTTGTTTGAGGCTAATGATGGTGGTCGTCAATAGTGCTTCGTCTGAATCAGCCCTTCAAAAACCTATTTCCAGACTCCCATTATTCAGTCCCCTCTGTTGTTACTCATAATCGGGTACTTCGTTACTGCATCCACAGTAGTAGCACTTGGTCCAGCCCCATCTTCAATTCCTCTCTGATGCAACGCATATACCCCTGTTGTAAGCTCCCCACAGTAGCTCACTGCTGTTGTGGCTCATAGCATCCTCTGTCATTTAGGCTTGATGTGTACCTGTCTTTTCCCCACTATAATTTGCTATACCTGTTCCATTTTACAGTAGCATATCACTGCTGCTGTACGTCTTCCCTGCTATCTTAGCAAGTCAGCCTCTAGCATCCCAGCAACACTCTCACCACCTTCATCTGCATACATTTACTTACTGTATACTTAAGCATTCTTTTTCACAGGCTATATATATATATATATTTCTACTCGGTTTCTGTGCCTAAAATCTCCATTTGCACACATGGTTCACGGTGGAACAACAACCTCATCTCTATTTTTTTTAAGATTTTCAGCATATCCTCCATCCACTGATTCTAATATTTTCTGATTCAGCTTCAACTGAATTTCATTAATACCCACATACCATAAATCCTTCATTTACACTTATACAACATGTTCATTTAGATGTTCATTTAACCAAGGCATTGCCTATATATATATATGTATACTTATATATATGTACATTTGCTAAAAAGTGCAGGGTAGGCCAGATGCCTTTCTCATTCAAATATGAGTAAAGCATCTTGTGTGAAAATTTTTATAGTCATTTGCACTCACATTTTTAAATATCCTTTTGTGCAAATTCTATCTTGCAGGAACATGAGAGAAGCTTGAAATTGGAAAAATTTTGATGTTTTCAACTCCAACATTGTAATAAGCTAGATATTAATGAAAATTCTACATTTCCAGTCTTAGATTAGAATGGATGAGTATGTAAATAACATTTGTTTCATTATTTTCCTTTGTTTATGAAAACTCACAAATGGTGAAACACAAATGGCACATGCACCATTCTAATAGGAGGTGATTAATCCTAAGTTGATGATTTGCATCGATGGCCGTAGTCAGGATGTGAACAAAACTTAGGATTTTCATCTTTTATGGAATAACACTGGATCCTCTTAAAAAATCATCATATTTTCAAATATTTTCTCTTTTATCAAAGTTTAGTTTAAAATTAATTCAATACATATATCAATGGCCATAGTCAGGATATATTGAGAGTTAATTTCATCTTAAACTCTAATAAAAGCACCAAAAATGTATTTTATTCTTCACTTGAATTTAAATATGATTATTGTATAATACATTCAATGACCATAGTCAGGGATGTATTATATCTTCAATCTTATTTTAATTCACTTGAAGAATAAAATATGACTTTCCAATCCAATTTTAAGAATTCTTCAAATTCATTCATCATTTAGGATAGAATTGCATCATATTTTCAAAATTCTTTTTCAAAATCCAAGTGATTCTTTTTTTTTCATTTCTCATATCAAACCTTATTTATGGATTCAAATTCAATTCTATTTCTCAAGATTCAAAATTTCAATTTCAAAGTCCAATTTGACTTTGAAATTTCAAAATCATCTTGTACTTCAATTTCCAAATTCAAAATTCAAAATTCAAAATTCAAAACTTCAAAGTTCAATTCAACTTTGAAGTTTTTGATTCATCTTCTGATTCAAAATCAAGTTTTATCTTCTTATCTTCAAAATTCAAAATCAAAGTTTGAGATCGATTCTGAATCTCAAAGCTTGACCCTTCCTAAGTTTTGAATTTAATCTGGGTTTCCAAAACCCAGATCCATCTTCAAAAGTCCCATTTGGACTTTCAAAATCCAAATCCAAAGTTAGACTCAATTTTCATCTTGGATCTCAGACTTCATATCCAAATTCCATTTAGGATCCAGAATTCAATTCCATCTTGGATCTCGAACTTCAGATCCAATCCCCATTTAGGATCCTAGATCCAAAATCCAACTTCATCTTGGATCTCAGATTTCAAATCCAAAAATCCATTATAGGATCTAGAATCCAATTCTATGTTGGATCTTAGACTTCGGATCCAAATTCCATTCCAAATTTTGAATCCAACTCCATCTTGGATCTCAGATTATAGGTCCAAAATTCATTTTAGGATCCTGAATCCAAATTCCATCATTGGATCTCAGATTTCAGATCCAATTCTCATTTAGAATTCCAAATCCAGAATTCAATTTCATCTTGGATCTCAATTCTATTTTAGGATCCAGACTTTAGATCCAAAACCTATTTTAGGATCCAAAATCCAATTTCATCTTGGATCATAGACTTCAGATCCAAATTCCATTTAGGATCCAGAATTCAATTCCATCTTGGATCTCAGACTTCAGATCCAAATTCCATTTAGGAATTTAGATTTCGGAATTCAACTTCCTTTTGGATCTCAGACTTCAGATCCAACTCCAAATTCCAATTCCAAATCCAAATCCACTTTCGGATCCCATCTGGACTTCTTAAATCTATTTCTGTTTTTAAATTCCATTTGGATTGCTCAAGTCCAAATTCCATCTTGATTTCCAAACTTAAATCTAGAATTCAATTCCACTTTAAATATTCATTTCCTCCCCTAAATCCAAGTCTAAAATCCAAATTCAAAATCCATTTCTGACTTTGAAATTTCATTCCCTTTTCCACTCATCTTCCAATCATTCTTTTCAAATTCAAAGATTTATTTTCCCAACTCTGATCATTTCAAAGACTTAGAACTTCAAAATATCCTTCCTAAATCTATCTCAAGTTCTAAGTTAGATTCAACCATTCAGAAATCATTTCTTCACTCCATTATCAAGTTCATCTCAGAAAGCTTAGAAATTTTCAAAACATTTTCTCAAAAGAGCATACATCCTTGCATTGCACAAGCATGATTCTGTGTGCATTTAGACTTAGGATAAATTCTTAGATAATATTTAGGCAAAGCAAAAAGGCATAAATTAGATCCTTGGTTCGATTACCCGTAGTAAAGGCGCTAGGAACGATCGAACCTCGTACCGACGAGCAAGCCCCGTCTCCCAATTTTCCCATAAAATATTTCAAAACGGAGGTGAGTAATTTTTTTTTAAATATATATATATATATATATATATATATATATATATATATATATATATATATATATATATATATATATATATATATATATATATATATATATATATTCAAATCAAGGTCAAGTGAGACCCCGCAAAAGAGTTCCTCTCTATTTCTTCTCTCTTTTTTTCTTTCTTTTATTTTTCTCCCTTCAAAAAGGAGGAAATAAAGGTTAGAAAGGAAAAGAGAGAGAAAACCATAAGAGGAAAAATTTTGCGATGATCGCAAGATCCAACTGAACTGAACCAGACCTGTTCTGGATCCAATTGGATCAGTCTTGGGTCTAGACCCAGTCAAATAGATCTGGATCCAGTCAGACAGGTCTGGATCCAGTCAGACTACCCTGAATCCAGTCTAAATGTTTTGCATCCAGACAGACAGGTTTGGATCCAGTCATATTGTCTTGGATCCAGTCAGATTGTCCTGGGTCAAGTTGAATTGTATTGGATCCAGATCACAGATGGATCTGGATTGGGTAATTCTAGAGTTATACTAAAATATAAAATGACCAAAATATTCATTTGGATACCCGAGATCCATTTTAGTAAAATAGACATATCTTTGCACCTCAAACTCGAAATTGAGTGAGGTTTGGTGCGTTGGACTCGTATCGTAGAGAAGAATCTATTAGTCCATGAAATTCAGCCAAATTAGTGATGCAGAAATTGAGGTTTCTTAAGTAAATTTGAGAGGGGTATTTTGGTAATTTTGTAAGAGGTTTTGTGAATTAATTCAACTATATTGGTTTAATAATCAGATCACACGGTGAGAACTTCGTGAGACTCGATTGCGGTGAGAATACAACGTTCACACTTGAGGTAAGGGATATTATAAGTAATCTTAGATGTAATTAAATATTTTTACGTTGTTTGTTACTGCAATGTTGTAATTGATTAGCATGATTTTTTTTTGAGTGAGACCATGACATGCATAACTTTCATGCTTGACATTATGAGTTAATTTATATACATGTTGTAGTGATATGCATGTTAGTTGTAATATGTCATGCATGACAAAAAGAAATTGTATTGCAATGACATGTCTATATGATCATTAATATCATGCATTATGATGAAACTAAATTTAGATTAGAGTCTCATTTAATTCATTCATATTACATGAATGAATATTTTGAGTTCAGCATGCATGACTCCTTAAATCCCGAAAGTGGTGACCTGTGGCAAGGGCTACCTGGTTTGCGCCCAGAGTGCAACCACCACGAAGAGTGGGCCGCCGGTGATTTAACGATATAGAGACACTACATCATTGCGTGCTAAGTGAGAGAGGTGTGAGTCATATTGTCATCATGAGATTGTGGTGATCAGTCATAATATCACTCATGAGAGAATGAGTGAATGATGAGTTTGAGACTGTTGTTTATTGTGTGAACTTAGTTATGACTTAGGATTTCACTTACACTAGTTTGGGACTCTGAAGGACCATGGATGGTTGATAAACATCATAGTTAGGATGTAGCATGAACCATACCGAGATTGAGAGCTTGACCTCCCGGCTAGCTACCGGTGGGGTCTCCGTGGTGGTTCACTGCAGTGCCTGGTGGTTCGGGGACCACTGGGAGTGTATGGTTCATTGTCTGGCCAACATGTAGAATTGGGGTGTTCTACGGGGTTGATACCCCCATAGACGGCTATGACTGGTATAGCCAACCTAGTGATAGTTATGTGAGAGAGAGTATTTGAGAATGATAATGGGGGTAATTAAAATATATAAACATGTGTGGTGTGTTGAGAACTAAACTAAGATTAGGAGCTTAGAGCCCACTACAGTTGTAAGTTAATTGTTTACTTACTTATAATTATTTCTTACTGGGTTGTAGACTCACCCCATTTTTGTTTAATTACAATTATAGGTTTCAGGCATTAGAACAGTCAGTTTTTGAGCAATTTTTCTCTTCTTCAACAGATCATTGGTATATTTTACTTTCTTTGTCATTGAATAAGTTGTATTTGCTTTCTTTCGTTATGAATGATAAACAATTATAAGAAAGAGTTGATTTATGAGAATAAAATGAAAAGTTGTTTTTGGCCACATTTTCTCTATGTAAACTTTGTACTCTTTCCCTCTAGGAAGTGATAAAAACTGAACTCGAACTCTTGAGATCCCAGATCGGGGTATTACAAAGTGGTATCAGAGCTAGGTTTACACAGAAAAAAAAGTTCATCATTTATAACAAAAATTCAATGACAAAATATAAGTCTCTGCTCGAATAAGGCATATTAGCGATTAGATTATTATGTGATTAGGAATAGCTAGCGAACGAGGAAACAATGAAGTCCCAAGGGCTCAAGACCCTGCTGAGCCTCCTGTCGGAGGAAGAGAGGAGTTCATCACCGTAATGACGATGGCTACCGAAGTCATCATAAGCATGGCTCAGGTAGTTAGAGATCTGACACCACGACCTCCTCTGATCTACATTATAATTGGAGACCGAGGTTTTTACCTTCAGAACTACCCCTACACTACTCAGGGGCGACATCCACCACCTTAAGGAAGTAGGACTTACCAGTTGTAAACACCCCAAATTTTCACTCACCTTCCTGATATCTCCATCAATCAGCACATTTCAATTCTCCAGAATCAATGAAGGGCAAAATGGTCATTTTCTGAGTTTAGACCTTGTAGAAAGTCTAAAATTTCATTCCTAAGTCTTAAAATTTTTCTATTTGGACTCAGAAATAGCTTCAAACTGCAAAATCTCAAAATCCTACTCTTGACAAGAAACTAGAATTTCCAAGCCCTAATTCAGAGGGGCATTTCAGGAAACATGTCTTTGCATAGCATTGCATGAGCATTTCATATCACCGCACTGCACAGCATGTCATTTTGAGATCCAAAACTCCTGATTTTCAAAAGTGTCAATCCATATTCGAGTTTTAAATATTTCAAAATTGATTTCAAACCCCTGGGTTTTCAAAATTGCCAATTCTCCCCATTTTACCCCCAGGACTCAGAATTATAAAAGTTTTCTAAAAAACAATCTGGATAGTTTTGATATTGATTTTTAAAATTTTGTCAGTTGGAAAGAAGGGGACACAATTTCAAATTTAGGGGACTTTATTTAAAACTTCTGCAAAAGGACTCTGAACTTCTTTATAAAACCTCTACATCTTTTATTTTGCCCTGAAGAACCATTTTTTTTTAGTTTTTGAAACCAAGCCCATTTTTTTGTATTTTCTAAACTAGCCTACTATTATGAAAATTCCAAAAATTTTACTTTGCTTTTATTTTAAAATAAAATGACGTGGGACCCACCCTGAGGTGGTGTCACACTCAAATTCTCCAATATTTCTCCTATTTCCGAAACAGTGCCCATCCGGAGGTGGCACCAATTTATAAAACCCTCCTTTTCAATTTTCATTTATTTATTTTACAAAATAGCCAATGGTCCCACGCATAGGTGGCACCCCACTAGAGTCCTCTTCAAAGAAAAACAAACTTTTTTTTACTTCAAAAAGTTTTCAAATCCAGTTGAGGTGGCACCACCTTAAAAAAAAAAGAAAAAGAAAAGGGGAAAACAAAATCCAATTTTTTTTTAAATCATTTTTACTTTTTCAGCCCCAAATGGAGCCACCGTGAAACCCTACCAAAAACTTTATCTTCACCTAAGTTTTTAAAAATTTTCTAGAGAAAAGGAGTCGTCCCCCTCTTAAAATGGCGAACACTTCAAGAAATTTCAAAAATTAGTTTTGAAAGGTTATCAAGATAAGTCGAAAAAGAAGGAAAAGGCTTGGGTTTGGGGAAAAGGGGAAGAGGTCGATCATTAAAAGGGAGACAGTGGCCAACACAAAAAGGGGTCTGCAAATTTTTTTTTTGAAGACTATCTCTTCATTCCCCCTTTTCACCTCTTCTCCTCTCGGCTAGCAGGAAACTGACCCCCAACTTCTTCTCTCCCCATCCCTCGAATCCCACCAGTCTTTCCTATTCTTCTCCAGTTTTTGTCCCTTCCCCTGGAACCTTCCTCTCTCCAGCGCCATTCAGCAGATCATTCAAGGACAGTCAAAGAAAGTGCGCTCCTCTGCTCCTTTTGAAGATTCAATTCACCACCAAAAGGAGCACTTCTTTCACTCGATTAACGTTTTGTCCAACAGATTTTCAAAGAGCAGTCTGGGAGCGCACCGGTCTTCTTTTCCCCTGGTCCTTCTCCATTCCTCGGTGGAAGAACTCGATTCGTACCCATATGCAAAGGAGGCATTACTAGTTTGCAGCAATAATACACCAGGAAGCGTCATCTCATTTGATCCACGGTAAACCACTCACTCTCCTTTTATCGATGCTATTTTTTTTATCCCCACGATCTTCTCTTTTTTTTTCTTACCTTATCGTTCACTCAAAAGCACATTGTGTATCATTGAACTGCTAGCATGCACCATCAATGCTACACAGCCTGCAACATTAAGTAGGTCTTCTCCTTTTAGCCACCTCGCATTTCCAAATGACTTATATTTTCTTGATAATTCATTGACAGTTTTTTTTTCTATACCTTCTAAACACCTCACGCTACTGCATATTATGTAGCATTGATATGCTTAGGGTGATATCAATCTATATTGTTGCAACATTGCCTCAAAATTCCTCTCTCACCTCGTTCCCATCTGTATATATTACCTATGTTCCTTGTTTCTCTTCTTATTTCTTTTTATGTTTGAATCTTTCTTTTTCCATTTACTTTCAACTTCTTGCTTTGATTATATACGACTTGTCCTTTCAATTGTGTTTGTTCCTGTGATTCACTGAATTTCGCCCCATTTTATGGTCACATTTCTGTTTACTTTAGCATGATGATATGTTTTTTTTTTGCCATTGTGGTTCTGTAATTTCCCTTTTATATGTCTTACTTTAGATTTTTGCATCATCCCCATGTTCAGTATTCTGTAGCATCTATCATGTCTCTCTCTACGTATATACACGTCTTCTTTGGTTTTAACAGTTTGTATCATGTGCAGTTGGTTTTATCTGAACATCACCACGTTTCACATATACCTTGGTTATCCTCTTTACTTAATAAGTGTGAATATGAGGGACATAGAAACAATCTCCATTCTGCAGCATTTTCCTAAACTTTATTTTTCACATTCTTGTAAAACTTGAAGGTCGCTTGTATTTATGAATTTCCACTTGCATGTGCCATCACTGAGTCATATATATTGTACCATAATTCTGAAGATTTTGATCAGTATTCCTCAGATTATGTAATCCTTTTCTACTTGTGGCATTTACCGATTTTATTTCATTTGTAAAATTGTTTGTTTTACTTACTGCAGAAAATCATTCTGATGATATACTGTTTTCCATTTTCGTTGTTGTATCAATAGTAGATACAAACGGTTTAATGTCATGTCTTCTCTTGTGCCTTGTATATGTCTCTTGTTGTCACAACCATAGTTGCTTAATTCCATTTAATTACATGCTTGTTAGCCTTTTGGTATGATATCACAGATTTATTCCTTGCATTTACTGAATGTTCATTCCCCTTTGGCATAATAGTGTTTCTCTATTCTTTGCACAATTTATAATCCATCTATTATCACTACTTCATTCGTATTTAGCATTCTACACCTTTATTTCATCACGTTCACTAATTAATCATCTTAATAGTCACTCTATGTACACTTACATATCACCCACCTGCTACCTCCAAAGTTCATTTCTCATGTCATTGTTGTACATTTCATAATTAACCCATTTCAGCATTACTGTATCTATCCATACACAGGTCTTTTACTTGTTAAACGGGCATCAATTTTCCATCGATGAAGGATACCTGTATCATGATTCCTGTTAACTATAGGGGCTGTGTTCAGAATTTTGTTTAATGTTAATCTGAGAAACAACCACCACAGGCTTAACCAATGATGAGTAGCTCATCTACACTTCATCAAATTAGGGCCTTTCAGGTATAACAACCACTATACTCCAAGCAAAAGTTAGTCATACTCCACCCCACTATCATTGTATAATATACATTTTCACTCCTTTCATTCTCTAATGCAGCACCCACTGTGGTATTTGCTGTGAAAATTCAGTCCATTGAACCTGATTGTTGAAGCAAAACAACAGTTATGCTTGCTAAAAATGAAAAACCTATGGTCAGGATATAAGCCCCACACCTATATATTGTGTAAACATTTAGGAAATGTACTAGCCTCTATGATATTAGTCCTCTAAGGTTATCTAATTGGGACGTGTATGTACCATTTTTTTTTCGTTTTGTCTTTGTTTTTTAGCAATTCTCATATAGAACATGGTATCTGTATGTTGCATATTTCATCATATTCTTACTTCTGTTTTGTTAAATAATTGTGTCCCCATCCATTGTATCAATGCAGTTAATGCCATCATGACCTACACATTTCTCCTTTTGCATAAATAATATCCTTAAGTAGGGTCCTGAAAATCTCTTATTTAGCATAGGCATAAGCTTGGGTCATCATATATACATTTCGTCATTAGCATAGGTGTAATCATATGCAGCTTAGTATAAATGTGAGGTTTCCGATTTCTTTGCCTACTTTGTATTGTTATTTCTGGTATTAACTCATTTTGCAAGGAAGATCTGAAGGATGCTGACTCTTTTAACTCTATATATATATTTATTTATCTTGCTTTATGTCAGCAATGTAACAATTAGATGTAATCTTGGAATAAGAGATCTAATTTCTTGCTTAGATTAGGATGCATATCATATAGTTTGAATTTCTGCAATATCCTGATTATGTGATTCATACATCTTATTTGCAAAATCACCATGGATGTACACGAATGGCACGTGCAGCAACTCATAGGGAGTTGATGAACTCGGTGGAATCCATATTTACGGCCCTAGTCGGAATATGGACGAGACCCAGATCCATCATCTTTCTACTAGTCACACTGAGCGTACACTCTTAGGCTATCTTCAAAAGTGCACCTCATATTTCCAATTTTGCAAAATATTGTGAATTAAATCAATTAAACTCTGAACATATTCATGGCCACAATCAGAATATGTGAAGGATTTATTTTGACTTAATACACATTTTTCCAACAAATTTCTCAGAAAATCTTTTCAAAGTACATTCATTTATTCAAATCATCTGCATCAGGAAATCACTTGCTTTTCTCATGATTTTCTCAAGAAAATTTCATTCCATGGAAATCGATTCCTCAAAAAAAAAACTCTGAAAATTTTTGAAGTTGGATTTTCCAAGTCAAGTTTTCCCGTGACTTTCCCTAGAAAATATTCTTTTCTTAAGATTCATTTTCAAAAGGAGTTTCTCATCTTTCTCAAGAATCCAAATCGATTTTCAGATATTTCAAGAACAATACTCTCAGGATTTTAGTTTCCTGAGTTTCATTTTTCCTGCTCCAAAGAGTTTTCCAATGAATTTCAATCATTTTCCAAAGAAAATTTTCAAAGTCAGAGTTTTCCTGACAAATATTTTCCTTTTCAAATGTTCCTCTTTTCTCAAGAATTCTCTCCATTTTCTCAGAATTTTCTCACATCCTCATAAACTTTCTGGTGATTTCCAAATCCTTTCATCTGAGTTTTCTGAGAGATTGATTTCCATCTTTTTCCTGAGAATTGTTTTTCAACTCCGAATGTTTTCTAAGCATACATCATATTTTTCCAACTTACATTTTACAAAATTTCATAGCACATGCCTGAATTCTCTGTGCATTTAGGATAGAACACGATTTCGCTGATTTAACTAAGTCAAGCACATTTTTTGGTCCTTGGTTCGATTACCCCTGTTAAAGGCGGCAGGAAAGGTCAAACCTCGTACCGACAGGTCGAGCACCATCCCATGGATTTTCCCGCTATTTAAAAAAATGGAGGCGAGTATCTCAAAACAATTTCCAAAATTCAGTCAAGTTTGACTCGCGAAAGCATTTTCCTCTCTCTCCCGTAAGGGAAGGGAAGACGGAAAAATTTCGCGACGATGACAGGTTTGGCGACCGTGATGGGACCTGTTCTTGTCTGATCAAAAGTGTGCTTGGCTTAGTTCAATTATCAAAACTGTGTTCTCAAAATGTCAGCTCTTTTACTTTCTGATATCATGCAAACCTAGGAGCCTAGATTTTGACCTAGCTGACATTGATTGCATATAGCTTAGGCATGGTTTGGTAGGACTATATTGAGGAGATATTTTCATGCTCACATAGACTTAGGTCTAAATATAACTCTCCTCAATTTAGGATCTGAATGCAAACAATGTATGCTTCTTCAAAGATTTTCAAAAGTCTATCTCTTTAGGTTTTAGAGCCATCTATTTCTTGCATGTGATCATTTTTTCAAACCTCCCTTACCTAATTTTACCCGGTCTTCACGTTGCTGGGCTCTCTTTTAGAACCCTAGTTTGGGACAGAGCCTCACAACTGGGCCACTTATTTGGGTTAACACCCCCCTACTACGTACCACGGGCCACAATCCGAAGTATATCGGTAGGCGCTCAAGGATGTTGGAAAACCTTACCTTAGAACCGGAGTTGAAATTATATGCCACGTATCTCAGATTTTGGTTCGGGTATATCGGCATAACTGGATTGGACAAAGATGATCTGAACCTAAAGTTAGGATTAATGTCCTACAACTGCTTTCAAAATGATGCATCTAGAGTCAGCCTTTTAGGGGGTGTTGTATGTGCTTAAATGTTTGTGCAGGATGTGATTGTTTGTATGCTACCTTTATTTCTCTTATATTTTCCCCAAAAATATTTCCAAATATCTATATTCTCATCTTTTCCCTTTATTTTCTCAAACCCTGGATGATTTTTCCAAACATCTAATTTCTTTCAAAACTCCAGGTGATTTTCCATTCTCCCGTTCTACTGGATCTCGAATTTCCAGCAGCATTTTATATTCTGCCTGCAAAATTTTCAAAATTTCCTATATTATCCTAAATTTGATTTCAAGTCTTTCTTTGTTTTCAGTCCAATGGCATCCAGTCAAGTCGATCCTATCTTTCCTGAAGATCACATCTCCTACGAGGTGCGACAAGGTCGTTCTGAACATCGAGCCCTTAGCATCGGAACTTTCATTCCCCGGTGGTACTATTCATGGCTCAAAAGCTTTTCTCGAATGTTCCCAGACCATTTGAGCGAGTGCGGATTAAAAGTGGCGTCAGCAGTCAGAAAGCAGACAGTGAATGGCAACCTCATCCACGCAATGGCGGAGCGATGGAATCCACGGACATGCACCTTCTAGTTCCCATGGGGAGAGATGACCGTTTTAATGAATGAATTTTCAGAAATCATGGGATTACTAGAACCAGCCGGTCAACCTGGAGATCCGTTAGAACATCAACTCCTGATCAATATCAAGGGTTTGGACCCCCAAGACTCATTAGCCCGTATGACAGGCCGCTGATCCTGGCCCCTGATCCAGTTAGACGAAAATGAATATGTCAACCTGCTTGAGTTATACCATCAATATGGGACCTTCGTCGAAGTTAGCACGTTATCAAGAACAGCTAGAGAAAGAATTTAGAATGCAATGGTTCTATGCATTGTAGGATTAGCCCTCTTCTCAGACGGACAAAACTATATGGACATCAGAATAATCCATCTTATGAGAAGATGGGGAAGTTGACAAACCAACCGTCTTTCCATAGCCATGGCACCGCTTGCTTTCCTGTATCGGGGTTTGACTCGCTTCTCACTTGGAGAATCCATCTTAGTTGAAGGATGCATCTACGCACTTTAATCCTGGTTCTTCCAGCACGTTCCAGCCCGAGCAAGCTCTTTCAGATACAATGGCCAAGAACTCCTTCCAGTGGCGCAGTACCAGTCCATGATCGACATCATCCAAGAAGATGACATTGTCTGGGACTACTTTGATCGACAATTATCTCCTTCGAGATATACGTACGCTTATGGCAAGCGATTCAAATTGCTGGGACCATTCTTCTGCACTTACTACCAACCAGAGAGATGTGTTCGGCAGTTCTCCTAGAGGAAGCAGTACGTCGAAGCCCGATTGCTATCAGGAGCTATGGCATAATTCGATCTCACTTCCGCACAATGGTCTGAGGCATATCATTCTGCCCGCTACGGCTGGGATTCCTTTGTTTCTCTTAAAATCTTTTCTGGTCCTAGAGTGTCTGCCGACTATCATAAATGGTGAAAAATTATTTGTCCACCTCTTTGTCAAGATTAATAAAAGTTCAAAATTCATCATTCCAATAAAAATTTTCTCTCTCTATTATGGTTTGACGACCTCGCCTAGGTAACAAGGCATATTTTCGTTGTTCATCTCTCTTGCAAAAAGTTGACAACACAATTGTCGTGATTTCTACGACGACTCAGTCCCTAGTAATGGGATATTTTTTTTGAATTGTCTACCATATTTCCAACAAATATTTCTTCCAAAAACCAATTCCTTCAGAATCTAATCAGGTCTTTGCCTTGCAGAGAGCATCCACAGCATTTGATGGTTCGAACAAGATCAGGCAAAAGAACAACAACATCTCAATACTCGTCAGCTTCAGAAGAAGAGATGGGCTCCCCGAGATCCGAGAGGAGTCAAGATCAGCAACAAGAGGATGGTGGCATAGACCCACAAATGTGTGCTATGTTCTGGAAAATGATGAACAAGATGATGAACGAGCAGCCCGGGACCAGTTTAGAAAAGAATCCATTTAGAGAGAAGTTCCACGGGCACAAGGATAAGAAGGCTTCCAAGAAGCAGGTTCAGCCAGAGGAAATTTCAGATGAATCAGACTCAACTGAAAACACGGATGAAGAATATGAGGTGCCTCTGGCATTTCACAAACATGGCCGAGAACAAAGAAAAAGCCGCTGTGAACACACCAAAATTTCCAAAATCTTTTAAATATTCCATTTTTTGCCCCTGATATCATTTCCTAAACAATTGAGTCATTTTTAAAATCTAAATTCCAATTCATTTCTCAAGTTTTACTGAAATTAAATTCATTTTATATGTTTAAATTGATTTCGGATCTGGATCCATTATCCAGATCCAAATCTGAGTCTCGTTGTCCAAATTTTAAATTAAAATTACAGAAAATACTAAAAATAGTTTTAAAAAGCTCGGACAATCCATCCGACATCCGTTTGGATCCATCATGTTGTATTTCTCGATTCGAGTTCCGAAACTCAAACATTTTCTCAAAACTCGGGTCCGAACCTATTCTTCTGAAGAAATTTCCCCGAAATGGTCTGAAATTCTCAGAAAAATACTTTTGTAAATATTTCTCAGAAAAATACAAAAAAATTAGTGTTTAATCTTAGTTTTTTTCGTAAAACCTTAGATTTTTATTCCAAAAATACAAAAAAAAGGAAAAATAACACAAAAATCAAAAAAATTGAAAAAAATAAAAAGAAATCAAATGATTTTTAAGCTTGAAGGAGTGGAACTTCGCTAAAAACCTCTCTTAAAACCTCCTTTTGAAAAAAAAAACCATATTTTTAGAAAAAAATATGAAAGGGAGACCCCTGTAGGGAATTTCAGAAAAACTGCAACGGCCACTCCCGTTCGCACTCTCCATCGCCCCTTCTTCTCCCGCTTAATGGCCCTCCATCCCCAACTGAACTCCTCTCTCGAAGGTTCCTCTTCTTCTTTAAAAGGGGAGCACACAGATGAATCGAGGATCCATTTCCCACCCTTCCCCCTTTCTCTTTCCTTCAGAAGTACCCGTCTTCACCCCTCTTGGTTCAGGCATCCAGCATCGCCTCTCGCAGCCATCGTCTCATACCTTCACTCTGCAGCCCACTTTGGTAAGTATCTGTTTCTCTCTTTCCCTTTAAATTCTCCATTAAATGGCCATGAATCCCCTTTCTTCTGATAGATTTCTTTAGCTTCTCCAGTTTACTTTGATTTTTTTTTATTTATTCTTTTTTTTTTTATTCACTTATCCCCATTCAAGCACCCCCCTATGCTATCGATTTGTTTATAGCAAATCGGTCCATAGCAGTGCAAAACTAACGGAGTCCCCGACCCCTACATTGTTTTCTCTCTTTATTTACGATTTACTGTCGAGTTTCGTGGGTTTACATTCAAATTCTGTCGATATTCTCCTGATCAACCTTTATATTTCAATCTATGACAGATTTTGTTTTGATGTAATTCTCTACTGTCTTCGATTTTTGTTCTTCTGATCTTTATCATTTTCTTTTCTTTCTTTCTTTTTAATTTTTTGTGCCTTCCTTGAAACACCCCTGTAATGCCGGCTTACTCATGGTAAAATCGGCTTACACTGTACAATATCAAGGGAATGATCGATCCCAATATTTTTCTCTCTTCTTTTCTTTAATGTTTTATTGTTTCTTTTACGATTTCAGTTTATAGCTGATTTTATCGTGTCTGATTTTCTTTATTATTCCAATTTCATATCTATTCTGATTCGAAATCGCATTTATATCTCTGAGTTGTTTCTTTCCTGTTTTAGTTTATGCTTAGTTTCTACTTGACGCTAAATTTTAATTTGTTTGTTCAATTCTTGCTGAGATCCACGTTCCGTCTCATGTCCTGAAGTTGCTTCGTTCTCTGTTTTCATATCAGTTTCAATTGTTATTTTCATTTCATTTTTTTCCCCATTTTTGTTTTCTTTTTTTTTTTTATCTCGTTTGGTTCCCGTTGTGGATCATACTTTACTTCTTAATTTTACTTTTGATTTAGATTTCTATCTATTTTCTGATTTCCATTTTGCTTCCAGATAGCCTTGATTTGTATTAACAACCTCATTAATTCCCTGTTGTTCCCTTCATTATTTTCTGTTTCCAGGGTAACTACTCATCGTAGATAAATTCTCAGTTACCCTATCAATTTTCTCAATTTATTTCAAATATCTAATTTATGTTTCATTTACTGCTTTACGTGGTGCGTCATATTGTCTGTAACTAATAAGCGTTAGATTTCATTTTTCTGTTGAATGGTGATATCGAGATATCTTTCCTGAGTTATTTTGTTATAGCATTACCCTCCCCCTTTCACCCAGCATTAGCTTAATAAAAACTCAATTCAGAACGATAAGTTCTGTAATATGGCGATCTTGAAAATTCTGAGTACTGAGATGGTTGTCTAAAGATACCAAGGATTGTATTGTTTAAACTCTATGGCGCAGAAGGTAATATGAATAAGATCATCGCCATTGGTCCTAGTGAGCCTGAGGTTTGAAATCTACCTCTATCCTAGACCTTCACCATCATCCACTTGTTACTACCTCCATGACAATCACACAACAATGCACCTGTCCCCTCTTACCCAGTATCTTCATCTGCTTAGCTATGAATTCCATGATCAATCGGATCATTTGCAATATTTTGATAATCATAATCCCATTGATATTCATCTGTTTCATAAGTTTACTCTAGAAATAGCAAATGTCATTGTCCTGTCTAGTCTGAATATGCATCTTTTTTTTTTTTTAGTTTATTATCCTATGACTGATTTTTCTTGTTTACTTTCATTTCATTTTTTTAAAAGAAGCACATGGGAGAGTTGGCTGGAGGCTCATGGCAAATCCTAACAGGCTTTCGTCTCATTGTAAAATAAGGTTTAAATAGATTTGGTTTTAGCAAATGTGAATGGCCATGATAATCTATCCAGACCCTTGGTTTCTGGAGATTCTGTTGTGCAAAAGGTTTCTTGTATATAGACATGGTTAAGGTACAAGAATATTTCTCTATGGGTGTCCACTGGTTTCTCCAATGATAATCTTTTCCTTCCAAGCTATAAAAAAAAAGATTAGATGTTTGGAAGAGGTGCATCTCCTGAGCAAATGTGACACCATGTCAACATTGTTAAGGAAAGTGAGTGTTCACAAGCTACGAATTCACTGTTTGCTATCAACAGTACAGAATTTCTGCAAAAATATGTCAGCTCATCACCATCTTCTTCTAGCCTTGGTTATACAATTACCTTCCAGCTCCAGCATCATAGGCCCACGTGATCCACAACCATGACCAGCTCAACTCCCTTCAAACCACTTGATAAACATGTTTTCTATTAAGGTACCCATGTTATCAACCATTAACATCGCACCCTCATGCCCCCGGCAGCACCCAGGCCATCACACCTTCATTGCTGCCTCAGCATTGCCATCAACCTCCTTACATCTAGTCTGATATAACGTCTCCAGATTGCATCATCCTGCAAATCTACTCCTTTAACTATAACTAGTTGTCTCATCATACTATTGCTACAACATTACCTGTGTATATAATATTTCCTGTCACCATGTTCTGCCATTTACCAGCACTTACCTCACCGACACCTTCAGATTTCCTGCATCATCCCACTATCACCAATTCCCACCACAATGCTGTACATACCCTCATTACACAACAATCATAAGTCTATCTATCTCATCTCCTTTATAGTTACAGCTGCAACAATCATTCATAAACTTCACCAAACTACATATCTCCCCTTTACCTGCTGTACAATGACATAGCCTTCCACTTCCGTTTCATCAACTGGCAATTTCATTTTCTCCCAGCACTTATGCTTCATTCACATGAACCCCATAGCCATAGCATTTATGGTTATCATCATATCCCAGTTATGACTTCATTCCAGCATCTTCAGACAGTCTTTGTCATTATAAACATGTCCAGCTCCATTCCACTTTCACTACCAACTTCCCTTGTATAAACTCTATTTAACTCACAACACTACCCCTGCCATTCCCATCACTCTATGCTCCACTGTATATCTGCATTGCTGCCATAATGTACACTGTTGCTGCAAACCCCCCCTGTTATCCTGTCCAACCTTCCTGCAATTTCCAGCCCACTAGATATCACATAGCATCTAAATCCATTGTCATTCCTGTACATTTATTTAGTTTCCTATTATTTAGCTTACTGTTAGCTGAAATTATCATACCACCAACAATACCCCTTTGCACAATGCCTTTATGCCTTCACTTATGTATAGCTCACCGCTCAGCACTATTTTCCTTCACTTCACTATTCACAATATGTTGTTCATCCCTTGTCTCTTCTCATCTTTTTCCACTAGCATTCACTTCTCACAGTGTATCCCTATATATATATATATATATATATATATATATATATATATATATATATATATATATATATATATATATATATATATATATATATATATGTCTCCAGTTCAACATCCTATATATGAATTTTCTCATTAAGCATAGGGTATATCATATATATTTTTGGCTTTTTGATTTAGAATATCCGTTCTTCAGCAGAATGGACATTTTCAGGTATGTCTTCAATTTTTATATAGCATTGTTTCTATTCTCCTTCTATATTTTGCCTATTATCTTGTGCTAACTCTATCTTTTGTAGTGAATACATGAAAAATGCAATCATCTTCTTAGTTTAGAAATTCCTTACTTAAGTCAATGATGAAATAGTTAGATGATCATGAGAAATTACATTTTCCAGTTTTAGGTAGAATGAATGAGCATTGTAAACATCATGAATTACTTATTTTCATGCATTTTGCCTTTATTTCTTAAATTCTCACAATGGTGAAACACGAATGGCACGTGCACGATTTCGTAAGAGGTAATTGATCCTAAGTTGATGATCCACATCAATGGCAATAGTCAGGATGTGGACAAAACTTTGTATTTTTATCTTTTACAAAATAACACTGGATCCCCACCGGATCCTTTTCAAAATCATCATATTTTCAAATATTTCATCTTTTATCAGAGTTTAACTTAAAATTAATTCAATATATATACCAATGGCCATAGTCAGGGGATATTAAGAATTAATTTCATTTTAAACTCTATAAAAGCACAAAATGTGTTTTATTCTTCACATGAATCTAAATATAGATTATTATATAATACATCCAATGACCATAGTCAAGGATGTATTATATCTTTAATCTTATTTTAATTCATCTAAAGAATGAAATAGCTTTTCAAAATCCAATTTCAAATACTTCAAATTCATTCATCATTTAGGATATAATTACATCATATTTTCAAAAATTCATTTTTCAAAAACTCCAAGTAATGTAAATATCTTCCTCAATCTATCTTCAATCCTTACCAAAATCCGATTCATCCTTTCATTTTTCGAAATTCTGTTGTATTTTTTTCAATCTCGAAGTTCAGATTAACTTTGAGATTTCAAAATACATTTTATATTCAAATTCAAATCAGATTTCAAAGTTCAATCTGACTTTGAAAATTTCAAAATTCATCTTATATTCAAAACTCCAATCAAATTCAAAGTTCAAATTAAACTTTGAAATTTCTGATCCATCTTCAAAATTCAAAACCAAGTTTATCTTTTATCTTCAAAATCAAAGTTTGAGATCGATTATGAATCTCAAAGCTTGACCCTTCCTAAATTTAAAATTCAATCTGGGTTTTCAAAACCGAGATCCACTTTCAAAAGTCTCATTTGGACTTTCAAAAACCCAAAATCCATTCTAGGACCCAGAATCCAAATTTCACCTTGGATCTCAGACTTCAAATCCAATTTCACTTTAGGATCTAGAATCCAATTCTACTTCGGATCTTAGACTTCAGATCCAATTCCATCTTAGGGTCCAGAGTCCAACTCTATATTTGGATCTCAGACTTCAGATCCAAATCCATCTTAGGATTCATAACCCAATTCTACATTTTGGATCTCAAACTTCAGATCCACTCCATTTTAGGATCCAGAACCCAAGTCTGTCTCGGATTCTAAATCTCGGATCCCATTCTGTTTAGGATCCAGAATCTAATTCCAATTCTAGATTTCAATTCCATTTTCGGATCTAATCTGAATCTCTTAAATCCATTTCTATTCTTAAATACCATTTGATTTTCTCAGTCCATTCCAATTTCAAACTTCAAAATCTAAATTCAATTCCATCTCAAGTATTCATCTCCTTTCCTAAATTCAAGTTCAAAATTCAAAGTCCATTTCCGACTTTGAAACTTCATTTTCCTTTCATTTTCAAAAGCTTCAAGTCATTCTTTCTCAAAGTCAATATTTATTCTTCCAACTCTGATTTACTTCAAAGACTTAGAAATTCTCTGATCTATCTCTAATTCTGAGTCAAATTCAATCATCTTTTCACTCTCTTACCAAATTCATCTCAGGATACTTGGAAATTTTCAAAACATCTTTCAAAAAGAGCATACATTCTTGCATTGCACAAGCATGATTCTTTGTGCATTTAGATCTTTAGAATAAATTCTTAGATGATATTTAGGCAAAGCAAAAGGTATAGATTCGATCCTTGGTCCGATTACCCCTGGTAAAGGCACCAGGAACGGTCGAACCTCGTACCGACGAGCGAATCCCCTCTCTCCATTTTCCCGCAAATATTTTCAAAACGGAGGCGAGTTAAATTTCTAAATATTTTTCAAATCAAGGTCAAGTGAGACCGCGCAAAAGAGTTCCTCTTCTCTCTTTCTTTCTTTCTTTTCTCTTCTCTTTCTCTTTTCTTTCTTTTATTTTTTCTCTGTTCAAAAAGGAGGAAAATAGAGGTTAGAAAAGGAAAAGAGAAGGAAGAGAGAGAAAAATACAAGAGAGGAAAAATTTTGCGATGATCACAGTTTTGGCGACCGAGATGGGACCCGTCTTCTTCCGGTTGAATCTATGCCTTTGCTTTGCTTTAATATTTTCTAAGTCTTTATTCTTCTATGTCAGCTACATTTTTCATGCAAACCTTAGGAGCCTAGAGTCTGTCCTAAGCTGACATTATTTGCATATAGGATCTAAGTATGGTTTGGTAGGACCATATTAAGGAAATTATATCCATGTTCACATTAGATTTAGGACTGAAATACAACACTCCTCAATTTTAGGGATTGAATGCAAACAATGTATGCAAGTGTATGCTTCTTCTCATTTAAATCTATCTCTTTAGGACTTGCATTAGAGCCTTCTGGTTTTATCTGCATGTGATCATGTTTTCAAAAACATCCCCTACCTATATTTGTCTCGGTCTTCACGTTGCTGGGCTGTCTCACTGAACCATAGTTCGGGAGAGAGCCTCACAACTGGACCACTTATTTGGGTTCGCGCCCCCCTACCACGTACCTAAGGGCCATAGTCCGAGGTATATCGGTAGGTGCTCAAGGATGTTGGGAAGCCATTACCTTAGAACCAAAGAGATATCTTATGTGCCACGTACTTCGAGCTTCGGCTTGAGTATATTGGCGTGCCTTGATTGGAATCAGATGATATAAATCTTAGAGTTAGGATTAAGATCCTATTTGCCATTTCAAATATTGCATATAGAGTCAGCTTTAGGGAGTGTTGTTTGTGCATCCTTGCTTGTATGTCTGTGATTGAATGATATTACATATATATATCTCTTCTTTATATTTTCCAAAACCCTGGGTATATATTTCAAAATTTCCTCTTTTAATAACCCAGGTGTATTTTTCTTTCTCTTCTTCTTCTTCTTCTAAAATTTCTTCAAAATTTCTTCTGATCCTGCCTGCAAGTTCTTCAAGTTTTAAATCTTTACCATTTCCTCTCAAATTCCATTTTTCCTCTTATTTTCTTCTGATTTTATATTCTTGTTTATATTTTTCATAAAAATCTCTTTCCGTCAAGAGATATCCTTTTCAAAATAGTATTTTCTTTCATATTTTTTAGTTGGTTACTCTCCCTCGTAGAGTAAAACAACACAATTGTCACAAATTTTGTGGCGACTCGATCCCTAGTAATGGGATACAATTCTTAAATTTCAACCTAAATCCTTCCTCTTGTCAAAACTTCTCCAAAAAAGTTTCTTTGGTCTAAAAACCTCCTCTTTCCTCTACAGAGAGCGTTGATATTCAAAAATGGTTCAGACAAGAGCTGGAAAAGAAACAATTCCTCAACTCAGTAATAGTGAGGCGGAAGAGATGAGCTCTCCTAAATCAGTCAAGGGACAGGGTCAGAACAAAAAAGATGACATCGACCCCGCTATGTATAATATGTTCCAAAAAATGATGGCAAGGATGATGTCGGAGCAAGCCGAGGCCAAGCTGAAAGAGGCAGTTCCTAAAAGCAAGCTGAAGAAGAAGGCTGTGAAAAAGCAAGTCAGAATCATCAGAAAAAAGATACAGCCAGACACTACTTCTGAGGAATCAGAGTCAGTCGAGGAAGAGTCAGAAGAGGAAGAGCAGATTGTCTACAAACAGAATCCTCCAAGACAGTCCATAAAGATAGCTGCAGAAGAGCCCGAATCCGTCAACAAGCCCAAGTCTGGGGCTCCAACAGAAGACCTGATGAGCAAGCAGATGAAGGAGATGAATCGAGCAATCAAGGACATTGAAGCCAAGGGTAAGGGCAAACAGACCTACACCGGCGAAGATTTTTATGATGGTCTAGATGGGGACGATAACCTGGAGAATCTTCCTCACAAGTTTCTTAAATTTGACGGGACTGGCAACCCTAAAGCCCACTTAGCCACATTTTATGCATAGTGCAGCCATTTCAGAAAAGACAACAGAGCATTGTTTATTTGCTTCCCCCGCAGTCTGGAGGGTGTAGCAGCCAGATGGTATGTTGACCACATCAATCTTATCGAACTACGAGAGTTCGATAAAGTGGTAAATTTGTTCATTGAGCACTTCCTATTCAATACTGAGGTTTCCCCTACGCTCAATCACCTTTACAACCTAAAGCAGAATGAGACTGAAAGAGCAAGAGAATTCATTCACAGGTGGAGAAGCACCTACAACAAGATGAAAGTTCTCATTCCAGAGGAACATGCATTGCAAATAATCCTCAGCAATTTCTCTCAGCCCCTGAGAAGCCTCATTGCCACTTCTCCGGCAAAATCCTTTATCAAGTTGATTGAACGAGCCGAATGGCTCGAGGCAGGAATAGAAAGTGGGCTTTACGAGGGAATGCCTTTGACCAAAAATATCCAAGACCAGAAAAAGAAAGCGCAGTTCACTCATGCAGCTGATACCTCTGGCAATGATCTTGACAGCAGCAGAAGAAACAGAAATGACAGCAAGAATGGTCAGAACCACGGCGCAGCTCAAAGGGAAAAGTCTTCCAAGCAGAATAACAAGTCGTCTCAGTCTAACTTTCTGTAAAAAGAAAAGATAAAGCGCGAAGGTTGGAGTAATGATCGTAAGTTCACTCCTCTGAAGCAAACACTCAAAGAAGCCCTTGAATTCATGTTGGCCAAGGGATTGGTTAAACTCCCAAAAGTTGCAGATCCTCCCACGGTCATGGGAAGGTTCACAAATCAGTTCTGCAAGTTCCATCGAGCAGTGGGGCATGACACCGATCACTGCTTCGTCTTCAAAAATATTCTTCAGGATTGCGTCGACAAGAGTCTCTTTGTTGAAGAGGAAGAGGAAGATGACCTAGCCGTCATGACCAAGTCTCTCCCCGGCTACTCAGAAGATTGAAGATGCCAAAATTCTCTTACTTTTCTCCCCTTTTACCAGTCACCTTGTAGGGGACGAGTAAGCCCAGTCCTTTTGTGACCTTTTGGTCAAAATACTTGTAAATATTTCAGTTTTTTGTTATCAGTTTTGCTCATCAATGAAATGTCAATTTTTCTTTATATCTCTAATATCACAATACTTTTTTCCTCTGCCACATAGGGGCATTTGCTTTTTGAAAATCTATATATTTCAAAAATCTCTTCATCAACTTCTATTAAAATCACATTTAAATTCCTGTCCTTTTCAGAATGCGGGACCAATCCTAACATCATTCACAAGAGAAATGATATTACCTATGAGGGCTTTTAAAAAATCATGAAATTTTAAAAAAAAATCTTCATTATGACCAAAGAGTTTGAATATTCTTTGGTCCAACCTTTGTCAAAAATCAACCCTCGTGTTGATCATGTTTTCCAAAATAGGTTTTTGAACCATTGCATTGAAAGATCAACCCTTGTGTTGGTCTTATCTTCCAAAAATAGGTCTCAAATCTTGTGTTGATCATATTTTCCAAAAGTGGTTTTTCAAAACCGTCATATTCAAAGATCAATCCTCGCATTTGTCTTATCTTCCAAAAATTGATTTTAAATCATTATAGTCAAAGATCAACCCCTGTGTTGGTCTTGTCTTCCAAGATTGATTTTTCAAACCGTCATATTCAAAGATCAATCCTCGCATTGGTCTTATCTTCCAAAAATTTGTTTTAAATCATTATATTCAAAGATCAACCCCTGTGCTGGTCTTCTCTTCCAAGATTGACTTTTAAACATTATCTTCAAAGATCAACCCTTGTATTGATCTTATTATCAATTTCGAACTGTTATTTTTAGAAATCAAATCTGTTGTTGATCTTCTTTTTCAAAAATTAGATTTTCAAACCATTGCCTTCAAAAATTGACCCTCATGATGATTTCTCATGTTTGATTTGAAGGATCAGTTCTCACACTGATCATTCTTCTTACGGTAGATTTTCTTCCCAAAAACGATTTTTCACTTATCTTTAAATGAACATTTTCCTTCCAAGATCTCATATGCAGGCAGGATCAGAAAAACTCCTTTTCTCAAATCTTATAAATCTTTAGTTAATTTTGATATCTTTATCAGTTTCATTCATTTTTTATCAAGTTTACATCAATTTTATCAAGTTTTATCAAATTTTCTTCAATTCTATTAAATTTTATCAAATCTCTTACCCTTTCAGGTTAAGGGTTAAACCTGACCCTCGTTGTCCGAGGTGTACCCTTTTAGGTTAAGGGATAAACCTGACCCTCGTTGTCCGAGGTGTTCCCATTCAGGATAAGGGAAAATCCTGAGACCCCTCGTAGGAGCAATAACGCTAACCTATGAGGATTCTTTTGTAAATATAAGTTTTGCCAATCTTTATTTTCTAGATTTATATCAATTTCCCTTCATTAAATTTTCTTAAATTCTATTCTTTTTCCCATTCAGGATAAGGGATAATCCTGAAGACCCCTCGTAGGAGCAATAACGCTACCTATGAGGATTCTTTTGTAAATACAAGTTTCGTAAACCTTCATTGATTTTCTAAATTTATGTCAATTTCTCTTTATTTAAATTCCTTAAAATTCTTTTTTTCCCATTCAGGACAAGGGATAATCCTGAGACCCCTAGTAGGAGCAATAATGCTACCTACGAGAATTTCTTTTTGCAAATACAAGTTTTATCGATCTTTATTAATTTCTAAATTTATATCAATTTATCTTTAAATTCTATTCTTTTTCCCATTCAGGATAAGGGATAATCCTGAAGACCCCTCGTAGGAGCAATAACGCTACCTATGAGGATTCTTTTGTAAATACAAGTTTCGTAAACCTTCATTGATTTTCTAAATTTATGTCAATTTCTCTTTATTTAAATTCCTTAAAATTCTTTTTTTTCCCATTCAGGACAAGGGATAATCCTGAGACCCCTAGTAGGATCAATAATGCTACCTACGAGAATTTTTTTTGCAAATACAAGTTTTATCGATCTTTATTGATTTCTAAATTTATATCAATTTCTCTTTAAATTCTATTCTTTTTCCCATTCAGGATAAGGGATAATCTTAAAACCCCTCATAGGACCACCAGTGCTACCTGTGAGAATTCTTTTCCAAAATAAATTCTCAAATAAATTTCTTTTCTTCTTCTCCATTTTTATAAATTTTATTTTTTTTCCCCTTTCAATCTAATATGAAATGCTAAATAAATAGAAAACAGCCATGGAAATTTCGAATATTTAACAGAGATTCTCACGACACCTATATGAACAACTTTTATGTTCATGACTTCAGCATTTGATCAACAGAAACACAGATAAAAATATAACTTTTTCTGCCTAAATCAACAGGACAGACAAATGTGACAAAACAATGGACTGACAAGAAAAATCAGAAACAGGTATCACAGATGTTCTAAAAATCACAGGCTTCCAGATGCAAACAGAGAACATCTAGGACATAACTTTCACTTTTTACAGTTTTGGATTTGGAGCAACACACAAAGAGAACCTGTATCCCTAAGTCGATCCAAAATCTCAGAGGCCCAAATCAGGCTCTGACATGTGTCCCGAACTATCGGATTTTTACAGATATTAAAAAACATCAGAAAAATCTTATAAAATCAGGTTACAAACTAGACATCCTCTCGAGTTTATAACATCTTTCGGATCAAAAATTGGATCTCCCATGAGGAAGATATCTATTTTACAAGTCGGAAACGATATTTTAAAATGCATCCTAAGTAGTAAAACCCGCCTTACCTTTTTGAACGTTTACCATAGTAAACGAATTCAAATGCTTCCGAATTTTTTGCACGTTTTTAGGGAGACCTAAGGGCGCGTTCCATGATTTTTTTAGAATTTTTAATAAACGTTACATGCATTAAATGACGTGTGGACTGACTGACAAAAACAAAGAACTACTGAAAATGAGCAGAATTGAAATAAATGCTAAATTAATCCTAATTAATTCATGAAACATGCTAAATTGATGAAATAAAATGCAAATTAAATCTAGCTAAATGCATGAATGCTAAAATCATCAAGGAATCATAATCATGTATTTTTATATATGTTGTTTTATGAGAATAGCTTAATCCATCTCTCGGATGAGCTCTTTCTTCAAACGACTCCCGAATCGAATTATGAAATCAGATCAAGAGGAAAAGAGGTGCACCTTGCTTCGTTAGGCAGCGTTGAAGCTCTTGAAAGGAACGACTATCATGAGCTTCGTTCGTCCTCTGATTCGGGCTTTGGATGATTCACCAAGATCGACCCACTGCACCTTCTTCCCTGAGCCAAAGGGGGCATGAATTCCAAAGTTCAAAATCGGGTTCTCCAGAAGGCTAGGTCGAATTTCAAAGTCCAAAAAAAAAGAAGCTCTCAAAAGATGGTCTACCAGGCTGGGTGTGAGCCCTTGTTTTTATAGAATTTCTCTGAAAAAATTGAATTTTAAACAGGCTCAATCTGAGCCCTCCATGTGGCGCCATCTCAAGGGGTGCTATTTTGATTTTTTTAAGAAAATAAAATAGGAAATTTGTGGGTGAGACACCTCAACAGGATTTGAAATTTTTCAAAATTTGGGTCTGCTTGATTTTCTCTGCAGGAAGCTCCCAGATTGCGCCACCTCAGAGGGTGCTCTCTTGGAGTTTGAAATTCAAAATTGCCTTTTGTAGGGAGCCCTCAGGTGGCGCCACCTCATGGTGGGCTACTTTTATTTTAAATAAAATAAAAATAAAATTTGAAGCCAAGTGGGGCTCTGGATTGGCGCCACCTCAAAAGGTGTTCTGAGGTGTAAAGCTGGAAACAATAGGAGCATGCCATGTGGCGCCATCTCTGGAGGCTCTTGCCATGTGTCAGAAGGACAGGAGTGGAAGAAGCAGATTGTGCCACCTCAGAGAAATTCAAATTCTACTTTTTCTGCAGGAAAGGAGAGGCTGACATGTGGCACCACCTCAATAGGAGATTTGAATTTCAAATGGGGGTTGGCTCTGGAGGAATGGAGGATGGACATGTGGCAGTTCCTCAGAGTGGCTCCTACAATGCCATGTGGCAGGAGGGAAAAGCAAGGGACATGTGGCACCCTCATAGACAAAGTAGAAAAATGTAGAACTCCAGGATTTTCGCCACCTATCTCTTGTCTAAAATTTTTTGAATAGTTGCTTTTTCTAAAGAAAGCCAAGAGTGACATGTGTCCTCTACTTTTTCTGAAGGAGGCTGGAGATGATATATGTCCTCTACTTTTCTGAGAAAAGTAGGGGGAGACATGTGTCACCTGCTTTTTCTGAAAGAAGCATAGAATGACACGTGATAGAGGGAAGAGAAGGAGGTCCAAGCCATGTGGCGTCATCTCAGACAAAATGAAAAAGGTGAAGTTCAGGATTTGCGCCACCTCTGGAGAGATTTGAATATTTGAATTCCAGTTTTTCTGAAGAGAGCAGGAAATGACACATGACATCTTCTTTTTCTGAGAAGAGCAGAGAATGACACATGGCATTTGCTTTTTCTGAGGAAATGAGAGATTGACATGTGTCCTCTGCAGGAGACATGCTTTAAATGGTGCCACCTCAGAGGAGACAAGCCTTACTTTTCTGGCCAGGACAACACATGACACTTGGCATTTCAGGGTGATCTTTGGAATGACACATGGTGCAGGGTGAAGATGGTGGATACTGACACATGGCATGGAATGAAGAGGGGGTCTAATGACATGTGGCGGCTTCTTAAGGTAGCCCCACACTGACACTTGGCAGATAAATAGGAGGAGAGAGAAAAGACCAGTGGTGCCAATCCAGGGGACAAGGCTCCTATATTTTTGGGTTTTTCAAAATTCAAAATTTTCAAAAGAAAAGCCTATGTGACACCACCTCAATGTGGGTCCCACATTGCTTCTTTATTGACATAAGGACAAGACAGTAAAACCTCTTTTTGGAATTTTTATAAAATCTGGACTAATTGGTAAAACAGAATATTTGAAAAGGGTTAGCCCTGTAGGACGATTTTGTAAAATGAAGATATTTGAAATTGTTGACAAAAAGGCAAAATCTGAGTTGAAGTGGCTGAAATCGATATTGAAAACTATCCAGATCGTTTTCCTAAGGAAATATTTTGAAACTCAGAGTCTTGGGGGTAAAATGGGAAGAATTGATAATTTTAAAGACCCAGGGTTTTGAAATCAATTTTGAAAGTAGTTGAAATTCGAATCTGGATTGAAAATTTTGAAATCAAGAGTTCTGGACCTCGAAATGACATGCTGTGCAGTGCAGTGATATGAAATGCTCATGCAATGATATGCAATGCCATGTCTTATGCAATATAATCTTGAACCAAGGCTTGGAGATTCCTGTCTTCTGTCAGGAATAAAATTTTGAACATCTGAGCTAAAAATAGAAAAATTTTGAGAGTTGCAGATGAAATTTAGACTTTTGCAAGATTCGGGCTCAAAAAATGACCATTTTGCCCTCTGGCGATTTCAGAGGCTGGATGATGGTGTTTGGTGGAAATGTTGGAGAGGTGAATGAAAATTTGGGGTGTTTACAGATGCCCCTCTTTGCTACTAAGCCGGCTCGTGGCCGAGCTTAGTGGCAAAGAAAAACACACCAAATTTGGGCTATATATATAAAAAATGCCCCAGTTAGAAGGATCTGACTGGGTGTGAAGGAATTAGCCCGAGGAAGATGGTAGATATGAAGCAAAGAATGGAGAGAAAAGACTCACTCTGTGGGGGTGAAATTCAGATTTATGCCCTTAACCTGGATGGGACAGAAATACCTTGTATGGAACGAAGCTCAGGTTTGGCCCTTAACCTGATTGGGGAATGAAATACCTCATCAAAGGAGGCTCAGGTTTGTACCCTTATCCTGATTGGGCAGAAAAATGGAATACCTCTTTGAGTGAGGCTCAGGTTTGTACCCTTAACCTGATCGGGCGGAAAATGGAATACCTCTTTGATTGAGGCTCAGGTTTGTACCCTTATCCTGATCGGGCGGAAAATGGAATACCTCTTTGAATGAGGCTCAGGTTTGTACCCTTAACCTGATTGGGTAGAAAATGAAATACCTCTTTGAATGAGGCTCAGGCTTGTACCCTTATCCTGATCGGGCGAAAAAATGGAATACCTCATTGAAGGAGGCTCAGGTTTGTACCCTTATCCTAATCGGGTGAAAAATGGAATATTGGAAGGTGAATAAGACAACTTTTCTTGAAGATGAACGAGGCGATGGAAATGGAATTGTAAGAGGCAATTTTGGAAAATGATCAAGACGATCCGGTGAATTTTTTCATCATTATGAAATATGAGTAAGGTAAGGAGTAAGACGACTCTTTCGACAACGTGAAAGATGGACATGACAATCTTTTGATAAGAATAAGGTTACTCTTTCGGCAAAGCGAAAGACAGACAAGGCAAACTCTTTCAGAGAAGAGTAAGGCAACTCTTTTGACAATGCAAAAGATGAATAAGGTAATTTTTTTAACAAAGGATAAGGCAACTCTTTCGGCAATGCAAAAGATGAACGCTGGCGATCCAAAGGAACAAGGCGATTCTTTCAACAATGCGAAAGATGACAAAGGCAATCCAAAGGAACAAGGCGATTCTTTCGACAATGCGAAAGATGACAAAAGGCAATCCAAAGGAACAAGGAGATTCTTTCAACAATGCAAAAAATGACAAAAGGCAATCCAAAGGAACAAGGAGATTCTTTCGACAATGTGAAAGATGACAAAAGGCAATCCAAAGGAACAAGGAGATTCTTTCGACAATGCAAAAGATGACAAAAGGTAATCCGAAGGAATAAGGCGATTCTTTCGACAATGTGAAAGATGACAAAAGGCAATCGAAAGGAACAAGGTGATTCTTTCGACAACGCGAAAGATGATAAGGCAATCCCAAGGAGCAAGGCGATTCTTTCGACAACGCGAAAGATGATAAGGCAATCCCAAGGAGCAAGGCGATTCTTTCGACAACGCGAAAGATGACAAAAGTAATTCAAAGGAGTAAGGCGATTCTTTCGACAACGCGAAAGATGACAAAGGCAATCCAAAGGAACAAGGCGATTCTCTCGACAACGCGAAAGATGACAAAGGTAATCCAAAGGAGCAAGGCAAGTCTTTCGACAACGCGAAAGATGACAAAGGTAATCCAAAGGAATAAGGCGAGTCTTTCGACACTGCGAAAGATGACAAAGGTAATCCAAAGGAGAAAGGCGATTCTTTCGACACTGCGAAAGATGACAAAGGTAATCCAAAGGAATAAGGCGATTCTTTCGACAATAAGAAAGATGATAAAGGCAATCCAAAGGAATAGGGCGAGTCTTTCGACAACGCGAAAGATGATAAGGCAATCCAAAGGAGTAAGGCGATTCTTTCGACAATGCGAAAGATGACAAAGGCGATCCAAAGGAGAAAGGCGATTCTTTCGACACCGCGAAAGATGACAAAGGCGATCCAAAGGAGAAAGGCGATTCTTTCGACAATGCGAAAGATGACAAAAGGCAATCCAAAGGAACAAGGCGATTCTTTCGACAACGCGAAAGATGACAAAGGTAATCCAAAGGAATAAGGCGATTCTTTCGACAACGCGAAAGATGATAAAGGCAATCCAAAGGAATAAGGCGATTCTTTCGACAACGCAAAAGATGACAAAGGTAATCCAAATGAATAAGGCGATTCTTTCGACAGCGCGAAAGATGATAAAGGCAATCCAAAGGAATAAGGCGATTCTTTCGACAACGCGAAAGATGACAAAGGTTATCCTTTCGGAGAGAAGGCTAATCTTTCAACAACGTGAAAGATGATAAAGGCTATCCTTTCGGAAATAAGGCTAATCTTTCAACAATGTGAAAGGTGAACAAAGGAAAATCTCTCGAAGGGATCAAGATGCATCAATATGGACCTCAAGCTCTCACTTAACGTCAGGATAGCTAGAAAATATTTGTCAAAATGTTGAGAATTTGTTGTTGATTTAAAGTAATTGAAAATGATGCTCATTGTTGTGAAAATATTCCTTCTTTTCTACCTGAAGTATTACCTCCAAACAGGATTGACTTCATAGAATCAAGATTTTGAATCCAAATTGCTTGCGATCGACCTTCTTCAAAGAAGTTATCAATTTCCTTGATATGAGCAGGAAAGATAATTTGATATTATGAAAGCAATTGATGAGAGAATATTGATAATAGAATTTCACGAATTTAAAGAAGATTCTTGATAGATTTGGCAGTTTGATATCCTGGGAGCTTCTCTCATGATAATCTTTCTGCACTCTTTTGGCTCTCTGGTTTTTGCTAAATTCTCCTTCATTTTGGAGATGTTCCGGCTTTTCCTCTCTTTCTTTTTCCTCTCTTGCTCTCTTTTTAAAAAGGCTACGTCACAAACTCCTTCATCTTGGAGATGTTTCGATCCTTCTTGGGTGGTATTGGCTTATTGGCTGAAGATTTTTGAAGGATAGCTGAAATTAAATATCTTTTAGGGATTGTCGGTAGGTTCAGTGCATCTGCCTTCATCTCGACAGTGCTTTGGACTTTCCCTGGAAGGATCTGTCACAAACTCCTTCATCTTAGAGATGTTTCGAATCTTCTTTGGCCCCGGGGGTCTACTCGCCTAATTCGCCTTCATCTTGACGACAAGTGAGAGATCCCTTTTGCGAATATTTAATTGCAGCTTAGGTGATTTTGAGGAAACAGGGTTTGGGTAAATGCTCTCTTTTCTAGCGCTCAGGATATTTTCACTGCCTCATCTTTACAAGAATAGTCTTTAAAAATGTGCCATTGACTGCAATCAATATCAATCATCTATGGCTTTGCAAAAACATTGAATCTTCTTTTCTAACCATATCGAGGATTTATCCTTCATCCTTTTGGTTGGCCAATAGAAAGAATTTGGATTTTGAATCCTTCTTCACAAAAGCTTTGCCTTTTTGGAAGTAATATTGAAGGTAAACTGAGGTATAAATTTGTGCAATGAAATTCTGAAATCAACAGGTAATTGATTGACAAATTGACAAAGTGTTCTTGAAATCCTTAGTAAAAGAGATCGCTTGACATTCGAGTAGACACATCCCTGATGATGGTACTCAATTTCGAAGGTAAATCCAATACGAAGTTGGAATTTTGAAGGTAAGTCCTGGCATAATGCTGGATTTTGAAGGTAAGCCTAACTCAAAAGCTGGTATTGAAATACCATCCGAATCGGGACTCAAGTTTTTACAAGGAAAGATGGAAGATTCGAGTCAAAACTCGAGCCTTCGAAATAAACTAGGAAGTTTGGTTTCTAAGGAGAGAAAGTTTGGGTCGAAACCCAAATCTTAAAAGGAAAACTAGGCCAATTCAAATTTTTGAGTCAAAACTCAAATATTCAGAGGAAAGTTGGAAAGTTCGAGTCGGGGCTCGAATCTCAAAGGAAAACTGAGAAGTTCAAATTTTGAAGGAAAGAAAACTTGAGTTAAAATTCAAATCTTCAAAGGAAAGCAGGAAAGTTTGAGTTAGGGCTCGAATCTCAAAGGAAAATCTTTAATCAGAAGATTGAATTTTGAAAATCGACAGTGCGAGAGCTAGGATTGAAAGTTTTGAGAATGACCAGTTCGAGGACTGGATTATTTGACTTGTAATGAAAAATACCATCATATTTAGATGTATGTGGTCTTATTTTCAGGATTAAACCCCTTATCCTGAACGAAGATATGAATAAAAATTGGAAAATCATGGAAAATGATTCAGGTTTATCCCTTAACTTGAAGGGGAAATCTCAGGTTTATCCCTTAACCTGAAGGAGAAATCTCAGGTTTATCCTTTAACCTGAAGGGGAAATCTCAGGTTTATCCCTTAACCTGAAGGGGAATTGATGCAAAATGAAATGCAAATGCATATGAAAATGTGAATGCAAAATTAATGCAAGTGGGTGCATATACATGCAAAATGAGAGATTGGTTTATCCTGCCTGCATACAGAATTTTTGAAAACAAAATTTCAAAAGATGCCCCAGTGTAACTGGGAAGAGGGAATAAAATTTAAAGAAGGCTCTCTGCAGGGCAAAGACAGGATCAAATTTTGAGGAAAGTTTTTGGATTTTTGGAGGAAAATATGGTAGACCATTGGAAGAGTATCCCATTACTAGGGATTGAGTCATCATAAGGATTATGACAATTGTGTTGTCATCCTTTTGCAAGGGAAATAAACAACGGAAAATGTGCCTTGTTACCTAGGCGAGGTCGTCAACCACGAGGAAAACACCATTTTTGAAGGAAAGAGATATCTTTTGGAAAAACAATCCGCAAACAGATTTAGAATAAGGCAAAAAGGAAGGTGGGTAAACAATTTCCACCGCAATAATCAAGGTATTCACGAGGAAAATTAGGCAAAGAATTTTGCGAATAGACAAAAAAATTGAAAATCCAATGAGAAAAAACATATGATTTTGGAAAATTGCAGGCAGGATAAAAATGCAGCTGGAAATTCGAGATCCAGTAGAACGGGTGGAATGGAAAATCGCTTGGAGTTTTTGAGAGAAATTGGATATTTGGAAAAGTCATCCAGGGTTTGAGAAAATAAAGGGAAAGGATGAGAAATATGGATATTTGAAAATATTTTTGGGAAAAATATGAGAGAAATAAAGGTAGCATACAAGCTCACATCTTGCACAAACATTTATGCATATTCAGCACTCCCTAAAAGGCTGACTCTAGATGCATCATTTTGAAAACAGCTGTAGGACCTTAATCCTAACTCTAGGTTCAGATCATCTTTGTCCAATCCAGTTACGCCGATATACCCGAATCGAAATCCGAAGTGCGTGGCATATAATTTCAACTCTGGTTCTAATGTAAGGTTTTCCAACATCCTTGAGCGCCTACCGATATACTTTGGACTGTGGCCCGCGGTACGTGGTAGGGGGGCGTTAACCCAAATAATTGGCCCAGTTGTGAGGCTCTGTCCCAAACAAGGGTTCTGGAAGAGATCCCAGCAATGTGAAGACCAGGTAATGATAGGTAATGGAGATTTCGAAAAATGATCACATGCAAGAAATAGAAGGCTCTAAGACCTAGAGAGATAGATTTTTGAAAATCTTTGAAGAAGCACACATTGTTGCATTCAGATCCTAAATTGAGGAGAGTTGTATTTAGACCTAAGTCTATGTGAGCATGAAAATATCTCCTCAATATAGTCCTACCAAACCATGCCTAGTCTATATGCAGTCAATGTCAGCTAGGTCAGAATCTAGGCTCCTAGGTTTGCATGATATCAGAAAGTAAAGAGCTGACATTTTGTGAACACAGGTTCGATAATTGAACTAAGTCAAGCACAATTTTGACCAGACAAGGACAGGTCCCATCACGGTCGCCAAACCTGTTATCGTCGCAAAATTTTTCTCGTCTTCCCCTTCCTTGCGGAAGAGAGAGAGGGAAAACGCTTTCGCGATTCAAACTTGACCGGATTTTGGAAATTGTTTTGAGATACTCGCCTCCATTTTTTTAAATAGCGAGAAAATCCATGGGATGGGGCTCGACCTGTCGGTACGAGGTTCGATCTTTCCTGCCGCCTTTAACAGAGGTAATCGAACCAAGAACCAAAATTGTGCTTGACTTAGTTAAATCATCAAAATCGTGTTCTATCCTATATGCACAGAGAATTCAGGCATGTGCTATGAGATTTTGGAAAATGCGGCTTGGGAAAACCTGATGTATGCTTGGAAAACCTTTGGAGTGGAAAAACATTTCTCAGGAAAAAGGTCGATTTCTCAGGAAACTCAGAGGAAAAAGGGTTTTTGAAATCACGAGAAAGTTTATAAAGATGTGGGAAAATCATGAATAGTTGAAAATCCTGGGAAAATAGAAGTGATTCTTGAGAAAAGGTGAACATTTGAAAAGAGAAACACTTCTCAGGAAAACTCGGACTTTGAGAATTTTCTTAGGAAAATGGTGGAAAATTTATAGGAAAACTCATTGGAGAAAGAAATTCAAAACTTGGGAAATTGAAATTCTGGGAATTTTACCCTTGAAATACTTGGAGATCGATTTTGATCTTGGAGAAAGATTGAAAAACTCTTTTGAATCTCCTAAGAAAGTAACATTTTCCAGGGAAAACTGTGGAAAAACTTGACTTGGGAAAACCGATTTTGGAAAATTCTTAAAGTTTCTTGAGAAATCGATTTTCTTGAGAATGAAATTTTCTTAAGAAAATCATGAGAAAACCAATGATTACATGATGCAAATGATATGAGTGAATGAATGCACTTTGAAAGATTTTCTAAGAAATTTATTGGAAAAATGTGTATTAAGTCAAAATAAATCCTTCACATATTCTGACTGTGGCCATGAATATGTTCAGAGTTTAATTGATTTAATGCACAATACTTTGAAAATATTAGAAATATGATGTGCATTTTAAGATAGCCTCAATGTGACTAGTAGAAAGATGATGGATCTGGGTCTCGTCCATATTCCAACTAGGGCCGTAAATATGGATTCCACCGAGTTCATCAACTCCCTAAGAGTTGGTGTACGTGCCATTCGTGAACATCCATAGTGCTTTTGAAATAAAATGAATGAATCATAGAAACAGGATATTACATAAATTTAAACTATATGATATGCATCCTAGTCTAAGCAGAAAATTAAAATCTTATTCCAAAATTTACATTATTACATCACTAAATAAATGAAATAAATGGAAATTGCAGACTTCAGCTCCTTCTTTTGAATGTCCTTGCCAAACTTGAAATGGGGTTAGCTTAAATATGTGGGGTTTTCCAAGATTTTCCAATAATATTATGAAATTATTGGATTTAATTGGATATAAACCCTATTCTCATGCTTCCTTGATATTTGAAATGATGAAAATGCAAGAAATTTAGTAGAAAATAGTTTGAAATTCGGAATTGGGGTCAAAATGACCAAAATACCCCTAATATTAAAGTTACACCTTTAAAATCAGGGTTTTTTTTTAAGGAAAACTTGGTAAAATTGAGATTTTGAAATTCAAATTGAATCAAATGATGATAAAATGCAGTAAGAGACATGATGACATGCTGCTAAACACATTAAGACTGTAAAATCAGAATTTGACATTTTGCAATTTATCCAAAATAACGAATTTCGCTTGTTTTTCGCTTGAATCCGGGTTCTGCAGGACCCTGTTTTGATATTATGGTTAAACCGGACCTCAAATGGATTCCAAATTACACAAAATTCGGTATGAAGCATCTACCTACTCTGATAAACAACCTAGAATGCTAAAATTCATGAAATGATATGATTTAAATGCTAAAATTTGAAGAAAATCCTAAAAATCGTGGATTTTGCCTATGGATCCGAACCAAATGCAATGCTTAACAGGATAATGCAAGATTTACACCATGAAAACTTCTGATATTTTGCAGACTGCTAAAGGACCTAAAATGAAACATTTATGGTTTTTACAGCCTCGGGATTTTAGCCATGGTGAGTTCGGTAACATGGCTTTGGTTCTGACGGAGGTAAAAATCGACCTAATCTAATATGAAATGCTAAATAAAAAGAAAACAGCCATGGAAATTTCTAATATTAAACAGAGATTCTCACGACACCTATATGGACAACTTTCATGTTCATGACTTTAGCATTTGATCAACAGAAACATAGATAAAAATATAACTTTTTTTCTGCCTAAATCAACCAGACAGACAAATGCGACAAAACAACAGACAGACAAGAAAAATCAGAAACAGGTATCACAGATGTTCTAAAAATCACAGGCTTCCAGATGCAAATAGAAGACATCTCGGACATAACTTTCATTTTTTACAGTTTTGGATTTGTTGCAACACACAAAGAGAACCCGTAGCCCTAAGTCGATCCAAAAACTCAGAGGCCCAAATCAGGCTCTGACACGTGTCCCAAACTCTTGGATTTTTTCAGATATTAAAAAACATCAGAAAAATCTGATAAAATCAGGTTACAAACTAGACATCTTCTCGAGTTCAGAACATCTTTCGAATCGAAAATAGGATCTTTCATGACGGAGATCTTGATTTTACAAGTCGAAAAAGATTCAAGAGAGACTTTAATCAAGTGGCTGATATCCTAGCCAGTTTAGGCTCCATTATGACATTCAAGAATGAAGAATCTTGTCGCTCTTTTGAAATCGGCAGACTTGACCAACCTGCCTTCCTTCCAACAGAACAAGTAAACCAAGCTGAGCAAAAGAAGAAACTGTGGTATTACAATATCAAAACTTTCATAGAAACCGGTGAATTTCCTCTAGAACTCTCAAAGAAAGAGCAGCGAGCAATCCAACGTATGTCTACTTGATACTTCATTCTGGCCAATGTCCTATATCGTCGTGGATTCAGTTCAGAATATTCCAGATGCTTAGACGAAGACGAAGCCAAAGAAGTCGTACCAGAAACACACGAAGGCATTTGTGGTGGCCACGTCGGCTACCAAACCCTTGTCAAGCAGATCGTCAGAGCAGATTAATATTGGAAGACTATGCAACAAGACTGTTATTACTTTGTGAAGAAGTGTGTTCAATACCAGATACATGCACCTTCTATTCATGCTATCGCAACATATCTGCAATTTGTTGTCTCTCCATGGCCATTCTCTATGTGGGCCTTCGATGTCGTAGGTCCCATCACTCCCTCTGCTTCAAATGGCCACAAATACTTTCTTGCCGCAACAGAATATTTCACCAAGTGGGTAGAAGCTATCACTCTCCACATTGTGGAAGGCCGACACGTGGTCTCTTTTATTCACAAGAGCATCCTTTGCCATTTCGGCATCCCACATGACATCGTGTCAGATAATGGCAGTCACTTTAAGAATGAAAGAATGAAGACTTTCTGCTCAAAATTCAAAATTTATCATCATTTTTCTGCTCCCTACTATCCTCAAGGAAATGGTTAGGCAGAAGCTACCAACAAGATCTTAATCCGTATCTTGGAGCGAACTGTAAAAACCGACCGCGACTGGCATGAGAAGATCCACGACGCACTATGGGCCTATCGGACCACCATTCGCACTCCAACAAATGCTACACTATCAGAATTGGTCTACGGAACAGAAGTAGTATTGCCGGTACATGTTCAGAAGCCCGCTTTGAAATTTGCATCACTCCTATAATTAATACCAGCAGCAACGACTAGTACAGCTAGACTTGCTCGACGAGAGAAGGCTAAAAGCAGCAGAATATGCTCAATCCTATCACCAAAGAATAGCCAGGCAGTACGGGAAGTCTGTCATTGAAAGAAGATTCAAAGTCAATGATCTAGTACTTCGATCCACAACTTATCTCAAGCATCATCTTGGCAGCAATTGGTCGCCGAATTGGAAGGTCCCTATGTCGTCAAAAAAGCATTACCCCGCAACTCATATCGGCTCATCAACACCGATGGGGTAGAATTGCCAGATTTCATTAATGCTCGACACTTGAAAAAGTTCTACACTTGAAGCATCTATTCTTCCCTTGTAATCCTCCTATTTTCTTTCAAATAATGATCAAACTTTCCTAGTTACACTGGGGCATTTTTTAAAATTTTGTTCTGTATGCAGGCAGGATAAACAAATTCTATATTTCACACACTTGCACATTCATGTGCATCAATTTGCATTCAACTGCATTAATAACAATCTAGTCAGTATTGGAATTTCAACAAACAGTCCCATCACAATTCCTGATTGTTATTCAAAATTGAAAAACAACCATTAATACTGAACCAAAATCGAGTGCTCGAACTGGTATTATTTCAAAATCCAGTGCTCGAACTGGTATTATTTCAAAATCCAGTGCTCGAACTGGTATTATTTTCAAAATCCAACTTTTAAGTCGGTCTTTGAAAACCGAGTTCCGACTCGGGTTTTCATTCAAATTATTTTCCTTTGAAGATCCGAGTTCCGACTCGAGTTTGTTTTAAATTATTTTCTTTGAAAAACCGAGTTCCGACTCAGGTTTTCCTCAAAATTAATTTTCCTTTGAAGATCTGAGTTCCAACTTGGTTTTGTTGATCTGAGTTCCGACTCGCAATCTCTTTACTTTATTCGAGCTCTGACTCTAGCTCTTCACTCTCCTTTGTTGATCCGGGTTCCGACTCGTGATCTCTTCACTCGAGCCATTTATTCTCCTATGTTGATCCAAGCATTCGATCTACAGGGTCAGTCAATTTCTCAAATTTGACCTTTTTCCCATCAATTTCTCAATTTAAATCTTCCATTATTCAATTGCCAATTTTGACCTTCGGGTCACTCAATTCTCCAATTTTGACCTTCGGGTCACCTAATTTCCAATTTTCCAAATTTAATTTCCAATTTCGACCTTCAGGTCACACAATTCTCAATTTTGACCTCTGGGTCACACAATTTCGACTCTCGGGTCAGCCAATTTCCAACTTCGACCTCCAGGTCATCCAATTTCCAACAATCAATTTCCCAATTTCTAATTTCGACCTTTAGGTCAATCAATCCCAATATCCAATTTCAATCATTTTCTATTGCGAGATACTCTTGTTAGGGAGAGTTCGAGGGAGCCCGTTCTTTTTGCATGCTATCCAATTCGTTCACTTAGCCTCTTTTCAGGGAGAGTTTGAAGGGACTCGCATCTTCGTGAACCGTTTGCAAAACAATTTCCAATTTCACACAAGGAACCCTTTTATAGGGAGAGACTCGACGAAGACTCGCTTTCCTTGTGGCCCCCCAATTTTCATACTAGGCCATTTTCGTCATGGAGGACCCTCTTTTTAGGGAGAGTGTGATGGACTCGTTCCTTTCATGACCCAATTTTCCGACCTCACTATTATCGAGCCCCTTTCCATAAGAGAAGCCTAATATTAGGGAGCTTTGACGAAAGCTTAATTTCTCTTCAAAAGTTCATTTTGCAAACACCTCCTCTTCAGGGAAGAGATGAGTAATTTTTATTTCCCATTCAGGTAAGGGCTAAGCCTGAGTATCTCTTTTTGGGAAAAAAAAGAGGAGAATTTTCGTCACGGATGTGTCAAGCCAGACCTCAAATGCTCTCTTTCATCAAGGATTTCAAGAAAATTTTGTCAATTTGTCAATCAAATTATTTGTTGATTTCGGAATCTTTATTGCATAAATATTTACCTCAGTTTACCTTCAGCATTACTTTCAAAAGAGTAAAGCTTTTGCGAAAAGAGATTCAAAATTCAAATTCTTTCTATTGGCCAACCAAAAGGATGAAGGATAAATTCTCGATATGGCCAGAAAAGAAGATTCAAGGTTATTGCAAAGCCATAGGTGATTGATATTGATCGCAGTGATGGCACATCTCTAAAGATTATTCTTGTAAAATGAGGCAGTAGAAATATCCTGAGCGCTAGAAAAAGAGAGAATTTACCCAAGCCCTATCTCCTCAAAATCACCTAAGCTGCAATTAAATATTCGCAAAAGGGATCTCACAATTGTCGTCAAGATGAAGGCGGATTAAGCGAGTAGACCCCGAGAGCCAAAGAAGATTTGAAACATCTCCAAGATGACGGAGTTTGTGACGGATCCTTCCAGGGAAAATCCAAAGCACTGTCGAGATAAAGGCAGATGTGATGAACCTCCCGACAATCTCTGAAAGATATTTAATTTCAGCTATCATCCAAAGATCTCTAACCCATGAGCCAATATCGTCAAATAAGGATCGAAACATCTCCAAGTTGAAGGAGTTTGTGACGTACCCTTCCAAAAGAGAGAAAGAGAGGAAAAAGAAAGAAAGAAAAGGCAAGACATCTCCAAAATGAAGGAGAATATAACCTGAAACCCACAAGAGAGCCAAAAGAGTACAGAAAGATTATCATGAGAGAAGCTCTCAGGGTATCAAACTGACAAATCTATCAAGAATCTTCTTTAAATTTGTGAAATTCTATTATCAATATTCTTTCATCAATTGCTTTCATAATATCAAATTCTCTTTCATGTTCATATCAAGGAAATTGATAGCTTTTTTGAAGAAGGTCAATTGCAAGCAATTTGGATTTCAAATCTCGATTCTATGAAGTCAATCTCGTTCAGAGGTAATACTTCAGGTAGAATGAATATTTTTGCAACAATATATATCATTTTCAAATACTTTGAATCAACAACAAAATTCTCAGCATTTTGACAATATTTTCTAGCTATCCTGACATGAAGTAAGAGCTTGATGTCCGTTTTTAATACATCCAGACACCATTTTCAATCCCTCTTTAAGGACTTGATTCCTTCCCTTATTTTTATAATTTGAGAGCGTGAGCTCTCAAATTCGCACACTTCCCTGTGTCCTCACTGTCCAACCATAGACAGTCCAATTTCGGTTCGAGGTCGAACCACCAATCATTTTATCGCAAAAGGCAATTTCAAAAGCTATTTAGTCTTGTGAACACCCCAAATTTTTCAAAAGTTTGTAAATATTCCCTTTTTGCCATTTATCTTCATTTTCTGGGTAATTGAGTCACTTTTAAATATAAATCCCATCTTATTTCTCAAGTCTTCTGAAATTAAATTCATTTCATATATTTGACTCAATTTCAGATCCGGATCCAGATAAAAGATCCAAATCTGAGCTACTTTGTTCATTTTTAAATCAAATTCTCAAAATTTCCAAAATAACCTTTTAAAAGACCCAGACACTTCGTCTGGTATCCGTTTGGATCCATCGTGTTATATTCCTCAATTCAAGGCTTAAAAGCTCGAATATTTTCTCAAAACCTGGATCCAAACCCATTTTCTGAAGAAATTTCCTCAAAAATAGCCTTGGAAACCTTCTTTTGTAAATATTTCTCCAAAAATACAAAAAAAATAGTCTAAATCCTTGTTTTTTTTTAAGATTTTACTCCAAAAATATCAAAAAATATAGAAAATGAAAGAAAAGAACAAAAAAAAAATAAATATATATATATATATATATAGAAAAGAAAAAAAAATATAATAAAGTTGTTGAAAACTTTCTCTTGAAAACATTTTCTAAAAAATCTTTTTTTGAAGAACTTTTAAAAAAGGGGGGAGCTCTTTGAAAATCTTTAAACCGAAGTAAAGGCTTTTTGCAAAAAAACTGAGGGTTTCAAGAACCCTCTCGAAACCTCTCTCAACCCATCGCCCTCTCTCTCACCGAAACCCCCATCTGCGAATGCAAAACCGCCTTCTCGAAGCCTCCATGGCTTCCATCCGCCCATCATCTCTCCTTCATCCATCTGCAACAAACCTCCATCTCCTCCTCCACAAGCCATTCATCGTCGACCGAAACCTCCTCCTCTCCCTTTAAGAGAAGCACACATGGGCCTCTTCACCCCATCCGCCTTTCACCCCTGCATCCTTTTCATTTCTCACGATATGCTTCTCCTTTGCGCTACCGAAGGAGGCTTTCCTCCAATCCTCTTGTGAAAATCCCTCTCCTTCCTCCTTCCTCCTTCCTCCTTCAGCATCTCTGCAAGAACCTGGGTTTCCCCTGCAAAAGCAAAAGAAGTGTCTCTCTGCAAAAAGTGCCTCTCCTACAGGGCGATCAAGCTTGTGGTAGTGTACAAAGGGAAGACCTCCCCTCCTTCAGCCTGAAAGCAAAACATCTGATTCCTCGCTTTATCCCCATCTACTGGGGGAGATTGATCCTGCAACAGAAGATCTGCCAAGGCGAGTAACTCTATTTTTGCTTCCCTCTAAGTTTTTTTTTTATTATTATTTTCATCTGTTTAAAGCAGAATAATGCAATTGATGATCTGCTTATGGCAGCATCGGCATGCATTCTGCAATAAAATCGAGCCCCATTGCTGGCTACATTTCTTTGATTCGCTCCTTTATTTCGGCCATTGTATGGTTCATTTTCTGTTTGGGTTTAAATCTTTGCCCATTAGCATCAATCTCCTATTGGCGCAATTCATTTTCTACTTCTTTCCGTATACCAGAGCATTCAAGGGTGGATTCATTATATATGTAACCTGGCAATAAGATTGAATCTACCTCAAACAGAGAATCCATCGCATATCGACTACCTGCGGTCTCTTTAAAATTTCGGGTCTATATTTGGCAGCTGATTACTATGGGTTTCTATCAATGTTAAAATTTCCCATGTTGTTTTCTTCTCTCTATTTACATATTGATTCTTTTATTTTATTTTTGATCTCCTGTTTATACTCATTTCCATCTCCCGTGTCATCTGTAGCATCTGATTCATGGTCATCGGGATCATTTGACGTTCATTTACATATTTTGATCGTTGACATTTTTGGTATATTACTTTATTTGCATATCACACCTTCTACTGTTTCACTTGGTCATTTGTTTTTTCTAAAATGCATTGTCATCTGTTCTTAGACTCCATTTTGATTCTTGTTGAAGCACATGGTTGCACTTATTTATCACATCCCCTGCATTAAGGATGCCTGCACCAATGGACTGGGATGTTCCAGTGGATATAACACCAGTACATCATCTTGTAGCGCGCTTCCCCGGATTCTCATGGAACAAGGAAACATCAACTTCGGTTTTATCAGAAGACCATGTGTTGAGGGGGAGAGTGATAATCTACCATTATCTCTCTGGAACGTTGAAAATCGTTTCAGATATAAGAGATGTAAATCTCGGTTCAAGGGATTCAAAGGGGGTTGTAATTATTAATAAAATGTTAAATCTGTTGCAGAACAGTCATCAGGTAAGATTTCTTGTTTGCTTTGCATTATTTATTATCCTTGTTCAGATGGAGTGCAAAGAGACAGTTAATGGACTTAAAGGTATGGGGCAGAAGAGAGTAGATCATGTGTTACAGCTGAGGATAAAGCGCCACAATCCATCAAAATGCTATGTGATTTGGAGAAGATCGGCATGTCATTTACACAAGTTGACGACATGTTCTGAAAGGAATATCTTCGTTGGGACCAATGATTTTATAAAGTCTAACCTATCCTTACTCTGTGGCAGGAGATGAACTACGATGCTCTCACTAATCAGTGGAAATCACCTGCGTCTTGGTGGCATCTTCTAATGTTCTGTGTTTCTTCTGGTACATGCCAAACACAAGCATATGGAGTTGGTGAAATATTCTGTTTTGAAGAAAAGAAAATTAGAGCATTGAATATTGCATTTCAAGTAGCCAGAATTTGTCTAGATACTTTAATTTGGTGCAGTTGTCCAGGGTTATGCTTTGTTATCAAGTTACTTTGCGTATGATATCTTCCTTTCAAAGCAAAAAAAAAACATTTATTACTAAGATTATTTCCCTCGTACAAGTTTGTTACAAATGATCTCCTGTTGGAGGTGTACATCAGTGGCTTTAGCATATTATGTTCAAATCCTGAAGCAATCGAGAATGGGCATCTACTGGTCAGTATTCTGCTGCAACTATATACAATTACAATTACTAGCTGCATCTGTGCTCTATTTTTTTTTTTTTAACTGCCACCCACTATTATACTTCCTGCCACAGTTATTGTTATAGTGATTTACCTGTCATTCATTAAATTGTCACCATGGCACATCTTCCATAGCACAACACTTTATGTATCACTGCCACGCACTCCCTGCGCACAGTAAAATCCTATCCTTCATTATAACACTTGCATCATACCATCGTCACACACATCACAGCAATACTAGCAACCTTGGTCTAAGCAATATGACATTAACTCTGCCCTGCAAGAATCAGGCTCAAGACATCGGCTGCACTCTGGATTTACTGAAGCTCGTCAGTCATTAGCTCACTGCACATCACTTGAAATCCTCATTGTATATATAGTTGTTGTACATCCTCTATAGATATATTACCAGTCATTGGAACATTTGTTTCATTATGCTGTCACAATTTTTTTTTTTTTTTTTTTACATTTTGGGATGATGGGCGAGTCTCACCTAAAGGTGTTGATTTATTTGATGTTATCAAGCTGCATTCGTTGATGCTATGGGAAGAAATTTTGTTGAAGGTAAATATGCCTATGAACTAGCTCATCGTCATTTACTTGTAGCCTCACTCTTCCCAAAACTTTGTTGTTTAGATATGTATACCTTCACTCCTCACACTTCAGCTTTAAACCCCATCATCAATTGTATATTCACAGCTAGTATTTAAGTTCCCATCCTGTTTCGTTGGTGTAGTTATAACTCATAACTGGCAAACATATTCTCCATGGCTATGAAATGTATCAATAAGAAGCAAAACATTTCTTCATTGCTGAATTGATGGGTGATGTTTTCTGGTTGACAATACTAACGGTCTGAATTTTTGTGGTATATAATCCTCCTCTGGGCACTTCTGTTAATGGTTTATCAATCATGTTCAAGTGAGAAGGTGATTTGCTGTTTTAATCCAATTACCTAGCCCTGTTCTCTACCCATTCCGTCCCTACTGTGAGTATATCAATCATTCAAATGCCCTCATAGAACACTTCTCATTGATGTTAGCATTGTATATGTATGGTTGTAAGCATTTTGAATATGCCTGTTGCCTAGATGTTCCTTTACTCATCAATCTAGAATGTCATTCATGTGCTTTGATACCCATCCTTAGCTTAGGATATCATATACATTCTATTTCACTATGAACACATGCATTCCTGGCAAACATATGTATCATGTTTGGACAAGCCCGCAGGTGTCTCTTCATCAACATGAGTATGACAACTCCAATCTCACAAGCTATATATACCTTATGTATATATCTATCTATCTATATATATATATATATATATATATATATATATATATATATATGCATATATACGCATATCCATATATATATATATATATATACCTATATATATATATATATGAATATACATATGTATATGCATGTATATATATGTATGTAAGTCATTTTTTATCTTTCCATCATTTGTGTCTTGGCATATGAGCATTTTACCATTGATATCCATATATATGCAATTTTCCTCTATCTTCATACTAATCCAATGTTTTGCAGGGAATACGTGAAGAAGGTCATTACTTGGAATTGTGAATTCAATCTCATGTATTGTAATAGTTAGATCTTAATGAGAATTTATATTTCCTGTTTTAGATAGAATGAATGAGCATTGTGAATATCATAAATTGCTTATTTTCCTGGCTTTCGCCTTTATTTCTCAAAATCTCACAATGGTGAAACACGAATGGCACGTGCACCATTTCGTAAGAGGTAAATTAATCCTAAGTTGATGATTTACATCAATGGCCATAGTCAGGATGTAAACAAAACTTAGGATTTTTATCTTTTATAAAATAACATTGGATCCACACTGGATCCTTTTAAAAAATCATCATATTTTCAAATATTTCCTTCTTTTATTAAAGATTAACTTAAAATTGGCTCAAAATATATACCAATGGCCATAGTCAGGGTATATTGAGAGTTAATTTCATTTTAAACTCTATAAAAGCACAAAAATATGTTTTATTCTTCACTTGAATTTAAATATAGATCATTATATAATACATTCAATGACCATAGTCAAGGATGTATTATATTCTCAATCTTATTTCAATTCATGTAAAGAATGAAATACGATTTTCAAAATCCAATTTCAAAATTTAGATTCATTCATCCCTTAGGATAGAACTGCATCATATTTTCAAAAATTCATTTTTTTAAAACTCCAAGTGATGTAAATATCTTCTTCAATCAATCTTCAATTCTTGTATAATCCAATTCATCTTTTCATTTTCAATTCTACTTCATTTTCAATCTCAAAGTCCAATTTAACTTTGAGATTTAAAAATTCATTTTATATTTAAAAATTCCAATCAGATTTCAAAGTTCAATCTGACCTTGAAATTCCAAATTCAATTTATATTCAAAACTCCAATCAAATTCAAAGTTCAATTTAACTTTGAGATTCTTTTCATCTTCTAAATTCAGGCTCCAAATTCAAGTCCAATTTGACTTTAAAACTCATTTGTATATTCAAGATTCAAATTCTAAATTTCATTTTCTAAGTTCAATTCAAACTTGGAAGTTCTTAATTCATCTTCTGAATTTAACAACTCCAAATCCATTTTAGGATCAAGGATTCAACATTCATATCGGATCTCAGACTTCAGATCCAATTCCTTTTTAGGATCCAGAATCCAATTCTATTTTAGATCTCAGGCTTCAGATCCACAATCCACATAGGATTCAGAACCCAATTCTACTTTGGATCTCAGACTTCAGATCCAATTCCATCTTAGGGTCCAGAGTCCAACTCTACATTTGGATCTCAAACTTCAGATCCACAATCCATCTTAGGGTCCAGAGTCCAACTCTACGTTGGATCTCAGACTTCAAATCCAATTGCACTTTTTGGATCTCAGACTTCAGATCCAAATCCATTTTAGGGTCCAGAATTTAATCACACTTTGGATCTCAGACTTCAGATCCAAATCCATCTTAGGATCTAGAAGCCAATTTTACATCGGATCTCAAATCTCAGATCTTAAATCCATTTTAAGATCCAATTCCATTTCAAAATCTAAATTTCAAATCCAAGTCCATTTCCAGATCTCATTTGAACTCCCTAAATCCATTTCTATTTTTAAATACCATTTGATTTTCTCAGATCCATTCTAAGATTCAAGTTCAATATCACTTCAAAATTTCATCTTCTTCTCCTAAATCCATGTTTAAATTCAAAGTCCATTTCTGACTTTGAAACTTCATTTTCTTTCAAAGCTTTAAATCATTCTTTCTCAAAGTCAAGATTTATTCTTCCAACTCTGATTTACTTCAAAGACTTAGAAATTTTCTGATATATCTCAAGTTCTAAGTCAAATTCAATCATCTTTTCACTCTCTTACCAAGTTTATCTCAGAATACTTGGAAATTTTTTAAAGCATCCTTCAAAAGAGCATACATCCCTGCACTGCACAAGCATGATTCTTTGTGCTTCTAGATTTAGAATAAATTCTTAAGATAATATTTAGGCAAAGCAAAAGGCATAGATTTGATCCTTGGTTCGATTACCCCTGGTAAAGGCGCCAGGAACGGTCGAACCTTGTACCGACGAGCGAATCCCGTCTCTCTATTTTCCCGCAAATTTTCAAAATGGAGGCGAGTTAAATTTCTAAATATTTTCAAATCAAGGTCAAGTGAGATCCCTCAAAAGAGTTCCTCTTCTCTCTTTCTTTCTTTCTTTTCTCTTCTCTCTTCTTTTTCTCTCTTTTATTCTTCTCCTTTCAAAAAGGAGGAGAATAGAGGTTAGAAAAGGAAAAGAGAAGGAAGAGAGAGAAAGATACAAGAGAGGAAAAATTTTGCGATGATCACAGTTTTGGCGATCGTGATGGGACCTTCATATTCGTCTGGTCGAATTATGCCTTTTTGCTTTGCTTTGATATTTTCTAAGTCTTTATTCTTTCTATGTCAGCTATATTTTCCATGCAAACCTTAGGAGCTTAGACTCTGTCCTAAAGCTGACATCATTGCATATAGGATCTAAGTATGGTTTGGTAGGACCATATTGAGGAGATTATTCCATGTTCACATTAGACTTAGGTTTTAAATACAACTCTCCTCAATTCTAGGGATTGAATGCAAACAATGTATACAAGTTTATGCTTATTTTTCATTTAACTTCTATCTCTTTAGGACTTGCATTAGAGCTTTCTTGTTTTATCTGCATGTTGATCATATTTTTGAAAACATCCCTACCTATATTGTCCCGGTCTTTACGTTACTGGGCTGTCTCACTGAACCATAGTTCGGGAGAGAGACTCACAACTGGGCCACTTATTTGGGTTCACGCCCCCCTACCAAGTACCTAAGGGCCATAGTCCGAGGTATATCGGTAGGTGCTCAAGCATGTTGGGAAGCCATTACCTTAGAACCGGAGAAATACTTCTATGCCACGTACTTCGAGCTTCGGCTTGAGTATATCGGCATACCTTGATTGGAATAAGATGATCTAAATCTTAGAGTTAGGATTAAGGTCCTATCAGCCATTTCAAAATATTGCATATAGAGTCAGCTTTACGGAATGCTATTTGTACATCTTTGTTTGCATATCTATGATTGTCTGATACTTTGTATCTTCCTTGTATTTTCCAAAACCCTGGGTATATATTATTCAAAATTTCCTCTTTTGTTTTTAAAACCCAGGTGTATTTTTCCTTTATTCTTCTGATTTCTTCAAATTCTTTGATCCTGCCTGCAAATTTTTAAAATTTTTCTTTTATCCTCTTTCAAATTTCCTTTTTTCCTTACCCTCTTTTGTGATAAAATAAATTTTTTTCAGGATATGTCCCTTTCAAAATTAAATATTTGTTCATATTTTTATCCTTTTTCACAGAAAAACAATGCGATTGTCACAAATTTTTGGTGACAACCCGATCCCTCGTAATGGGATATTTTTATTATCAGATCTTTGATTTCTTCCTTTATCATAATTTTCCTCCAAAAATTTCCTAAATATCCCATTTTTACCTACAGAAAGGACATTAACATTTCATCATGGTTCGGACGAGGACTGGAAAGGAAACAGTGCAACAACAAAGCGACAGTGAAGGAGAGGAAATGAACTCCATCAAGTGATCTAAGCAGCAGAGCCAAGAAGCAAAAAGCAATGTTGATTCAGCTACATACAAGTTGTTTCAGAAAGTGATGGCCAAAATGATGTCTGAACATGCTGAGGAAAACCCTGGGAAAATATCTTCTAAAAGCAAAGCCAAGGGAAAAGTCAGCAAGAAGCAAGTTCAGTATGACAGCACTTCAGAGTCAGCAGAGGAGGACTCGGAGGAAGAGCAGCCGACATATTTTCACAACCCCTTGTATCGGTCCAAGAAAGTCAATGAGGGGCATGAGTCAGCAAAAAAAACAAAGTTTCAGATCCCAGCAGAAGATCCGATGCATGAGCAAATGAGAGAAATGACTCGTGCAATCAAAGACTTACAAACCCAGGGCAAAAGCAAAAAGATCTACACTGGTGCAGATTTTTATGATGGCCTAGAAGGGGATGACAACTGGGAAGATCTTCCTTATAAATTCATAAAATTTGATGGGACCGTGTTATCGTCGCAAAATTTTTCCCGTCTTCCCTTCCTTGCGGAAGAGAAAGAGGGAAAATGCTTTCGCAATTCAAACTTGACCGAATTTTGGAAATTGTTTTGAATTACTCGCCTCCGTTTTGAAAATTACGGGAAAATCCATGGGATGGGGCTCGACCTGTCGGTACGAGGTTCGACTGGTTCCTACCGCCTTTAACAGGGGTAATCGAACCAAGGACCAAAATTATGCTTGACTTAGTAAAATCGTGGAAATTGTGTTCTATCCTAAATGCACAGAGAATTCAGGCATGTGCTATGAGATTTGGTAAAATATGGGTTGGAAATCTATGATGTATGCTCAGAAAACATTTGGAGTTGAAAAGCATTTCTCAGGAAAATATGGAAAATCAATTTCTCAGGAAAACTCAGACGAAGAAGGTTTGAAAATCTCGAGAAATTTTATAAAGATTTGGAAAATCAGGCAGAAATGCGAATCTTAAGGAAGTCTTGAGAAAGTTTAAATGAGAATCTCGGAAAAATCTTGAGAAAGTTTATAAAGATTTAGAAAAATGAGAATCTCAGGAAAATTTTGAGAAAGCTTAGAAAGACTTGGAAAAATGAGAATCTCAGGAAAATTTTAAGAAAATTTATAAAGACTTGAAAAAATAAGAATCTCAGGAAAATGGGAAGAATTCCTAAGAAAAGATGATCATTTGAAAAGGAAAGCACTTGTCGGAAAAACTCGGACTTTGAGAATTTTCTTAAGAAAATGATAGAAGATTTATAGAAAAATTCTTTGAAGAAGGAAATTCAAAACTTAAGAAATTGAAATCCTGAGAATCTGGTTTTTTGCAATATCTGAAAATCAACTTGGATTCTTGAGAAAAAGAGAAATTCCTTTGAAAAGAATCTTAAGGAAATAACTTTTTAAGGAAAATCACAGGAAAACATTTGATTTGGGAAATCCAACTCCGAAATCATCATAGTTTCTTGAGAAAATCGATTCCATCAAGTGAAAATCTTTTGAGAAAATCATGAGAAAAACAAATGATGCAGATGATGTGAATGAATGAATGCACTTTTGAAAAGATTTCTGAAAATTTTATTGGAAAAATGTGGATTAGACCAAAGTAAATCCTTCACATATTCTAACTGTAGCCATGAATATATTCAGGGTTTATTTGAATTAATTCACAATATTTTGAAAACATTGGAAATATGAGGTGCATTTTCAAGATAGCCTAAGAGTGTAGGCTCAATGTGACTGGTAGAGAGATGATGGATCTGGGTCTCGTCCATATTCCGACTAGGGCCGTAAATATGGACTCCACCGAGTTCATCAACTCTCTAAGAGTTGGTGCACGTGCCATTCGTGTTCATCCACGGTGGGTTTTGAAAATTGAGATATATGCATCATAGAATCAGGATATTACTGAAATCAAACTATATGAGATGCGGCCTAATCTAAGCAGTAAAGTAAATCTTATTCCAAGGTTTACATCGGATTGTTACATTGCATAACATAAAGTAAAAAAGAAAATTGAAATGGAGCCAAGGAATGAACCTCTTCTAGATTTTCCTGCAAAATGAGAGTTAGTATAAAATAAACAAGGAAATGGACATATATATATATAATATATACAACGAAGAGACATATACATATATCAAAATGCTAAAATAGGTGCTAAATGTCATGTAACGATGGAGGTGTAACTATATGAGAAAATATATGGATGTTCATACATGGAAATAAGAGCACATGAAGATATATATATATATATATATATATATATATATATATATATATATATATATATAAGTATATATCTATGTATATATATATATACATATATATATATATATATATATGCACATATATGTATACATATAGATAAATATATATAGATATACATATATATATAGATATATATATACATATAATGAGAAAATATGTACATACTAATGGAAATTACGTATAATAGGTAAAACCAGAAATTACAGGTATATACAGTTTCTGTAGGTGATTTCACACAACCATACTTCTCAAATTATAATGCAATTTCCAGTAAAAATGGGTATGGAGCTTCCCTATATATCCATAATGAAGCACGCCAAAGATGGTTGGGAGATCACGATTGAATATAGAGATATCCGTTCATGAATATGGCCAAATATCAAGACTGCACACTTGCAGCAGAGAATGAATATGTGTAGGAAATAGGTTGTGGAAGTATCATGGGCTATTTCAAGGATATCATGAAAAGGATATGAAAAGCTTGGTGAATAGGTGAAAATGTCGTGGAAAATGATGAAATAATAGGTATAATTGGTGCTGCAAATGGGGTGATATTATAACAATATAGCAAACAAGAATTTAGCACTAAGCTAAGCAAAATCTCATAAAACCAAGGGTGATGTTCCAGCCATAGCTTCATAAAACAGGGATTTTAACAGCAAGCTAGACAAAATCTCATAAATCAAATGATGGTGTTCCAACATAACTTCATAAAACAGGAATTTGAACATCAAGCTCATAAATCAAATGATGAAGTTCCAGCCATAACTTCATAAAACAAGAATTTTGAACATCAAGCTCATAAATCAAATGATGATATCCCAGCCCATAGCTTCATAAAACAGAAATTGTAGCATCAAATGATGAAGTTCCAGCCATAACTTCATAAAACAAGAATTTTACCATCAAGCTAAACAAAATTTCATAAATCAAATGATGATGTTCCAACATATCTTCATAAAACAAGAATTTGAACATCAAGCTCCTAAATCAAATGATGATGTATTTGCAAGAGTAAGAGAAAAGAAAAATACATGTAATAGCAAATACTCATGAAGGGATATATATATGTATATATAAGTATATATATACATATATATATATATACATATATATCCATATATACATATACACGTATACATATAGATAGATATACAATAGATATACATATATATAGATATATATATACATATAATGAGAAGACATATATGTTTAATGGAAATTCCACATAATGGGTAAAACCAGAAAATACAGGTATATACATTTTCTGTAGGCAATTTTACACAATTATATTTTCCAAACTATACCATATTTTTCGATAAAATTGGGTATAGTGCTTCTCTATATATCAATAATGAAGCATGCAAAAGATGGTATATAGATCATGAACGGATATGGATATATCCGTTCATGAAGATGGCTGTTTATCATGACTGCACTCCTGCAGGAAAAGAGATGGGTGAGGATAACAAAGGTGATCCTATAAGTGATGGCTGTGAAGGCTGTTATGAGTACACAGAGGTTGTAAATGAATGAAATGTACTATGACAATGTGCAGGAGGTAATAAATATGAAGGTATTGATGGTAATGCAGAAACAAAATCGTTAACATATAGGTATGCAAATGGATGTATTACAGATAACATATACAAGGGAAAATTTGTTGTAGCTGAGTAATGATATAAGATGGCAATACGATTTCACAGAGACAGACATATTGCAGATGTTGGGATTGCAAAACAGTGGTAGAGATGACTATATTAGCTTGCTGAATGATACAAAAAGTAATAAATGTGAAGCCGCAGGAACATGCTGGGGGCAATCAAATATAGAGGTATGGACATGGCAATGGATATACAATGATAAATGAGATGTACAATCAGTTTGAGACGTCCAAAGATGCAATGGTGAATTGGGAAATAAAAAAAAAAAACTTAATGCCACAAATGTGGGAAAAATCAGAACTCAATAGATGAAGGTACATGGATGACACAGGTGATGTAGAATAATAAAAATAGATATGCAGATATTATGCATTGACTCAATGCATCAGTGTTATATATAGAATATATATTTCAATGCCAACGACATGCCTAGTATAAGATACCTGAATATGTATGGAAGTAACCATGTAGTGTACAGAGGAAAATGCAGACATACCCTGATACGTGAATCCATAATCAAACTTAGAAAACAGAAAAAAAAATGATGAATTCACCATGAAACACATAGCCTATATGAATGAAAGCTGTAAAAGAACTGAAATCAAAGGAATGCTAATACAAAATAGAGGAATTAAAATCTTTAAAACAGGAAAATGAAATCAAAGAATAATGCACAACTCACGGATTCCGATTTTAACTCTGGAAAATAAAACTTCAATGGATTGAAATCAGATTTTACATATTAGACATAGAAATCAAATGCATGAATGAAAGAACTATAAGATATGTTAACACTCAGATGCAAATCATAACAGAATCACAAAAACTAAAATTCAGAGATGCAGAACATGCATTCTAAAACGCAGGATCAAACAAAAACGAATCTATCACTTTTAAGTAGTCGATTGACTATTCTATTGAGAAATTGAAAAGGGGGGGGAAAGGCATGAGAGAAGAAGAAAATGAAGAAGATGAGATGCTGTTTACCGTAACTGGAGGGGTTAGAAGAGGGGTAGACTTCCAGGATTGCTGCCGCCGATTGAAGATCTCCACCAGAAAGACAGGGAAAGAGGAGATAAAGAGGGAGAAGAAGAAGAAGAAGAAGAAGAAGAAGAAGAAGAAGAAGAAGAAGTGGCCTGCGTCTTCTGCTGGCCGTCCTCTGCTACAGCTGGGCTGGATAAGAGCTGGGCAACAACAACTGGAGATGGATGATGGGCTGCGGCTGGGTTGACTGTGAACACGCTGAATTTGTTTTGTCGTTGGGCTGAGTGAACGGAGGAATGTATTGGATCGTCGGATGGGCTGAAATGTATCAAGCAGAAGGTCCTTCGTTGCTGGGGCTGAAGAAGGTGAAAACGCAGATCCTCCTTTCCCCCTTGAGAGCCCCCTGCAAAAAACCCCAAAAGAGAAATTTCAATCCCTCTCCTTCGTGAATGCTTGCCCCTTTTAAAACTTTCCTTTCCTCCTCAAAAGAAACGCATCCCCTTCCCCCTTAATGAGGTTCCGTTAAAAATTTTTTTGAAAATTTTGTTGAAAATTTTGCAAAGGCGTGAAACCGATGCCTCATTATTTTGAAAACTTGCTGTTTTTAAAAGAGGCGCATCTTGGGTTTTTCCAAAACCTTGTTTCATTTATCTAAGTCTTAGGTAGAAATCAAATTTATTATTTTTTTATTTTTTTTTTGGAAGTTCGGTTGTGCCATTTAAGGCTGCCTCCTTCTTAAATCAAAAATTATTTAAACAAATCAAAAAAATAAAATAAAAAAAATGAATATTGAAATAAATGAGAGGCTTTTATGGAAATGCCATCTCAATCCACTTTTAAAATCCTTTTGAAAATAAAGCTTTATTTTGTTTTGTAAAATCTTTTTATTTTCAAATAGGGTGCCACATGTGTGTGGGCCCACTAAAATAAATAAATAAATAAATAAATAAGAATTTTAAAAAGAAAATTTTGCAAATTGGTATGACCTCCAAGTGGGTCCCACTTGAGAATAAGATACTTACCTGGGAATCTGAGTATGGTGCTAGTTCAAAGGCGGGTCCTGCTCCATTTATTTGAAAATATGAGATAAAACATTATTTATTTTCAAGAATTTGGAAAATTTGGGTTTTCAGGGCAAAAATATGGATAAATGTAAAAACAAAATTTGTAAAGAGATTTAAAATCTTTTGCAAAAAGTCTTGAGATAAAGTCTTTAAAATCAATATCCAAATATCCAGATTGTTTTCTTGAGAAATTTTTTTGTAATTCAAAGTCCTGGGGGTAAAATGGGAAAATTTGGTAATTTTGAATACCTAGGGTTTTAAAAATCGGTTTTGAAAAGTTTAAAAATCAAATCTGGATTGACAATTTTGAAAATCAGGAGTTCTGGATCTCAAACTGACATGCTATGCAATGAAATGATGCAAAGTGTTCATGCAATGCGATGCAAAGACATGTTTCAGTGAAATGTCACTTTGAGCTCAGACTTGGAAATTCTAACTTTTTGTCCAGAAAGAGGATTTTGAAATTTTGCAATTTGAAGATATCTCTGAACCTAAATATAGAAATTTTGAGGCTTAAGAGTAAAATTTAGGACTTTCTGCCAGGTTTAATCTTTAAAAATGACTATTTTGCCCTTCATTGCTTCTGGAGAACTGAAATGTGCCGATTAAGGGCAATGTCAAGAAGGTGAGTGAAAATTTGGGGTGTTTACAGATGCCCCTATTTGCTACTAAGCCGGCTTATGGTCGAGCTTAGTGGCAAAGAAAACACACCAAATTTGGGCTATATAAAAATGCCCCAGTTAGAAGGATCTGACTGGGTATAAAGAAAATTAGCCCGAGGAAGATGGTAGATATGAAATGGAGAAATAAAGAGGAAAGACTCACTCTGTGAGAGTGAAATTCAGGTTTATGCCCTTAACCTGGATGGGACAGGAAATGCTCTGTATGGAACGAAGCTCGGGCTCTGACCCTTAACCTGATCGGGCAGAAAATGGAATACCTCATTGAAGGAGGCTCAGGTTTATACCCTTATCCTGATTGGGTGGAAAATGAATTGGTATGATGGAACCTTCGGATTTTGCACAATAAATCCAACATGGGTTTTGCAAAAGGAAGGAAAATGGGGTCCCTAAAGCTTGAAAAGGGGTTGATCTTGGATGTCTCATTCCTGAGACTAAAATCAGCTTTTGAAATTGCCTCTTGCGGGAAATGATTGTTGGTTCGACCTCGAACCGAAATGGGACTGTCTATGGTGGGACAGTGGGGACACAGGAAAGTGTGCAAATCTGAGAGTTTATGCTCTCAAAGAAGGGAAGGAATCAAGTCCTTAAGAGGGATGTAAAATTGGTGTCAGGATGTATCAAGGACGGATATCATGCTCTCACTTCATGTCAGGATAACTAGAAAATATTGTCAAAATATTGAGAATTCTGTTGTTGATTCAAAGTTTTTGAAGATGTTGCACATTATTGCAAAGATATTTCTTACTTTCTACCCAAAGCATTACCTCCAAACAAGGTTCACTTCGTAGAATCGAGACTTGAAATCCAAATTGCTTGCAATTGACCTTCTTTAAGGAAGCTATCAATTTCCTTGATATGAACAGGAAAGATAATTTGATATTATGAAAGCAGTTGATGAAAGGATATTGATAATAGAATTTCACAAATTTAAAGAAATTCTTGGTAGATTTGGCAGTTTGATATCCTGGGAGCTTCTCTCATGATAATATTGCTGCACTCTTTTGGCTCTTTTGGGTTTTTGCTACAGTCTCCTTCATTTTGGAGATGTTCTGACTTTTTCTCTCTTTCTTTTTCCTCTCTTGCCCTCTTTTGGGAAGGTACGTCACAAGCTCCTTCAACTTGGAGATGTTTCGATCCTTCTTAGATGATGGGTTTGGAGATCTTTAGATGATAGCTGAAATTAAATATCTTTTAGGGATTGTCGAGAGGTTCATCGCATCTGCCTTCATCTCGACAGTGCTTTGGACTTTCCATGGAAGGATCCGTCACAAACTCCGTCATCTTGGAGATGTTTCGAATCTTCTTTGGCCCCGGGGGTCTACTCGCTTAATTCGCCTTCATCTTGACGACAAGTGAGAGATCCCTTTTTCGGATACTTAATTGCAGCTTAGGTGATTCTGAGGAGACAGAGTTTGATGAATACTCTTTTTTTCTAACGCTCAGGATATTTTCACTGCCTCGTCTTTTACAAGAATAGCCTTTAAAGATGTTTCATTGACTGCGATCAATATCGATCACCTACGGATTTTCAATAACATTGAATCTTCTTTTCTGGCCATATTGAGGATTTATCCTTCATCCTTTTGGTTGGCCAATAAAAATAGTTTGAATTTTGAATCGCTTTTCGCAAAAGCTTCACTCTTTTGGAAGTAATGCTGAAGGTAAATTGAGATAGAGATTTGTGCAATAAAGATTCTGAAATCAACAAATACTTTGACAAATTGACAAAATTTTCTTGAAATCTTTGGTAAAAGTGAGCATTTGAGGTCCGGCTCAACCCATTCGTGACGAAAATTCTCCTCTTTTTTTCCCCAAAAAGAGATACTCAGGCTTAGCCCTTACCTGAATGGGAAATGGGAAATGGGAAATACTCCTCTCTTCCTTGAAGAGGAGGTGTCTGCAAAACGAACTTTCGAAGAGAAATTAAGCTTTCGCCAAAGCTCTCTAATATTAGGCTTCTCTTATGGAAAGGGGCCGATAATAGTGAGGTCAAAAAATTTGAATCATGAAAGGAACGAGTCCATCACACTCTCCCTGACAAGAGGGTCCTTCATAACGGAAATGGCCTAGTATGAAATTGGGAGGTTACAAGAAAAGCGAGTCTCCGTCGAGCCTCTCCCTTTAAAAGGGTTCCTTGGGTGAAATTGGGAATTGTTTTGCAAACGGTTCACGAAGACACGAGTCCCTTCAAACTCTCCCTGAAAAGAGGCTAAGTGAACAAATTGGATAGCATGCGAAAAGAACGAGCTCCCTCGAACTCTCCCTAAACGGGTCTCTCGCAAGAGAAAATGATTGAAATTGGATATTGAAATTGATTGACGCAAAGGTCGAAATTGGAAATTGGAAAATTGATTGTTTGGAAATTGGATGACCCGGAGGTCGAAATTGGATAATTGAATGACCTAACGGTCGAAATTGGGAATTGATAGACCAAAAGGTCGAAATTGTGTGACCCGAAGGTCAGAATTGAGAATTGAGTGACCCGAAGATCGAAAATTAGAAATTAAATGACCTGGAGGTCAAAATTGAGAATTGAGAATTGAGAATTGAAATTGAAATTGGAAATTGGGTGACCCCAGGGGTCGGAATTGGAGAATTGCATGATCCAAAGATTGAAATTGGAATTTAGTGGGCAAAATATCAAATTTTGAGCAATTGACAGACCGTGATGGTTGAAATGACTTGGATTGATCAAAGGAGAATGATGAGTTCGAGTCAAAGCTCGAATAAAATATAGAGATCACAAGTCGGAACTCGGATCAACAAAAGAAAATGATGTGAAATAAAACCCGAGTTGGAACTCGGTTTTTTAAAAAGTTTGGGATTTTGAAAATGTACCAGTTTAAACATTGGATGTTGAAACAATACCAGTTTGAGCACTGGGTTTTAGTTCAGTATTGGTGATTACCTTCCAATTTTGAATCATTAGGAATTGTGATGGGACTGTTTGTTGAAATCCCAATACTGACTGGATTGTTGTTAATGTAGTTGAATGCAAATGCACATGAATGCATAAGTGCGTGAAATGAGGAATTTGTTTATCCTGCCTGCATACAGAACAAAATTTAAAAAAAAAAAATGCCCCAGTGTAACTAGGAAAGAAAGTTGAATCATTATTTGAAGGAAACGAGAAGATTACAAGAGGAGACTAAATGTTTCAAGTGTAGAACTTTTTCAAGTGTCGAGCATTAATGGGATCTGGTAATTCTACCCCATCGGCGTTGATGAGCCGATATGAGTTGCGGGGTAATGCTTCTTTGATGACATATGGGCCTTCCCAATTTGGCGACCATTTCCCGCCGGTATGATGCTTGAGATAAGTTGTAGATCGAAGTACTAAATCATTGACTTTGAATCTTCTTTCGATGACAGACTTCGTATACTGCCTGGCTACTCTCTAGCGATAGGATTGAGCATGTTCTGCTGCTTTCAGCCTTCTCTCATCGAGCAAGTCTAACTGTACCAGTCGCTGTTGCTGATATTGATCAAGAGGTAATTGCAGAAGCGATGCAAATTTCAAAGCGGGCTTCTGAACATATAACGGCAACACTACTTCTGTTCCATAGACCAGTTCTGATGGAGTAGCATTTGTTGGAGTGCGAATAGTGGTCCGGTAGGCCCATAGTGCATCATGGATCTTCTCATGCCAATCACGACCTGTTTCCACAGTTCGCTCTAAGATACGAATTAAAATCTTGTTGGTGGCCTCTGCATGACCATTCCCTTGAGGATAATATGGGGCAGAGAAATGATGATAAATCTTGAACTTTGAGCAGAATGTCTTCATTCTTGAAATGACTGCCATTATCTGATACAATGTAATGCGGGATGCCCAAACGGCAAAGGATGCTCTTGTGAATAAAAGAGACCACATGTCGGCCTTCTACTGTGCGAAGAGTGATAGCTTCTACCCACTTGGTGAAATATTTTGTTGCGGCAAGGAAATATTTATGTCCATTTGAAGCTGAAGGAGTGATGGGACCTACGACATCAAAGGCCCACATGGAGAACGGCCATGGAGAAACAACAGACTGTAAATAAGTTGCCGGAGCATGAATAGAAGGTGCGTGTATCTGGCATTGCACACACTTCTGCACATAATGATAACAGTCTTGTTGCATAGTCTTCCAGTAGTACCCTGCTCTTATGATTTGCTTGACAAGGGTTTGGTAGCCGACGTGGCCACCACAAATGCCTTCGTGTGCATCTCGCACGACTTCTTTGGCTTCTTCTTCATCTAAACATCTGGAATACTCTGAGCTGAATCCACGACGATAGAGGACATTGGCCAAAATGAAATATCGAGTGGACATACGCTGGATTGCTCGCTGCTCTTTCTTTGAGAGTTCTGGAGGAAATTCGCCGATTTCTATGAAAGTTTTGATGTTGTAATACCAAGGTTTCTTCCTTTGCTCAGCCTGGTTTACTTGTTCCGCTGGAAGGAAAGCAGGTTGGTCAAGTCTGCCAATTTCAAAAGAGCGACAAGATTCTCCATTTCTGAATGCCATAATGGAGCCTAAACTGGCTAGACTATCGGCCACTTGATTAAAATCTCTCTTGATGTGGAATAACTGAAATTCTTCAAACTTGCTAACAGGGGCTGAAACAATTTTCTGATAGGGGAATAACTTCTGATCTTTCACTTGCCATTCGGCTCGGACATGACTGACAACAAGTAATGAGTCACCGTAGGCATGCACTCTCTTGACATTGAAGTCTAATAGAATTTTTAGACCTTGAATCAGGGCTTCATATTCAGCCATATTGTGGGTACATTGAAAATCTAACTTGAGAGAAAATGGAATCATCTCCTTCTCAGGAGTGATTAATAGGATTCCGATGCCTATTCCGGCCATGTTCTTAGAACCATCGAAAAATAGATTCCAGACTGGAGATTGCTGGATATTGCAAATTTGCTCATCAGGGAAGTCATCTTCGTCTTTCACCTCTTCTGCTAGAGGAAAATCTGCCAATTGATCTGCAATTGCTTGGCCTTTGATTGATTGCTGCGAGACATATTCTAAGTCATACTGCATCAATAAGACTTTCCATTTGGCGACTCGTCCGCTGAGAAAAGGTTGCTCCAAGATGTATTTGAGAGGATTGAGTTTAGACAAGATTTTGACTTCTGATGCTAGCAGGTAGTGTCTTAGCTTCTGACACATCCACACCAGAGCTATGCAGGTCTTTTCTATTTGGGAATATTTCTTTTCATAGTCTATGAAAGTCTTACTCACATAATAGATGGCGTGCTCTATCAGGCTGCCTTCTTTGTATTGTGCCAAGAATCCGCCGCATGCAACTTGATTGACTGAGATGTATAACAAAAAAGGCTTTCCCAATTCTGGCGGCTTCAGGATTGGAGGATTGAGAAGATACTTCTTGATTCTATCGAACGATTGCTGACACTGGTCCCCATTCGAACTTAACTCCTTTTCTGAGCAGGTGGTTGAAAGGTTCACATCTCATCGCCAAGTTGGAAATAAATCGCCGGATTGATTGCATGTGTCCCTGAAGGCTACGCAACTCTCTGAGATTTTTTTGGGGTGGCATATCAATGATAGCCTTTGCTTTGGCCGGGTCCACTTCAATTCCCTTTTTGCTGACCAGAAAACCCAACAATTTGCCTGATTCGACTCCAAAAACACACTTTTGCGGGTTAAGTCTTAACTTGTAAAGAATGAGTCGCTTAAAGACTTGATCAAGGGCTTCGAGGTGATCTTCTTCCTCTTTAGATTTCATGAGGATATCGTCAACATACGCATCCATGATTTTGCGCATTTGATCGTGAAAGATAACGGCCATCGCCCGTTGATATGTTGATCCAGCGTTCTTGAGCCCAAAAGGCATAACTGTATAGCAAAAAGTGCCCCAAGGCATAGTAAAGGAAGTTTTTGATTGGTCGCGGGCGGCCAACTTAATCTGGTTGTAGCCGGAATATCCATCCATGAAGGAGAACATGGCATGTCCTGTTGTGCTGTCAATCAGAAGATCAATGCTTGGTAGTGGATAGTCATCCTTCGGAGTTGCCTTGTTGAGGTCTCTGAAGTCTATGCAAATCCTGACTTTGCCACTTTTCTTTGGGACAACAACGATATTGGCTAACCAATCTGGATAGTCAATAGGTCGGATAAATCCTACTTTGAGCAGATCTTCAAGTCCTTCTTTGACTTGTTGTTTTATTCTAGGATCCATTTTTCTCAGCTTTTGCTTAACTGGCTTTACATCTGACTTCAAAACGAGTCGGTGTTCGACCAATTTGGGATCTAAGCACGGCATATCTTCATATGTCCACGCGAACACTTCTTCATGTTGCTTGAGAAAATTTGTAAGCCTTTCTTTCTCTTCCGGACTTAGACTGGTACCGATCTTGAGAATCTTGGGATCTTCCTCTGAGCCGATATTGACATCTTCAGTAGGATCTTGTACTAGAGCGGATGGTTCATCTTGCTTCTGAACTGAGGCGAACTCTGGTAATTTCTGAAGAGACGGATCAAATTCTGCATAATCATCTAACTGTTTTGCAATCTTGTCATCTCCTGTGCTTGCTTTGACTCTGTGAATTGCTGCCGATTTCTGGAAAGCCTTTGGATTGATAACGAGTTTCTTGATTGTTCGGGAAGACATTTCTGAAATTTTGGATAAGAAATTGGATTCAGAAAAAAAATCGTCCCTCATACGACAAACAATCATTTAAAAAGAATTATGCATAAAATGACATTTGAGTTATATAATGAGGAGATAGAGAAGGAAGATAGATGGCATCCAGATAGACAAAGAAACTTGACATTTTATTGATTTTACTTGATAAAAGACATTGAGACATTTATTCTGAAAGAAATAGAAAGGAAATGCAACAACGATTCTCAATGTGCCCCTTTAACAAAAACAGTCTTCTTTGGTGAGCTCCCGCCGGAAAACCGTAGTCCTGCCCTGTGGGGACGATGCTTTTGGATCATTGGCTCGACACGACCATCTTCATTTTTGCCTAGTCCTTTAAAGGGTTGATAACCATGCTTCAGAAGTAAATCAAATCCTTTTCTTACTTTCATGAATTGTGAAAACAATGGATGATCTTTGACAGTGTCGTAGCTGACACGACCTCCAATCTTGAAGAACTTGGGACCTTTCCATCGGGTCATGGCTACAGTGTGCAGGGATAATTTTGATGTTGCCTGGAGTATCTCCTGACTTTCTTTGAGACTGATTTCTTCATTCTCTCTGATGCTAGGAATATCTACAGTGAATGATGGTCGAGGGATCATAGGCTGTGGGAGCCTTTCTTCCAGGTCCTCTCCGAGCACGGTTGTAATCATTCCACCTTTTGACCATTTTACGCATTGATGTAAGATGGAAGGTACTGCATTTGCGTTATGAATCCATGTCCTTCCGAGCAGCAAATTGTAGGTGGGTGGCACATTGACCACATGAAAAAGTACTGAATGTACCGAATAATTAATGAATACTTCCAGGAATATCTTGCCTTTTGCCGTCTGACCATGGTTGTCAAACCCATAGATGGTGATAGGGTCTGGAATGTATTCTTCTTCCTTAATGCCTAGCGCCTTTGCGGTCATTTCAGGACATATATTGAGGCTACTGCCTCCATCTACTAGCACATGGGGTAGTGTCATTCCCCTTACCCGAACGACGATGTAAAGAGCATTATTGTGAAAGGAATGAGGCTTTGGAAGGTCCTCATCCGAGAAAGTGATCGGCGCATTAGTCATGGCTGAATTCACAATTTGTGCCATGTCTTCAGGAGTGGTACTGGGCTTAACTTTGATCTTTCTGAGCAGATCATCCAGTACTTGCTGATGCTTGCAGGAACTCTTGGCCAAATCAAGAATGAAAACATTGGATAGAGCGGTCAGAGGCTTCTGACTTGAATTCTCCGGCTTGGGCTTGATGATTTGATTGAGAAAATCAGGAAGTCCCTTTGACTTGGGGACTGACTTTACAGGTGCTTCAGAAATTTTTATCTTGCCCAATGCTGAGATTAGATCCATCTTCTTAGAATCAGGAGCTGCTTGTCGTAGTACTGACACGTGGTGCTGAACCTGGAGATCTTGTGCAGAACACGGCTTGATGTGTTCGTGAGGCAGGAATGGTTATGCGGACACCATCGCCGTGGTGTGCGAAGGAAAAGGCTGCTTAAGAATGTCCATTTTTTCTTCTTCTTCTCCTTTTACCAATAAATTCTTGTCAATAAGATCCTGCACAATATTCTTGAGAACGAAACAGTTCTCAGTGCTGTGTCCCACTGTTCTATGGAACTTGCAAAATTGATCCTTCCATTTCCCCATAGGCACAAGGGGATCGGCCAGTCTAGGCAACTTGACCATCTCTTTCGACAGCATATACTCGAGCACATCTTCGAGTGATTGGTGGAGAGGAGTAAACTTTCGGTCATAACTCCATCCTTCATGTTTAACTTTTTCACGCAGTTTCGGCCCTTGGTCTTGCTGGGAAGGCTTGCTCTATTGAGGAGCAGGCTTCATTTTCTGATCTCCTTTATTATTGGAATTGTTTGTGCCATAGCAGTAATCTTTCTTCTGCCCTTTGTACTGATTTTTGTTGTTGTTGTTGGCAGAGAAGGTGAAGTGAGCTTTCTTCTTCTGCTCACCTTGGGGATTACTCTTGGAAAAGGTGAAGCCTTCATAGACTCCATTCTCTACGCTCAGCTCGAGCCATTCTGTTCGCTCAGTTAATTTAATGAAGGTCCTGGATGGTGCAGTAGAGATCAATCCTCTTAATGGCTGAGAAAAGTTGTTGAGGATCAATGACAAAGCGTGCCTTTCAGATATGGGATCTCTCATTTTGTTACAGGCTGACCTCCATCTGTGAATGAAATCTCGTGCTTTTTCATTCTCATTCTGCCTCAGACTGCAGAGATGACTTAATGTCGGGAGTGCTTCTGTGTTGAACAAGAAGCGTTCAATAAATAAATTCACCACTTTATCGAACTCCTTGAGCTCAATGGGATTGATATGCTCAGCATACCATTTAGCTGCAACTCCTTCTAAGCTGCGAGGGAAACACAGGAACAGTGCTCTGCTATCTCTCTTGAATCTTGAACACTCTGCGAAGAAAGTGGCGAGATGGGCTTTCGGATCGCCAGAACCATCGAACTTGATGAATTTTCGATGAAGGTTTTTGAGATCGTCATCCCCTTCGAGGCCGTCATAGAAGTCCTCACTGGTGAAGACTTTCTTGCCCTTGTCGCGGGCTTGGAGATCCTTAACAACTCGGGTTATTTCCCTGAATTGCGACTGCAGAGGTTCTTCTGTAACTTGATTCTTTGTTTTGCGGCTCCTCCTTTGTTCTCGGCCACGTTTCTGAAATGCCGGAGGCACCTCATATTCTTCCTCAGTGTCTTCAGTTGATTCGGATTCATCTGAGATTTCTTCTGGCTGAATCTGCTTTTTGGGAGCCTTCTTGCTCTTATGTCCGTGGAACTTTTCTCTGAATTAATTTTTTTCTGCACTGGTCCCAGCTTGTTCGCTCATCATTTTATTCATCATCTTTCGGAACATGGCATACATTTGCGGGTCTATGCCATCATCCTCTTGTTGTTGATCTTGATTCACGGGATGATCCATTTCTTCTTCTGAGGCTGAGGAGTGTTGAGGTGATGTGGTTCTTTTTCCTGACCTTGTTCGAAACATCAAATGCTGCGGATGCTCTCTGCAGGGCAAAGACCTGATTAGATTATGAAGGAATTGGCTTTTGGAAGAAATATTTATTAAAAATATGGTAGACAATTTGAAGAAGATATCCTATTACTAGGGACTGAGTCGTCGCGAGAATCACGACAATTGTGTTGTCAATATGAGAAACAATCAACAAAATATGCCTTGTTACCTAGGCGAGGTCGTCAAACCACAATAGAAAAAGAGAGAATTTTTATTGAAATAAGAAAATATGATTTTATTGATCTTGACAAAGAGGTGGAGGACAAATAATTTGCCACCATTCACGATAATCAGCAGACACTCTAGGACCAGGAAAGATTTTAAGGGAGACAAAGGAATCCCAGCCGTAGCGGGCAGAATGATATGCCCCGGACCATTGTGCGAAAGTGAGATCAAACTCTGCCATAACTCCTGATAACAATCGGGCTTCGACGTACTGCTGTCTCTGGGAGAACTGTCGAACACATCTCTATGGTTGGTAGTAAGTGCAGAAGAATGGTCCCAGTAACTTGAACCTCTTGCCATAAGCATATGTGTATCTGGGAGGAGATAGTTGCCGATCAAAATAGTCCCAGACTACGTCATCTTCTTGAATGTTATTGATCATAGACCGATATTGTGCCACTGGAAGAAGTTCTTGACCACTATATCTGAAAGAGCTTGCTCGGGCTGGAACATGCTGGAAAAAACAGGATTGATGTGCGTAGATGCAACCTTCAACTAAGATGGATTCTCCAAGTGAGAATCGGGTCAAACCATGATATAGGAAGGCGAGCGCTGCCATGGCTATGGAGAGATGATTGGTTTGTCGACTTCCCTATCTTCTCATGAGCTGGATTATTCTGATGTCCATGTAGTTTTGTCCATCTGGGAAGAGGGATAATCCTACAGTGCATAAAACCATTGCATTCTGAATCCTTTCTTTAGCTGTCCTGGATAGCGAACTGACTTCAACGAAGGTCCCGTACTGACGATACAACTCGAGCAGGTCGACATATTCATTTCCCTCCAACTGGATCAGGGGCCAGGATCGGCGGCCTGTCATACGAGCTAATGAATCTCGGGGGTCCAAACCCTTGACATTGATCAGGAATTGATGTTCTAATGGATCGCTTGGCTGACCAACTGGTTCTGGTAATCCCATGATTTCTGAAAATTCATCCATTAAAACGGTCATCTCTCCCCATGGGAACCAGAATGTACATGCCCGAGGATTCCATCGTTCTGCCATTGCGTGGATCAGGTTGCCGTTGATGGTCTGCTTTCCAACTGCCGACGACAGTTCTAATCCGCATTCGCTCAAATGGTCCGGGAACATTCGGGAAAAGCTTTTGAGCCAGGAATAGTACCACCGAGGAATGAAAGTTCTGGTGCTAAGGGCTCGATGTTCAGGATGACCTTGTCGCACCTCGTAGGAGATGTGACCTTTAGGAAAGATAGGATCGATTTGACTGGATGCCATCGAACTGAAAACAAAAAAAGACTCGGAATGAGACTTAGGAAAATGTAGGAAATTATGAAAAATTTTGCAGGTAGGATATAAAATGTAGCTGGAAATTCGAGATCCAGTAGAAAGGTAGAATGAAAAACCACCTGGAGTTTTTAAAAGAAATGGGATATTTGAGAAAATCATCCAGGGTTTGAGAAAATAAAGGGAAAAGATGAAAAATATGGGTATTTGAAAATATTTTGGGAAAATGTAAGGAAATAGAGGTAACATACAAACAATCACATCCTGCACAAACATTCATGCACATACAGCACTCCCTAAAAGGCTGACTCTAGATGCATTATTTTGAAAACAGCTGTAGGGCCCTAATCCTAACTCTAAGTTCAGATCATCTTTGTCCAATCCAGTTATGCTGATATACCCGAATCGAAATCCGAGGTACGTGGCATATAATTTCAACTTCGGTTCTAAGGTAAGGTTTTCCAACATCATTGAGCACCTACCGATATACTTCGGACTGTGGCCCGCGATACGTGGTAGGGGGGTGTTAACCCAAATAGGTGGCCCAGTTGTGAGGCTCTGTCCCGAACTAGGGTTCTGGAAGAGAGCCCAGCAACGTGAAGACCGGGTAATGATAGGTAATTGGGGTTTTTAAAAAAAATGATCACATGCAAGAAATAGATGGCTCTAAATCTTAGAGAGATAGACTTTTGAAAACTTTGAAGAAGCATACATTGTTTGCATTCAGATCCTAAATTGAGGAGAGTTGTATTTAGACCTAAGTCTATGTGAACATGAAAACATCTCCTCAATATAGTCCTACCAAACCATGCCTAAGCTATATGCAGTCAATGTCAGCTAGGCAGAATCTAGGCTCCTAGGTTCGCATGATATTGAAAGTAAAAGAGCTGAAATTTTGTGAACATAATTTCAATAATTGAACTAAGTCAAGCATAATTTAGGTCAGACAAGGACAGGTCCCATCACGGTCGCCAAACCTGTTATCGTCGCAAAAATTTTTCCGTCTTCCCTTCCTTGCGGAAGATAAAGAGGGAAAATGCTTTCGCAATTCAAACTTGACCGGATTTTGGAAATTGTTTTGAAATACTCGCCTCCGTTTTGAACATGGCGGAAAAATCCATGGGATGGGGCTCGACCTGTCGGTACGAGGTTCGACCGTTCCTTCCGCCTTTAACAGGGGTAATCGAACCAAGGACCAAAATTATGCTTGACTTAGTAAAATCGTAGAAATTGTGTTCTATCCTAAATGCAGAGAGATTTCAGGCATGTGCTATGAGATTTGGTAAAATATGGGTTGGAAATCTATGATGTATGCTCAGAAAACATTTGGAGTTGAAAAGCATTTCTCAGGAAAATATGGAAAATCGATTTCTCAGGAAAACTCAGACGAAGAAGGTTTGAAAATCTCGAGAAATTTTATAAAGATTTGGAAAATCAGGCAGAAATGCGAATCTCAAGGAAGTCTTGAGAAAGTTTAAATGAGAATCTCGGAAAAATCTTGAGAAAGTTTATAAAGATTTAGAAAAATGAGAATCTCAGGAAAATTTTGAGAAAGCTTAGAAAGTCTTGGAAAAATGAGAATCTCAGGAAAATTTTAAGAAAATTTATAAAGACTTGGAAAATGAGAATCTCTGGAAAATTTTAAGAAAATTTATAAAGACTTGAAAAAATGAGAATCTCAAGAAAATGGGAAGAATTCCTAAGAAAAGATGATCATTTGAAAAGGAAAGCACTTGTCGGAAAAACTCGGACTTTGAGAATTTTTTTAAGAAAATGATAGAAGATTTATAGAAAAATTCTTTGAAGAAGGAAATTCAAAACTTAAGAAATTGAAATCCCGAGAATCTGGTTTTATGCAATATCTGAAAATCAACTTGGATTCTTGAGAAAATGAGAAATTCCTTTGAAAAGAATCTTAAGGAAATAACTTTTTAAGGAAAATCACAGGAAAACATTTGATTTGGGAAATCCAACTCCGAAATCATCATAGTTTCTTGAGAAAATCAATTCCATGAAGTGAAAATCTTTTGAGAAAATCATGAGAAAAACAAATGATGCAGATGATGTGAATGAATGAATGCACTTTTGAAAAGATTTCTGAAAAATTTATTGGAAAAATGTGGATTAGACCAAAGTAAATCCTTTACATATTCTGACTGTGGCAATCAAATATAGAGGTATGGACATGGCAATGGATATACAATGATAAATGAGATGTACAATCAGTTTGAGACGTCCAAAGATGCAATGGTGAATTGGGAAATAAAAAAAAAAAACTTAATGCCACAAATGTGGGAAAAATCAGAACTCAATAGATGAAGGTACATGGATGACACAGGTGATATAGAATAATAAAAATAGATATGCAGATATTATGCATTGACTCAATGCATCAGTGTTATATATAGAATATATATTTCAATGCCAACGACATGCCTAGTATAAGATACCTGAATATGTATGGAAGTAACCATGTAGTGTACAGAGGAAAATGCAGACATACCCTGATACGTGAATCCATAATCAAACTTAGAAAACAGAAAAAAAAATGATGAATTCACCATGAAACACATAGCCTATATGAATGAAAGCTGTAAAAGAACTGAAATCAAAGGAATGCTAATACAAAATAGAGGAATTAAAATCTTTAAAACAGGAAAATGAAATCAAAGAATAATGCACAACTCACGGATTCCGATTTTAACTCTGGAAAATAAAACTTCAATGGATTGAAATCAGATTTTACATATTAGACATAGAAATCAAATGCATGAATGAAAGAACTATAAGATATGTTAACACTCAGATGCAAATCATAACAGAATCACAAAAACTAAAATTCAGAGATGCAGAACATGCATTCTAAAACGCAGGATCAAACAAAAACGAATCTATCACTTTTAAGTAGCCGATTGACTATTCTATTGAGAAATTGAAAAGGGGGGGAAAGGCATGAGAGAAGAAGAAAATGAAGAAGATGAGATGTTGTTTACCGTAACTGGAGGGGTTAGAAGAGGGGTAGACTTCCAGGATTGCTGCCGCCGATTGAAGATCTCCACCAGAAAGACAGGGAAAGAGGAGATAAAGAGGGAGAAGAAGAAGAAGAAGAAGAAGAAGAAGAAGTGGCATGCGTCTTCTGCTGGCCGTCCTCTGCTACAGCTGGGCTCGATAAGAGCTGGGCAACAGCAACTGGAGATGGATGATGGGCTGCGGCTGGGTTGACTGTGAACACGTTGGATTTGTTTTGTCGTTGGGCTGAGTGAACGGAGGAATGTATTGGATCGTCGGATGGGCTGAAATGTATCAAGCAGAAGGTCCTTCGTTGCTGGGGCTGAAGAAGGTGAAAACGCAGATCCTCCTTTCCCCCTTGAGAGCCCCCTGCAAAAACCCCCAAAAGAGAAATTTCAATCCCTCTCCTTCGTGAATGCCTGCCCCTTTTAAAACTTTCCTTTCCTCCTCAAAAGAAACGCATCCCCTTCCCCCTTAATGAGGTTCCGTTAAAATTTTTTTTGAAAATTTTGTTGAAAATTTTGCAAAGGCGTGAAACCGATGCCTCATTATTTTGAAAACTTGCTGTTTTTAAAAGAGGCGCATCTTGGGTTTTTCCAAAACCTTGTTTCATTTATCTAAGTCTTAGGTAGAAATCAAATTTATTATTTTTTTATTTTTTTTTTGGAAGTTCGGCTGTGCCATTTAAGGCTGCCTCCTTCTTAAAACAAAAATTATTTAAACAAATCAAAAAAATAAAATAAAAAAAATGAATATTGAAATAAATGAGAGGCTTTTATGGAAATGCCATCTCAATCCACTTTTAAAATCCTTTTGAAAATAAAGCTTTATTTTGTTTTGTAAAATCTTTTTATTTTCAAATAGGGTGCCACATGTGTGTGGGCCCACTAAAATAAATAAATAAATAAATAAGAATTTTAAAAAGAAAATTTTGCAAATTGGTATGACCTCCAAGTGGGTCCCACTTGAGAATAAGATACTTACCTGGGAATCTGAGTATGGTGCTAGTTCAAAGGCGGGTCCTGCTCCATTTATTTGAAAATATGAGATAAAACATTATTTATTTTCAAGAATTTGGAAAATTTGGGTTTTCAGGGCAAAAATATGGATAAATGTAAAAACAAAATTTGTAAAGAGATTTAAAATCTTTTGCAAAAAGTCTTGAGATAAAGTCTTTAAAATCAATATCCAAATATCCAGATTGTTTTCTTGAGAAAATTTTTTGTAATTCAAAGTCCTGGGGGTAAAATGGGAAAATTTGGTAATTTTGAATACCCAGGGTTTTAAAAATCGGTTTTGAAAAGTTTAAAAATCAAATCTGGATTGACAATTTTGAAAATCAGGAGTTCTGGATCTCAAACTGACATGCTATGCAATGAAATGATGCAAAGTGTTCATGCAATGCGATGCAAAGACATGTTTCAGTGAAATGTCACTTTGAGCTCAGACTTGGAAATTCTAACTTTTTGTCCAGAAAGAGGATTTTGAAATTTTGCAATTTGAAGATGTCTCTGAACCTAAATATAGAAATTTTGAGGCTTAAGAGTGAAATTTAGGACTTTCTACCAGGTTCAATCTTTAAAAATGACTATTTTGCCCTTCATTGCTTCTGGAGAACTGAAATGTGCCGATTAAGGGCAATGTCAAGAAGGTGAGTGAAAATTTGGGGTGTTTACAGATGCCCCTCTTTGCTACTAAGCCGGCTTATGGTCGAGCTTAGTGGCAAAGAAAACACACCAAATTTGGGCTATATAAAAATGCCCCAGTTAGAAGGATCTGACTGGGTATAAAGAAAATTAGCCCGAGGAAGATGGTAGATATGAAATGGAGAAATGAAGAGGAAAGACTCACTCTGTGAGAGTGAAATTCAGGTTTATGCCCTTAACCTGGATGGGACAGGAAATGCTCTGTATGGAACGAAGCTCGGGCTCTGACCCTTAACCTGATCGGGCAGAAAATGGAATACCTCATTGAAGGAGGCTCAGGTTTATACCCTTATCCTGATTGGGTGGAAAATGAATTGGTATGATGGAACCTTCGGATTTTGCACAATAAATCCAACATGGGTTTTGCAAAAGGAAGGAAAATGGGGTCCCTAAAGCTTGAAAAGGGGTTGATCTTGGATGTCTCATTCCTGAGACTAAAATCAGCTTTTGAAATTGCCTCTTGCGGGAAATGATTGTTGGTTCGACCTCGAACCGAAATGGGACTGTCTATGGTGGGACAGTGGGGACACAGGAAAGTGTGCAAATCTGAGAGTTTATGCTCTCAAAGAAGGGAAGGAATCAAGTCCTTAAGAGGGATGTAAAATTGGTGTCAGGATGTATCAAGGACGGATATCATGCTCTCACTTCATGTCAGGATAACTAGAAAATATTGTCAAAATATTGAGAATTCTGTTGTTGATTCAAAGTTTTTGAAGATGTTGCACATTATTGCAAAGATATTTCTTACTTTCTACCCAAAGCATTACCTCCAAACAAGGTTCACTTCGTAGAATCGAGACTTGAAATCCAAATTGCTTGCAATTGACCTTCTTTAAGGAAGCTATCAATTTCCTTGATATGAACAGGAAAGAGAATTTGATATTATGAAAGCAGTTGATGAAAGGATATTGATAATAGAATTTCACAAATTTAAAGAAATTCTTGGTAGATTTGGCAGTTTGATATCCTGGGAGCTTCTCTCATGATAATATTGCTGCACTCTTTTGGCTCTTTTGGGTTTTTGCTACAGTCTCCTTCATTTTGGAGATGTTCTGACTTTTTCTCTCTTTCTTTTTCCTCTCTTGCCCTCTTTTGGGAAGGTACGTCACAAGCTCCTTCAACTTGGAGATGTTTCGATCCTTCTTAGATGATGGGTTTGGAGATCTTTAGATGATAGCTGAAATTAAATATCTTTTAGGGATTGTCGAGAGGTTCATCGCATCTGCCTTCATCTCGACAGTGCTTTGGACTTTCCATGGAAGGATCCGTCACAAACTCCGTCATCTTGGAGATGTTTCGAATCTTCTTTGGCCCCGGGGGTCTACTCGCTTAATTCGCCTTCATCTTGACGACAAGTGAGAGATCCCTTTTTCGGATACTTAATTGCAGCTTAGGTGATTCTGAGGAGACAGAGTTTGATGAATACTCTTTTTTTCTAACGCTCAGGATATTTTCACTGCCTCGTCTTTTACAAGAATAGCCTTTAAAGATGTTTCATTGACTGCGATCAATATCGATCACCTACGGATTTTCAATAACATTGAATCTTCTTTTCTGGCCATATTGAGGATTTATCCTTCATCCTTTTGGTTGGCCAATAAAAATAGTTTGAATTTTGAATCGCTTTTCGCAAAAGCTTCACTCTTTTGGAAGTAATGCTGAAGGTAAATTGAGATAGAGATTTGTGCAATAAAGATTCTGAAATCAACAAATACTTTGACAAATTGACAAAATTTTCTTGAAATCTTTGGTAAAAGTGAGCATTTGAGGTCCGGCTCAACCCATTCGTGACGAAAATTCTCCTCTTTTTTTCCCCAAAAAGAGATACTCAGGCTTAGCCCTTACCTGAATGGGAAATGGGAAATGGGAAATACTCCTCTCTTCCTTGAAGAGGAGGTGTCTGCAAAACGAACTTTCGAAGAGAAATTAAGCTTTCGCCAAAGCTCTCTAATATTAGGCTTCTCTTATGGAAAGGGGCCGATAATAGTGAGGTCAAAAAATTTGAATCATGAAAGGAACGAGTCCATCACACTCTCCCTGACAAGAGGGTCCTTCATAACGGAAATGGCCTAGTATGAAATTGGGAGGTTACAAGAAAAGCGAGTCTCCGTCGAGCCTCTCCCTTTAAAAGGGTTCCTTGGGTGAAATTGGGAATTGTTTTGCAAACGGTTCACGAAGACACGAGTCCCTTCAAACTCTCCCTGAAAAGAGGCTAAGTGAACAAATTGGATAGCATGCGAAAAGAACGAGCTCCCTTGAACTCTCCCTAAACGGGTCTCTCGCAAGAGAAAATGATTGAAATTGGATATTGAAATTGATTGACGCAAAGGTCGAAATTGGAAATTGGAAAATTGATTGTTTGGAAATTGGATGACCCGGAGGTCGAAATTGGATAATTGAATGACCTAACGGTCGAAATTGGGAATTGATAGACCAAAAGGTCGAAATTGTGTGACCCGAAGGTCAGAATTGAGAATTGAGTGACCCGAAGATCGAAAATTAGAAATTAAATGACCTGGAGGTCAAAATTGAGAATTGAGAATTGAGAATTGAAATTGAAATTGGAAATTGGGTGACCCCAGGGGTCGGAATTGGAGAATTGCATGATCCAAAGATTGAAATTGGAATTTAGTGGGCAAAATATCAAATTTTGAGCAATTGACAGACCGTGATGGTTGAAATGACTTGGATTGATCAAAGGAGAATGATGAGTTCGAGTCAAAGCTCGAATAAAATATAGAGATCACAAGTCGGAACTCGGATCAACAAAAGAAAATGATGTGAAATAAAACCCGAGTTGGAACTCGGTTTTTTAAAAAGTTTGGGATTTTGAAAATGTACTAGTTTAAACATTGGATGTTGAAACAATACCAGTTTGAGCACTGGGTTTTAGTTCAGTATTGGTGATTACCTTCCAATTTTGAATCATTAGGAATTGTGATGGGACTGTTTGTTGAAATCCCAATACTGACTGGATTGTTGTTAATGTAGTTGAATGCAAATGCACATGAATGCATAAGTGCGTGAAATGAGGAATTTGTTTATCCTGCCTGCATACAGAACAAAATTTAAAAAAAAAAAATGCCCCAGTGTAACTAGGAAAGAAAGTTGAATCATTATTTGAAGGAAACGAGAAGATTACAAGAGGAGACTAAATGTTTCAAGTGTAGAACTTTTTCAAGTGTCGAGCATTAATGGGATCTGGTAATTCTACCCCATCGGCGTTGATGAGCCGATATGAGTTGCGGGGTAATGCTTCTTTGATGACATATGGGCCTTCCCAATTTGGCGACCATTTCCCGCCGGTATGATGCTTGAGATAAGTTGTAGATCGAAGTACTAAATCATTGACTTTGAATCTTCTTTCGATGACAGACTTCGTATACTGCCTGGCTACTCTCTAGCGATAGGATTGAGCATGTTCTGCTGCTTTCAGCCTTCTCTCATCGAGCAAGTCTAACTGTACCAGTCGCTGTTGCTGATATTGATCAAGAGGTAATTGCAGAAGCGATGCAAATTTCAAAGCGGGCTTCTGAACATATAACGGCAACACTACTTCTGTTCCATAGACCAGTTCTGATGGAGTAGCATTTGTTGGAGTGCGAATAGTGGTCCGGTAGGCCCATAGTGCATCATGGATCTTCTCATGCCAATCACGACCTGTTTCCACAGTTCGCTCTAAGATACGAATTAAAATCTTGTTGGTGGCCTCTGCATGACCATTCCCTTGAGGATAATATGGGGCAGAGAAATGATGATAAATCTTGAACTTTGAGCAGAATGTCTTCATTCTTGAAATGACTGCCATTATCTGATACAATGTAATGCGGGATGCCCAAACGGCAAAGGATGCTCTTGTGAATAAAAGAGACCACATGTCGGCCTTCTACTGTGCGAAGAGTGATAGCTTCTACCCACTTGGTGAAATATTTTGTTGCGGCAAGGAAATATTTATGTCCATTTGAAGCTGAAGGAGTGATGGGACCTACGACATCAAAGGCCCACATGGAGAACGGCCATGGAGAAACAACAGACTGTAAATAAGTTGCCGGAGCATGAATAGAAGGTGCGTGTATCTGGCATTGCACACACTTCTGCACATAATGATAACAGTCTTGTTGCATAGTCTTCCAGTAGTACCCTGCTCTTATGATTTGCTTGACAAGGGTTTGGTAGCCGACGTGGCCACCACAAATGCCTTCGTGTGCATCTCGCACGACTTCTTTGGCTTCTTCTTCATCTAAACATCTGGAATACTCTGAGCTGAATCCACGACGATAGAGGACATTGGCCAAAATGAAATATCGAGTGGACATACGCTGGATTGCTCGCTGCTCTTTCTTTGAGAGTTCTGGAGGAAATTCGCCGGTTTCTATGAAAGTTTTGATGTTGTAATACCAAGGTTTCTTCCTTTGCTCAGCCTGGTTTACTTGTTCCGCTGGAAGGAAAGCAGGTTGGTCAAGTCTGCGAATTTCAAAAGAGCGACAAGATTCTCCATTTCTGAATGCCATAATGGAGCCTAAACTGGCTAGACTATCGGCCACTTGATTAAAATCTCTCTTGATGTGGAATAACTGAAATTCTTCAAACTTGCTAACAGGGGCTGAAACAATTTTCTGATAGGGGAATAACTTCTGATCTTTCACTTGCCATTCGGCTCGGACATGACTGACAACAAGTAATGAGTCACCGTAGGCATGCACTCTCTTGACATTGAAGTCTAATAGAATTTTTAGACCTTGAATCAGGGCTTCATATTCAGCCATATTGTGGGTACATTGAAAATCTAACTTGAGAGAAAATGGAATCATCTCCTTCTCAGGAGTGATTAATAGGATTCCGATGCCTATTCCGGCCATGTTCTTAGAACCATCGAAAAATAGATTCCAGACTGGAGATTGCTGGATATTGCAAATTTGCTCATCAGGGAAGTCATCTTCGTCTTTCACCTCTTCTGCTAGAGGAAAATCTGCCAATTGATCTGCAATTGCTTGGCCTTTGATTGATTGCTGCGAGACATATTCTAAGTCATACTGCATCAATAAGACTTTCCATTTGGCGACTCGTCCGCTGAGAAAAGGTTGCTCCAAGATGTATTTGAGAGGATTGAGTTTAGACAAGATTTTGACTTCTGATGCTAGCAGGTAGTGTCTTAGCTTCTGACACATCCACACCAGAGCTATGCAGGTCTTTTCTATTTGGGAATATTTCTTTTCATAGTCTATGAAAGTCTTACTCACATAATAGATGGCGTGCTCTATCAGGCTGCCTTCTTTGTATTGTGCCAAGAATCCGCCGCATGCAACTTGATTGACTGAGATGTATAACAAAAAAGGCTTTCCCAATTCTGGCGGCTTCAGGATTGGAGGATTGAGAAGATACTTCTTGATTCTATCGAACGATTGCTGACACTGGTCCCCATTCGAACTTAACTCCTTTTCTGAGCAGGTGGTTGAAAGGTTCACATCTCATCGCCAAGTTGGAAATAAATCGCCGGATTGATTGCATGTGTCCCTGAAGGCTACGCAACTCTCTGAGATTTTTTTGGGGTGGCATATCAATGATAGCCTTTGCTTTGGCCGGGTCCACTTCAATTCCCTTTTTGCTGACCAGAAAACCCAACAATTTGCCTGATTCGACTCCAAAAACACACTTTTGCGGGTTAAGTCTTAACTTGTAAAGAATGAGTCGCTTAAAGACTTGATCAAGGGCTTCGAGGTGATCTTCTTCCTCTTTAGATTTCATGAGGATATCGTCAACATACGCATCCATGATTTTGCGCATTTGATCGTGAAAGATAACGGCCATCGCCCGTTGATATGTTGATCCAGCGTTCTTGAGCCCAAAAGGCATAACTGTATAGCAAAAAGTGCCCCAAGGCATAGTAAAGGAAGTTTTTGATTGGTCGCGGGCGGCCAACTTAATCTGGTTGTAGCCGGAATATCCATCCATGAAGGAGAACATGGCATGTCCTGTTGTGCTGTCAATCAGAAGATCAATGCTTGGTAGTGGATAGTCATCCTTCGGAGTTGCCTTGTTGAGGTCTCTGAAGTCTATGCAAATCCTGACTTTGCCACTTTTCTTTGGGACAACAACGATATTGGCTAACCAATCTGGATAGTCAATAGGTCGGATAAATCCTACTTTGAGCAGATCTTCAAGTCCTTCTTTGACTTGTTGTTCTATTCTAGGATCCATTTTTCTCAGCTTTTGCTTAACTGGCTTTACATCTGACTTCAAAACGAGTCGGTGTTCGACCAATTTGGGATCTAAGCACGGCATATCTTCATATGTCCACGCGAACACTTCTTCATGTTGCTTGAGAAAATTTGTAAGCCTTTCTTTCTCTTCCGGACTTAGACTGGTACCGATCTTGAGAATCTTGGGATCTTCCTCTGAGCCGATATTGACATCTTCAGTAGGATCTTGTACTAGAGCGGATGGTTCATCTTGCTTCTGAACTGAGGCGAACTCTGGTAATTTCTGAAGAGACGGATCAAATTCTGCATAATCATCTAACTGTTTTGCAATCTTGTCATCTCCTGTGCTTGCTTTGACTCTGTGAATTGCTGCCGATTTCTGGAAAGCCTTTGGATTGATAACGAGTTTCTTGATTGTTCGGGAAGACATTTCTGAAATTTTGGATAAGAAATTGGATTCAGAAAAAAAATCGTCCCTCATACGACAAACAATCATTTAAAAAGAATTATGCATAAAATGACATTTGAGTTATATAATGAGGAGATAGAGAAGGAAGATAGATGGCATCCAGATAGACAAAGAAACTTGACATTTTATTGATTTTACTTGATAAAAGACATTGAGACATTTATTCTGAAAGAAATAGAAAGGAAATGCAACAACGATTCTCAATGTGCCCCTTTAACAAAAACAGTCTTCTTTGGTGAGCTCCCGCCGGAAAACCGTAGTCCTGCCCTGTGGGGACGATGCTTTTGGATCATTGGCTCGACACGACCATCTTCATTTTTGCCTAGTCCTTTAAAGGGTTGATAACCATGCTTCAGAAGTAAATCAAATCCTTTTCTTACTTTCATGAATTGTGAAAACAATGGATGATCTTTGACAGTGTCGTAGCTGACACGACCTCCAATCTTGAAGAACTTGGGACCTTTCCATCGGGTCATGGCTACAGTGTGCAGGGATAATTTTGATGTTGCCTGGAGTATCTCCTGACTTTCTTTGAGACTGATTTCTTCATTCTCTCTGATGCTAGGAATATCTACAGTGAATGATGGTCGAGGGATCATAGGCTGTGGGAGCCTTTCTTCCAGGTCCTCTCCGAGCACGGTTGTAATCATTCCACCTTTTGACCATTTTACGCATTGATGTAAGATGGAAGGTACTGCATTTGCGTTATGAATCCATGTCCTTCCGAGCAGCAAATTGTAGGTGGGTGGCACATTGACCACATGAAAAAGTACTGAATGTACCGAATAATTAATGAATACTTCCAGGAATATCTTGCCTTTTGCCGTCTGACCATGGTTGTCAAACCCATAGATGGTGATAGGGTCTGGAATGTATTCTTCTTCCTTAATGCCTAGCGCCTTTGCGGTCATTTCAGGACATATATTGAGGCTACTGCCTCCATCTACTAGCACATGGGGTAGTGTCATTCCCCTTACCCGAACGACGATGTAAAGAGCATTATTGTGAAAGGAATGAGGCTTTGGAAGGTCCTCATCCGAGAAAGTGATCGGCGCATTAGTCATGGCTGAATTCACAATTTGTGCCATGTCTTCAGGAGTGGTACTGGGCTTAACTTTGATCTTTCTGAGCAGATCATCCAGTACTTGCTGATGCTTGCAGGAACTCTTGGCCAAATCAAGAATGAAAACATTGGATAGAGCGGTCAGAGGCTTCTGACTTGAATTCTCCGGCTTGGGCTTGATGATTTGATTGAGAAAATCAGGAAGTCCCTTTGACTTGGGGACTGACTTTACAGGTGCTTCAGAAATTTTTATCTTGCCCAATGCTGAGATTAGATCCATCTTCTTAGAATCAGGAGCTGCTTGTCGTAGTACTGACACGTGGTGCTGAACCTGGAGATCTTGTGCAGAACACGGCTTGATGTGTTCGTGAGGCAGGAATGGTTATGCGGACACCATCGCCGTGGTGTGCGAAGGAAAAGGCTGCTTAAGAATGTCCATTTTTTCTTCTTCTTCTCCTTTTACCAATAAATTCTTGTCAATAAGATCCTGCACAATATTCTTGAGAACGAAACAGTTCTCAGTGCTGTGTCCCACTGTTCTATGGAACTTGCAAAATTGATCCTTCCATTTCCCCATAGGCACAAGGGGATCGGCCAGTCTAGGCAACTTGACCATCTCTTTCGACAGCATATACTCGAGCACATCTTCGAGTGATTGGTGGAGAGGAGTAAACTTTCGGTCATAACTCCATCCTTCATGTTTAACTTTTTCACGCAGTTTCGGCCCTTGGTCTTGCTGGGAAGGCTTGCTCTATTGAGGAGCAGGCTTCATTTTCTGATCTCCTTTATTATTGGAATTGTTTGTGCCATAGCAGTAATCTTTCTTCTGCCCTTTGTACTGATTTTTGTTGTTGTTGTTGGCAGAGAAGGTGAAGTGAGCTTTCTTCTTCTGCTCACCTTGGGGATTACTCTTGGAAAAGGTGAAGCCTTCATAGACTCCATTCTCTACGCTCAGCTCGAGCCATTCTGTTCGCTCAGTTAATTTAATGAAGGTCCTGGATGGTGCAGTAGAGATCAATCCTCTTAATGGCTGAGAAAAGTTGTTGAGGATCAATGACAAAGCGTGCCTTTCAGATATGGGATCTCTCATTTTGTTACAGGCTGACCTCCATCTGTGAATGAAATCTCGTGCTTTTTCATTCTCATTCTGCCTCAGACTGCAGAGATGACTTAATGTCGGGAGTGCTTCTGTGTTGAACAAGAAGCGTTCAATAAATAAATTCACCACTTTATCGAACTCCTTGAGCTCAATGGGATTGATATGCTCAGCATACCATTTAGCTGCAACTCCTTCTAAGCTGCGAGGGAAACACAGGAACAGTGCTCTGCTATCTCTCTTGAATCTTGAACACTCTGCGAAGAAAGTGGCGAGATGGGCTTTCGGATCGCCAGAACCATCGAACTTGATGAATTTTCGGGGAAGGTTTTTGAGATCGTCATCCCCTTCGAGGCCGTCATAGAAGTCCTCACTGGTGAAGACTTTCTTGCCCTTGTCGCGGGCTTGGAGATCCTTAACAACTCGGGTTATTTCCCTGAATTGCGACTGCAGGGGTTCTTCTGTAACTTGATTCTTTGTTTTGCGGATCCTCCTTTGTTCTCGGCCACGTTTCTGAAATGCCGGAGGCACCTCATATTCTTCCTCAGTGTCTTCAGTTGATTCAGATTCATCTGAGATTTCTTCTGGCTGAATCTGCTTTTTGGGAGCCTTCTTGCTCTTATGTCCGTGGAACTTTTCTCTGAATTTATTTTTTCTGCACTGGTCCCAGCTTGTTCGCTCATCATTTTATTCATCATCTTTCGGAACATGGCATACATTTGCGGGTCTATGCCATCATCCTCTTGTTGTTGATCTTGATTCACGGGATGATCCATTTCTTCTTCTGAGGCTGAGGAGTGTTGAGGTGATGTGGTTCTTTTTCCTGACCTTGTTCGAAACATCAAATGCTGCGGATGCTCTCTGCAGGGCAAAGACCTGATTAGATTATGAAGGAATTGGCTTTTGGAAGAAATATTTATTAAAAATATGGTAGACAATTTGAAGAAGATATCCCATTACTAGGGACTGAGTCGTCGCGAGAATCACGACAATTGTGTTGTCAATATGAGAAACAATCAACAAAATATGCCTCGTTACCTAGGCGAGGTCGTCAAACCACAATAGAAAAAGAGAGAATTTTTATTGAAATAAGAAAATATGATTTTATTGATCTTGACAAAGAGGTGGAGGACAAATAATTTGCCACCATTCACGATAATCAGCAGACACTCTAGGACCAGGAAAGATTTTAAGGGAGACAAAGGAATCCCAGCCGTAGCGGGCAGAATGATATGCCCCGGACCATTGTGCGGAAGTGAGATCAAACTCTGCCATAACTCCTGATAACAATCGGGCTTCGACGTACTGCTGTCTCTGGGAGAACTGTCGAACACATCTCTATGGTTGGTAGTAAGTGCAGAAGAATGGTCCCAGTAACTTGAACCTCTTGCCATAAGCATATGTGTATCTGGGAGGAGATAGTTGCCGATCAAAATAGTCCCAGACTACGTCATCTTCTTGAATGTTATTGATCATAGACCGATACTGTGCCACTGGAAGAAGTTCTTGACCATTATATCTGAAAGAGCTTGCTCGGGCTGGAACATGCTGGAAAAAACAGGATTGAAGTGCGTAGATGCAACCTTCAACTAAGATGGATTCTCCAAGTGAGAATCGGGTCAAACCATGATATAGGAAGGCGAGCGCTGCCATGGCTATGGAGAGACGATTGGTTTGTCGACTTCCCTATCTTCTCATGAGCTGGATTATTCTGATGTCCATGTAGTTTTGTCCATCTGGGAAGAGGGATAATCCTACAGTGCATAAAACCATTGCATTCTGAATCCTTTCTTTAGCTGTCCTGGATAGCGAACTGACTTCAACGAAGGTCCCGTACTGACGATACAACTCGAGCAGGTCGACATATTCATTTCCCTCCAACTGGATCAGGGGCCAGGATCGGCGGCCTGTCATACGAGCTAATGAATCTCGGGGGTCCAAACCCTTGACATTGATCAGGAATTGATGTTCTAATGGATCGCTTGGCTGACCAACTGGTTCTGGTAATCCCATGATTTCTGAAAATTCATCCATTAAAACGGTCATCTATCCCCATGGGAACCAGAATGTACATGCCCGAGGATTCCATCGTTCTGCCATTGCGTGGATCAGGTTGCCGTTGATGGTCTGCTTTCCAACTGCCGACGACAGTTCTAATCCGCATTCGCTCAAATGGTCCGGGAACATTCGGGAAAAGCTTTTGAGCCAGGAATAGTACCACCGAGGAATGAAAGTTCTGGTGCTAAGGGCTCGATGTTCAGGATGACCTTGTCACACCTCGTAGGAGATGTGACCTTTAGGAAAGATAGGATCGATTTGACTGGATGCCATCGAACTGAAAACAAAAAAAGACTCGGAATGAGACTTAGGAAAATGTAGGAAATTATGAAAAATTTTGCAGGTAGGATATAAAATGTAGCTGGAAATTCGAGATCCAGTAGAAAGGTAGAATGAAAAACCACCTGGAGTTTTTAAAAGAAATGGGATATTTGAGAAAATCATCCAGGGTTTGAGAAAATAAAGGGAAAAGATGAAAAATATGGGTATTTGAAAATATTTTGGGAAAATGTAAGGAAATAGAGGTAACATACAAACAATCACATCCTGCACAAACATTCATGCACATACAGCACTCCCTAAAAGGCTGACTCTAGATGCATTATTTTGAAAACAGCTGTAGGGCCCTAATCCTAACTCTAAGTTCAGATCATCTTTGTCCAATCCAGTTATGCTGATATACCCGAATCGAAATCCGAGGTACGTGGCATATAATTTCAACTTCGGTTCTAAGGTAAGGTTTTCCAACATCATTGAGCACCTACCGATATACTTCGGACTGTGGCCCGCGATACGTGGTAGGGGGGTGTTAACCCAAATAGGTGGCCCAGTTGTGAGGCTCTGTCCCGAACTAGGGTTCTGGAAGAGAGCCCAGCAACGTGAAGACCGGGTAATGATAGGTAATTGGGGTTTTTAAAAAAAATGATCACATGCAAGAAATAGATGGCTCTAAATCTTAGAGAGATAGACTTTTGAAAACTTTGAAGAAGCATACATTGTTTGCATTCAGATCCTAAATTGAGGAGAGTTGTATTTAGACCTAAGTCTATGTGAACATGAAAACATCTCCTCAATATAGTCCTACCAAACCATGCCTAAGCTATATGCAGTCAATGTCAGCTAGGCAGAATCTAGGCTCCTAGGTTCGCATGATATTGAAAGTAAAAGAGCTGAAATTTTGTGAACATAATTTCAATAATTGAACTAAGTCAAGCATAATTTAGGTCAGACAAGGACAGGTCCCATCACGGTCGCCAAACCTGTTATCGTCGCAAAATTTTTCCCGTCTTCCCTTCCTTGCGGAAGATAAAGAGGGAAAATGCTTTCGCAATTCAAACTTGACCGGATTTTGGAAATTGTTTTGAAATACTCGCCTCCGTTTTGAATATGGCGGGAAAATCCATGGGATGGGGCTCGACCTATCGGTACGAGGTTCGACCGTTCCTGCCGCCTTTAACAGGGGTAATCGAACCAAGGACCAAAATTATGCTTGACTTAGTAAAATCGTGGAAATTGTGTTCTATCCTAAATGCAGAGAGAATTCAGGCATGTGCTATGAGATTTGGTAAAATATGGGTTGGAAATCTATGATGTATGCTCAGAAAACATTTGGAGTTGAAAAGCATTTCTCAGGAAAATATGGAAAATCAATTTCTCAGGAAAACTCAGCCGAAGAAGGTTTGAAAATCTCGAGAAATTTTATAAAGATTTGGAAAATCAGGCAGAAATGCGAATCTCAAGGAAGTCTTGAGAAAGTTTAAATGAGAATCTCGGAAAAATCTTGAGAAAGTTTATAAAGATTTAGAAAAATGAGAATCTTAGGAAAATTTTGAGAAAGCTTAGAAAGACTTGGAAAAATGAGAATCTCAGGAAAATTTTAAGAAAATTTATAAAGACTTGGAAAATGAGAATCTCTGGAAAATTTTAAGAAAATTTATAAAGACTTGAAAAAATGAGAATCTCAGGAAAATGGGAAGAATTCCTAAGAAAAGATGATCATTTGAAAAGGAAAGCACTTGTCGGAAAAACTCGGACTTTGAGAATTTTCTTAAGAAAATGATAGAAGATTTATAGAAAAATTCTTTGAAGAAGGAAATTCAAAACTTAAGAAATTGAAATCTCGAGAATCTGGTTTTATGCAATATCTGAAAATCAACTTGGATTCTTGAGAAAATGAGAAATTCCTTTGAAAAGAATCTTAAGGAAATAACTTTTTAAGGAAAATCACAGGAAAACATTTGATTTGGGAAATCCAACTCCGAAATCATCATAGTTTCTTGAGAAAATCGATTCCATGAAGTGAAAATCTTTTGAGAAAATCATGAGAAAAACAAATGATGCAGATGATGTGAATGAATGAATGCACTTTTGAAAAGATTTCTGAAAATTTTATTGGAAAAATGTGGATTAGACCAAAGTAAATCCTTCACATATTCTGACTGTGGCCATGAATATATTCAGGGTTTATTTGAATTAATTCATAATATTTTGAAAACATTGGAAATATGAGGTGCATTTTCAAGATAGCCTAAGAGTGTAGGCTCAATGTGACTGGTAGAGAGATGATGGATCTGGGTCTCGTCCATATTCCGACTAGGGCCGTAAATATGGACTCCACCGAGTTCGTCAACTCTCTAAGAGTTGGTGCACGTGCCATTCGTGTTCATCCACGGTGGGTTTTGAAAATTGAGATATATGCATCATAGAATCAGGATATTACTGAAATCAAACTATATGAGATGCGGCCTAATCTAAGCAGTAAAAGTAAATCTTATTCCAAGGTTTACATCGGATTGTTACATTGCATAACATAAAGTAAAAAGAAAATTGAAATGGAGCCAAGGAATGAACCTCTTCTAGATTTTCCTGCAAAATGAGAGTTAGTACAAAATAAACAAGGAAATGGACATATATATATAATATATACAACGAAGAGACATATACATATATCAAAATGCTAAAATAGGTGCTAAATGTCATGTAACGATGGAGGTGTAACTATATGAGAAAATATATGGATGTTCATACATGGAAATAAGAGCACATGAAGATATATATATATAAGTATATATCTATGTATATATATATATATACATATATATAAATACATATATACGTATACATATAGATAAATATATATAGATATACATATATATATAGATATATATATATATACATATAATGAGAAAATATGTACATACTAATGGAAATTACGTATAATAGGTAAAACCAGAAATTACAGGTATATACAGTTTCTGTAGGTGATTTCACACAACCATACTTCTCAAATTATAATGCAATTTCCAGTAAAAATGGGTATGGAGCTTCCCTATATATCCATAATGAAGCACGCCAAAGATGGTTGGGAGATCACGATTGGATATAGAGATATTCGTTCATGAATATGGCCAAATATCAAGACTGCACACTTGCAGCAGAAAATGAATATGCGCAGGAAATGGGTTGTGGAAGCATCATGGGCTATTTCAAGGATATCATGAAAAGGATATGAAAAGCTTGGTGAATAGGTGAAAATGTCGTGGAAAATGATGAAATAATAGGTATAATTGGTGCTGCAAATGGGGTGATATTATAACAATATAGCAAACAAGAATTTAGCACTAAGCTAAGCAAAATCTCATAAAACCAAGGGTGATGTTCCAGCCATAGCTTCATAAAACAGGGATTTTAACAGCAAGCTAGACAAAATCTCATAAATCAAATGATGGTGTTCCAACATAACTTCATAAAACAGGAATTTGAACATCAAGCTCATAAATCAAATGATGAAGTTCCAGCCATAACTTCATAAAACAAGAATTTTGAACATCAAGCTCATAAATCAAATGATGATATCCCAGCCCATAGCTTCATAAAACAGAAATTGTAGCATCAAATGATGAAGTTCCAGCCATAACTTCATAAAACAAGAATTTTACCATCAAGCTAAACAAAATTTCATAAATCAAATGATGATGTATTTGCAAGAGTAAGAGAAAAGAAAAATACATGTAATAGCAAATACTCATGAAGGGATATATATATGTATATATAAGTATATATATACATATATATATATACATATATATATCCATATATACATATACACGTATACATATAGATAGATATACAATAGATATACATATATATAGATATATATATATACATATAATGAGAAGACATATATGTTTAATGAAAATTCCACATAATGGGTAAAACCAGAAAATACAGGTATATACATTTTCTGTAGGCAATTTTACACAATTATATTTTCCAAACTATACCATATTTTTCGATAAAATTGGGTATAGAGCTTCTCTATATATCAATAATGAAGCATGCAAAAGATGGTATATAGATCATGAACGGATATGGATATATCCATTCATGAAGATGGCTGTTTATCATGACTGCACTCCTGCAGGAAAAGAGATGGGTGAGGATAACAAAGGTGATCCTATAAGTGATGGCTGTGAAGGCTGTTATGAGTACACAGGGGTTGTAAATGAATGAAATGTACTATGACAATGTGCAGGAGGTAATAAATATGAAGGTATTGATGGTAATGCAAAAACAAAATCGTTAACATATAGGTATGCAAATGGATGTATTACAGATAACATATACAAGGGAAAATTTGTTATAGCTGAGTAATGATATAAGATGGCAATACGATTTCACAGAGACAGACATATTGCAGATGTTGGGCATGCAAAACAGTGGCAGAGATGACTATATTAGCATGCTGACTGATACAAAAAGTAATAAATGTGAAGCTGCAGGAACATGCTGGGGGCAATCAAATATAGAGGTATGGACATGGCAATGGATATACAACGATAAATGAGATGTACAATCAGTTTGAGACGTCCAAAGATGCAATGGTGAATTGGGAAATAAAAAAAAAAAACTTAATGCCACAAATGTGGGAAAAATCAGAACTCAATAGATGAAGGTACATGGATGACACAGGTGATATAGAATAATAAAAATAGATATGCAGATATTATGCATTGACTCAATGCATCAGTGTTATATATAGAATATATATTTCAATGCCAACGACATGCCTAGTATAAGATACCTGAATATGTATGGAAGTAACCATGTAGTGTACAGAGGAAAATGCAGACATACCCTGATACGTGAATCCATAATCAAACTTAGAAAACAGAAAAAAAATGATGAATTCACCATGAAACACATAGCCTATATGAATAAAAGTTGTAAAAGAACTGAAATCAAAGGAATGCTAATACAAAATAGAGGAATTAAAATCTATAAAACAGGAAAATGAAATCAAAGAATAATGCACAACTCACGGATTCCGATTTTAACTCTGGAAAATAAAACTTCAATGGATTGAAATTAGATTTTACAGATTAGACATAGAAATCAAATGCATGAATGAAAGAACTATAAGATATGTTAACACTCAGATGCAAATCATAACAGAATCACAAAAACTAAAATTCAGAGATGCATAACATGCATTCTAAAACGCAGGATCAAACAAAAACGAATCTATCACTTTTAAGTAGCCGATTGACTATTCTATTGAGAAATTGAAAAGGGGGGGGGAAAGGCATGAGAGAAGAAGAAAATGAAGAAGATGAGATGCTCTTTACTGTAACTGGAGGGGTTAGAAGAGGGGTAGACTTCCACGATTGCTGCCGCCGATTGAAGATCTCCACCAAAAAGACATGGAAAGAGGAGATAAAGAGGGAGAAGAAGAAGAAGTTGCCTGCGTCTTCTGCTGGACGTCCTCTGCTACAGCTGGGCTGGATAAGAGCTGGGCAACAGCAACTGGAGATGGATGATGGGCTGCGGCTGGGTTGACTGTGAACACGCTGGATTTGTTTTGTCGTTGGGCTGAGTGAACGGAGGAATGTATTGGATCGTCGGATGGGCTGAAATGTATCAAGCAGAAGGTCCTTCGTTGCTGGGGCTGAAGAAGGTGAAAACGCAGATCCTCCTTTCCCCCTTGAGAGCCCCCTGCAAAAAACCCCCAAAAGAGAAATTTCAATCCCTCTCCTTCGTGAATGCCTGCCCCTTTTAAAACTTTCCTTTCCTCCTCAAAAGAAACGCATCCCCTTCCCCCTTAATGAGGTTCCGTTAATAAATTTTTTGAAAATTTTGTTGAAAATTTTGCAAAGGCATGAAACTGATGCCTCATTATTTTGAAAACTTGTTGTTTTTAAAAGAGGCGCATCTTGGGTTTTTCCAAAACCTTGTTTCATTTATCTAAGTCTTAGGTAGAAATCAAATTTATTATTTTTTTATTTTTTTTTGGAAGTTCGGCTGTGCCATTTAAGGCTGCCTCCTTCTTAAAACAAAAATTATTTAAACAAATCAAAAAAATAAAATAAAAAAAATGAATATTGAAATAAATTAGAGGCTTTTATGGAAATGCCATCTCAATCCACTTTTAAAATCCTTTTGAAAATAAAGCTTTATTTTGTTTTGTAAAATCTTTTTATTTTCAAATAGGGTGCCACATGTGTGTGGGCCCACTAAAAAAAATAAATAAATAAATAAGAATTTTAAAAAGAAAATTTTGCAAATTGGTATGACCTCCGAGTGGGTCCCACTTGAGAATAAGATACTTACCTGGGAATCTGAGTATGGTGCTAGTTCAAAGGCGGGTCCTGCTCCATTTATTTGAAAATATGAGATAAAACATTATTTATTTTCAAGAATTTGGAAAAATTGGGTTTTCAGGGCAAAAATATGGATAAATGTAAAAACAAAATTTGTAAAGAGATTTAAAATCTTTTGCAAAAAGTCTTGAGATAAAGTCTTTAAAATCAATATCCAAATATCCAGATTGTTTTCTTGAGAAAATTTTTTGTAATTCAAAGTCCTGGGGGTAAAATGGGAAAATTTGGTAATTTTGAATACCCAGGGTTTTAAAAATCGGTTTTGAAAAGTTTAAAAATCAAATCTGGATTGACAATTTCGAAAATCAGGAGTTCTGGATCTCAAACTGACATGCTATGCAATGAAATGATGCAAAGTGTTCATGCAATGCGATGCAAAGACATGTTTCAGTGAAATGTCACTCTGAGCTCGGACTTGGAAATTCTAACTTTTTGTCTAGAAAGAGGATTTTGAAATTTTGCAATTTGAAGATGTCTCTGAACCTAAATATAGAAATTTTGAGGCTTAAGAGTGAAATTTAGGACTTTCTGCCAGGTTCAATCTTTAAAAATGACTATTTTGCCCTTCATTGCTTCTGGAGAACTGAAATGTGCCGATTAAGGGCAATGTCAAGAAGGTGAGTGAAAATTTGGGGTGTTTACAGACCGGCAACCCCAAGGCTCATCTGGCTACATTTTTCGCCGAGTGCAACCGATTCAGGAAGAACAATAGAGCTTTATTCCTATGTTTTCCACGCAGTCTGGAGGGAGTTGCAGCAAGATGGTATGCCGACCATATCAACCCGATTGAACTGCGGGACTTTGACAAAGTCATCAGCCTGTTCATCGAAAGGTTCCCTTTCAATACTAAGGCTTCGCCTACCCTCAACCATCTTTTCAACCTAAAGCAAAATGACAATGAGAAGGCAAAAGACTTCATTCATAGATGGAGATCTACCTGTAACAAGATGAAGGATCCGATATCAGAGGGGCATGCACTCTCAATAATTTTGAACAATTTCTCTCAACCTCTGAAGGGTCTAATCTCTACTTCTCCGTCTAAATCCTTCATCAAGTTAATAGAGCGAGTCGAATGGCTTGAAATGGGATTAGAGAACGGAACCTATCATGGCATCACCTTGGCAGGAAGCAGTCAGGATGTGAAAAAGAAAACCAACTTCACCTTCTCCACCAGTTCCTCTAACAACAACAATGGCAAAAACAAAAGAGGTGGCAGAAAGAACCATACTGGCAGGTCAGACATAGATGATTGCTCCGGTCAAAAGAGTGGGATCAGCAGGCAGAATGGCAGCCCTCCCTCAAGCATCCAGTTAGAATCAAAGCCCCAAGGGAAACCAAAGCACGACGGTTAGGGATATGACCATGAGTTTACCCCCTTACAGCAATCGCTTGAGGAAGTTCTTGAGTATATGACAACAAAGGAGATGGTTAAACTTCCCAAGGTAGCAGATCCTCCTATGACTATGAGAAGGTTCAAGGATCAGTTTTGCAAATTCCATCGAGCGATGGGTCATGACATCGAGCACTGCTTTGTTTTCAAAAACATCGTCCAAGACTGCATTGATAAAAAGTTGCTGGTGAAAGATCAAGAAGAAGAGTAGCTACCCATCCTGGCCTAGCTTCCCGAACCATGTCAATATTTTTCTGCTTTCTCTCATTTTCAGTCACCTAATAGGGACAACTCAGTCCCAGTCTTTTGTGACCTTTGGTCAACAAACTTGTAAATATTTTAGTCGTTGTTATCAATATTTCCTATCAATGAAATGTCAATTTTCTTCATATCCGTTGATATCAAATACTTCTATTCTTCGCTACGATGGGGCATATATTTTGGAAAAATTTGTATTTCTCCTATTCTTTTTAATTAAGGGACAATCCCAAAACATCATCATGAGAGAAATGATATTACCTATGAGGGATTTTCAAAATCATAAAAATCTTGAGAATTTCTGCAGAAACTTCTTCATGATCACCAAAAGTTCAAATATTTTGATCTAATTTTCTTCAAAATAAACTATCACATTGATTTTCCTTTTTCAAAATAGGTTTTTTAAACCATTATCTTCAAAATTAACCCTCATGATGATCTCTTATGATGATTCCTTTTTAAGGATTAGCTCTCGCACTAATCATTCTTCTCGTGGTTGATTTTCTTCTCAAAGTGATTTCTTAATTGTCTTTTAAAACATTCTTTTTTCAATTTAAAGATCCCACATGCAGGCAGGATCAAATAAATTTTCTTTTCTTGTCTCAATTTTTATCAATTTTCATTAATCTTTTATCAATCTTGTCAATTTTTCACCTTTTACTAAATTTTCATCAATTTTATTTTGGTCAAATTCTATTATTTTATTACCCTTTCAGGCTAAGGGATAAACCTGATGCCTCTTTCCCATGAGGTATTTCCTTTATTCTTTTCCCCTCAGGTTAAGGGATAAACCTGACCCTCGTTGTCCGAGGTGTTCCCATTCAGGACAACGGAAAATCCTGAGACCCCTCGTAGGAGAAATAACACTACCTATGAGAATTCTTTTGTAAATACAAGTTTTTTCAATCTTTATTGATTTTCTAGATTTATATCATTTGCCTTCACTAAATTTTCTTAAATTCTATTCTTTTTTTCTTCAGGATAAGAGATAATCCTGAGACCCCTCGTAGGAGCAATAACGCTACCTATGAGGATTCTTTTGTAAATTCAAGTTTTGTCAACCTTTATTGATTTTCTAAAGTTTATATCAATTTTTCTTATTTTCCTTAAATTCTATTCTATTTTCCCATTCAGGATAAGGGATAATCCTGAAACCTCTCGCAGGAGCAATAACGTTACCTATGAGAATTCTTTTTGCAAATACAAGTCTCATCAAATTGAGTTTCTAAATTGAGTTTCTTAAATTCTATTCTTTCCCCTTTCAGGTTAAGGGATAAACCTGAACCTCGACATTCGAGGTATTCTTTCTCAAGATAAGGGATAATTCTGAGATCGCTCATAGGAGCAACAAATGCTACTTGTGAGAATTCTTTTACAAAGTAAATAAATTTCCTCAAAATTTTCTCCATTTTTTATCAATATTTCATCAAATTTTATTTTCCTTCTATCTGTTTAAATTTTATTCTTTTTCCCGTTCAGGACAAGGGGTTAATCTTGAAAATTGGACCGCATACAGCCAAATGTGCTGGTCCATCTAAATCCTAGATCATAAATCATCAATCTTGTCATATCTCTTCTAAATTTAAGTCTCAAGTATATCCTCAAAAATCTCCCCCTTCCCTTTCAGGTTAAGGGATAAACCTGAATCATTGTCTATTATATCCTAAATTCTCACCAAATGTCTATCAATTCATCAAATGTCTTTCATTATCAAGCCCTTGGGTTACCATTTTATCAATGTCTATCATCTTCAAGCCTTCGGGTCACAATTTCATCAAAGTATATCATTTTCAAGCCTTCGGGTCACAATTTTATCTATATCTCTCAAAATTTCAAGCCTTCGGGTTACAAATTCATTCATGTATATCCTTTGCAAGCCTTCGGGTTACAACTTCATCAATGTATATCAAGTTCAAGCCTTCGGGTTACAATCTCATCAAAACCTTCGGGTCATAACTCTATCAATGTCAATCATTCTTACCAACAAAATCCTGCTTTCGAGCTGGTTGGTCAAACAAATCCTGCTTTCGAGCTGGTCGGTCAAACAAATCCTGCTTTCGAGCTGGTCGGGCAAACAAATCCTGCTTTCGAGCTGGTCGGTCAATCAAAATCCTGCTTTCGAGCTGGTCGGTCAAACAAATCCTGCTTTCGAGCTAGTCGGTCAATCCAAAATCCTGCTTTCGAGCTGATACTTCCAACAAATCTTGCTTTCGAGTTGGTCGGTCAATCAAAATCCTGCTTTCGAGCTGGTCGGTCAAACAAATCTTGCTTTCGAGTTGGTCGGTCAATCAAAATCTTGCTTTCGAGCTGGTCGGTCAAACAAATCCTGCTTTGAAGCTGGTCGGTCAATCCAAAATCCTGCTTTCAAGCTGGTTGAACAACAAATCCTGCTTTCGAGCTGGTCGGTCAATCAAAATCCTGCTTTCGAGCTGGTCGGTCAATCAAAATCCTGCTTTCGAGCTGGTCGGTCAAACAAATCCTGCTTTCAAGCTGATCGGTCATTCCAAAATCCTGCTTTCGAGCTGGTACTTCCAACAAATCCTGCTTTCGAGCTGGTACTTCTAGAAAATCCTGCTTTCGAGCTGGTCGGTCAAAACAAAAATCTAGATATTCCTTCCCAAGTTTTAACTCGAGGTCGCATCAAAATCTATATTGAGTGATTATGTCACAGAGAAATCGTGAAAACTTTGCCAATTTGCCAAAAATATTTGTTGATTCCAATCACCTCAAATTACCTTTAGTATTCTTTCCAAAAAGGTGAAACTTTTTGCGAAAAAGAGGTAAAATTCAAATCTTTTCCCTGCTGATCAACCAAAAGGATGAGAGAAATATCCTCGGTATGATTAGCGAAAGAAATATACGATGACGTTGAAAATCTAGAAGCGAATTGATATTGATCATGGCTATGACACATGTTTAAAGATGATTTTCTGGCAATCAGACACTGGAAATATCCTAAGCTATAAAAAGAATTCACTTAATCCATATCCTCTCCTTTTAAAAGCTGCAAATCAAATATCTGCAAAAGGGATCTCTCAATTGTCGTCAAGATGAAGGCAAATAGGCGAGCAGACCCCCGGAGCCAAAGAAGATTTGGATCATCTACCGAGATGAAGGAGTTTGTGAAGGACCCTTCTAGGGAAAGTTCAGATCACCGTCGAGATGAAGGCGAGTGTGATGAACCTACTGACAAACCCTAAATGATATTTGATTTCTGCTATCATCAATAGACCTTTTGAGCCAATATCATCAATAGAATCCCTGAGATAAAAGAAGGATCGAAGTATCTCCAAGATGAAGGAGTTTGTGACGTACCCTTCCCCTGAAAAAAAGAGAAAAGTCAAGACACATCCAAATGAAGGATGATGTAAAAGCCCGAAAAAGTTCAATGACTCAAAAAGAGTAGAAGAAGATCATCATGAGAAAACACCCAGATATCAAAACTGCCGAAATTGCCAGAAGTCATCTTTTCTTATGCGAAATTCTTTTATCAATATTTCTTCACCACTTGCTTTTATGAAACTAAGAATATTTCTTCTCTTCTCATATCAAGGAAATGGATAGCTTCTTTGAAGAAAGTCATCAGCGCTAAAATTTTGAATTTGACTCTTAAGATCGAGAGGTAAACCTCATTGAAGGAAATACTCTAGGTAAAAGAGGAAATATCTTTACACACATGTGCACATTTTCAAGCGTTGAAGTCAACTATAAATGTATCTTATTGGCAAAATTTTCTCGATATTCTAAGAATAAAATAAATATTCAATATCCATTTTGATGCAACCTAGCGTTGTTTATATCTTCCAGAAGAGTTACCCCATTCAGTTGAAGTATCTCTCCTGTCCCATCATGGTTTCGAGAAATCCGTATGGTTATTCCCACTCATGTTAAGGGTCAAAACCTGTATTTTCTGCGAGAGGTCATTAAATTCAAAAGCTGATCTAGTCTCAGCAATGAGACATCCAATTTCATCCCTTTTTCAAGCTTTAGGGAACCCCATTTTTCTCTTTCGCAAACCCCTTTCGGATTTGTTCGTCTAAACTCCGAAAGTCCCATCATGGTTTCTTCGTTCGAGGATTCCATTTGGTTGCCCCTTTCAGGTTAAGGGTTAAGCCTGAACCTCGCCCCTCGAGGTATTTTCCTTTTTCAGGTTTGAGTTAAACCTGAGTCTCGTTTCGACGAGGTATTTTCCTCCAGTCCCATCATGGTTCTTCCCATCAGAGAATCCATGCTCTCTATACATCCATCCAGAATAGGATCTTACTTAAGCTTCATCTCACGAGGCATTTCCCTAAAAATGTCCCATCAAGGTCATCATATATTTCTTTCCTCATTCAATTCATCCTGATATATTCGTCCCATCTAGGTTAAGGGCTAAACCTGAGTCATTCTGAAAAGCTGATCTTGTCTCACCCATGAGACTTGATCAAAATTCTTACCTTTCATCATTTCGGGATCTTCACCCAAAGTCCCATCATGATTTCCTCATCTCTATTATTCAGTCACATCATTTTTGAGGATTTCGTCTCCCCCAAGCCATTCAGGACAAGGCTTTAAGCCTAAAAAGCCATAATTTTTCCACACCCAGTTCAGGCTGGCTAACTGGGGCATTTTTCAAAATTTGGAGTGTTTTCTTTGGCACTAAGCTCGGCTTTCAACCGGCTTAGTAGCAAAGAGGGGCATTTGTGAACACCCCAAATTTTTCAAAAGTTTGTAAATATTCCTTTTATGCTCTTTATCTTCATTTTTTGGGTAATTGAGTCACTTTTAAATATAAATCCCATCTTATTTCTCAAGTCTTCTGAAATTAAATTCATTTCATATATTTGACTCAATTTCAGATCCGGATCCAGATAAAAGATCCAAATCTGAGCTACTTTGTTCATTTTTAAATCAAATTCTCAAAATTTCCAAAATAACCATTTAAAAGACCCAGACACTTCGTCCGGTATCCGTTTGGATCCATTGTGTTATATTCCTCAATTCAAGGCTTAAAAGCTCGAATATTTTCTCAAAACCTGGATCCAAACCCATTTTCTGAAGAAATTTCCTTAAAAATAGCCTTGGAAACCTTCTTTTGTAAATATTTCTCCAAAAATACAAAAAAAATAGTTTAAATCCTTGCTTTTTTTAAGATTTTATTCCAAAAATATCAAAAAATATAGAAAATGAAAGAAAAGAACAAAAAAAATAAAAATAAATATATATATATAGAAAAGAAAAAAAATATAATAAAGTTGTTGAAAACTTTCTCTTGAAAATATTTTCTAAAAAATCTTTTTTTGAAGAACTTTTAAAAAAGGGGGGAGCTCTTTCAAAATCTTTAAACCGAAGTAAAGGCTTTTTGCAAAAAAACTGAGGGTTTCAAGAACCCTCTCGAAACCTCTCTCAACCCATTGCCCTCTCTCTCACCGAAACCCCCATCTGCGAATGCGAAACCCCCTTCTCGAAGCCTCCAGGGCTTCCATCCGCCCATCATCTCTCCTTCGTCCATCTGCAACAAACCTCCATCTCCTCCTCCACAAGCCATTCATCGCCGACCGAAACCTCCTCCTCTCCCTTTAAGAGAAGCACACATGGGCCTCTTCACCCCATCCACCTTTCACCCCTGCATCCTTTTCATTTCTCACGATATGCTTTTCCTTTGCGCTACCGAAGGAGGCTTTCCTCCAATCCTCTTGTGAAAATCCATCTCCTTCCTCCTTCCTCCTTCCTCCTTCCTCCTTTCCTCCTTTAGTATCTCTGTAAGAACCTGGGTTTCCTCTGCAAAAGCAAAAGAAGTGTCTCTCTGCAAAAAGTGCCTCCCCTACAGGGCGATCAAGCTTGTGGTAGTGTACAAAGGGAAGACCTCCCCTCCTTAAGCCTGAAAGCAAAACATCCGATTCCTCGCTTTATCCCCATCTACTGGGGGAGATTGATCCTGCAACATAAGATCTGCCAAGGCGAGTAACTCTATTTTTGCTTCCAATTAAGTTTTTTTTTTCATCTGTTTAAAGCAGAATAATGCAATTGTTGATCTGCTTATGGCAGCATCGGCATGCATTCTGCAATAAAATCGAGCCCCATCGCTGGCTACATTTCTTTGATTCGCTCCTTTATTTCGGCCATTGTATGGTTCATTTTCTGTTTGGGTTTAAATCTTTGCCCATTAGCATCAATCTCCTGTTGGCGCAATTCATTTTCTACTTCTTTCTGCATACCAGAGCATTCAAGGGTGGATTCATTATATATGTAACCTGGCAATAAGATTGAATCTACCTCAAACAGAGAATCCATCGCATATCGATTGCCTGCGGTCTCTTTAAAATTTCGGGTCTATATTTGACAACTGATTAGTATGGGTTTCTATCAATGTTAAAATTTCCCACGCTGTTTTCTTCTCTCTATTTACATATTGATTCTTTTATTTTATTTTTGATCTCCTGTTTATACTCATTTCCATCTCCCGTGTCATCTGTAGCATCTGATCATTTAGATCATAGCATCTGATTCATGGTCATCGGGATCATTTGACGTTCATTTACATATTTTGATCATTGTCATTTTTGGTATATTACTTTATTTGCATATCGCACCTTCTACTGTTTCACTTGGTCATTTTTTTTTTCTAAAATGCATTGTCATCTGTTCTTAGACTCCATTTTGATTCTTGTTGAAGCACATGGTTGCACTTATTTATCACATCCCCTGCATTAAGGATGCCTGCACCAATGGACTGGGATGTTCCAGTGGATATAACACCAGTACATCATCTTGTAGCGCGCTTCCCCAGATTCTCATGGAACAGGGAAACATCAACTTCGGTTTTATCAGAAGACCATGTGTTGAGGGGGAGAGTGATAATCTACCATTATCTCTCTGGAACGTTGAAAATCTTTTCAGATATAAGAGATGTAAATCTCGGTTCAAGGGATTCAAAGGGGGTTGTAATTATTAATAAAATGTTAAATCTGTTGCAGAACAGTCATCAGGTAAGATTTCTTGTTTGCTTTGCATTATTTATTATCCTTGTTCAGATGGAGTGCAAAGAGGCAGTTAATGGACTTAAAGGTATGGGGCAGAAGAGAGTAGATCATGTGTTACAGTTGAGGATAAAGCGCCACAATCCATCAAAATGCTATGTGATTTGGAGAAGATCGGCATGTCATTTACACAAGTTGACGACATGTTCTGAAAGGAATATCTTCGTTGGGACCCATGATTTTATAAAGTCTAACCTATCCTTACTCTGTGGCAGAAGATGAACTACGATGCTCTCACTAATCAGTGGAAATCACCTGCGTCTTGGTGGCATCTTCTAATGTTCTGTGTTTCTTCTGGTACATGCCAAACGCAAGCGTATGGAGTTGGTGAAATATTCAGTTTTGAAGAAAAGAAAATTAGAGCATTGAATATTGCATTTCAAGTAGCCAGAATTTGTCTAGATACTTTAATTTGGTGCAGTTGTCCAGGGTTATGCTTTGTTATCAAGTTACTTTGCGTTTGATATCTTCCTTTCAAAGCAAAATAAAAAACATTTATTACTGAGATTATTTCCCTCGTACAAGTTTGTTACAAACGATCTCCTGTTGGAGCTGTACATCAGTGGCTTTAGCATATTATGTTCAAATCCTGAAGCAATCGAGAATGGGCATCTACTGGTCAGTATTCTGCTGCAACTGTATACAATTACTATTACTAGCTGCATCTGTGCTCTATTTTTTTTTTTTTAACTGCCACCCACCGTTATACTTCCTGCCACAGTTATTGTTATAGTGATTTACCTGTCATTCATTAAATTGTCACCATGGCACATCTTCCATAGCACAACACTTTATGTATCTCTGCGCACAGTAAAATCCTATCCTTCATTATAACACTTGCATCATACCATCTTCACACACATCACAGCAATACCAGCAACCTTGGTCTAAGCAATATGACATTAACTCTGCCCTGCAATAATCAGGCTCAGGACATTGGCTGCACTCTGAATTTACTGAAGCTCGTCAGTCATTAGCTCACTGCACATCACTTGAAATCCTCATTGTATATACAGTTGTTGTACATCCTCTATAGATATATTACCAGTCATTGGAACATTTGTTTCATTATGCTGTCACAATTTTTTTTTTTTTTTTTACATTTTGGGATGATGGGCGAGTCTTACCTAAAGGTGTTGATTTGTTTGATGTTATTGATGTTATCAAGCTGCATTCGTTGATTTTATGGGAAGAAATTTTGTTGAATGTAAATATGCCTACGAACTAGCTCATCGTCATTCACCTGTAGCCTCACTCTTCCCAAAACTTTGTTGTTTAGATATGTATACCTTCACTCCTCACACTTCAGCTTTAAACCCCATCATCAGTTGTATATTCACAGCTAGTATTTAAGTTCCCATCCTGTTTCGTTGGTGTAGTTATAACTCATAACTGGCAAACATATTCTCCATGGCTATGAAATGTATCAATAAGAAGCAAAACATTTCTTCATTTCTGAATTGATGGGTGTTGTTTCCTCTTTGACAATACTAACGGTCTGAATTTTTGTGGTATATAATCCTCCTCTGGGCACTTTTGTTAATGGTTTATCAGTCATGTTCAAGTAAGAAGGTGATTTGCTGTTTTAATCCAATTACCTAGCCCTGTTCTCTACCCATTCCGTCCCTACTGTGAGTATTCATTCATTCAAATGCCCTCATAGAATACTTCTTATTGATGTTAGCATTGTATATGTATGGCTGTAAGCATTTTGAATATGCCTGTTGCCTAGATGTTCCTTTACTCATCAATATAGAATGTCATTCATGTGCTTTGATACCCATCCTTAGCTTAGGATATCATATACATTCTATTTCTCTATGAAAACATGCATTCCTGGCAAACATATGTATCATGTTTGGACAAGCCCGCAGGCGTCTCTTCATCAACATGAGTATGACAACTGCAATCTCACAAGCTATTATATATACCTTATGTATATATATATCTACATATCTATATATATATATATATATATATATATATATATGTATATATATGCATATCCATATATATATATATACCTATATATATATGAATATACATATGTATATGCATGTATATATATGTATGTAAGTCATTTTTTATCTTTCCATCATTTGTATCTTGGCATATGAGCATTTTACCATTGATATCCATATATATGCAATTTTCCTCTATCTTCATACTAATCCAATGTTTTGTAGGGAATACGTGAAAAAGGTCATTACTTGGAATTGTGAATTCAATCTCGTGTATTATAATAGTTAGATCTTAATGAGAATTTATATTTCCTGTTTTAGAAAGAATGAATGAGCATTGTGAATATCATAAATTGCTTAGTTTCCAGGCTTTCGCCTTTATTTCTCAAAATCTCACAATGGTGAAACACGAATGGCACGTGCACCATTTCGTAAGAGGTAAATTAATCCTAAGTTGATGATTTACATCAATGGCCATAGTCAGGATGTAAACAAAACTTAGGATTTTTATCTTTTATAAAATAACATTGGATCCACACTGGATCCTTTTAAAAAATCATCATATTTTCAAATATTTCCTTCTTTTATTAGAGATTAACTTAAAATTGGCTCAAAATATATACCAATGGCCATAGTCAGGGTATATTGAGAGTTAATTTCATTTTAAACTCTATAAAAGCACAAAAATATGTTTTATTCTTTACTTGAATTTAAATATAGATCATTATATAATACATTCAATGACCATAGTCAAGGATGTATTATATTCTCAATCTTATTTCAAATCATGTAAAGAATGAAATACGATTTTCAAAATCCAATTTCAAAATTTAAATTCATTCATCCCTTAGGATAGAACTGCATCATATTTTCAAGAATTCATTTTTTTAAAACTTCAAGTGATGTAAATATCTTCTTCAATCAATCTTCAATTCTTGTATAATCCAATTCATCTTTTCATTTTCAATTCTACTTCATTTTCAATCTCAAAGTCCAATTTAACTTTGAGATTTAAAAATTCATTTTATATTTAAAAATTCATTTTATATTTAAAAATTCCAATCAGATTTCAAAGTTCAATCTGACATTGAAATTTCAAATTCAATTTTTATTCAAAACTCTAATCAAATTCAAAGTTCAATTTAACTTTGAGATTCTTTTCATCTTCTAAATTCAGGCTCCAAATTCAGGTCCAATTTGACTTTAAAACTCATTTGTATATTCAAGATTCAAATTCTAAATTTCATTTTCCAAGTTCAATTCAAACTTGGAAGTTCTTAATTCATCTTCTGAATTTAACAACTCCAAATCCATTTTAGGATCCAGGATTCAACATTCATATCGGATCTCAGACTTCAGATCCAATTCCCCTTTAGGATCCAAATTCCAATTCTATTTTAGATCTCAGGCTTCAGATCCACAATCCACTTAGGATCCAGAACCCAATTCTACTTTGGATCTCAGACTTCAAATCCAATTCCATCTTAGGGTCCAGAGTCCAACTCTACATTTGGATCTCAGACTTCAGATCCACAATCCATCTTAAGGTCCAGAGTCCAACTCTACGTTGGATCTCAGACTTCAGATCCAATTCCACTTTTTGGAACTCAGACTTCAGATCCAAGTCCATTTTAGGGTCTAGAATTTAATCACACTTTGGATCTCAGACTTCAGATCCAAATCCATCTTAGGATCCAAAACCCAATTTTACATCGGATCTCAGATCCCAGATCTTAAATCCATTTTAAGATCCAATTCCATTTCAAAATCTAAATTTCAAATCCAAGTCCATTTCTAGATCTCATTTGAACTCCCTAAATCCATTTCTATTTTTAAATACCATTTGATTTTCTTAGATCCATTCTAAGATTCAAATTCAATATCACTTCAAAATTTCATCTTCTTCTCCTAAATCCATGATTAAATTCAAAGTCCATTTCTGACTTTGAAACTTCATTTCCTTTCAAAGCTTTAAATCATTCTTTCTCAAAGTCAAGATTTATTCTTCCAACTCTGATTTACTTCAAAGACTTAGATATTTTCTGATATATCTCAAGTTCTAAGTCAAATTCAATCATCTTTTCACTCTCTTACCAAGTTCATCTCAGAATACTTGGAAATTTTTTAAAGCATCCTTCAAAAGAGCATATATCCCTGCACTGCACAAGCATGATTCTTTGTGCTTCTAGATTTAGAATAAACTCTTAAGATAATATTTAGGCAAAACAAAAGGCATAGATTCGATCCTTTGTTCGATTACCCCTGGTAAAGACGCCAGGAACGGTCGAACCTTGTACCGACGAGCGAATCCCGTCTCTCCATTTTCCCGCAAATTTTCAAAACGGAGGCGAGTTAAATTTCTAAATATTTTCAAATCAAGGTCAAGTAAGACCCCGCAAAAGAGTTCCTCTTCTCTCTTTCTTTCTTTCTTTTCTCTTCTCTCTTCTTTTTCTCTCTTTTATTTTTCTCTAGTCGATCTTTGGGTTTTATTAAAATTAGGTTCTGAATTTTTTTTCGGTTCTACTGCGTGATTTGAGATGTATAGCTGAGTCCAGTGTGTTCTATTTACGTTTTAGGTGAGATTGGATTGCTTACGTGTGTGAACACCCCAAATTTTTCAAAATCTTTTAAATATCTCCTTTCTGCCCCTAAATTCATTTTTTGAGCAAATGAGTCATTTTTAAATCTAAATTCCAGTTCATTTATCAAGTTTTACTGAAATTAAATTTATTTTATATGTTTAAATTGATTTCGGATCCAGATCCATTGTCCAGATTCAAATCTGAGTCTCGTTGTCCAACTTTTAAATTAAAATTACAGAAAATACCAAAAATAGTTTTTAAATAGCTCGGACAATCCTTCCGACATTTTGAATCTGGTAAAAACCCTTTCTTTTGAACATTTTTTCTCAAAACTCGGGTAAAAACCCTTTCTTTTGAAGAAATTTCCCCGAAATGGTCTGAAATACTCAGAAAGATACTTTTGTAAATATTTCTCAGAAAAATACAAAAAAAATTAGTGTTTAATCTTTGTTTTCGTGTAAAAACTTAGATTTTTGTTCCAAAAATACAAAAAATGGAAAAATCATGCAAAAAATTGAAAAAAAACTACGAGGAAAATAAGTGGTTTTGAAGATTTTGCCAAAAAACTCACCTTGAACCATTTTTACAAAAATCTTTAAAAAAAGGAAACCTCTTTTTGGAAAAGAGGGAAAGGGCGAACGGCTTGCTCCCGCGCATTTTTTTCTCACTCTCCCACCGTTGATCTCAAAACAACCCTCTCATTTTTTTACCCTCCATCTTCAACCATCGAGCTTCCCATCTTCTTTAAGAAGAGGCACCCGAGCCTCTTCTAGTCGTCGGTTTTCTTCTGAAGGATCCCCTCTCGCATCAAGTATCTGCTGCCTCTCTTTTCTCTGGGATTCCCCTCTTTTCTTTTCTGATAACAGAAAGAAATCCAGTTGGTAAATAGAAGATCCCTCTCTTCCCAAGATTAATCGGAGCTAAACCGGTAAGATCTTCCTTCCCTGTTCTTTCTTTAATCTGATTTCCTACAATTTGTATATAGAATTTAAAATTCCAATCACATTAGGCGTATTAGCTTTAACACATCCTGATTTCCTGTAACAAGTTTAGAGGATAAGATTGCAAAATCCTAACGATTGATCGAGTTGTGATCTATCGATCTTTCCGACAAATGTCTTCTAAAAAAAAAAGAGGGAAAACATATCGACTGTTTCAATTTTCGGTTGATTGCCTACAGTTCATCAAAGGTTTGATTTACAATAATCAAGTTACGGAATTCCAATGATTGATTATGAGATTTCCAGTAGTTGAAATCTGATTTGTATAAAGAACAATCGATCATCTGATCAGTTATTACTCGTTCCCGGCGATAAAAATGTTGGAATTCGGCGACAGTATGATCACCAGATCTACTGATCTCCGATTCAAATGGAGGTTTGGATCAACCTGAACGGATGTCTGCCGGAATTTTGTTAATATCCTACCTGATTAAAGGCCATCAGAAATTTGGAACCAGACGCCTGAACTTTCTACCAGCTCCACTCAATCTCCGATGAGTATTACCGGACCTCTGCCGAAATCCTTTTGACTTTGGATTTCCTTCAGCATCGCTCAGATTCCTGGATCAATTCGGATAGGTTGGAGTCTGATTAAGGCTTGAACAATTGATTATCTGCATATTGCTGGGTGGTAATTTGATCCCCGGTGAATAACTGCCTGATTGATGATCGTCGGAACTCTAGCACTTGATAGTCTGAATTTTAACTTGATATTTGAAGACAGACTTGGGCTTCATTTCCAAATTCACTTGTTTAAAACCTTGGATCGACCATTTGATTGTCTGTAATTGAGGTAATATCACAACTTCAACTGATTCCTCTCTGGTATCGAATGATCGATCGTTGGATTTCAACCAAGCGATAACCTGAGTGTCTGAATCAACTAATCAACCTTCGACAAGCAGATCTTTTTATAGGTAAATTTTGATCTTGTTGCTTTATCATAATCATTTAGGATTATCCTGTTTTGATCATTTGTAAAGAACCACTTGATTTTACTCTGTTTTATTTCTTTATCAGAATGACTCATTTCTGGATTCCTCCTGATGATCGGACCCTCAAGGTTAAAAATTTGATTACTAATAATCGGTTGTTTAAAAGATAAGTTGATAACAATCTGAGTGTCGATCAAGTGTTTACCGATCTCTGGCTTGAATGACCATTGATTTGTTAAGTTTTCCAGCTTGATCGAATATCATCTATTGATCTCCTGTGAGCACTGTTTTGAAAGTGGATCAACTGATCCTCTGCATTAATCGATTCACTGATTCCTGAAGGTCGAATTCTTATTGGTTGTCTAAGTTCCAGCTGTTGATGCCTTGGTGTTGTATTCAGAACTTCTTACCGTTTGAATTCTAACTTTTACCATTGATATTGCATTTAGAACTCTTCGCTGTGGTGTTCTAAGTTGTTGATTACTATTTAATGAGTTTTGTAGTCTGATTTCTAATTTATTAATTGTTGGATGCAAAGTTATTGTCTGAATGTTCTTTCAACTATTGAGTTGAGATGATCAAAACAAATGGTCTAGGTGTTTTATATTATTCCAGATTCATCCTCTTTCATCATGGGAGAATCAATGAGGTATTATTTAGCAATATATATTCTGAGTTTAATATATACTTTTCTCTGTATCTATACATCAAAACAGCATAATTGTTTTACATTCTCCTGTCCCACAACATCTACTGTAGCATCAGCACAACGTCACCTGTGCACTTCAACTTCATTCACCAGCATAGCTCTATTACCCACCTCGCAGCATTCACTGCTGCACCTATCTTCTGAAATTCACATGCAGGAATCGATCAACAAGCCAATTTGTTGTGTTGCTCCATGGATCCACTATTACATTAACCTATTGAAATGAATATGTTGGCTGAAGGCAAATCACTGTCGACTGATTTGCTGCTAAAAGGTTCATAAGTCTGCTCTTACAGGAAAATCCCCTGGTTTGCTAAAGTGATTTTAACTTGTTATGAAAGTACACACTGAGTCATTGATCCAACCACTGAATTTTCGGTGGCAAAATGTATGGACATTTCACTTGAAATCATATCCTTGATTTGTTGTGTAGTTGTATGTCAGTAATATCCCTACACTTCACATTCCTTTACAACCACAACAGTGTTAATCACTGCTGTAGCTTCCTTGCATCTATAGCAGTGTCAAACACTGCTGTAATAATTGTTTGCATCTATACCAAGCATTGTGGTAATAATTTTATGCATCCACAGCAGTTCTCTGAGTTGTTGTAGCTTCATACTTCCTACAGCAATTCGGTGAATTGTTGTGAGTCGCCTTCTTCCCTTCACAAAGTGCACTATGTCATTTCATATGTATATAGCACATCTTGCACATTGTCCACTGCATCTCATCCATCTTCATGCGCACTTCGTCAGTAGATATATGTATGGCTTTGGGCAGATAAATATAGACTTTCATTTAGTCTAAGGCATTATATATCCCTTTCCCATATAGGACCTCATTAGCCTTAGGCAGATATATACATCTTTTCATTTAGCTTAAGGCATTGCATATGCCTTTTCCATATAAATCTCCATCATATCCACATACATATTTTCCCCTTTATGTAAGGCTTTCAATATGAATTTTAGATTTAAAATAGCATTTTGTACATGTATTCTCCACTAGAATAGGCACAAGCATGTGCATTTGCATTTTCAATATAATATCTTCCATTTCCTTCTATATTTACATTGTGCTAACCCAGTTGTTTTGTAGGAAATATGTGGAATATATCATCATTGGGAGTTGTAAATTCAATTTTGGTGTATTGTAATAGTTAGATCTTAATGAAAAATTACATTTTCTGCTTTAGATAGAATGAATGAGCATTGTAAATATCATGAATTGCTTGTTTTTCATGCATTTTGCCTTTATTTCTCAAATTCTCACGAATGGCAACACGAATGACACGTGCACCATTTTCATAAGAGGTAATTAATTCTAAGTTGATGATTTACATCAATGGCCATAGTCAGGATGTAAACAGAACTTAGGATTCTTATCTTTTATAAAATAACATTGGATCCACACTGGATCCTCTTCAAAAATCATCATATTTTCAAATATTTCCTTCTTTTATTAGAGTTTAACTTAAAATTAGCTCAAAATATATACCAATGGCCATAGTCAGGGTATATTGAGAGTTAATTTCATTTTAAACTCTATAAAAGCACCAAAAATGTATTTTATTCTTCACCTGAATTTAAATATAGATTATTATATAATACATTCAATGACCATAGTCAAGGATGTATTATATCTTCAATCTTGTTTTAATTCATTTAAAGAATGAAATAGCTTTTCAAAACCCAAATTTTAAATTATTTAAATTCATTCATCATTTAGGATAGAACTGCATCATATTTTCAAAATTCTTTTTTCAAAAACTCCAAGTGATGTAAATATCTTCCTCAATCTATCTTTAATTCTTATAAAATTCAATTCATCCTTTCATTTTTCAAATTCTATTTCATTTTCAATCTCAAAGTTCAATTTAACTTTGAGATTTCAAATTCATTTTTATATTCAAATTCAAATCAGATTTCAAAGTTCAATTTGACTTTGAAATTCCAAATTCATTTTATATTCAAAACTCCAATCAAACTCAAAGTTCAATTTAACTTTGAGATTCTTGATTCATTTTCTAAAGTTCCAAATTCAGACTTCAAATTCAAAGTCTAAATCAACCTTGAAATTCATTTGTATATTCAAGATTCAAATTCTAAATTTCATTTTTTCAAGTTCAATTCAAACTTGGAAGTTCTTGATTCATCTTCTGAATTTAAACTCCAAAAATCCATTTTTAGGATCCAGAACCCAATTCTACTTTGGATCTCAGACTTCAGATCCAATTCCATTTTAGGGTCCAGAATCCAATTCTACCTTGGATCTCAGACTCCAGATCCAATTCCATTTTAGGATCTAGAATCCAATTTTACTTTGGATCTCAGACTTCAGATCCAAATCTATTTTAGGGTCCAAAATCCAATTATACTTTGGATCTTAGACTTCAGATCCAAATCCATTTTAGGGTCCAGAATCCAATTATACTTTGGATCTCAGACTTCAGATCCAAATCTATTTTAGGATACAGAACCTAATTCTACATCGGATCTCAGATTTCAGATCTTAAATCCATTTTAAAGATCCAATTTCATTCCCAATTTTAGATTTCAAATCCAACTCTATTTTCAAATCTCATCTGAAATTCCTAAATACATTTCTATACCATTTGATTTTCTCAGATCCATCTTGATTTCAAATTTGAAAGTCAAATTCCATTTTAAATGCTCATTTCCTTCCTAAATCCATGATTAAATTCAAAGTCCATTTCTGACTTTGAAAACTTTATTTCCTTTCATTTCAAAGCTTCAAATCATTCTTTCTCAAAATCAAGATTTATTTTTCCAACTCTGATTTACTTTAAAGACTTAGAACTTCTCTAATCTATCTCAAGTTCTAAGTTAGATTCAATCATTTCTTCACTCCTTTATCAAGTTCATCTCAGAATACTTGGAAAATTTTCAAAACATCTTTCAAAAGAGCATACATCCTTGCATTTGCACAAGCATGATTCTTTGTGCACTTAGATCTTTAGGATAAATTCTTAGATAATATTTAGGCAAAGCAAAAGGCATAGATTCGACCCTTGGTTCGATTACCCCTGGTAAAGGCGCCACGAACGGTCGAACCTCGTACCGACGAGCGAATCCCGTCTCTCCATTTTTCTGCAATATATTTCAAAACAGAGGTGAGTTATTTGCTAAATATTTTCAAATTAAGGTCAAGTGAAACCCCGCAAAAGAGCTCCTCTTCTCTCTCTCTTTCTTTCTTTTCTCTTCTCTTTTTCTTTTCTTTCTTTTACTTTTCTCCCTTCAAAAAAGAGGAAAATAGAGGTCAGAAAAGGAAAAGAGAAGGAAGAGAGAGAAACCATAAGAGAGGAAAATTTTTGCGATGATCACAACGTGTCGTGTGAGTGTTTTTGCCAAAATCGTTGAATGAATGTTTGAAGTTGTGTAAGTGCGTGTGTTGCCATTGTGTAAGTCGTTTAATCTGTTGTGTGTTTTGTAGTTTAACAGTCTTGAAAGTTGTGTGAGTCAAATTCATTATCTTAGGATTTTGTTAAATCTTGTTCTTGTGTTTTCGTGTTTTAGGTGTTTTACTTATATTGAAAAATAAAAAATCTAGTGTATTCTTTTGGTTTATAGCCTTGTTCAGCTGGCTGTAGTAAATTTTTGTTTAGTTCCAGTTTGTTAAAGTCTTCTAATTTGTTGATTATTGTTTTAGTGAAGGTAGAAATTCGTTTTTGTGATAAAGTTAGTGTGACTTGTGTTCAATGATTTGTGTTTAGATTAGGTGTGTAGCTAGATTGCAATTAGAATATTTTTTAGTTTGTCTTATTTCTCAGCATATTAGATAATATGTTTATAATTGCAGTAGTGTAATTAGTAATTTTAGTTAGGTGTTAATTTAGTTTTATCACTCTTGTAGTCGTTTTAGTGTGATTCTTATTTGGTGACTTTAGTATTGTTGTACTATTTGTCTTCCCCAAGGAGGGGTGGCAGCCATTAGAGCTCCAATCGAGCTCTAGGCTGTTTTTGGTAAGTCTTCTTAGATGAGGTAAGATAATTTAGTTGTCTAGATGCATTGTCTTAGGAGTTAGTAGTTTTAGACGTTTCATTCATTTGGTAATTAGTGCCTTAGTTGTTCTTTCTCACATTTTTAGAAAAGCGTGTTTTTCATTTCAATCTTTCTTGATTTTCTTAAATTCTTGGTTTAATTAGTTAGATCTAGGTTAATCTAGTGTTAGTAGCATTTTTAGAAAGAGAAGAAGGAATTGATTATGATAGAAATTGAATTTTGGAAAGGATTGGCATATTCAAATTCGTAGAAGGTAAGTTTTGACTTTTGGTATCCAGCCAAGAGAGTAAGCTTCTCTCTTTTGACAATTTTGGAAACAAAATTTGGATTTCAAATATTTTCCAAAAGAGCCATACACGATTTTTGGGATTGGTTTAAAGATTACTTAATGTCTTTTATGTCAAGTTGAAATCGTGTGGGCCTCTTGAGAGTTGGATGATTTCAAACATTTATTTCCCATTTTGATTTAGAAAGCAATTCAAGCAAGTTTTATTTCTCTACGCTGGACGGTTTTGCCAAATCAATATGTTTCCAAAATCTATCCTTTCCTAATTATTACCTTCTCCATTAGTAAGTTAGATTAGGTGTCTTAATTAGGTTTTAATTATTTAGATAATAGTGTTAACATTAGGTTATTAATTAGGATTATTGTTTAGGAAGGTCTTAACTAGGGTTACATATTTTAGGCGTGTAAGTAGTGAAGTCATTAGTCATTTATTATTCTTATTTAATTAGGTATTAATTTTAAGTATCTAAATTAGTCAATGTCTAAGATAGTCAACCTAACATAGTCAAGCTAGTTGACCCAATAAGGTGAGTCGTGTTCCTAGTCTAAACCTAGTCGAGTCAACCTAGTGAACCTAACCCTAGTCCTATCTTAAATCCGCAGCCCCTTTGGTCTTTATTGGTTTAGTTACCTTTAGTTTTAATCTATATTAATTTTAGTATAACTAGTTTAGTTATTCACCTAATTGATTTAGTTAGATTTTTAGAAATTAGTGTTATTTAAATTGTATGCGCTCATTGTGTTTAATTTTTGTAATTCCTTTAGTTAAGGTGTATTTAGTTTGTCTTAATTAAAGCTTCTCATTCATCTAGTTAGGAGTGCATATTTGATTAAATTAGTTGTATTTGCATTCATATTTAATATATATTTAGTCATAATTAGCATTGTTTATTCCTTTTTCATTACATTTAGCATCATTGCATTTAATATTAGTATATAAACTTTCATTTAGTAGCATTTAGGTCTGCATTGCACTTAGATTGCATTCATATTGTTTAAAATAGACTTATAAAGTGAATAGTGTATTGAAAGCAAAACCCGATTTTTGCCCTGTCGTTATTTCATGTGCAAAAATTTCGAGTTTTCCAAATATTATTTTTCTATTCACTTTATTGGCATGTTAACTGACTGCAGACCAAATTTCAGCTCGATCCGAGTTGGTTTGGTCTGATTTTTAAGCATTTTGTGAAAAATGTTTTTTCGGATTTGAAAATTTGAGGACCTGCGATATCCTGATTTTTCCCAGTTTTGAAACACTTATATCTGGAGTTCCAGAAATCATTTTTTAATTTCGTAAAAACTGTCAGATTCTTGAATCTGTTAGTTACAGAATAGAATAAATTTTGGGAAAATTGGACCTCGTTTGCCATATCAAACAGTCCGTTTCCGTCAGAAGTCTATTTTGCACTATTTAGGGGTAGAATTGTAATTTCATTCATTTAGGTATTTTCGGTCTGTTCTCATCAAATTCTGCATTTTAAGTGTTGCATCTGCATCATCCTGCATTGATGGACTTAGAATCAGTAATTTTAGAATTAGTTTACCATTTTAGTCAATTATTTTAGTGTAATTAGGAATTATTTTCTTAATTTTTAGAAAATTAGGTTTAGTTGCATTTCTAGCTTGAGTTATTAGAATTAGTTACTAACTCCTTATTTTCCTGTGTTTTTAGGTTGAAAGGCATAATCATTTTCCAGGGTTTCTTGTCCAAGTGCGAAGAATTGGATAATTGGTGAAAAGACAGAAATACCCTTGGCGTGCAACAGAAGACTGATTTGCTTTTCTATTTTATTTTAGTGTTAAATTGTATTTGTTTGCATTGTAATTGTAACTAGTGTTTCTTGATTAATAAATTAAATTTCTTAGAAATAGTTGAGTAATTCCCGTTCCCTATGGATTCGACCCGTACTTACCACTTCGTGGAAAGTCGGTTATTTACTTTTGGTTGACGATTTTCCAAAGATTTTAGTGAAAAATATTGTTTTAAAAATATCACTTTCAAAATATCAACCAAATTTTGGCTCCGTTGCCGGAGAACGGTGAATTACTTATTTTATTTCTTAGAGTTTGATTTATTAATCTGTTTTAGTTAGTTAATTAGTTGTTTTATTTTCTAGTTAGTAGGATTAGTAAGTGAATATAGGATTAATATAGTTAGCAAATATAGGATTCACGTATTGTTTTCTAGGATTCACTTTATATTCATTCTGCAAGGAGCGATTAGACAAGTGAGTTTTAGAAAAACTTAGTTTGTGATTTCTTGTATTTTTCTTTTTCAGTAAAGTAGAATAGTTTACTTTGCTATTTTAGTTACTTAGTAGATAGTTCTGACATAGATAGTTTAGCATATTTGCTTATTTGTGCCTTGATTTGTGTTATTTACATTTTAGTACCTGTCTTAGTTTTAGTTTTAGATTTAGGTCGTGTGCTTACATCTGGTCTTAGTACCAGTGTATGCAGGGGAGACGAGCTCTAGGAACCCCATTACATCCATTTGTTGACAACCCATAGAGGATTTTATATTCCCCTCGAAGTTCGACAACAATGGCTGATATGGATCCTCCACCTCCACCCCCAGTTCATCCACGTCCTCTGCGGGAATACTTCATTCCCACAGACTATGTCCAAGCATCCTGCATTCGGAGACCCGATGTAGGAGCGCCTCACTACGAGATTAAGGCCAGCATTATTCAGATGCTCCCATCTTTCTATGGCCTTAGTCACGAGGATCCCTACCGACATTTATATGAATTCCTCGAGATCTGTTCTACTGTTAAGATACAAAATTTTGACAATGATGCTTTGAGGTTGACCCTATTCCCGTTTTCATTGAAGGACAAGGCCAAGTATTGGTTAAAGTCCTTAGATTCTGTAGAGATAGGGTCCTGGGATCAGTTGCAGCAGGAGTTTCTTAGGAAGTACTTTCCCATTGGTCGTACGAACCAATACCGGCGAGCCATTACTAGCTTCTCAGAGCTAGATGGTGAGCACTTTCATGAGACCTGGGAGAGAATGAAGGATCTCCTCAGGAAATGTCCCCATCATCAGGTGCCGAGATGGCAGCTGGTGCAGAGCTTCTACGATGGATTGTCTGACAGGAATCGTCCGATGATCGACTCTTCATGCGGGGGGACATTCATGTTGAAGAGCGAGGATGAAGCATGGAGGTTATTTAATACATTGGCCAAGAATTCCCTCCACCATGCTTCGAGCTCTCATTCAGAGAAAGCCAAACCCAGCATTCAGAAGAAAGCTGGTGTTCTTGAGATTGGTCCATCTACTGCACTACAGTGCAAGGTAGACATGATTTCTCAGAAGTTGGACCAGCTTCTCTCAGGACCACCAACTACTCAGCAGGTGTGTACTCTTTGTGCCAGTCCGGCACATGATATCACTGAGTGCCCTTCGGCATCTCAGTACCCTGAATTTGTTCAAGAACAAGTTCAGGTAGCTCAGGGTTACATCAGATCATAGAACAACCCATTTTCATCTACATATAATCCGGGTTGGCGTAACCATCCCAATTTTTCATGGAAGAATCCACAGTCTTCCATGCAGATGCCTACATCCTCTCAACCAGCTCGGCCGCCATCTTTTTCTCAGACATTTCTGAGGCCGAGCTATTCTCAGTCTCCTTCATTTTCTCCCCCGATTCCGCAGGAGTCTGCCCAGCAGACATCTTTTGAGGAGAGACATCTCCAGGCATTCCAAGAGGTGAAAACCTCTAATCAGAATGCCTTCGAGAAGTGTAGCCAGATTTTGAGCTCACATACGCAGTCCATTGCAAAGTTAGAGTCGCAAATGGGACAGTTAGCTGAGGCTATCAGTAGGAGACCCGAGGGTACATTGTCGAGTTAGGCTGTCATGAACCCGAAGGGCAAGGACCAGATGACTGGAGGCCTGTATCATGCTGAGTCATAGCAACATGCCAAATCTGTTATGGCCCTGAGGAGTGGACGTGAGTATCACGTCGAGAGCAGAGAGAGTAGAGAGAGGATCGAGGAGCCAGAGACCATTGTTTCACCTTCATCGGCTCAACCATCATTATCATCCTCGTCCCCATCATCATCATCACCATCACCATCATCATCATCAACATCTTCTTCCTCAGTGCAGAAGAAGGATAGGAGTGAGCCTTCTCACAAAGAGGAGGAACCACCCGCGTATATTCCCCCACCACCCTATCCCAAAGCATTAGAGTCTCCCAGATTCAGAGGGAAGCAGGTTACGAAGATCCAGGACATGCTTAACATCTTCAAGCATGTACAGATCAACTTGCTTTTGCTCGATGCGATTCAGCAGGTGCCGGCTTATGCCAAATTCCTGAAGGAACTCTGTACGCATAAGAGGAAGTCCAGAGAGAGAGTTCCTAACAGGGTCCATCTTACTGAGCAGGTGAGTTCAGTACTTCAGCATCAGACACCACCAAAGCTCAAGGACCCTGGAGCCCCTATCATTGCTTGTACTATAGGAAACATCCAGATAGAACATGCTTTGCTCGATATTGGAGCAAGCGTGAACATTCTGCTCAGGTATTTCTTTGATTCTTTTGAGCTAGGAGAGATGAGATCGACTCCTATTACACTTCAGCTAGCAGATCGTTTTGTCAAGGTACCGAGAGGTGTCTTGGAGGACGTGCTAGTTAAAGTGGATGATTTTTATTTTCCTGTTGATTTCATCATCCTTGATATAGAAGGAGTAGACAGCCAGCACCAGACTCCGATAATTTTGGGCAGACCATTCTTGGCGACTGCCAATGCGTGCATCAACTGTAGGACCGGAGCCATGGATCTCTCATTCGGCAACAGGAAGGTCAAGCTGAATATTTTCAATGCCGCTATGGGACCAGTAGAAGACATGGACTGCTTCCATGTAGATATTGCACAGGAGTTAGTGGAGGAGCAGCCCGAGTTGTACATTACTGAGGATCCATTAGATTTGTACCATATAGAGAAGAGTAGTTGTACAGTTAGTGTAGATGTGTCTAGAGTGTCGTCAGAGTTCCCACCTTGGAGAGCTATCATTGAGCCTCTCCCACCACTTGCGGAGGCCCCCGCCAAATCTTTGATCGAGTCTCCTCCAAAACTTGAGTTGAAACCCTTACCGGATTCACTCAAGTATGCATATCTCGGAGATGATAAGACTCTGCCTGTGATCATCTCGTCCCTGCTCACTGAGGAGCAGGAGCAGAGATTGTTGATTATTCTACGAGAGCACAAGGCAGTGATTGGCTGGGGAGTTGCTGATTTGAAGGGGATTGATCCTTCGTTCTGCATGCATAGAATTCATTGCGATGTGGAAGTCAAGCCAGTGAGGGATATGCAGAGAAGATTAAATCCCAACATGAAGGAAGTGGTGAAGAATGAGGTGGTGAAGTGGTTGGATGCCAGGATTATCTACCCTATTTCTGATAGCCAGTGGGTCAGTTAGATTCAAGTTGTTCTGAAGAAGTCAGGACTCAGTGTTGTGGAGAACGAGAAGGGTGAAAGAATTTCGATGAGGACCACTACAGGATGGCGAGTCTGCATCGATTATAGAAAGCTAAACGTGGCAACTAGGAAAGATCATTTCCCATTGCCATTCATTGATCAGATATTAGAGAGACTTGCAGAACAGAGCTACTATTGATTTCTAGATGGGTATTCAGGATACAATCAGGTAGTTGTCCATCCTGACGACCAGAAGAAGATGACATTTACATGTCCTTATGGCACCTTTGCGTTCAGACGTATGCCGTTCGGGCTCTGCAATGCCCCAGCAACTTTTCAGAGGTGCATGCTTGCTATCTTCTCGGACATGATAGATGATGTTATGGAGGTTTTCATGGACAATTTTTCAGTGTATGGCTCTTCATTTGAAGATTGCCTCCAAAAACTTACTCGAGTACTGAGTAGGTGTGCGGAGACAAATCTTGTCCTGAGTTGGGGAAAAGAGCCACTTTATGGTCCAGGAGGGGATTGTGCTTGGACACATTGTGTCCAAGAGATGCATTGATGTTGACAGAGCGAAGGTGGAATCCATTTCTCGTTTGACTCCACCTACCACTGTGAGGCAGATTAGATCATTTCTAGGGCATGCGGGATTTTATAGGCGGTTCATAAAAGATTTCAGCAAAATCTCTCGACCGCTTTGCACTTTATTGGAGAAGGACCAACCCTTTATTTTTAGCAAGGATTGCATGAAGGCCTTTGAGATTCTCAAAGAGGCCTTGATTACTGCGCCCATTCTGAGACCTCCGGATTGGACTCTCCCGTTTGAGATTATGTGTGATGCATCTGACTATGCTATGAGGGCTATATTAAGACAGCGGATTGATAGGAATCCCTATATGATTTACTACGCAAGTAGAACTCTGACTGATGCTCAGATGAATTACACTACGACAGAGAATGAGCTACTTGTTGTAGTGTTCGCATTGGACAAATTTAGGTCCTATTTGCTCGATTCGAAGGTGGTTGTCTATTCTGACCATGCTGCATTGAAATATATGTTGAATAAGAAAGACACCAAATCGAGACTGATTCGTTGGGTTCTGCTACTACAGGAGTTTGATCTCGAGATTCGAGATAAGAAGGGAAGCGAGAATGTTGTAGCAGACCATCTTTCCAGACTTCATGGAGACCACGCAGGATCAGAGGCCGATCAGTGATTCTTTCCCCGACGAGCAGATCATGTCAGTCAGAACATCGCAGTTACCCTGGTTTGTTGATATTGTGAACTATTTGGTTTCGAGACAGATACCTGAGCATTGGAACAAGAATAAGCGAGAGAGATTCCTATCTCAGGTGAGGCACTATTATTGGGATGAACCAGAGTTGTTCAGATATTGTGCAGATCAGATCATCAGGAGATGTGTTCCGGAGGAGGAGTACGAGTCCATTCTTAGTTTTTCCCATTCTTTAGCCTGTGGAGGGCATTTTAACAGTAGGAAGACGGCTGCAAAGGTTTTGCAGTCTGAATTTTATTGGCCTACACTCCACAGGGATGCGCATGAGTTCTGTAGGCGATGCATTAGATGTCAGCAGATTGGGAACATGTCCAAGAGGGACATGATGCCCTTGCTTTCGATTTTGATTGTCGAGAATTTTGATGTTTGGGGCATTGATTTCATGGGACCATTTCCGCCTTCATTCGGAAATCTATACCTTCTTGTGGCGGTTGATTATGTGTCAAAGTGGATTGAGGCTGTGGCAACCAAGACCAATGATCATAGAGTGGTGCTTAAGTTCATTAAGCACAACATTTTTAGTCGTTTTGGTGTGCCACGTGCGATGATTAGCGATGGTGGCAAGCATTTTAGGAATGTACAGATAGCTTCTCTGCTGAGAAGATATTCTGTCAATCATAGATTCACCACACCGTATCATCCGTAGACCAGTGGACAGGTAGAGGTGTCGAATAGGGAGATTAAGCGAATTCTAGAGAAGACAGTTCGTCCGGACCGCAAGAATTGGTCCCAACACTTAGATGATGCACTTTGGGCATATAGGACTGCATTTAAGACTCTCATTGGCATGTCTTCGTATCGCCTTGTATTTGGGAAAGCATGCCATCTTCCTGTCGAGCTGGAGCATAGAGCGTATTGGGCCATCAAGAAGTTGAATTTTGACCTCGCCCAGACTGGCAAAGCGAGAGCACTGCAGCTCTCTGAATTAGAGGAACTCAGGAATGATGCTTATGAGAATGCCAAGTTATACAAAGCTCACACTAAAGCATTTCATGATAAGCACATTGTCAGAAAAGTGTTTGAGCCGGAGCAGAAAGTTTGGCTATACAATTCTCGTTTGCATTTATTCCCAGGAAAGTTGAGATCGAGATGGATAGGACCGTACATCGTGAAAGAAGTGTTTTCACATGGAGCAGTTACCTTATTTGATCCTATGACTCAAGGTACATTCAAGGTTAATGGGCAAAGACTGAAGCCCTACATTTCAGATTCCTTGCAGAATGGTGAGTGTGAGATAGTGCATCTCACGAAGGCATGAGGATTCGACCAGAGGGCTGTATCATATGTACATTAGTTTTGTTTTTTTTATTATAGTATTTGCTTTTATTCCAGTATTTCATTTTCATATGTGCTGACATTTGTTTTTGGTTTATGCAGAATGAATCTAACATTTAGTGCATGAGAATGAGTTACCAGGTACAGGGCAGAGTTTTCAGAGAAAATATTGACCAGATAAGCAGAAAATGATACAATCAGATATGCATAAGATGCTGCAAAGTCAAGTCAATCAAATTTAGAAGCCCAACACAGATCAGATTATATCTATCCTTCCTCTTATATTCATTTTCCTGTCTTTTAGTGTGCATTTGCATTGCATTTTTATAGATTTTGTATGCCACTAGGGACAGTGTCATTCAAGCATGGGGGGGTGGTTTAGATGCACACTAAAAATTCTTTTTATGTCTGGTTGCTAAAGTAGGCATTTGAGAACAAGTTTGTAGCATATATGATTATTTTTGGCATAATCTAACAGTTTAGAAATTTTTAAGCCCCATGTAAAAAAAAAATTCTGAACTGATTCAAATAGAGTAGTGATTTATGATAAAATTCAAAGAAAAGATAGTATTTGAATGTTAGAAAATTTTAAATCACTTTAGTATAAGTATGCACAATATGTTTTGTGAAAGAAATAAGCAATGAAAAGATGTTTTTGAAAAATGAGTTTAAAAGAATAGAGCCACGTTTAGTTGTTGATGTCTTCGTGAATCCTAGTAGTGGAACTCAGACATGAGATGAAGTGTTTGGGTCTCTTGACGAAAAGGATAATGAAGGAGATCATCCTCTTGTCTAGTCGATATATGTGGCCTTTGTAGTTTGAGTAAGTAGAATCTGAAGGGCGTTTTACACCTGGTGCCCCAAAGCCAGCTGATTTGGGAGCCACCGGTTCGAAAGCTTGTTACATGGACTGCATAGAAAGCCTAAGAGATAGAGATATTGCACATGATGAGAGGAAGACTATACGTAAACTATTAGAATAAAAGGTCTAGTGACTCGAGCAATTAAGTCTGAGGGATACTCTGTATCTAGTGCCCTAAGGTCGTCTGGCTTGGGAGTCACTGACCCAAAGCTCGCTACACGGGTCACGAAAACTGGATATTCGAAATAGTTCTCATGTGAGAAGAATGTTCAAGAGAAAATTGAAAAAGGGTGAAAAATTGAAAATCCAAAGAAAGAGAAAAAATGTGCTGAATGAGAAAAATTTCATTGCTTAAGAATATGTGTGCATTACTGTACAGAAAATATACAAGTGAGGATAAATGAGTAAAATATGATAGTACTTGACTTTCCGAGAAAAATCATAAATAGCTACAATGTTAGAAATGTGAAGAAAAAAGAATTTTTACTGTGGCGGCATGAGATTTCTGAATTGGTTTTGAGAATGTCCATTACATGAAATAATTGTTCCAACTATTTTCTTAACTGCCTAAAATATTTAAAGAATTCATTCCTGCATTTCATTGATGTTTGTGGGTAGCATCTCTGCAAACCCTCACGAGACCTTGCTCGTCCACTGGTGTAAGCCAGGGAATTAAAGGGCTTGTTGCATACGCTAAATGCAACCGTGATTCATACGAAAGTGAGTTATTTTTATGCATTCATGTCTAGCATTTCTTGTCCTGTTGCATAGCATAGTTAGGGTTTGTTAAGGGACTAACAAACATTCAAGCATAGGGGTATTTGATGATGCATGAAATGCACATCATGTTAACAAGTTATTCATGCATTTTGTAGTAAGATTAAGGTTTTAAACCCATGTTTAGATGCATTTTGATAGTAAGGGGTTGTGGTTTGAATTTCAAAGAAATCGGAGTTAAAATGAGAGAGTTATGGCTATTTCAAAGTTCGAGCAAAGATTTCGAGGTGGATCGGATCCATATCCGACCCAATTAGGCTATTTGGACCTTGGATCAACCTTTAGAAAGCCCAAAATCCAACTCACACGCATATCCATATCCATTTCAAAAAGTTTTGCAGAAAACCCCTAAGAAAGTGGCGCCTAGTGAAATATTTTATTATAACCTTGTTTTTGAAAATTCCAAAAAGTATAAATATACTTTTTAGAAAAGCCCTAGACGTCTTTGGCATTGGGATTGATGCCTCTTGTAGTGATTCTAACTCCAGCCCCTCTACAACCCCTCATTCCACCTCATTTCCATCGAAAATTGGGTTTTTGCTTGGAAATCAAGCATTAATCTATCTCTCTTTCCATTCCTTTTCATTTCTTTAGTATCCTTGCTGCGTTTTCTCACCATTTGCTGTGTTTTTGCAGGTGTAGCAGAGGTGGAGACCATTAATCTTGCTTGGAAGTGCGAAACACCCCAACAAGATGAGCCGGCCCTACCTCCATCCGGTTTTCTAAGTCCTCCGATCGTGAATCGGCACCCGTTTCATCTTCGGTGGATCTCCAACGTGTTGCAGCTATAAATACCCTGCTCGTGGTGATATTCCAGCATTCTCGAACCGTTTGGGACGTCAAACCAAGGCCATTGTCCGCTTTCTTCTCCCCCACGATCGTCAGATCGCGCTTGAGGTAGGTCTTTTCCTCTCTTTTCTTCTAGTTAAAACCCAAAAACGTATGTGTTTGTGTTCTTGTGTTATGTTCTGTGTGTTTGCTATGTTTTTCGTGTTTCAACCTTAGTATAGAGCTCGTGCACAGACCAGAATGTTAGAATTAGGTTTGGTTTTATTTTTAATTGCTCGAATCTTGAGTTTCCATCGTTTTTCACCCAAAACGTGAAAATCGGTTAGATCTTCATCTAGCCGATTTTTACTTTCTGTTCAGCGTGTTTTCCTGTGTTATTTCTACAACTTAAAGTGTTGCAAATTTTAATTTTGGTTTGGTTAGCCTTTGGGTTTGATTAATTGTCATTTCAATTAAAAAAAAATCGGCTAGATTAACTCTAGCCGATCTTTGGGTTTCAATAAAATTAGGTTCTGAAAATTTTTTCAGTTCTACTGCGTGATTTGAGATGTATATCTGAGTCCAGTGTGTTCTATTTACGTTTTAGGTGAGATTAGATTGCTTATGTGTCGTGTGAGTGTTTTTGCCAAAATCGTTGAATGAATGTTTGAAGTTGTGTAAGTGTGTGTGTTGCCATTGTGTAAGTCGTTTAATCTGTTGTGTGTTTTGTAGTTTAACAGTCTTGAAAGTTGTGTGAGTCAAATTCATTATCTTAGGATCTTGTTAAATCTTGTTCTGTTTTCGTGTTTTAGGCGTTTTACTTATATTGAAAAATAAAAAAATGAGTGTATTCTTTTGGTTTATAGCCTTGTACAGCCGACTGTAGTAAATTTTCGTTTAGTTCCAGTTTGTTAAAGTCTTCTAATTTGTTGATTATTGTTTTAGTGAAGGTAGAAATTCGTTTTTGTGATAAAGTTAGTGTGACTTGTGTTCAATGATTTGTGTTTAGATTAGGTGTGTAGCTAGATTGCAATTAGAATATTTTTTAGTTTGTCTTATTTCTCAGCATATTAGATAATATGTTTATAATTGCAGTAGTGTAATTAGTAATTTTAGTTAGGTGTTAATTTAGTTTTATCACTCTTGTAGTCGTTTTAGTGTGATTCTTATTTGGTGACTTTAGTATTGTTGTACTATTTGTCTTCCCCAAGGAGGGGTGGCAGCCATTAGAGCTCCAATCGAGCTCTAGGCTGTTTTTGGTAAGTCTTCTTAGATGAGGTAAGATAATTTAGTTGTCTAGATGCATTGTCTTAGGGGTTAGTAGTTTTAGACATTTCATTCATTTGGTAATTAGTGCCTTGTTCTTTCTCAAATTTTTAGAAAATCGTATTTTTCATTTCAATCTTTCTTGATTTTCTTAAATTCTTGGTTTAATTAGTTAGATCTAGGTTAATCTAGTGTTAGTAGAATTTTTAGAAAGAGAAGAAGGAATTGATTATGATAGAAATTGAATTTTGTAAAGGATTGGCATATTCAAATTCGTAGAAGGTAAGTTTTGACTTTTGGTATCCAGCCAAGAGAGTAAGCTTCTCTCTTTTGACAATTTTGGAAACAAAATTTGGATTTCAAATATTTTCCAAAAGAGCCATACACGATTTTTGGGATTGGTTTAAAGATTACTTAATGTCTTTTATGTCAAGTTAAAATCGTGTGGGCCTCTTGAGAGTTGGATGATTTCAAACATTTATTTCCCATTTTGATTTAGAAAGCAATTCAAGCAAGTTTTATTTCTCTACGCTGGACGGTTTTGCCAAATCAATATGTTTCCAAAATCTATCCTTTCCTAATTATTACCTTCTCCATTAGTAAGTTAGATTAGGTGTCTTAATTAGGTTTTAATTATTTAGATAATAGTGTTAACATTAGGTTATTAATTAGGATTATTGTTTAGGAAGGTCTTAACTAGGGTTACATATTTTAGGCGTGTAAGTAGTGAAGTCATTAGTCATTTATTATTCTTATTTAATTAGGTATTAATTTTAAGTATCTAAATTAGTCAATGTCTAAGATAGTCAAGCTAACATAGTCAAGCTAGTTGACCCAATAAGGTGAGTCGTGTCCTTAGTCTAAGTCTAGTCGAGTCAACCTAGTGAACCTAACCCTAGTCCTATCTTAAACCCTCAGCCTCTTTGGTCTTTAGTGGTTTAGTTACCTTTAGTTTTAATCTATATTAATTTTAGTATAACTAGTTTAGTTATTCACCTAATTGATTTAGTTAGATTTTTAGAAATTAGTGTTATTTAAATTGTATGTGCTCATTGTGTTTAATTTTTGTAATTCCTTTAGTTAAGGTGTATTTAGTTTGTCTTAATTACAGCTTCTCATTCATCTAGTTAGGAGTGTATATTTGATTAAATTAGTTGTATTTGCATTCATATTTAATATAGATTTAGTCATAATTAGCATTGTTTATTCCTTTTTCATTACATTTAGCATCATTGCATTTAATATTAGTATATAAACTTTCATTTAGTAGCATTTAGGTCTGCATTGCACTTCGATTGCATTCATATTGTTTAAAATAGACTTATAAAGTGAATAGTGTATTGAAAGCAAAACCCGATTTTTGCCCTGTCGCACTGTCGTTATTTCATGAGCAAAAATTTCGAGTTTTCCAAATATTATTTTTCTATTCACTTTATTGGCATGTTAACTGACTGCAGACCAAATTTCAGCTCGATCCGAGTTGGTTTGGTCTGATTTTTAAGCGTTTTGTGAAAACTGTTTTTTCGGATTTGAAAATTTCAGGACCTGCGATATCCTGATTTTTCCCAGTTTTTAAACACTTATATCTGAAGTTCCAGATATCATTTTTTAATTATATAAAAACTGTCAGATTCTTGAATCTGTTAGTTACAGAATAGAACAAATTTCGGGAAGATCGGACCTCGTTTGCTCTGTCAAACAGTCAGTTTCTGTCAAAAGTATATTTTGCACATATAGGGGTAGAATTGTAATTTCATTCATTTGGGTATTTTCGGTCTGTTCTCATCAAATTATGCATTTTAAGTGTTGCATCTGCATCATCCTGCATTGATAGACTTAGAATCAGTAATTTTAGAATTAGTTTACCATTTTAGTCAATTATTTTAGTGTAATTAGGAATTATTTTCTTAATTTCTAGAAAATTAGGTTTAGTTGCATTTCTAGCTTGAGTTATTAGAATTAGTTACTAACTCCTTATTTTCCTGTGTTTTTAGGTTGAAAGGCATAACCATTTTCCAGGGTTTCTTGTCCAAGTGCGAAGAATTGGATAATTGGCGAAAAGATAGAAATACCCTTGGCATGCAACAGAAGACTGATTTGCTTTTCTATTTTATTTGTGTTAAATTGTATTTGTTTTAGCATTGTAATTGTAACTAGTGTTTCTTGATTAATAAATTAAATTTCTTAGAAATAGTTGAGTAATTCCCGTTCCCTGTGGATTCGACCCGTACTTACCACTTCGTGGAAAGTCGGTTATTTACTTTTGGTTGACGATTTTCCAAAGATTTTAGTGAAAAATATTGTTTTAAAAATATCACTTTCAAAATATGAACCAGGGACTTTATTTAAAACTTCTGCAAAAAGACTCTGAATTTCTTTATAAAACCTCTACATCTTTTATTTTGCCGTGAAGAACCATTTTTTTTTTTAGTTTTTGAAACCAAGCCCATTTTTTTGTATTTTCTAAACTAGCCTACTATTATGAAAATTCTAAAAAAATTACTTTGCTTTTATTTTTAAATAAAATGAAGTGGGACCCACCCTGAGGTGGTGTCACACTCAAATTCTCCAATATTTCTCCTATTTCCGAAACAGTGCCCATCCGGAGGTGGCACCAATTTATAAAACCCTCCTTTCAATTTTCATTTATTTATTTTACAAAACAGCCAGTCGTCGCACGCATAGGTGGCACCCCCATAGAGTCCTCTGCAAAGAAAAACAAACTTTTTTTTTACTTCAAAAAGTTTTCAAATCCAGTTGAGGTGGCACCACCTTAAAAAAAAAGAAAAGGAAAAGAAAAAGGAGAAAACAAAATCCATTTTTTTTTAAATCATTTTTACTTTTTCAGCGCCAAATGGAGCCACGGTGAAACCCTACCCAAAAACTTTATCTTCACCTAAGTTTTTAAAAATTTTCTAGAGAAAAGGAGTCGTCCCCCTCTCAAAATACCGAACACTTCAAGAAATTTCAAAAATTAGTTTTGAAAGGTTATCAAGATCAGTCGAAAAAAAAGGAAAAGGCTCGGGTTTGGGGAAAAGGGGAAGAGGTCGGTCATTAAAAGGGAGACAGTGGCCAACACAAAAAGGGGTCTGCGATTTTTTTTCCTGAAGACTATCTCTTCATTCCCCCTTTTCACCTCTTCTCCTCTCGGCTAGCAGGAAACCGACCCCCAACTTCTTCTCTCCCCATCCCTCGAATCCCACCAGTCTTTCCTATTCTTCTCTAGTTTTCGTCCCTTCCCCTGGAACCTTCCTCTCTCCAGCGCCATTCAGCGGATCATTCAAGGACAGTCAAAGAAAGTGTGCTCCTCTGCTCCCCTTGAAGATTCAATTCACCACCGAAAGGAGCACTTCTTTCACTCGATTAACGTTTTGTCCAACAGATTTTCAAAGAGCAGTCTGAGAGCGCACCGGTCTTCTTTTCCCCTGGTCCTTCTCCATTCCTCGGTGGAAGAACTCGATTCGTACCCATATGCAAAGGAGGCATTACTAGTTTGCAGCAATAATACACCAGGAAGCGTCATCTCATTTGATCCATGGTAAAACACTCACTCTCCTTTTATCGATGCTATTTTTTTTTTATCCCCACGATCTTCTCTTTTTTTTTTCTTACCTTATCGTTCACCCAAAAGAACATTGTGTATCATTGAACTGCTAGCATGCAACATCAATGCTACACAGCCTGCAACATCAAGTAGGTCTTCTCCTCTTAGCCACCTCTCATTTCCAAATGACTTATATTTTCTTGATAATTCATTGACAGTTTTTTTTTTTCTATACCTTCTGAACACCTTACGCTACTGCATATTATGTAGCATTGATATGCTTAGAGCGATATCAATCTATATTGTTGCAACATTGCCTCAAAATTCCTCTCTCACCTCGTTCCCATCTGTATATATTACCTATGTTCCTTGTTTCTCTTCTTATTTCTTTTTATGTTTGCATCTTTCTTTTCCCATTTACTTTCAACTTCTTGCTTTGATTATATACGACTTGTCCTTTCAATTGCGTTTGTTCCTGTGATTCACTGAATTTCGCCCCATTTTATGGTCACATTTCTGTTTACTTTAGCATGATGATATGTTTTTTTTTTTGCCATCGTGGTTCTGTAATTGCCCTTTTGTATGTCTTTAGATTTCTGCATCATCCTCATGTTCAGTATTCTGTAGCATCTATCATGTCTCTCTCTATGTATATACACGTCTTCTTTGGTTTTAATAGTTTGTATCATGTGCAGTTGGTTTTATCTGAACATCACCACGTTTCACATATACCTTGGTCATCCTCTTTACTGAATAAGTGTGTATATGAGGGACATAGAAACAATCTCCATTCTGCAGCATTTTCCTAAACTTTATCTTTCACATTCTTGTAAAACTTGAAGGTCACTTGTATTTATGAATTTCCACTTGCACGTGCCATCACTGAGTCATATATATTGTACCATAATTCTGAAGTTTTTTATCAGTATTCCTCGGATTATGTAATCCTTTTCTACTTGTGGCATTTACCGATTTTATTCAATTTGTAAAATTGTTTGTTTTACTTACTACAGAAAATCATTCTGATGATATACAGTTTTCCATTTTCGTTGTTGTATCAATAGTAGATACAGACGGTTTAATGTCATGTCTTCTCTTGTGCCTTGTATATGTCTCTTGTTGTCACAGCCATAGTTGCTTAATTCCATTTAATTACATGCTTGTTAGCCTTTTGGTATGATATCACAGATTTATTCCTTGCATTTACTGAATGTTCATTCCCCTTTGGCATAATAGTGTTTCTCTATTCTTTGCACAATTTATAATCCATCTGTTATCACTACTTCGTTCGTATTTAGCATTCTACACCTTTATTTCATCACGTTCACTCATTAATCATCTTAATAGTCACTCTCTGTACACTTACATATCACCCACCTGCTACCTCCAAAGTTCATTTCTCATGTCATTGTTGTACATTTCATAATTAACCCATTTCAGCATTACTGTATCTGTTCATACACAGGTCTTTTACTTGTTAGACAGGCATCAATTTTCCATCGATGAAGGATACCTGTACCATGATTCCTGTTAACTATAGGGGTTGTGTTCAGAATTTTGTCTAATGTTAATCTGAGAAACAACCACCACAGGCTTAACCAATGATGAGTAGCTCATCTACACTTCATCAAATTAGGGCCTTTTAGGTATAACAGCCACTATACTCCAAGCAAAAGTTAGTCATACTCCACCCCACTATCATTGTATAATATACATTTTCACTCCTTTCATTCCCTAATGCAGCACCCACTTGTAAACACCCCAAATTTTCACTCACCTCTCCGAAATTTCCACCAAGCATCATCATCCAGCCTCTGAAATCGCTGAAAAGCAAAATGATCATTTTCTGAGCTTAGAACTCGCAAAAGTCCAAATTGCATCTGAAACTCTCAAAATTTCTCTATTTTAGCTCAGATATTCAAAATTCTATCCCTGACAAGAGACGGGAATATCCAAATCCTGGTTCAAGATTGCATTTCATAAGACATGTCATTGCATATCACTGCATAAGCATCTCATATCACTGCACTGCACAGCATGTCATTTCGAGGTCCAAAACTCTCGATTTCAAAATTTCCAATCCAGATTTGAATGTCAACTCTTTTCAAAATTGATTTCAAAACCCTGGGTTTTTAAAATTGCTAATTCTTCCCATTTTACCCCCAGGACTCTGAATTTCAAAATATTTCTCAGGAAAACAATCTGGATATTTTTCAGTAAGGATTTTAGCTTTTGATTTTAGCAGCAATTTCAAATATCATTCTTTTGCAAAATCACCCTACAGGGGCCAACTCTTTTCAAAATTTCTGTTTTGCCAATTGGTCTAGATTTTTATGAAAATTCCAAAAAGAGGTTTACTGTCTTGTCTTTATTTCAATAAAGAAGCAATGTGGGGCCCACCCTGAGGTGGTGTCACATAGGCTTTTCTTTTGAAAAACCTGAATTTTGAAAAAACCCAAAAATATAGGAGCCTTGTCCCTCGATTGGCACCACTCGACCATTTTCTCTCTCCTCCCATTTCTCTACCATGTGTCAGCGTGGGGTTCACCTAGGGGTGGCGCCACATGTCATTTTCTCTCTCCTTCCATTCTCCGACATGTGTCAGTGTGGAGCCACTTTGATATGGCGCCACATGTCATTAGACATCCTCTTCATTTATGCCACATGTCAGCCTCTGCTCCCTCTAGAAAAAGCAGAAATTTGAATGTTCAAAATCCTCAGAGGTGGTGCCATTTGAGTGCTGCTCTGTCCTTTCGCCACGTGTCAGTGTGGAGCCACTCTAATGTGGCGCCATATGGCATGCTCCTATTTCTTCTAGATTCAAATCTCAAACTCCTTTTTGAGGTGGCACCATTCCAGAGCTCCCACTTGGCTCCATTTTCTTTTTACTTTATTTTGTTCAAAATAAAAGTAGCCCACCATGAGGTGGCGCCATATGAGAAGCCTCAGAAAAAGCAGATTTCAAATTTCAAACTCCCCTGCTGAGGTGTCTCACCCAAAAAAATCTCATTTTTATTTTCTCAAAATTCCAAATGGCATGCTCTGAGATGGCGCCACATGGAAGGCTCAGATTAAGCCTGTTTGAAATTCAAAATTCTTCAGAACTGCTACAAATACAAGGGCCCACGGCCAGCTGAGGGAGGTCTCCTTTTGGATTTGGCATTTTCACTTAGATTTTCCCTAATACATGATTTTGAATTTCTGAATTCACGCCCCCCTTGGGCTCAGTTGAGAGGGTGCATTGAAGCACCAACCTTGCTCGCAGCACTTCCTATTCGATCTAGGTGTGTGGATCAATTTTTTGTGAACCTTCTAAAGCCCGGATCGAAGGACGAAAGAAGCCGTTTGTACCCGTTCATTTCGGAAGTCCCAAAGCTGCAGAAAACACAAGGTGCACTTCTATTCCTATTGATTTCATTATAGTAATATCCTTGCTCGATTCATATTGTCGTTTTGAAGAAAGAGCTCATCCGAGGGATGGATCGAGCTATTCTCATAAAATGACACATATCAAAAGATGCTTCTTATGCTTTCTTGATTTAATTTTCGCATTCCATCATGTTCATGCATTAAAATAAGTTAGATTTATGTTTTATTTCATTAAAATGGCATGTTCCATGAATTTATTTGATATTTCATGCATTCACCTTCATTTAGGTAATTCCCTATTTTTGTCAGTCAGTCCACACGTCATTTCATGTATTTATTTTCCGTTACAAATGCTACAAAAATCATAGTATGCGCCCTTAGTTGTCTCTAACAATCCACAAAAAATTCGGAATGATGTGAATTTGTTTACTATGATAAACATTCAAAATGGTAAGTTGCATTTTGTTACCCGGGATACATTTTGAAAATTTATCTCCGACTTGTAAAATCAAGATCTCTCTCATATGAGATTTTATTTTCGATCCAAAAAATGTCCTGAACTCGGGATGATGTCTAGTATTTACTCTGATTTTCTCAGATGTTTATGAAGTATGTTTGATGTCTGACAAAATCTGAGGGTTTGGGACACGTGTCAGAGCTAGATTTGAGTCTCTGAGACTCTGGATCGACTTAGGTCGATGGGTTCTCTTTGGGTATTGATCAAAATCCAAATCTGTAAAACGTGATTGTCATGTTCGGAATGTCCTTTATTTGCATCTAAAATTTTATGATTTTTAAAACAGTCTTAATATCATTTTCGGATTTTTCTTGTCAGTCTCTTGTTTTGTTATATTTATCTGTTCTATTGATTTAGGCAAGTAATGTCGTATTTTTATCTTTGTTCCTGTTGACCAAATGCCAAGATCATAAAATTGTAAGTTGTTCTTGTATGTGTCTTTAGTTCCTCATTTAAATATCAGAAATTTCCATCGTAAGCTGTTATTTTTTATGCAATTTCATATCAGATCAGGTCGATTTTACCTCCGTCAAAGCCAAATTCTCGTTACCGAACTCATCGTAGTTCAAATCCTGGAGCTGTAAAAGCCAAAAGTGTTCCATTTTATGTTCTTTAGCAGTTTGCAAAATATCAGATGTTTCTATGGTGGAGTTATTTCATTATTACATTAAGTGTTATATTTGGTTCGGGTCCATAGGCAAAATTCGCCCATTTTAGGATTTTCTTTATATGTTCGCATCTAAACCATGTCATTTTGTAAATTTTATCATCCTAGGCTGTTTATCAGTATAGAGAGATGCTTCATACAGAATTTGGTGTGATTTGGAACTCGTTTGATGCTCGGTTTAGCCGTATCATCAAAACAGGGCCCCACGGGACCTTGATCCAAGCGAAAAACAAGCGAAATTTATTAATTTTGATGAATGGTAGCATGTAAAATTCTGATTTTACAGTCCTAATGTGTTTAGCAGCATGTCATCATGCCTCATACTGCATTTCATCATCATTTGGTTTAATTCGAATTTCAAAATCTCAATTTTATCAAGTTTTCCTTCAAAAAACCCTGATTTTAAAGGTATAACCTTAATATTAGGGGTATTTTGGTCATTTTGACCACAATTTCGAATTTCAAACCATTTCTTACTGAATTTCTTGCATTTACATCATTTCAAATGTCAAGAAAGCATAAGAATAGGGTTTATATCCAACTAAGTCCAATAATTTCAGAAAATTATTGGAAAAGCTTGGAAAACCCCACATATTTGAACTAACCCCAATTCAAGTTTGGCAGGGATATTCAAAAGAAGGAGTTGAAGTCTGTAATTTCTTTTATTTTATTTAATTAGTAGTGTAATAATGTAAATTTTGGAATAAGAGATTTAATTTCCTGCTTAGACTAGGATGCATATCATATAGTTTGAATTCATGCAATATCCTAATTATGTGATTCATGCATTTTATTTCAAAAGCACTATGGATGTACACGAATGGCACGTGCACCAACTCTTAGGGAGTTGATGAACTCGGTAGAGTCTATATTTACGGCCCTAGTCGGAATATGGACGAGACCCAGATCCATCATCTTTCTATCAATCGCATTGAGCCTACACTCTTAGGCTATCTTCCAAAATTTCACTGCATATTTTCAATTCTACAAAATATTTTAGAATTGACTAAGTAAATTATAAATGTACTCACGGCCATAGTCGAAATATGTGACAATTCTACTTAGTTTAATTCTAAAATAGCATGTTTTCTAAAAAAAAAAAAGGGGCTTTTACAAAATGACATTCATTAACATCCTATGCATCATGAACTCACTGGTTTCTCTCATGATTTAATCAAGAAAATCGATTTCTCAAGAAACTCTGAAAGTTTTCAAAGTTGGATTTTCCAAATCAAGTTTCCCATGATTTTCCTTGGAAAATATTCCTTTCTTAAAATTCATTTTCAAAAGGAATTTTTCATCTGTCTCGAGAATCAAAAAAATTGATTTTCAGGTGTTTCAATGATAAGATTCTTAGGATTCCAATTTCTTGAATTTTGATTTTCCATCTCCAAGGGTTTTCCAATGAATTTCAATCATTTTCCAAAGAAAGTTTTCAAAAGTTGGAGTTTTCCCTGACAAGCATTTTCCCTTCAAATGTTTACCCTTTTCTCAAGAATCCTTTCCATTTTTTCCAGGATTTTCACCCATTCACGATTTTCTCACACCTTTATGAATTTTTTCGTGATTTCAAAACCCTTTCATCTGAGTTTCCTGAGAGATTGATTTTCATCTTTTTCCTGAGAAATACTTTTCAACTCCAAAGCATTTTCTGAGCATACAACATATTTTTCAACTTGCATTTTTACCAAATTCCATAGCACATGCCTGAATTCTCTGTGCATTTACGATAGAACACGATTTTGATGATTTAACAAAGTCAAGCACAATTTTGGTCCTTGGTTCGATTACCCCTGTTAAAGACGGCAGGAACGGTTGAACCTCGTACCAACAGGTCGAGCCCCATCCCATGGATTTTCCCGCTATTTTCAAAATGAAGGCGAGTATTTCAAAACAATTTCCAAAATTCGGTCAAGTTTGACTCGCGAAAGCATTTTCCTCTTTCTCTCCTGCAAGGGAAGAGAAGAGGGAGAAAATTTCGCGATAATGACAGGTTTGGCGACTGTGATGGGACCTTTCCTTGTCTGATCAAAATTGTGCTTGACTTAGTTCAATTATAAAAACTGTGTTCCAAAATGTCAGCTCTTTACTTTTGATATCATGTGAACCTAGGAGCCTAGATTTTGACCTAGCTGACATTGATTGCATATAGCTTAGGCATGGTTTGGTAGGACCAGATTGAGGAGGTATTTTTCATGCTCACATAGACTTAGGTCTAAATATAACTCTCCTTAATTTAGGATTTGAATGCAAACAATGTATGCTTCTTTAAAGATTTTCAAAAATCTATCTCTTTAGGACTTAGAGCCTTCTATTTCTTGCATGTGATCATTTTTTTCAAATCTCACTTACCTAATTTTACCCGGTCTTCACGTTGTTGGGCTCTCTTCCAGAACCGTAGTTCGGGACAGAGCCTCACAACTGGGCCACTTATTTGGGTTAACACCCCCCTACCATGTACCGCGGGCCACAGTCCAAAGTATATCGGTAGGCGCTCAAGGATGTTGGAAAATCTTACCTTAGAACCAGAGTTGAAATTATACGCCATGTACCTCGGATTTCGGTTCGGGTATATCGGCAGGTGCTCAAGGATGTTGGAAAATCTTACCTTAGAACTAGAGTTGAAATTATACGCCATGTACCTCGGATTTCGGTTCGGGTATATCGGCATAACTGGATTGGACAAAAATGATCTGAACCAAGAGTTAGGATTAAGGGACTTACAACTGTTTTTCAAAATGACGCATCTAGAGTTGGCCTTCTAGGGAGTGTTGTATGTACATAGATGTTTGTGCAGGATGTGATTGTTTGTATGTTACCTTTATTTCTCTTATATTTTCCCCAAAAATATTTCTTCAAATATCCATATTTCTCACCTTTTCCTTTATTTTTTTCAAACCCTAGATGGCTTTTCAAAATATCCAATTTCTTTCAAAACTCCAGGAGATTCTCCATTCTACCTTTCTACTGGATCTCGAATTTTCAGCTGCATTTTATATCCCGCCTGCAAATTTTTCAAAATTTCCATAATTTTCTTCAGTTTGATTCTGAGTCTTTCTCTATTTTCAGTCCAATGGCATCCAGCCAAGTCGACCCTATCTTTCCTGAAGGTCACATCTCCTACGAGGTGCGACAAGGTCATCCTGAGCACCGAGCCCTTAGCACTGAAACTTTCATTCCCCGGTGGTACTATTCCTGGCTCAAAAGCTTTTCTCAAATGTTCTCGGACCATTTAAGCGAGTGTGGATTAGAAGTGGCGTCGTTAGTTGGAAAGAAGACAGTGAATGGAAACCTAATCCATGCAATGGCAGAGCGATGGAATCCACGGACATGTACTTTCTGGTTCCCGTGGGGAGAAATGACCCTTTTAATGGATGAATTTTCAAAAATTATGGGATTACCAGAACCCGCTGGTCAACCAGGAGATCCATTAGAGCATCAATTCCTCATTAATGTCAAGGGTTTGGACCCCCGAGACTCCTTAGCTCGCATGACAGGCCGCCGATCTTGGCCCCTGGTCCAGTTGGACAGAAATGAATATGTCAACCTGCTCGAGTTGTACCGCCAGTACGGGACCTTCGTTGAAGTCAACTCACTATCCAGAACAGCTAAAGAAAGAATTCAGAATGCAATGGTTTTATGCACTGTAGGATTAGCCCTCTTCCCAGACTGACAAAACTACATGGACATCAGAACAATCCAGCTCATGAGAAGATGGGGAAGTCGACAAACCAATCGTCTCTCCATAGCCATGGCAGCTCTCGCTTTCCTGTATCGGGGTCTAACTCGTTTCTCACTCGGAGAATTGTGATCATCGAAATTTTTTTCCTCTCGCGTGGTTTCTCTCTCTTTCTTCTCTTTTCCTTTCCAACCTCTATTTCCTCTTTGAAGGGAGATAAAAAAAATAAAAGACGGAAAGAAAGAGAGAAGAGAAAAGAAAAGAAAAGAAAAGAAGAGAAGAGGAAATCTTTTGCGGGGTCTCACTTGACCTTAATTTTGAAAATGTTCAAAAAAATAACTCGCCTCCGTTTTGAAATATTTGCGGGAAAACTGGGAGACGGGATTCGCTCGTCGGTACGAGGTTCGACTGTTCCTGGCGCCTTTACCAGGGGTAATCGAACCAAGGGTCGAATTCACGCCTTTTGCTTTGCTAAGAAATTATCTAAGAATTTATCCTAAGTCTAAATGCACAAAGAATCATGCTTGTGCAATGCAAGGATGTATGCTCCTTTTGAAAATGATTTGAAAAATTCTCAAGTGTTTCTGAGATGAATCTGATAATGGAGTGAAGAAATGATTTCTAACTTTAGAACTTAAGATCTAAAGTTCTAAGTTTTTAGAATAATCAAAGTTTGAGAATAAATCTTGACTTTGAAAGGAATGATTCTGAAGTTGAGATAAAATGAGAAGAAAGGAAATTTCAAAGTCATAAATGGACTTTAAATCAGAAGAGAGATGAAATGGAATTGAATTCTAACTTTGAAGTTTGAAATCAAAATGAAATGTGGGAAATCTAAATAGAATTTGAGAAATGGGATTGATTTGAAAGTTGGAATTCAGGATGGAATTTGAATCCAAAGTCTGGATTCTAAATAGAGTTGAGATTTAAAGTTGAATTCTGGATTTAGAATCCGAAATGGGAGTTGAACCTGAAATTTGAGATCTGAGATGGAATTGGATACTATATCCTAAATGGAATTGGATCTGAAGTTTGAGATCCAAAGTAGAATTGGGTTCTCGATCGTAAAATGGATTTGGATATGAAGTCTGAGATCCAAAGTAGAATTGGGTTCTCGATCGTAAAATGGATTTGGATGTGAAGTCTGAGATCCAAAGTAGAATTGGGTTTTGGATCCTAAATGGATTTGGATCTGAAGTCTGAGATCCAAAGTAGAATTGGGTTCTGGATCCTAAATGGATTTGGATCTGAAGTCTGAGATCCAAAGTAGAATTGGGTTCTAGATCCTAAATGGATTTTGGATCTGAAGTCTGAGATCCAGGATCCTAAGATGGATTTAGATGGGACTTTCGAAGATGGATCTGGGTTTTTGAAAGCCCAGATTGAATTTAAAATTTAGAAAAGGTCAAGCTTTTTGAGATTCAGAATCAATCTCAGACTTTGATTTTGAATTTAAAGATAGGAAGATAAGCTTTGTTTTGAATTTGAAGATGAATCAAAAACTTCAAAGTTAATTTGAACTTTGAAATTGAATTTTGAATTTAAATTAGAAATTTAAAGTTTGAATAAAAAAGTGATTTTTGGAATTTCAAAGTCAAATCGGACTTTAAAATTGAGATAGAATTGGAATTTGAAATACAGGATGTTTTTGAAGTTTCAATGTCAGATTGGACTTTAAAATTAATTTTTTTGAATCTTTGAGAAATAAAATTGAATTTGAATCTATAAATAAGATTTCATCTGAGAAATGAAGAAAAAGAATCACTTGGAATTTTGAAAAGGGAATTTTGAAAATATGATGCAATTCTATCCTAAATGATGGATGAATTTAAAGAATTTTGAATTTAGATTTTGAAAAGCTATTTCATTCTTTAAATGAATTAAAAATGAGATTGAAGATATAATACATTCCTGACTATGGTCATTGAATGTATTTATATAATAACCATATTTAAATTCAAGTGAAGAATGAAATGCATTTTGGTGCTTTTATAGAGTTTAAAATGAAATTAACTCTCAATATACCCTGACTATTGCCATTGGTATATATATTGAATTAATTTTAAATTAAACCCTGATAAAAGAGGAAAATATTTTAAAGATAATATGATGAATTTTGAAAAGGATCCAGTGTGGATCCAATGTTATTTCATAAAAGATAAAAATACTAAGTTTTGTTTACATCCTGACTATGGCCATTGATGTAAATCATCAACTTAGGATTAATTACCTCTTACAAAATGGTGCATATGCCATTCGTGTTTTACCATTGTGAGATTTTGAGAAAATAAAGATAAAAGCATGAAAATAAGCAATTTATGATATTTACAATGCTCATTCATTCTATCTAAAACAGGAAACGTAAATTCTCATTAAGATCTAACTTATTACAAAAATTGAATTTACAACCTCAAGTAATATATATTCCCTGCAAAATGATTGAATTAACATGAAAACAGAAAAAAATGGCATATATCATATGGATATCTAAAAGAAATATTCATATACCAAGACATGAATGATGGAAAGATAGAAGAAATGATATGTATGCTTATACATACGTATATATACATGCATATGTTATATATATATGTATATATATATATATATATATATATATGGCATGAGAGAGGAAATGAGCTAATGGGCTGTAGGTAGTGGGGCTGGATAACAGTGGTGGCAAACTGGAATATAATGGTGAAGATGAAGTGATAAACACATATGGTGAATATAAGAAATGCAAATGCAGGTATATACTTGAATAGTAACCATAATTGAAATATATTAACAGTTCATTTCCTGTGAACTGGCTCCCATCATGATAGCCGATTGACCTTGGTTCTGCATACCCCACCTGAACGATCCATCATATCAAAAACCAATATTTTGTTATCTTTTCAGCCTTATGGAATCTGGTTTTAGTTTGCTGCAAGTAGGTGGGTATGGATGACTGACAGGATTGTTGAACTATTTGATGAACTAAGTGTAAGGAATAGACACAGGAAATGGAAATGGAAAGAGTGAGATTTGCGTATTGGAACTGGGTGGAGATTTTAGGAAAAAGGGTGACAACTAGTGAAATAGCTGGGAACCATGGGTTTACAGGGTAGCAGTAGGTATATAGTGATGGGAAAATAATATATATATTGATAGTGAAATAATGGGAGACATAGCGGTATTCTTGCACTACTGTGAATGTAAGTATACCACAACAGTACTCTGTACTGCTGCAAAATGCCAGATACATACAGTATTGCTCTACTGTGGGCTTAGGGAAATCACAGCTGCAACTTACATTGCTAAGAATGCAGGCAGAAGCTGGAGAATGCAACAACTGACACCAATGGTAGTGGAATATGGTATGTTGTTGGAGATGTGCAGGGTTGGTGTATGAATCATAGTAGTGCATGGGCACTGCTATGGATATGCCAATGGTTACAGCAGTGCTAGGCACTGCTGTAAACATGTGGCAGGTTACCACAAGTGGAGGGATTGATGAGACTGCAGGAGGCTGGAAGCTACAGGTGATAGGATAGATGAGATTGCAATGAGAGGTTATGAATTATAGTAGGTAGGCGATGTTATGGTATGAAGGCACATGGCAGACAACACTAATTAGGGATGGCGGATGTATGGCAGGCTGCTAAAGAGTTCATACAGAGCAAGGGAATAGGACTTACCGTGGGTTGGAAGGCCAATGGTGAAAGTGGCATAAGGCAACAGGATAGTTGAACCACGACAGGGAGCATGTGTGATATGCGGGGGGCATGGTACCGTTCAACAAACAAAGAAAAGAAAACACTAAATATAGAGAAAGAAAACCAGATGCCAAGAAGGCTATAATGTCACCTGAAGTAAACCAGGTGCCTAATCCTAGATCGGCTTTTTATTTTGCAGGGAATCAGAAATATAATATACAAATCAAAGATTTAACATGACCTACAACAATTTTGTATAGTATCAACATACCTTGAGTAGACACACCTTAATATAACCTCAGTTAATTTATCAGACTTTCTCCAGCCATCATGGCCACTGTTTCTGGTTAGCTATGCAGGTGACATATCATATTTCATAATACAAGAAATCGCATGGTCTCACTCAAGGTGACGACCTCCCTGAACATACCTTAGGTTCGATGTCCACGAGAGCACAAAGTTGCTCTTCATTTATTTGCAGACATCATCAATGCAGGAGATATTAAACATAGCGAAGACAGTGAAGGCAAAGTGCAAATTCATTCAAGGAAATGAGAGGAAACAAGGCTTTAAAAGGGATGTCGTCGGCAGTTAAGCTGTGGCTACCAAAAATTACTTTGTGAGATTTGTGCACACATGGTGGAGAATTTTCACAGAGCTGCTACAGCAGCATTTGCAGAAAATGTACAGGTGGAGTCAGGCAAAAGGGTGAGTATTGGAATAGCCTGAAGAACTTAATGCTCGGCTGAGCTCAACTCATTCCTCCTTCTGTAGGAAAATAACAACCAAAGTCGGATCGCATAGACATGGTGGAAAATTGAACTATCATCCATACAACTATCATAGCACTGATGCCTACTAAACAAAGACATGATATAACATGCGCACAACAGACAGAAACAGGAGACACGGATGAACTTGACAGTGTATGACCACAACTGTAATCTCATTGGATTAACAAAGAAATCGCAGAAAACTAAGATGAAATGAAATGGTAAATTAGAAACAGCATCTATTAAAAGCAAGAGTATAATGAAATAATACTACACAACCCTGGATTTCAACAAGTAAACTGAAATGACAAGGGTGTCGTTGATAACAGGGAAATCAAAGTAAAACGGAAATGACAGGGGAGGAAGATACTTACAGTGATGGAGCTTTGGAGGGGGGATAGAGATGAATGCCTGTGTTGTTAGTGAAACGTAACCAAAATTGAGAGTATTCTCTAGAGTATCATCAATTGATGATGACTGTTCAACAACTTGTCTAATGAAAACATTTGTATAGATGGTGATAACCCAACCGCAGCTAAATTTGCATCAACCTTGATGCGATCAGCACTAGATGAAACATCAACTTTGAGTCCATTTCTTTTACATTGCATAATGAACTCCTAAGCACCAGGGAATCCAATTCCAGAGTTAGGCTGAGCATATTTGGCAAGGTATATCTCCAAGAAGTGTTTCTTTGCTGCTTGAGGATCAAAGTTTTTTGCTCCTTTTTTAATAAGTTACATCACCCAAGAGATCTGCTTCACCTCATAACATTTCGTATACTAACCACTGATAGATCAGTAAATTCAGCATCCAAAAGGGATCTCATGAGAATCCCACAATGAAGTTTATCATATGCCCTCCTGTGGCAGTCTATTTCACACTTAAAATCATTAAACAAAGTGTCAAAACATAATGATCGCTAACCCGAACAAGGCGAGTCACTCATTGATTTCATTTCCTTGTTAGAAATTCCTATCAAACCATATGAAACGAATGATTTTAACAAGCGCAAGATAGGATCTGAGAGATACCTACCACCGCATGAAACCCTATGTGAAGATATCAACGCTTGAACCAATCTTGGTACTTCAGATGAACAAAAATATAAAAGGATTAAACATAATAGAATCATAACACACCCCAAACATTCTTCAAGCATCAACAATGGAGAGGGTCGATGAAAAATAAATAAATAAATGAAATAAAATCGACTAATATTCAAAATCGCTTGAATGTAAAGAAAATTTTAAAAGAAAGGAAGTAAAAACGAGTGTTGGAGTTGGATTTGCTTCGTTAGTATAGCAATAAGAGATGAGTTGATCCTGCTATATGCAGGTTGACCCTACCATACGTGCCTAAAAAAAAAGTGAAAACGAAGAAGCGTGAGACTTAAAACGAAGCAATACCAGAGGAATATTTCATGTAAAAAAAAAAGAAAAGGGAGAAGAAAACATACCTCGATGGTGTTTCTGTTATAGGATTGATTTCCTTTAGTCGATGGGGAGAAATCAGAAGAAAAGATCAAGGAGAAGAATAATAGAAAGGGGAAGAAGAGAAAGGGGTGCAATTGTAGGGGAGAAGACGGATCAAAGAAGTTTAAAAAGGGGAAGAAGAAAAAAGAAAACCATCGTGAAAGAAGGGGCTATGTACAGGAAAGGGGGGGCTTACCTTTGCAACTTTGAAAAAAATTACGAGAGAAGAAGAGAGTTGGTGAAAGATGGGTCCCCTGAGCTTCCTTCTTGCACGCCTTTTAAAGGGAAAAAGAAGATTCTGGAAACATGGGGTCGTTAGGCATCGATCATGGAAAGAGAATGGAGGTCGAGAAGGGGGGGGGAGACGAGAGTGAAGGGGCGGCCTTTCCTCCTTTTCTTCCTCACTTACGAAGGGTTTTAAAACCCTAAAATAAGCTTTTACGGAGGAGCCCCTTGGGTTTTCAAGATTTTACAAAGAGGGGCTCCCCTTTAAAGAAATTAAAAAAAACTTTAAAATCATTTGATTTTCTCATAGCTTTTTCTAATTTTTTTGGGTTTTTGTGTTATTTTTTAATTTTTTTGCAGTTTTAGAATAAAATCCTAAAGTTTTTACTAGAAGACAAAGATAAAAAACTATTTTTTTGTATTTTCACAAAGTATTTACAAAAGAGATTTTTTTTTTTTGAGAATTCAAGGCTATTTTTTGGGAAATTTCTTCAGAAAATACATTTGGATCCGGATTTAAAACACTGGATTCGGATCCGGAATTGAATTTGAATATATCAATATGGAATTTAATTCAGAAAATTTGAAGAATGACTGAAGTTTAGCTTTGAAATTGCTTTGATTTTCTCAGAAAACGGGGTTAGGGGCAAAAGGGTTATTTACAAAACTTTGAAAAAATTGGGGTGTTCACAAGAATCCATCTTAGTTGAAGGATGCGTCTACGCACTCCAATCCTGGTTCTTCTAGCATGTTCCAGCCCGAGCGAGCTCTTTTAGATACAATGGTCAAGAACTTCTTCTAGTAGCACAGTACCGATCCATGATTGATAGCGTTCAAGAAAATGACATAGTCTGGGACTATTTTGATCGACAATTATCTCCCCCCAGATATACATATGCTTATGGCAAGCGATTCAAGTTGCTGGGACCATTCTTCTGCACTTACTACCAACCGGAGCAATATGTTCGGCAGTTCTCCCAGAGGCAGCAGTACGTCGAAGCCAGACTACTATCAGAAGCTATGGCAGAATTCGATCTCACTTCCGCACAATGGTCCGGGGAATATCATTCTGCCCGCTACGGCTGGGATTCCTTTGTTTCTCTTAAAATCTTTCCTGGTCCTAGAGTGTCTACCGACTATCATGAATGGTGGCAAATTGTTTGTCCTCCACCCCTTTGTCAAGATCAATAAAAGTTCGAAATTTTCTCATTCCAATAAAACTTTCTCTCTTTCCACTGTGGTTTGACGACCTCGCCTAGGTAACAAGGCACATTTTTGTTGTTTATTTCTTTTTCAAAGAATGACAACATAATTGTCGTGATTTCTGCGACGACTCAATCCCTAGTAATGGGATACCTTTTTCAAATTGTCTACCATATTTCCAATAAATATTTCTTCCAAAAGCCAATTCCTTCATAATCTAATCAGGTTTTTGCCCTGCAAAGAGCATCCACAAGCATTTGATGGTTCAGACAAGATCAGGCAAAAGAACAATGATATCTCAATACTCGTCAGCCTCAGAAGAAGAGATGGGCTCCCTGCGATTCGAGAGGAATCAAGAGCAGCAACAAGAGGATGATGGCATAGACCCTCAAATGTATGCCATGTTCCAGAAAATGATGAACAAGATGATGAATGAGCATCCCGAAACCAGTTCAGAAAAGAATCCATTTAGAGAGAAGTTCCACGGGCATAAGGATAAGAAGGCTTCCAAGAAGAGGTTTAGCCAGAGGAAATTTCAGACGAATTAGAATAAGCGGAAAAATTGTTCTCGTCGCGAAATTTTTCCCCCGTCTTCCCTTCCTTGCGGAAGAGAGAGAGGGAAATGCTTTCGTGATTCAAACTTGACCAGATTTTGGAAAATGTTTTGAAATACTCGCCTCCGTTTTGAAAATTGCGAGAAAATCCATGGGATGGGGCTCGATCTGTCGGTACGAGGTTCGACCATTCCTGCCGCCTTTAACAGGGGTAATCGAACTAAGGACCAAAATTGTGCTTGACTTAGCGAAATTATCAAGGTTATGTTATATCCTAAATGCACAAAGAATTCAGGCATGTGCTATGAGATTTTGGAAAATGCAAGTTGGAAAACATGATGTATGCTTAGAAAACATTTGGAGTTGGAAAGAATCTCTCAGGAAAAGGATGAAAGTCAATTCCTCAGGAAACTCAAATAAAAAAAAGGGTTTTGAAATCCCGAGAAAGTTCATAAAGACTTGGGAAAATCATGAATGATTGAAAATCCTGGGAAATTGGAAGTGATTCTTGAGAAAAGATGAACCTTTTGAAAAAGGAAACACTTCTTAGGAAAACTTGGACTTTGAGAGTTTTCTTAGGAAAATGATGGAAGATTTATAGGAAAACTCATTGAAGAAAGAAATTCAAAACTTGGGGAATCGAAATCCTGGGAATTTTACCTTTTGAAATACTTGGAAATCGATTTTGGATCTTGGAGGAAGATTGGAAAACTCTTTTGAATCTCTTAAGAAAATATCATTTTCCAGGGAAAACTGTGGAAAACTTGTCTTTGGAAAACCGATTTTGGAAAATCCTTAGAGTTTCTTGAGAAATTGATTTCTTGATAATGAAGTTTTCTTGAGAAAATCAATGATTTCATGATGCAAATGACATGAGTGAATGAATGCACTTTGAAAAGATTTTCTAAGAGATTTGTTGGAAAAATGTGCATTAAGTCAAGATAAATCCTTCACAAATTCTGACTGTGGCCATGAATATGTTCAGAATTTAGTTGATTTGATGCACATGATTTTGAAAACTTTGGAAATATGATGTGCATTTTAAGATAGCCTAAGAGTGTAGGCTCAATGTGACTAGTAGAAAGATGACGGATCTGGGTCTCGTCCATATTCCGACTAGGGCCGTAAATATGGATCCCACCGAGTCCATCAACTCCCTAAGAGTTGGTGCACGTGCCATTCGTGAACATCCATAGTGTTTTTGAAATAAAATGCGTGAATCACATAAGCAGAATATTACATAAATTCAAACTATATGATATGCATCCTAGTCTAAGTAGGAAATTAACTCTCTTATTCCAAAATTTACATTATTACATCACTAAATAAAGGAAATAAAAGAAATTTGCAGACTTCAGCTCCTTCTTTTGAATGTCCCTGTCAAACTTGAAATAAGGTTAGCTCAAATATGTGGGTTTTTCCAAAATTTTCCAATAATATTATGAAATTATTGGATTTAATTGGATATAAACCCTATGATCATGCTTCCTTGATATTTGAAATGATGTAAATGCAGGAAATTCAGTGGAAAACAGTTTGAAATTAGGAATTGGGGTCAAAATGACCAAAATACCCCTAAAATTAAAGTTACACCTTTAAAATCAGGGTTTTTTGAAGGAAAACTTAGTAAAATTGGGATTTCAAAATTCAAATTGAATTCAATGATGATGAAATACAGTATGACATGCTGCTAAACACATTAGGACTGTAAAATCAGAATTTGACATTTTGCAATTTATCCAAAATAACGAATTTCGCTTGTTTTTCACTTGGATCCGGGTCCTGCGGGACCCTGTTTTGGTATTATGGCTAATCCGAACCTCAAATGGATTCCAAATTGCACCAAATTCGGAATGAAGTATCTAATTACTCTGATAAACGTCCTAGAATGCTAAAAATCATGAAATGATATGATTTAAATGCTAAAATTCAAAGAAAGTCCTAAAATGGTGGATTTTGCCTATGGATCCGAACCAAATGCAATGCTTTACATGATAATGCAAGATTTACACCATAAAAACTTCTAATATTTTGCAGACTGCTAAAATACCCAAAATGGAACATTTTTGGTTTTTACAGCCTTGGGATTTGAGCCACGGTGAGTTCAATAACAGAGATTTAGTTCTGACAGAGGTAAAAATCACACTAATCTGATGTAAAACGCTAAATAAATACAAACAGCCATGGAAATTTATGAAATTAATCAGAGCTACTCACAACACCTACATGAACAACTTTCATGTTTATGACTTTGGAATTTGATCAACGAAAACACAGATAAAAATATAACTATTCCTACCTAAACTAACAGAACAGACAAATGTAGTAAAACAGGAGACTGACAAACAAAATCAGAAGCAGGTATCAACACTGTTCTAAAAATCACAAGCTTTCAGATGCAAACAAAGGACACCTCGGACATAACTTTCACTTTTTACAGTTTTGGATTTGGAGCAACACACAAAGAGAAACCATAGCCCTAAGTCGATCCAAAATCTCAGAGGCCCAAATTAGGCTCTGACACGTGTCCCAAACTCTCGGATTTTTGTCAGACATTAAAAAAAATCATAAACATCTAAAAAAATCATATTAAAAACTAGACATTCTTTCGAGTTCAGAACATCTTTCGGATCGAAAATCGGATCTTCCATGAGGGATATCTCGATTTTACAGGTCGGCAAATGATTTTCAAAACGCATCCCGGGTAACAAAACCCGACTTGCCATTTTGAATGTTTATCGCAATAAACAAATTCAAATGCCTCCAAATTTTTGGCACAATTTCAGGGACACCTCAGGGCGCATTTAGTGATTTATTTGGGATTTTTAATAAAAAACAAATACATGAAATGACATGTGGACTGACTGACAAAAACAGAGACCTACTGAAAATAAGCAGAACTGAAATGGATACTAAATTAATCCTAATTAATTCATGAAATGTACTAAATGAATGAAATAAAATGCAGATTAAATCTAGCTAACTACATGCATGTTAAAATCATCAAGGAAGCATAATTAAACGTTTTTATATATGTCGTTTTATGAGAATATCTCAATCCATCTCTCGGATGAGCTCTTTCTTCAAACGACTCCCGATTCGAATTATGGAATCAAATTAATGGGGAAAGAAGTGCACCTTGTTTCGTTACTCAGCGTAGGAGCTCTTGAAAGGGGCGGCTATCACGAGCTTCCTTCGTCCTTCGCTCCGAGCTTCGGATGGTTCACCAAAATTGAGCTATGCTTGAATCAAATTGGCCACTGCACGAACTTTACTCCACCTTCTCCAATGAGCCAAAGGGGGCACGATTTCCAAAGTTCAAAATCAGATGTTAGGAAGGCTAGGTCGAATTTTCCAGTTCATAAAATGATCTCCAAAGATGCTCCCTTCTCTTGGGCGTGGAGCCTTGTTTTTATAAATTTTCTTAAGAAATTTGAAATTCAAACAGGCTCAATCTGAGCCCTCCATGTGGCGCCATCTCAGGGGGTGCCATCTGGGGGTTTGAAATTCGAATTTGGCTTTTGCAGGGAGCCCTCAGGTGGTGCCACCTCATGAGGCTATTTTGATTTTTGAGAAAAATAAAAAAAATGGAAATTTTGTGGGTGAGACACCTCAGCAGGGGGAATTTGGAAATTTTCAAAAGTTTGCTTGATTCTCTCTGCAGAGAACTCCCAGAAGGTGCCACCTCAGAGGGTGCTCTCTTGGAATTTGAAATTCAAACTCACCTTTTGTAGGGAGTCCTCAGGTGGCGCCACCTCATGGTGGGCTACTTTTATTAAAAATAAAATAAAAAAATGAAAATAAAGCCAAGTGGAGTCCTGGAATGGCGCCACCTCAAAAGGTGTTTGACACATGTCAGAAGGACAGAGCAGTGGGCTCAGAAGGCGCCACCTCAGAGGAATTTGAATTTTGCTTTTCTGGTGAAAGGAGATCTGGACATGTGGCAGTCCAGGATGGTTCCAAGTGTCAGCCTGCTGGAGAGGTTCTTCAGATGGCGCCACCTCAGAGGAGAATTCGAATTTCAAATGGAGGTTGGCCCTGGAGGAATGGAGGATGGACATGTGGCGCCACCTCAGGGTGGCTCCTACAATGCCATGTGGCAAGAGGGAGGAAAAGGAGGGAAAGGACATGTGGCGCCACCTCAGGCCATCTGGAAAAATCAGAGCTCAGGATTTGCGCCACCTAGGCTCTGTTTGAATTTTTGAATGGTTTGCTTTTTCTGAAGAAAGCCAGGAGTGACATGTGTCTCCTACTTTTATGAAAAAAGTAGGGAGAAGACATGTGTCCTCTACTTTTTCTGAAGGAGTGAGAAGGAGACATGTGTCACCTGCTTTTTCTGAAAGAAGCAGAAGATGACACGTGGCAGAGGGGAGAGAAGGAGGGCCAAGCCATGTGGCGCCATCTCAGACAACATGGAAAAGGTAGAAGTTCAGGATTTGCGCCACCTATGAGGAGATTTGAACTTTTGAATTCTAGTTTTTCTGAAGAAAGCAGAAAACGACACATGGCGTCTACTTTTTCTGAGAAACTGAGAGATTGCCATGTGTCCTCTGCAGGAGACACACTCCAGATGGCGCCACCTCAGAGGAGACAAGCTTACTTTTTCTGGAGGAATCTAGGAGTGACACGTGTCTCCTACTTTTCTGAGAAAAGTAGGGAGAGACATGTGTCAGGCTACTTTTCTAGAAGGAGTAAGAGGTTGACACGTGTCCCCTGTAGGAGACACACTTCAAGTGGCGCCACCTCAGAGGAGACAAGCTCCACTTTTCTAGACAGGACAACCTATGACACTTGGCATCTCCTGGTGTTCTTTGGAATGACACATGGTGCAGGATGGATAGGGTGACACATGGCAGATAAATGGGATGACATGTGGCAGCTTCTTAGGGTAGCCCCACACTGACACTTGGCATGGAAATGGGAGGAGAGAGAAATGACAAGTGGCACCAATCCAGGGGACAAGGCTCCTATTTTTTTGGGTTTTTCAAAATTCAAATTTTCAAAAGAAAAGCTTGTGTGACACCACCTCAGTGTGGGTTCCACATTGCTTCTTTATTGAAATAAGGATAAAATAACAAAACCTCTTTTTGGAATTTTCATAAAATCTGGACTAATGGGCAAAACAGGCATTTTGGAAAGAGTTGGCCCCCTGTAGGGCGATTTTGTAAAAGAAAGATATTTGAAATTTGTCAAAAAAATGGCAAAATCTGAGGTGAAGTGACTGAAATCCATATTAAAAACTATCCAGATCGTTTTATTGAGAAAATATTTTGAAATTCAGAGCCCTGGGGGTAAAATGGGAAGAATTGATAATTTTGAAGACCCAGGGTTTTGAAGTCAATTTTGAAAAGAGTTGAAATTTTAATCTGGATTGAAAATTTTGAAATCAAGAGTTCTGGACCTCGAAATGACATGTTGTGCAGTGCAGTGATTTGAAATGCTCATGCAATGATATGCAATGTCATGTCTTATGCAATATAATCTTGAGCCAAGACTCGGAGATGTCTGTCTCCTGTCAGGAGTAAAATTTTGAACATCTGAGCTAAAAATAGAGAAATTTTGAGAGTTTCAGATAAAATTTAGACTTTTGCAAGGTCCGGGCTCAGAAAATGACCATTTTGCCCTCCGACGATTTCAGAGGTTGAATGATGATGTTTGGTGGAGATGTAGGGGAGGTGAGGGAAAATTTGGGGTGTTTACAGATGCCCCTCTTTGCTACTAAGCCGGCTCATGGCTGAGCTTAGTGGCAAAGAAAAACACACCAAATTTGGGCTATACATAAAAAAATGCTCCAGTTAGAAGGGTCTGACTGAGTGTGAAGAAATTAGCCCGAGGAAGATGGTAGATGTGAAATGGAGAATGAAGATGAAAGATTTGGTCTATGAGAGCGGAGTTCAGGTTTATGCCCTTGACCTGGATGGGACTGAAATACCTCGCATGGAACGAAGTTCAGGATTGACCCTTAACCTGATTGGGGATGGAATATCTCATAACATGGGACTCAGATTTGTACCCTTAACCTGATCGGGCGGAAAAATGAAATACCTCTTTGAATGAGGCTCAGGTTTGTACCCTTAACCTGATCGGGTGGAAAATGAAGTACCTCTTTGAATGAGGCTCAGGTTTATACCCTTATCCTGATTGGGTGGAAAATGAAATACCTCTTTGATTGAGGCTCAGGTTTATACCCTTAACCTGATTGGGCGGAAAATGAAAATACCTCATTGGTTGAGGCTCAGGTTTGTACCCTTATCCTGATCAGGCGGAAAATGAAATACCTCTTTGATTGAGGCTCAGGTTTGTACCCTTATCCTGATCGGGTGGAAAAATGGAATACCTCTTTGATTGAGGCTCAGGTTTGTACCCTTAACCTGATCGGGTGGAAAAATGGAATACCTCTTTGATTGAGGCTCAGGTTTGTACCCTTATCCTGATCGGGCGGAAAATGAATGGAATCCTCGAAGGAAGAGACCATGATGGAACCTTTGGATTTTGCACAATAAATCCAATAAGGGTTTTGCAAAAGGAAGGAAAATGGGGTCCCTAAAGCTTGAAAAAGGATTGATCTTGGGCGTCTCATTGCTGAGACTAAAATCAGCTTTTGAAATTGCCTTTTGCGGAAAATGATCGGTGGTTCGACCTCGAACCGAAATGGGACTGTCTATGGTGGGACAGTGGGGACACAGGGAAGTGTGCAATCTGAGAGTTCATGCTCTCAAAGAAGGGAAGGAATCAAGTCCTTAGAAGGGATTTAAAATTGGTGTCCGGATGTATCAAAGACGGACATCAAGTTCTCACTTCATGTCAAGATAGCTAGAAAATATTGTCAAAATGTTGAGAATTTTGTTGTTGATCCAAAGTATTTGAAAATATTGCACATGGTTGCAAAGATATTCTTTCTTTTCTACCAAAAGCATCACCTCCAAACAAGGTTCGCTTTGTAAAATCGAGATTTGAAACCCAAATTGTTTGCAATTGACCTTCTTCAAGGAAGCTATCAATTTCCTTGATATGAGCAGAAAGGAGAATTTGATATTATGAAAACAATTGATGAAAGAATATTGATAATAGAATTTCACAAATTTAAAGAGGATTCTTGATAAATCTGGCAGTTTGATATCCTGAGGGCTTCTCTCATGATAATCTTTCTGCACTCTTTTGACTCTCTTGTGTTTTGGCTGCATTCTCCTTTATTTTGGAGATGTTCTGACTTTTTCTCTCTTTCTTTTTCCTCTCTTTCTCTCTTTTGGGAAGGGTACGTCACAAACTCCTTCAACTTGGAGATGTTTCGATCCTTCTTGGATGATGGGTTTGGAAATCTTTGGGCGATAGCTGAAATTAAATATCTTTTGGGGATTGTCGAGAGGTTCATCGCATCTGCCTTCATCTTGACAGTGCTTTGGACTTTCCCTGGAAGAATCCGTCACAAACTCTGTCATCTTGGAGATGTTTCGAATCTTCTTTGGCCCCGGGGGTCTACTCGCCTAATTCGCCTTCATCTTGACGACAGGTGAGAGATCCCTTTTGCAGATATTTAATTGCAGCTTAGGTGAATCTGAGGAGACAGGGTTTTGATGAATGCTCTCTTTTTCTAGCGCTCAGGATATTTCCACTGCCTCATTTTATAAGAATAATCTTTAAAGATGTGCCATTGACTGTGATCAATATCAATCATCCATGGCTTTTCACTAACATTGAATCTTCTTTTCTGGCCATATCAAGGATTTATCCTTCATCCTTTTGGTTGGCCAATAGAAAAAATTTGAAGTTTGAATCCCTTTTCGCAAAAGCTTCACTCTTTTGGAAGTGATGCTGAAGGTAAATTGAGATAAAGGTTTATGCAATAAAGATTCTGAAATCAACAATTAATTGATTGACAAATTGATAAAACTTTCTTGAAATCCCTAGTGAAAGTGAGTATCTGAAGTCTGGCTCAATGCATCTGTGACGAAAATTCTCCTCTCTTTTTCCCCAAAAAGAGAGACTCAGGCTTAGCCCTTACCTGAATGGGAAATGGGAAATACTCCTCTATTCCCTGAAGATGAGGTGTTTGCAAAACGAACTTTCGAAGAGAAATTGAGCTTTCGTCAAAGCTCCCTAATATTAGGCTTCTCTTATGGAAAGGAACGAGTCCATCACACTCTCCTTGCAAAGAGGGTCCTTCATGACGAAAAATGGCCTAGTATGAAATTGGGGGGGGGGGGGGGGGGGTCACAAGAAAAGCGAGTCTCCGTCGAGCCTCTCCCTATCAAAAGGGTTCCTCGTGTGAAATTGGAAATTGTTTTGCAAACGGTTCACAAAGACACGAGTCCCTTCAAACTCTCCCTGAAAAGGGGCTAAGTGAACAAATTGGATAGCATGCGAAAGAACGAGCTCCCTCGAACTCTCCCTAAAAAGGGTCTTTCGCAAGAGAAAATGATTGAAATTGGATATTGAGATTGATTGACCCGAAGGTCGAAACTGGAAGTTGGAAATTGGTTGTTGAAAATTGAATGACCCGAAGGCCAAAATTGGATGACCTGACGGTCGAAATTGAGAATTGATTGACCCGAAGGTCGAAAATTGGAAATTGATTGACCCGAAGGTCGAAAATTTGGCAATTGATTGACCGAAAGGTCGAATATTGGAAATTGGTAATTGAAATTGAGAATTGGAAATTAGGTGACCCAGAGGTCGAAATTGGAGAATTGCCTGATTTGAAGATTTAAATTGGAATTTGGAGGTCAAAATATCAAATTTGAGCAATCGACAGACCCTGAGGATCAAAATGACTTGTATCAACAAGGGAGAATGATGAGTTTGAGTCAGAGCTCGAATAAAATTCAGAGATCACGAGTCGGAACCCGGATCAACAGAAGGAAATGAAGCGCTCGAGTCAAGGCTCGAGCAACTAAAGAGATCTCGAGTCGGAACCCGGATCAACAAAAGAAAATGAAGAGCTCGCATCTGAGCTCGAATAAGATAATGAGATCACGAGTCAGAACTCGGATCAACGAAAGAAAATGAAGAGCTCAAATCTGAGCTCGAATACATAGAGAGATCTCGAGTCGGAACCCGGATCAACAAATGAAAATGATTGAAATAAAAGCCCGAGTCGGAACTCGATTTTCTGAAAAATTGGGATTTTGAAAATGTGCCAGTTTGAGTACTGGATTTTGAAATGATACCAGTCTGAGCGCTGGGTTTTGGTTCAGTATTGGTAATGACCTTTCAATTTTGAATCATTTAGGAATCGTGATGGGACTGTTTGTTGAAATCCCAATACTAACCAGATTGTTGTTAAGGCAATTGAATGCAAATGAATATGAATTGATGCATATGAATGCACATGTGCATGAAATGAGGAATTTGTTTATCCTGCCTGCATATAGAACAAAATTTTAAAATGCCCCAGTGTAACTAGGAAAGAAAGTTGGATCATTATTTGAAAGAAACAGGAAGGATTACAAGAGAAGGATAAATGTTTCAAGTATAAAATTTTTTCAAGTGTCGCGCATTAATAGGATCTGGCAATTCTACCCCATCGGCATTGATGAGCCGATATGAGTTGCGGGGTAATGCTTCTTTGACGACGTAGGGACCTTCCCAATTTGGTGACCATTTGCCGCCGGGACGATGCTTGAGATAAGCTGTGGATCAAAGTACTAAATCATTGACTTTGAATCTTCTTTCGATGATAGTCTTCGCATATTGCCTGGCTACTCTCTGGCGATAGGATTGAGCATGCTCTGCTGCTTTTAGCCTTCTCTCGTCGAGTAAGTCTAGCTGCACTAGTCGCTGCTGCTGGTATTGATCAATAGGTAATTGCAGAAGTGAAGCAAATTTCAAAGCGGGCTTCTGAACATGTAGCGGCAATACTACTTCTGTTCCATAGACCAGTTCTGATGGAATAGCATTCGTTGGTGTACGAATGGTGGTCCGATAGGCCCACAATGCATCGTGGATCTTCTCATGCCAGTCACGGCATGTTTCCATAGTTCGCTCCAAAATACGAATTAAAATCTTGTTGGTGGCCTCTGCCTGACCATTCCCTTGAGGATAATATGGAGCGGAAAAATGGTGATAGATCTTGAATTTTGAGCAGAATGTCTTCATTTTTTATTCTTGAAATGACTGCCATTGTCTGACACAATGTCATGTGGGATGCCGAAACGGCAAAGAATGTTCTTGTGGATGAAAGAGACCACATGTCGGCCTTCTACTATGCGGAGACTGATGGCTTCTACCCACTTGGTGAAATATTCTATCGCGGCAAGGAAGTATTTGTGGCCATTTGAAGCTGAAGGGGTGATGGGACCTACGACATCGAAGGCCCACATGGAGAACGGCCATGGAGAAACAACGGATTGTAAATAAGTTGCCGGAGCATGAATAGAAGGTGCATGTATTTGACATTGCACACACTTCTTCACATAATGATAACAGTCTTGTTGCATAGTCTTCCAGTAGTACCCTGCTCTTATGATTTGCTTGACAAGGGTTTGGTAGCCGACGTGTCAGCCACAAATGCCTTCATGTGCTTCTCGCACGACTTCTTTGGCTTCGTCTTCATCTAAACATCTGGAATACTCTGAACTGAATCCACGACGATAGAGGACATTGGCCAAAATGAAGTATCGAGTAGACATACGCTGGATTGCTCGTTGCTCTTTCTTTGAGAGTTCTGGAGGAAACTCGCCAGTTTCTATGAAAGTTTTGATGTTGTAATACCAAGGCTTCTTCTTTTGCTCAGCCTGGTTTACTTGCTCCGATGGAAGGAAAGCAGGTTGGTCAAGTCTGCCAATTTCAAAAGAGCGACAAGATTCTCCATTCTTGAATGCCATAATGGAGCCTAAACTGGCTAGGCTATCGGCCACTTGATTAAAATCTCTCTTGATATGGAAGAGCTGGAATTCTTCAAACTTGCTGATAAGAGTTGAAACAATTTTCTGATAGGGAAATAGCTTCTGATCTTTGACCTGTCATTCGGCTCGAACTTGATTGACAACAAGTAATGAGTCACCGTAGGCATGTACTCTCTTGACATTGAAGTCTAGTAGAATCTTTAGACCTTGAATCAGGGCTTCATATTCAGCCATGTTGTGAGTGCATTGAAAGTCTAGCTTGAGAGAAAATGGAATCATCTCCTTCTCAGGAGTGATTAATAAAATTCTGATGCCTATTCCGGCCATGTTCTTAGAACCATCGAAAAATAAATTCCAGACTGGAGATTGCTGGATATTGCAAATTTGCTCATCAGGAAAGTCATCTTCGGCTTTCTCTTCTTCGGCCAGAGGAAAATTCGCCAACTGATCTGCGATTGCTTGGCCTTTGATTGATTGCTGCGAGACATATTCTAAGTCATACTGCATCAATAAGACTTGTCATTTTGCGACCCGTCCGCTGAGAAAAGGCTGCTCCAAGATGTATTTGAGAGGATTGAGTTTAGACAAGATTTTGACTTCCGATGCCAGCAGATAGTGTCTTAGCTTTTGACACATCCACACCAGAGCTAGGCAGGTTTTCTCTATTTGAGAGTATCTCTTTTCATAATCTATGAAAGTCTTACTCACATAATAGATGGCGTGCTCTATCAAGCTGCCTTCTTTGTATTGCGCCAAGAATCCACCGCATGCGACTTGATTGACTGAGATGTATAACAAAAGAGGCTTTCCCAATTCTGGCGGCTTCAGGATGGGAGGATTAAGAAGATACTTCTTGATTCGATCGAACGATTGCTGGCATTCTGGTCCCCATTCGAACTTCACTCCTTTTCTGAGTAAGTGGTTGAAGGGCTCACACCTCATCGCCAAATTGGAAATGAATCGCCGGATTGACTGCATACGTCCTTGAAGGCTACGTAATTCTTTGAGATTCTTCGGGGGAGGCATATCAATGATAGCCTTTGCTTTGGCCGGGTCAACTTCAATTCCCTTTTTGCTTACCAGAAAACCCAACAGTTTGCCTGATTTGACTCCAAAGACACATTTTTGCGGGTTAAGCCTTAACTTGTAAAGAATGAGTCTCTTAAAGACTTGATCAAGTGCTTCGAGGTGATCTTCTCCCTCCTTAGATTTCACGAGGATATCATCAACATATGCATCCATGATTTTGCGTATCTGATCGTGAAAGATAACGGCCATTGCCCGTTGATATGTTGCTCCAGCATTCTTGAGCCCAAAAGGCATAACTGTATAGCAAAAAGTGCCCCAAGGCGTAGTAAAGGAAGTTTTTGAATGATCGCGGGCGGCCAACTTAATCTGATTGTAGCCGGAATATTCATCCATGAAAGAGAACATGGCATGTCCTGCCGTGCTATCGACTAGAAGATCGATGCTTGGAAGTGGATAGTCATCCTTCGGAGTTGCCTTGTTGAGGTCTCTAAAGTCTATGCAGATCCTTACTTTGCCACTTTTCTTTGGGACGACGACGATATTGGCTAACCAATCTGGGTAGTCAATAGCTCGAATAAATCCTGCTATGAGCAAATCTTCAAGTCCTTCTTTGACTTGTTGTTCTATTCTGGGATACATTTTTCTCAGCTTCTGCTTGACTGGCTTAGCATCCGGCTTCAAGACGAGTCGGTGCTCGACCAATTTGGGGTCTAAGCCCGGCATGTCTTCATATGTCCTTGCGAACACTTCTTCATGCCGCTTGAGAAAATCTGTAAGCCTTTTCTTTTCTTCCGGACTCAGACCGGTTCCGATCTGGAGAATTTTTGGATCTTCCTCTGAACCGATATTGACACCTTCAGTTGGATCTTGTACTAGAGGAGATGGTTCGTCCTGCTTCTGAACTGCGGCGAACTCCGGTAATTCCTGAAGAGACTGATCATATTCTGCACAATCATCAGACTGCTTTGCACTCTTGTCATTTCCGGTGCTTGCTTTGATTCTGTGAATTGCTGTCGACTTCTGAAAGGCCTTGAGATTGAGAACGAGCTTCTTGATTGTCCGAGAAGTCATTCTGAAATTTTAGAGAAAAAAAATCTGGTTCAGGCAAATCGTCCTATAGTAAGACAAGCAATCATGACATTGAATTATAAAATGAAGAGATAGACAGAAAGAGAGTAGATGGCATCCGGATAGACAAAGAAACTTGGAATTTTATTGATTGAATTGATCAATGACATTGGTAAAATGAGACACTTATTTGGAAAAGAATAGAAAGAAAATAACAAATGGTCTTCATTGTGCCCCTTTGACAAAAACAGTCTTCTTTGACGAGCTTCCACCGGCAAACCCTAGTCTTGCTCTGTGGGGACGATGTTTTTGGATCACTGGCTCGATGCGGCCATCTTCGTTCTTGCCGAGTCCCTTGAAGGGTTGATAGCCATGCTTCAGGAGTAAATCGAATCCCTTTCTTGACTTCATGAATTGAGGAAACAAGGGATGATCCTTAATGGTGTTGTAGTCCATTCGACCTCCAACCTTGAAGAATCGAGGACCTTTCCATCGTGTCGTGGCTACTGTGTGCAGAGATGACTCTGATGGTGCCTGAAGTATTTCTTGATTCTCTCCGAGATTGATCTCTTCGCTTTCCCTGATGCTGGGAATATCTGCATTGAATGATGGCCGAGGAATCATGGGCTGCGGGAGCCTTTCTTCTTGGTCTTCTCCCAGTATTGTGGTAATCATTCCACCTTTTGACCACTTCACACATTGATGTAGAGTGGAAGGCACTGCATTAGCATTGTGAATCCATGTCCTTCCGAGCAGCAAGTTGTAGGTTGGTGGTACATTAACCACGTGAAAAAGCACTGAATGTACTGAATAGTTGATAAACACCTCCAGGAATATCTTGCCCTTGGCCGTTTGACCATGATTGTCAAACCCATAGATAGTGATGGGATCTGGAATATATTCTTCATCCTTGATCCCTAATGCCTTTGCGGTCATTTCAGGACATATGTTGAGGCTACTGCCTCCATCGACCAGTACATGGGGAACCGTCATCCCTCTGACCCGAACGACAATGTACAGAGCATTATTATGAAAGGAATGAGGCTTTGGGAGGTCCTCATCCGAAAAGGTGATTGGTGCATTGGTCATGGCGGAGTTCACAATCTGTGCCATGTCTTCTGGAGTGGTACTGGGCTTAACTTTGATTTTCCTGAGTAAGTCATCCAGTACTTGTCGGTGCTTGCTAGAATTCTTGGCCAAGTCAAGGATGGAGACATTGGATAGAGCAGTCAGAGGCTTCTGACTTGACCTTTCTGACCTTGGTCTAACGATTTGCTTGAAGAAGTCAGGAGTTCCTTTTGACTTGGGAACTGACTTCACAGGTGCTTCCGCAACTTTCATTTTACCGAATGCTGAAATTAAGTCCATCTTCTTAGAATCTGGAGCTACTTGTCGTAGCACCGTCACCTGATGCTGAACTTGGAGATCTTGCGCAGAACATGGCTTGATATGTTCATGCGGTAGAAAGGGTTGTGCAGACACTACTGCTGTGGTGTGTGAAGGGAAGGGGTGATTGAAAATGTCCATTTTCTCTTCTTAAATTAAACTAAGTCAAGCATAATTTAGGTCAGACAAGGACAGGTCCCATCACGGTCGCCAAACCTGTTCTCGTCGCGAAATTTTTCCCCCGTCTTCCCTTCCTTGCGGAAGAGAGAGAGGGAAATGCTTTCGCGATTCAAACTTGACCGGATTTTGGAAAATGTTTTGAAATACTCGCCTCCGTTTTGAAAATTGTGGGAAAATCCATGGGATGGGGCTCGACCTGTCGGTACGAGGTTCGACCGTTCCTGCCGCCTTTAACAGGGGTAATCGAACCAAGGACCAAAATTGTGCTTGACTTAGCGAAATTATCAAGGTTATGTTATATCCTAACTGCACAAAGAATTCAGGCATGTGCTATGAGATTTTGGAAAATGCAAGTTGGAAAACATGATGTATGCTTAGAAAACATTTGGAGTTGGAAAGAATCTCTCAGGAAAAGGATTAAAGTCAATTCCTCAGGAAACTCAAATAAAAAAGAGGGTTTTGAAATCCCGAGAAAGTTCATAAAGACTTGGGAAAATCATGAATGGTTGAAAATCCTGGGAAATTAGAAGTGATTCTTGAGAAAAGATGAACCTTTTGAAAAAGGAAACACTTCTTAGGAAAACTTGGACTTTGAGAGTTTTCTTAGGAAAATGATGGAAGATTTATAGGAAAACTCATTGGAGAAGGAAATTCAAAACTTGGGGAATCGAAATCCTGGAAATTTTACCTTTTGAAATACTTGGAAATCGATTTTGGATCTTGGAGGAAGATTGGAAAACTCTTTTGAATATCTTAAGAAAATATCATTTTCCAGGGAAAACTGTGGCAAACTTGTCTTTGGAAAACCGATTTTGGAAAATCCTTAGAGTTTCTTGAGAAATTGATTTCTTGAGAATGAAGTTTTCTTGAGAACATCTTGAGAACATCTTGAGAAAATCAATGATTTCATGATGCAAATGACATGAGTGAATGAATGCACTTTGAAAAGATTTTCTAAGAGATTTGTTGGAAAAATGTGCATTAAGTCAAGATAAATCCTTCACAAATTCTGACTGTGGCCATGAATATGTTCAGAATTTAGTTGATTTGATGCACATGATTTTGAAAACTTTGGAAATATGATGTGCATTTTAAGATAGCCTAAGAGTGTAGGCTCAATGTGACTAGTAGAAAGATGACGGATCTGGGTCTCGTCCATATTCCGACTAGGGCCGTAAATATGGATCCCACCGAGTCCATCAACTCCCTAAGAGTTGGTGCACGTGCCATTCGTGAACATCCATAGTGCTTTTGAAATAAAATGCATGAATCACATAAGCAGGATATTACATAAATTCAAACTATATGATATGCATCCTAGTCTAAGCAGGAAATTAACTCTCTTATTCCAAAATTTACATTATTACATCACTAAATAAAGGAAATAAAAGAAATTTGCAGACTTCAGCTCCTTCTTTTGAATGTCCCTGTCAAACTTGAAATAAAGTTAGCTCAAATATGTGGGTTTTTCCAAAATTTTCCAATAATATTATGAAATTATTGGATTTAATTGGATATAAACCCTATGATCATGCTTCCTTGATATTTGAAATGATGTAAATGCAGGGAATTCAGTGGAAAACAGTTTGAAATTCGGAATTGGGGTCAAAATGACCAAAATACCCCTAAAATTAAAGTTACACCTTTAAAATCAAGGTTTTTTGAAGGAAAACTTAGTAAAATTGGGATTTCGAAATTCAAATTGAATTCAATGATAATGAAATACAGTATGACATGCTGCTAAACACATTAGGACTGTAAAATCAGAATTTGACATTTTGCAATTTATCCAAAATAACGAATTTCGCTTGTTTTTCACTTGGATCTGGGTCCTGCGGGACCCTATTTTGGTATTATGGCTAATCTGAACCTCAAATGGATTCCAAATTGCACCAAATTCGGTATGAAGCATCTAATTACTCTGATAAACGGCCTAGAATGCTAAAAATCATGAAATGATATGATTTAAATGCTAAAATTCAAAGAAAGTCCTAAAATGGTGGATTTTGCCTATGGATCCAAACCAAATGCAATGCTTAACATGATAATGCAAGATTTACACCATAAAAACTTCTAATATTTTGCATACTGCTAAAAGACCTAAAATGAAACATTTTTGGTTTTTACAGCCTTGGGATTTGAGCCACGGTGAGTTCAATAACAGAGATTTAGTTTTGACAGAGGTAAAAATCATACTAATCTGATGTAAAACGCTAAAAAAATATCAAACAGCCATGGAAATTTATGAAATTAATCAGAGCCACTCACGACACCTACATGAACAACTTTCATGTTTATGACTTCGGCATTTGATCAACGGAAACACAGATAAAAATATAACTATTCCTGCCTAAACTAATAGAACAGACAAATATAGTAAAACAGGGGATTGACAAAAAAAATCAGAAGCAGGTATCAACACTGCTCTAAAAATCACAGGCTTTCATATGCAAACCTAGGACACTTCGGACATAACTTTCACTTTTTACAGTTTTGGATTTGGAGCAACACACAAAGAGAAACCATAGCCCTAAGTCGATCCAAAATCTCAGAGGCCCAAATTAGGCTCTGACACGTGTCCCGAACTCTCGGATTTTTGTCAGACATTACAAAAAATCATAAACATCTAAAAAAATCATATTAAAAACTAGACATTCTCCCGAGTTCATAACATCTTTCGGATCGAAAATCGGATCTTCAATGAGGGATATCTCGATTTTACAAGTCGGCAAATGATTTTCAAAACGCATCCCGGGTAACAAAACCCGACTTGCCATTTTGAATGTTTACCGCAATAAACAAATTCAAATGCCTCCGAATTTTTGGCACAATTTCAGGGACACCTCAGGGCGCATTTAGTGATTTATTTGGGATTTTTAATAAAAAACAAGTGCATGAAATGACGTGTGGACTGACTGACAAAAACAGAGACCTACTGAAAATAAGCAGAACTGAAATGGATGCTAAATTAATCCTAATTAATTCATGAAATGTACTAAATGAATGAAATAAAATGCAAATTAAATCTAGCTAACTACATGCATGTTAAAATCATCAAGGAAGCATAATTAAACGTTTTTATATATGTCGTTTTATGAGAATAGCTCAATCCATCTCTCGGATGAGCTCTTTCTTCAAACGACTCCCGATTCGAATTATGGAATCAAATTAATGGGGAAAGAAGTGCACCTTGTTTCGTTACGCAGCGTAGGAGCTCTTGAAAGGGGCGGCTATCACGAGCTTCCTTCGTCCTTCGCTCCGAGCTTCAGATGGTTCACCAAAATCGAGCTATGCTTGAATCAAATTGGCCACTGCACGAACTTTACTCCACCTTCTCCAATGAGCCAAAGGGGGCATGATTTCCAAAGTTCAAAATCAGATGTTAGGAAGGCTAGGTCGAATTTTCCAGTTCACAAAATGATCTCCAAAGATGCTCCCTTCTCTTGGGCGTGGAGCCTTGTTTTTATAAATTTTCTGAAGAAATTTGAAATTCAAATAGGCTCAATCTGAGCCCTCCATGTGGCGCCATCTCAGGGGGTGCCATCTGGGGGTTTGAAATTCGAATTTGGCTTTTGCAGGGAGCCCTCAGGTGGCGCCACCTCATGAGGCTATTTTGATTTTTGAGAAAAATAAAAAAAATGGAAATTTTGTGGGTGAGACACCTCAGCAGGGGGAATTTGGAAATTTTCAAAAGTTTGCTTGATTCTCTCTGCAGAGAACTCCCAGAAGGTGCCACCTCAGAGGGTGCTCTCTTGGAATTTGAAATTCAAACTCACCTTTTGTAGGGAGTCCTCAGGTGGCGCCACCTCATGGTGGGCTACTTTTATTAAAAATAAAATAAAAAAATGAAAATGAAGCCAAGTGGAGTCCTGGAATGGCGCCACCTCAAAAGGTGTTTGACACATGTCAGAAGGACAGAGCAGTGGGCTCAGAAGGCGCCACCTCAGAGGAATTTGAATTTTGCTTTTTCTGGTGAAAGGAGATCTGGACATGTGGCAGTCCAGGATGGTTCCAAGTGTCAGCCTGCTGGAGAGGTTCTTCAGATGGCGCCACCTTAGAGGAGAATTCGAATTTCAAATGGAGGTTGGCCCTGGAGGAATGGAGGATGGACATGTGGCGCCACCTCAGGGTGGCTCCTACAATGCCATGTGGCAAGAGGGAGGAAAAGGAGGGAAAGGACATGTGGCGCCACCTCAGGCCATCTGGAAAAATCAGAGCTCAGGATTTGCGCCACCTAGGCTCTGTTTGAATTTTTGAATGGTTTGCTTTTTCTGAAGAAAGCCAAGAGTGACATGTGTCTCTTACTTTTCTGAAAAAAGTAGGGAGAAGACATGTGTCCTCTACTTTTTCTGAAGGAGTGAGAAGGAGACATGTGTCACCTGCTTTTTCTGAAAGAAGCAGAAGATGACACGTGGCAGAGGGGAGAGAAGGAGGGCCAAGCCATGTGGCGCCATCTCAGACAACATGGAAAAGGTAGAAGTTCAGGATTTGCGCCACCTATGAGGAGATTTGAACTTTTGAATTCTAGTTTTTCTGAAGAAAGCAGAAAACGACACATGGCGTCTACTTTTTCTGAGAAACTGAGAGATTGCCATGTGTCCTCTGCAGGAGACACACTCCAGATGGCGCCACCTCAGAGGAGACAAGCTTACTTTTTCTGGAGGAATCTAGGAGTGACACGTGTCTCCTACTTTTCTGAGAAAAGTAGGGAGAGACATGTGTCAGGCTACTTTTCTAGAAGGAGTAAGAGGTTGACACGTGTCCCCTGTAGGAGACACACTTCAAGTGGCGCCACCTCAGAGGAGACAAGCTCCACTTTTCTAGACAGGACAACCTATGACACTTGGCATCTCCTGGTGTTCTTTGGAATGACACATGGCGCAGGATGGATAGGGTGACACATGGCAGATAAATGGGATGACATGTGGCGGCTTCTTAGGGTAGCCCCACACTGACACTTGGCATGGAAATGGGAGGAGAGAGAAATGACAAGTGGCACCAATCCAGGGGACAAGGCTCCTATTTTTTTGGGTTTTTCAAAATTCAAATTTTCAAAAGGAAAGCTTGTGTGACACCACCTCAGTGTGGGTTCCACATTGCTTCTTTATTGAAATAAGGATAAAATAACAAAACCTCTTTTTGGAATTTTCATAAAATCTGGACTAATGGGCAAAACAGGCATTTTGGAAAGAGTTGGCCCCTGTAGGGCGATTTTGTAAAAGAAAGATATTTGAAATTTGTCAAAAAAAGGGCAAAATCTGAGATGAAGTGACTGAAATCCATATTAAAAACTATCCAGATCGTTTTCTTGAGAAAATATTTTGAAATTCATCGCCCTGGGGGTAAAATGGGAAGAATTGATAATTTTGAAGACCCAGGGTTTTGAAGTCAATTTTGAAAAGAGTTGAAATTTTAATCTGGATTGAAAATTTTGAAATCAAGAGTTCTGGACCTCGAAATGACATGCTGTGCAGTGTAGTGATTTGAAATGCTCATGCAATGATATGCAATGTCATGTCTTATACAATATAATCTTGAGCCAAGACTCGGAGATGTCTGTCTCCTGTCAGGAGTAAAATTTTGAATATCTGAGCTAAAAATAGAGAAATTTTGAGAGTTTCAGATAAAATTTAGACTTTTGCAAGGTCCGGGCTTAGAAAATGACCATTTTGCCCTCCGACGATTTCAGAGGTTGAATGATGATGTTTGGTGGAGATGTAGGGGAGGTGAGTGAAAATTTGGGGTGTTTACAGACACCGATGAAGAATATGAGGTGCCTCTAGCATTTCAGAAATGGGGTCGAGAACAAAGGAAGAGTCGCAAATCAAAAAGTCAGGTCACAGAAGAGCCCCTGCAAGCGCAGTTCAAGGAAATGGCCAGAGTGGTTAAAGATCTACAAGCCCGCGACAAGGGCAAGAAAGTTTTCACTAGCGAGGACTTTTATGATGGCTTAGAAGGTGATGAAGACCTAGAAAATCTACCCCGAAAATTCATCAAGTTCGACGGTTCTGGCGACCCGAAAGCTCATCTTGTCACATTCTTTGCTGAGTGCTCAAGGTTCAAGAGAAATAATAGAGCACTATTTCTATGTTTTCCCCACAGCTTGGAAGGAGTTGCAGCTAAATGGTATGCTGAGCATATCAACCCCATCGAGCTCAAGGAGTTTGACAAAGTTGTGAATTTGTTTATTGAACGCTTCCTGTTCAACACAGAGGCGCTCCCAACACTAAGTCATCTCTACAGTCTGAGGCAGAATGAAAATGAAAAAGCACGAGACTTTATTCATAGATGGAGATCAGCCTGCAATAAAATGAGGGATCCTATATCAGAAAGGCATGCTTTATCATTGATCCTCAACAATTTTTCGCAACCTCTGAGAGGATTGATTTCCACCGCACCATCCAGGACCTTCATCGAGCTAACCAAAAGAGCTGAATGGCTCGAATTGAGTGTGGAGAATGGAGTCTACGAAGGCTTCACATTCCCCAAGCATAACCCCCAAGGTGAACAGAAGAAGAAAACTCACTTCACCTATTCTGCCAACAACAACAATAGCCAAAATCATCACAAAGAGCAGAAGAAAGATTACTGCTACGGCATAGAAAGTTCGAATAACAAAGGCGATAAAAAAAGAAAGCTTGCTCCTCAATACAGTAAGCCTCCTCAGCAAGATCAAGGGCTGAAATAGTGTGAAAAGGCTAAGCATGAAGGATGGAGTTACAATAGAAAATTCATTCTTCTCGACCAATCACTCGAAGATGTGCTCGAATACATGCTATCAAAGGAAATGGTCAAGTTGCCAAGATTGGCTGATCCCCCTGTGCCTATGGGGAAATGGAAAGATCAATTTTGCAAGTTGCACAGGACAGTGGGACACAACACTGAGAACTGCTTTGTTCTCAAGAACATTGTGCAGGATCTCATTGACAAGAATCTGTTGGTAGAAGGAGAAGAAGAAGAGAAAATGGACATTCTAAATCAGTCATTTCCGCCACATACTACCACAGTAGTATCTGAACAACCATTCCTGCCTCATGAACACATCAAGCCATGTTCTGTTCAAGACCTCCAGATACAACATCAGGTGTCAGTGCTACGACAAGCAACTCCAGCCAACAAGAAAATGGACATAATCTCAGCATTTGGCAGGATGAAAGTGTTTGAAAAGCTCACAAAGCCACCCCCAAGTTAAAGGGAATTCCTGATTTCCTTAATCAGTTCATCAAGCCCAAGCCAGAAAATTTAAGTCAGAAGCCTCTGACCATTATGTCCAATGTTTTCATTCTCGACTTGACCAAGAATTCCCACAAGCACCAGCAAGTACTGGATGATCTGCTCAGAAAAATTAAAGTCAAGCCCAGTACCACACCCTAAGACATGGCGCAAATTGTGAATTCAGCCATGACAAATACGCCAATCATTTTCTCGGATAAGGACCTTCCAAATCCTCACTCCTTTCATAATAATGCTTTGTACATCGTTGTTCGAGTGAGAGGAATGATGGTACCACATATGCTGATTGACAGAGGCAGCAACCTCAATATATGTCCTGAAATGACCGCAAAAGCGTTGGGGATCAAGGACGAAGAATACATTCCAGATCCTATCACTATCTATGGGTTTGACAATCATGGTCAAACGGCCAAACGAAAGATATTTCTGGAGGTGTTCATTAATTATTCGGTACATTCCGTCCTCTTTCATGTGGTCAATGTACCACCCACCTACAATCTGCTGCTCGGAAGGACATGGATCCATAATGCAAATGCAGTGCCTTCCACCCTCCATCAATGTGTAAAATGGTCAAAAGGTGGAATGATTACGACAGTACTAGGAGAAGACCCAGAAGAAAGGCTCCCGCAGCCCATGATCCCTCGACCATCATTCACTGCAGATATCCCTAGCATTAGGGAAAGTGAAGAAATCAGTCTCGGAGAAAGTCGAGAAATACTCTAGACATCATCAGAGTTGTCTCTACACACTGTAGCCATGACCCGATGGAGAGGTCCTGAATTCTTCAAAATTGGAGGTCGAATCAACTACAGTGCCATCAAAGATCATCCGTTGTTCCCACAATTCATAAAGGCAAAAAAGGGATTTGATTTACTCCTGAAGCATGGATATCAACCCTTCAAAGGACTAGGCAAAAATGAAGATGGCCGCATCGAGCCAATGATTCAGAAGCATCGTTCCCATAGAGCAGGACTGGGGTTTACCGGTGGAAGCTCACCAAAGAAGACTGTTTTTGTAAAGGGGACACATTGAGAACCATTCATTATTTTCTTTCTCTTTAATAAATGTCTCATTTTATCAATGTCTCTGATCTATTCAAAGTCAATAAAATTCCAAGTTTCTTTGTCCATCCGGATGCCATCTGTCTCCTTTCTCTCTATCTCCTCATTTTTATAAACTCTATGCATGGCTCTTCTCAAATGATTGTTTGTCTTATAATGGGCAATTTTTCCTGAATCAAATTTCTCATCATTCCAGAATGTCTTCTCGAGCGATCAAGAAGCTCGTTCTCAATCCAAAGGCCTTCCAAAAGTCGGCAGCAATTCACCGAGTCAAAGCAAGTACAGAAGATAGCAAGGCTGCAAAATAGTCAAATGACTATGCAGAATTTGACCAATCTCTTCAAGAGTTACCAGAGTTCACCTCAGCTCAGAATCAAGACGAACCATCTACTCTAGTCCAAGATCCAACTGAAGATGTCAATATCGGTTCAGAGGACAATCCCAAGATTCTAAAGATCGGTAGCAGTCTAAGCCCGAAAGAAAAGGAAAGGCTCACTAATTTCCTCAGGCAACATGAAGAAGTGTTTGCATGGACATACGAAGATATGCCGGGTCTAGACTCAAAATTGGTCGAACACCGCCTTATTTTAAAGCCAGATGCTAAGCCAGTTAAGCAGAAGCTGAGAAAAATGGATCCCAGAATAGAACAAGTCAAGGAAGGACTTGAAGATTTACTCAAGGCAGGATTCATTAGAACTATTGACTACCCAGATTGGTTAGCCAATATCGTCATTGTTCCAAAGAAAAGCGGCAAAGTAAGGATTTGCATAGACTTCAGAGACCTCAATAAAGCGACTCCGAAAGATGATTATCCGCTTGCAAGCATTGATCTTCTAGTTGACAGCACGACGGGACATGCCATGTTCTCTTTTATGGATGGATATTTCGGCTACAATCAGATTAAGTTGGCCGCCCATGACCAATCTAAAACTTTCTTCACTACGCCCTAGGGTACCTTCTGCTACAAAGTTATGCCTTTTGGGCTCAAGAATGCTGGAGCAATGTATCAACGCGCAATGGCCGTTATCTTTCACAATCAAATACACAAAATCATGGATGAGTATGTTGACGATATCCTCGTGAAATCCAAAGAGGAAGAAGATCACCTCGAAGCCTTAGATCAAGTTTTTAAACGGCTCATTCTTTATAAGTTAAGACTTAACCCCCAAAATTGTGTTTTTGGAGTCGAATCAGGCAAACTGTTGGGTTTTCTAGTCAGTAAAAATGGAATTGAAGTTGACCCAGCTAAAGCAACGGCTATCATTGATATGCCACCCCCGACAAATCTCAAAGAATTGTGTAGCCTTCAAGGACGCATGCAATCAATTCGGCGATTTATTTCCAACTTGGCAATGAGATGCGAACCCTTCAATCACTTACTCAGAAAAGGAGTGAAGTTCGAATGGGGACCAAAATGTCAACAATCATTCGATCGAATCAAGAAATATCTTCTCAATCCTCCAATCCTGAAGCCGCCAGAATTGGGAAAACCTCTTTTGCTATATATATCAGTCAATCAAGTCGCATGCGGTGGATTCTTGGCACAGTACAAAGAAGGCAGCTTGATAGAGCACGCCATTTATTACGTGAGTAAGACTTTCATAGACTATGAAAAGAAGTATTCTCAAATAGAGAAGACCTGCCTAGCCCTAGTGTGGATGTGTTAGAAGCTAAGACACTACCTGTTAGCATCTGAAGTCAAAATCCTGTCTAAACTCAATCCTCTCAAATACATCTTAGAGCAACCTTTCCTCAGCGGACGAGTCACCAAATGGCAAGTTTTACTGATGCAGTATGACTTAGAATATGTCTCGCAGCAATCAATTAAAGGCCAAGCAGTTGTTGATCAATTGGCAGATTTTCCTCTGGCGAAAGAGGTGAAAGCCGAAGATGATTTCCCAGATGAGCAAATATGCAATATCCAGTAGTACCCAATCTGAAATTTATTTTTCGATGGTTCCAAAAATATGGCTGGAATAGGCATTGGAATCTTGTTAATCACTCCAGAGAAGAAGATGATTCCATTTTCTCTCAAGTTAGATTTTCAATGCACCCACAATATGGCTGAATATGAAACCCTGATTCAAGGGCTAAAGACTCTACTAGACTTCAATGTCAAGAGAGTTCATGCTAACGGCGACTCATTACTCGTTGTCAATCAAGTCCGAGCCGAATAGCAAGTGAAAAATCAGAAGCTATTTCCTTACCAGAAAATCGTTTCAGCTCTTGTTAGCCTGTTCGAAGAATTTCAGTTCTTTCATATCAAGAGAGATTTTAATCAAGTGGCCGATAGCCTAGCCAGTTTAGGTTCCATTATGGCATTCAAGAATGGAGAATCTTGTCGCTCCTTCGAAATTGGCAGACTTGACCAACCTACTTTCCTTCCAACAGAGCAAGTAAACCAAGCTGAGCAAAAGAAGAAGCCTTGGTATTACAACATCAAGAATTTCATAGAAACCGGGGAATTTCCCCCAGAACTCGCAAAGAAAGAGCAGCGAGCGATCCAACGCATGTCTACTCGATATTTCATCCTGGACAATGTCCTCTATTGTCATGGATTTAGTTCAGAGTATTTCAGATGTTTAGACAAAGACGAAGCCAAAGAAGTCGTGCGAGAAGCACACAAAGGCATTTGTGGTGGCCACGTCGGCTACAAAACCCTTGTCAAGCAAATCATCCGAGCAGGTTATTATTGGAAAACTATGCAGCAAGATTGTTATCATTATGTGAAAAAGTGTGTTCAATGCCAGATACATGCACCTTTCATTCATGCTCCGGCGACATATCTGCAATTTGTTGTCTCTCCATGGCCATTTTCTATGTGGGCCTTCGATGTTGTAGGACCCATCACTCCCTCTGCTTCAAATGGCCACAAATATTTCTTTGCCGCAACAGAATATTTTACCAAGTGGGTAGAAGTTGTCACTCTTCGTACTATAGAAGGACGACACGTGGTCTCTTTTATTCACAAGAACATCCTTTGCCGCTTCGGCATCCCATATGACATTATGTCAGATAATGGCAGTCATTTCAAGAATGAAAAAATGAAGACCTTTTGCTCGAAGTTCAAAATCTATCATCATTTTTCTGCTCCCTACTATCCTCAAGGGAATGGTCAGGCAGAAGCCACCAACAAAATTTTAATCTGTATCTTGGAGCGAACCGTGGAAACAGGCCGTGCCTGGCATGAAAAGATCCACGATGCATTATGGGCCTACCGGACTACTATTCGCACTCCAACAAATGCTACTTCATCAGAATTGGTCTATGGAACAAAAGTAGTATTACCTCTGCATGTTCAGAAGCCCGCCTTGAAATTTGCTTCACTGCTAGAACTACCTCTTGATCAATACCAGCAGTAGCGACTGATACAGCTAGACTTGCTCGATGAGAGAAGGCTAAAAGCAGCCAAGCATGCTCAATCCTACCGCCAGAGAATAGCAAGGCAGTACGCAAAGTCTGTCATTGAAAGGAGATTCAAAGTCAATGATTTAGTGCTTCGAGCCACAGACTATCTAAAACATCATTCCGGTGGCAAATGGTCGCCAAATTGGGAAGGTCCCTATGTCATCAAAGAAGCATTACCCCGCAACTCATATCGGCTCATCAATGCCGATGGGGTAGAATTGCCAGATCCCATTAATGCTCGACACTTAAAAAAGTTTTTTACCTGAAGCATCCATTCTTCCCTTGTAATCCTACCATTTTCTTCAATCAAACTTTCCTTCCCAGTTACACTGGGGCATTTTAAAATTTTGTTCTGTATGCAGGAAGGATAAACAAGTCTCTCATTTTACACACTTGTGCATTCATATGCATCAATTTGCATTCATTTGCATCCAACTGCATCGACATTAATTTGGTCAGCATTGGGATTTCAACAAACAGTCCCATCATAATTCCTAAACTGTTATTCAAAATTGAAAAACAACCATTAATACTGAACCAAAATCTAGTGCTCGAACTGGTATTATTTCAAAATCCAGTGCTCAAACTGGTATCCAGTGCTCAAACTGGTATTATTTCAAAATCCAGTGCTCGAACTGGTATTATTTCAAAATCCAGTGCTCGAACTGGTATCCAATGCTCGAACTGGTATTATTTCAAAATCCAGTGCTCGAACTGGTATTATTTCAAAATCCAAGGCTCGGACAGGTATATTTTCAAAAATCCAGTGCTCGAACGGGTACATTCTCCAGTGCTCGAACTGGTACATTTTCAAAATCCAACTTTTAAGTCGGTCTATACTTTTCTCTAAAAAATTGAGTTCCGACTTGGGTTTTCATTCAAATTATTTTCCTTTGAAGACTCGAGTTCCGACTCAGGTTTGTTTCAAATTATTTTCTTTAAAAAACCGAGTTCTGACTCAGACCTTTTCTCAAATTATCTTTCCTTTGTTGATTTGAGTTCCCACTCATGATCACTTTACCTTTTTCGAGCTCTTCATTTTACTTTGTTGTTCCGAGTTCCGACTCGTAAACCATTTACTTCATTCGAGCTTTGACTCGAGCCATTTATTCTCCTAGGTTGATCCAAGTCATTTCGACCCACAGGGTCTGTCAATTTCTCAAAGTTGATATTTTGCCCACCAATTTCAAATTTAAATCTTTGGATCAGTCAATTCTCAATTTCAACCTTCGGGTTACTCAATTCTCTAATTTCGACCTCTGGGTCACCCAATTCTCCAATTTCGACCTTCGGGTCGCACAATTTTGACCTCTTGGGTCAGCCAATTTCTCAATTTCGACCGTCAGGTCATCCAAATTCGACCTCCGGGTCGCCCAATTTCCAACAATCAATTTCCCAAATTTCCAATTTCGACCTTTGGGTCAATCAATCCAAATATCCAATTTCAAGCATTTTCTCTGGCGAGAGACCCTTTTTATAGGGAAAGTTCGAGGGAGCTCGTTCTTTTCGCATGCTATCCAATTTGTTCACTTAGCCCCTTTTCAGGGAGAGTTTAAAGGGACTCGCGTCTTCGTGAACCGTTTGCAAAATAATTTCCAATTTCACACAAGGAACCCTTTTCATGGGGAGAGACTCGACGGAGATTCGCTTTCCTTGTGGCCACCCCAAATTTCATACTAGGCCACTTCGTCATGAAGGACCCTCTTTTTAGGGAGAGTGTGATGGACTCGTTCCTTTCATGACCCAATTTTTCGACCTCACTATTATCGGCCCCCTTTCCATAAGAGAGACCTAATATTAGGGAGCTTTGACGAAAGCTTAATTTCTCTTTGAAAGTTCGTTTTGCAAACACCTCCTCTTCAGGGAAGAGAGGAGTATTTTCCATTTCCCATTCAGGTAAGGGCTAAGCCTGAGTCTCTCTTTTTGGAAAAAAAAAGAGAGGAGAATTTTCGTCACGGATGTGTTGAGTTGGACCTCAAATGCCTTCTTTCACCAAAGATTTCAAAAAAATCTTGTCAATTTGTCAATCAATTACTTGTTGATTTCAAAAACTTTATTATACAAATCTTTACCTCAGAATGCATTCAACATTACTTCCAAAAGAGTGAAGCTTTTGCGAAAAGGGATTCAAAATTCAAATTCTTTCTATTGGCCAACCAAAAGGACGAAGGATAAATCCTCGATATGGCCAGAAAAGAAGATTCAATGTTATCGCAAAGCCATAGTTGATTGATATTGATCGCAGTCAATGGCACATCTCTAAAGACTATTCTTGTAAAGATAAGGCAGTGAAAATATCCTGAGAACTAGAAAAAGAAAGCATTTACCTAAGCCCTGTCTCCTCAAAATCACCTAAGCTGCAATTAAATATCCGCAAAGGGGATCTCTTAATTGTCGTCAAGATGAAGGCGAATTAAGCGAGTAGACCCCCGGGGCCAAAGAAGATTTGAAACATCTCCAAGATGACGGAGTTTGTGACGGATCCTTCCAGGGAAAGTCCAAAGCAGTGTCGAGATGAAGGCAGATGCGATGAACCTCCCGACAATCCCTAAAAGATATTTAATTTCAGCTATCATCCAAAGATCTCCAACCCATGAGCCAATATCATCAAGATAACTCTGAGGCAAAGAAGTATCGAAACATCTCCAAGTTAAAGGAGTTTGTGACGTACCCTTCCCAAAAGAGAGAAAGAGAGGAAAAAGAAAGAGAGAAAAGTCAGGACATCTCCAAAATGAAGGAGAATGTAATCGAAACCCAAAATAGCCAAAAGAGTGCAGAAAGATTATCATGAGAGAAGCTCCCAGGATATCAAACTGCCACATTTATCAAGAATCTTCTTTAAATTTGTGAAATTCTATTATCAATATCCTTTCATCGATTGCTTTCATAATATCAAATTCTCTTTCCTGCTCATATCAAGGAAATTGATAGCTTCTCTGAAAAAGGTTAATTACAAGTAATTTGGATTCCCAACCTTGATTCTACGAAGTGGATCTCGTTTGGAGGTAACGCTTCAGGTAGAAAAGGAGAAATATTTTGCAACAATGTGCATCATTTTCAAAAACTTTGAATCAACAACAAAATTTTCAATATTTTGGCAATATTTTCTAGCTATCCTGACATGAAGTGAGAGCTTGATGTCCGTTTTGATACATCCTGACACCATTTTCAATCCCTCTTTAGGACTTGATTACGGGAGTTTTCAAGATTCCTTTCCTTCTTTTTATAATCTGAGCGCAAGCTCTCAGATTCGCACACTTCCATGTGTCCCCACTGTCCCACCATAGACAGTCCCATTTCTGTTCGAGGTCGAACCACCAATCATTTTCTCACAAAAGGCAATTTCAAAAGCTATTTAGTCTCAGAAATGAGACGCCCAAGATCAACCCCTTTTCAAGCTTTAGGGACCCCATTTTCCTTTCTTTTGCAAAACCCCTGTCGGATTTATTGTGCAAAATCCAAAGGTTCCATCGTGGTCTCTTCTTTCGAGGATTCCATCCATTTTCCGCCCAATCAGGATAAGGGTACAAACCTGAGCCTCATTCAAAGAGGTATTCCATTTCCCGCCCAATCAGGATAAGGGTACAAACCTGAGCCTCATTCAAAGAGGTATTCCATTTTCGCCCGATCAAGATAAGGGTACAAACTTGAATTTTCTTTGATGAGGTATTTCATCCTCCGCCCGATCAGGATAAGGGTATAAACCTGAGCCTCATTCAAAGAGGTATTTCATTTTCTCCCCAATCAGGTTAAGGGTCAAACCTGAGCTTCGTTCAATGCAAGGTATTTTTGTCTCATCCAGGATAAGGGCAAAACCTGAACTTCACTCTCATAGAGTGAATCTTTCCTCTTCATTCTCCATTTCATATCTACCATCTTCACCGGGCTAATACTCAGTCAGATCCTTCTAACTGGGGCATTTTATATAGCCCAAATTTGGTGTGTTTTTCTTTGCCACTAAGCTCGGCCACAAGCTGGCTTAGTAGCAAAGAGGGGCATCTGTAAACACCCCAAATTTTCACTCACTTCTCTGACATTTCCACCAAGCATCATCATCCAGCCTCTAAAATCGCTGAAGGGCAAAAGGGTCATTTTTTGAGCTTGAAACTCGCAAAAGTCCAAATTGCATCTGCAACTCTCAAAATTTCTCTATTTTAGCTCAGATATTCAAAATTCTATCCCTGACAGGAAACGGGAATCTCCAAATCTTGGTTCAGGATTGCATTTCATAAGACATGTCATTGCATATTACTACATGGGCATCTCATATCACTGCACTGCACAACATGTCATTTCGAGGTCCAAAACTCTCGATTTCAAAATTTTCAATCCAGATTCGAATGTCAACTCTTTTCAAAATTGATTTCAAAACCCTGGGTTTTTAAAATTGCCAATTCTTCCCATTTTACCCCCATGACTCTGAATTTCAAAATATTTCTCAGGAAAACAATCTGGATATTTTTCAGTAAGGATTTTAGCTTTTGATTTTAGCAACAATTTCAAATATCATTCTTTTGCAAAATCACCCTACAGGGGCCAACTCTTTTCAAAATTTCTGTTTTGCCAATTGGTCTAGATTTTTATGAAAATTCCAAAAAGAGGTTTACTGTCTTGTCTTTATTTCAATAAAGAAGCAATGTGGGGCCCACTTTGAGGTGGTGTCACATAGGCTTTTCTTTTGAAAAACCTGAATTTTGAAAAAACCCAAAAATATAGGAGCCTTGTCCCTCGATTGGCGCCACTGGACCATTTTCTCTCTCCTCCCATTTCTCTACCATGTGTTAGCGTGGGGTTCACCTAGGGGTGGTGCCACATGTCATTTTCTCTCTCCTTCCATTCTCCGACACGTGTCAGTGTGGAGCCACTTTGATATGGCGCCACATGTCATTAGACATCCTCTTCATTTATGCCACATGCCAGCCTCTGCTCCCTCCAGAAAAAACAGAAATTTGAATGTTCAAAATCCTCAGAGGTGGCGCCATTTGAGTGTTGCTTTATCCTTCCACCACATGTCAGTGTGGAGCCACTCTGATGTGGCGCCACATGGCATGCTCCTATTTCTTCTAGATTTAAATCTCAAACTCCTTTTTGAGGTGGTGCCATTCCAGAGCTCCCGCTTGGCTCCATTTTCTTTTTACTTTATTTTGTTCAAAATAAAAGTAGCCCACCATGAGGTGGTGCCATATGAAAAGCCTCAGAAAAAGCAGATTTCAAATTTCAAACTCCCCTGCTGAGGTGTCTCATCCATAAAATTCTCATTTTTATTTTCTCAAAATTCCAAATGGCATGCCCTGAGATGGCGCCACATGGAAGGCTCAGATTAAGCTTGTTTGAAATTCAAAATTCTCCAGAACTGCTACAAATACAAGGGCCCACGCCCAGCTGAGGGAGGTCTCTTTTTGGATTTGGCATTTTCACTTAGATTTTCCCTAATACACAATTTTGAATTTCTGAATTCACGCCCCCCTTGGGCTCAGTTGAGAGGGTGCATTGAAGCACCAACCTTGCTTGCATCACTTCCTATTCGATCTAGGCGTGTGGATCGATTTTTCGTGAACCTTCTGAAGCCCGGATCGAAGGACGAAAGAAGCCATTTGTAGCCGTTCATTTCGGAAGTCCGAAAGCTACAGGAAAACGCAAGGTGCACTTCTATTCCTATTGATTTCATTATAGTAATATCCTTGCTCGATTTGTATTGTCGTTTTGAAGAAAGTGCTCATCCGAGGGATGTATCGAGCTATTCTCATAAAATGACACATATCAAAAGATGCTTCTTATGCTTTCTTGATTTAATTTTCGCATTCCATCATGTTCATGCATTAAAATAAGTTAGATTTATGTTTTATTTCATTAAAATGGCATGTTCCATGAATTTATTTGATATTTCATGCATTCACCTTCATTTAGGTAATTCCCTGTTTTTGTCAGTCAGTCCACACATCATTTCATGTATTTATTTTCTGTTAAAAATGCTACAAAAATCATAGTATGCGCTCTTAGTTGTCTTCAACAATCCACAAAAAATTCGGAATGATTTGAATTTGTTTACTATGATAAACATTCAAAATAGTAGGTTGCATTTTGTTACCTGGGATACGTTTTGAAAATTTATCTCCGACTTGTAAAATCAAGATCTCTCTCATATGAGATTCTATTTTCGATCCAAAAAATGTCCTGAACTCGGAATGATGTCTAGTATTTACTTTGATTTTCGCAGATTTTTATGAAGTATGTTTGATGTCTGACAAAATCCGAGGGTTTGGGACACGTGTCAGAGCTAGATTTGAGTCTCTGAGACTCTGGATCGACTTAGGTCGATGGGTTCTCTTTCGGTATTGCTCCAAATCCAAATCTGTAAAACGTGAATGTCATGTTCGGGATGTCCTTTGTTTTCATCTGAAATTTTATGATTTTTAAAATAGTCTTAATATCATTTTCAAATTTTTCTTGTCAGTCTTCTGTTTTGTTATATTTATCTGTTCTATTGATTTAGGCAAGTAATGTCGTATTTTTATCTCTATTCCTGTTGACCAAATGCCAAAATCATAAATATGTAAGTTTTTCTTGTATGTGTTTTTAGTTCTTTATTTAAATATCAGAAATTTCCATGGTAAGTTGTTATTTTTTATGTAATTTTATATCAGATCAGGTCGATTTTACCTCCGTCAAAGCCAAATTCTCGTTACCGAACTCATCGTAGTTCAAATCCCAGGGATTTAAAATCCAAAAGTGTTCCATTTTATGTCCTTTAGCAGTCTGCAAAATATCAGATGTTTCTATGGTGGAGTTTTTTCATTATTACATTAAGTGTTATATTTGGTTCGGGTCCATAGGCAAAATTCGCCCATTTTAGGATTTTCTTTATATGTTCTCATCTAAACCATGTCATTTTGTAAGTTTTATCATCCTAGGCTGTTTATCAGGATAGAGAGATACTTCATACCGAATTTGGTGTGATTTGGAACTCGTTTGATGCTCGGTTTAGCCGTATCATCAAAACAGGGCCCCGCGAGACCTTGATCCAAGCGAAAACAAGCGAAATTTATTAATTTTGATGAATGGTAGCATGTAAAATTATGATTTTACAGTCCTAATGTGTTTAGCAGCATGTCATCATGCCTCATACTGCATTTCATCATCATTTGGTTCAATTCGAATTTCAAAATCTCAATTTTACCAAGTTTTCCTTCAACAAAACCCTGATTTTAAAGGTATAACCTTAATATTAGGGGTATTTTGGTCATTTTGACCATAATTTCGAATTTCAAACCATTTCTTACTGAATTTCTTGCATTTACATCATTTCAAATGTCAAGAAAGCATAAGAATAGGGTTTATATCCAACTAAGTCCAATAATTTCATAATATTATTGGAAAATCTTGGAAAACCCCACATATTTGAACTAACCCCAATTCAAGTTTGGCAGGGATATTCAAAAGAAGGAGTTAAAGTCTGCAATTTTTTTTATTTCATTTAATTAGTGATATAATAATGTAAATTTTGGAATAAGAGATTTAATTTCCTGCTTAGACTAGGATGCATATCATATAGCTTGAATTCATGCAATATCCTGATTATGTGATTCATGCATTTTATTTCAAAAGCACTATGGATGTACACGAATGGCACGTGCACCAACTCTTAGGGAGTTGATGAACTCGGTAGAGTCTATATTTACGGCCCTAGTCGGAATATGGATGAGACCCAGATCCATCATCTTTCTATCAGTCGCACTGAGCCTACACTCTTAGGCTATCTTCCAAAATTTCAATGCATATTTTCAATTCTACAAAATATTTTAGAATTAACTAAGTAAATTATAAACGTATTCACGGCCATAGTCGGAATATGTGACAATTCTACTTAGTTTAATTCTAAAATAGCATGTTTTCTAAAAAAAAAAGGGGGCTTTTACAAAATGACATTCATTCACATCCTATGCATCATGAAATCACTGATTTCTCTCATGATTTTCTCAAGAAAATTTCATTCTCATGAAAATCGATTTCTCAAAAAACTCTAAAAATTTTCAAAGTTGGATTTTCCAAATCAAGTTTCCCATGATTTTCCATAGAAAATATTCCTTTCTTAAAATTCATTTTCAAAAGGAATTTCTCATCTGTCTCGAGAATCAAAAAATTTGATTTTCAAGTGTTTCAATGATAAGATTTTTAGAATTCCAATTTCATGAATTTTGATTTTCCGTCTCCAAGGGTTTTCCAATGAATTTCAATCATTTTCCAAAGAAAGTTTTCAAAAGTTGGAGTTTTCCCTGACAAGCATTTTCCCTTCAAATGTTTACCCTTTTCTCAAGAATCCTTTTCATTTTCCCAGGATTTTCATCCATTCACGATTTTCCCACACCTTTATGAATTTTCTCGTGATTTCAAAACCCTTTCATCTGAGTTTCCAGAGAGATTGATTTTCGTCTTTTTCCTGAGAAATACTTTTGAACTCCAAAGCATTTTCTGAGCATATATCATATTTTTCAACTTGCATTTTTACCAAATTTCATAGCACATGCCAAAGCATTCTCTGTGCATTTAGTATAGAACATGATTTTGATGATTTAACTAAGTCAAGCACAATTTTGGTCCTTGGTTCGATTACTCCTATTAAAGGCAGCAAGAACAGTTGAACCTCGTACCGACAGGTCGAGCCCCATCCCATGGATTTTCCCGCTATTTTCAAAACGGAGGCGAGTATTTCAAAACAATTTCCAAAATCCGGTCAAGTTTGATTCGCGAAAGCAATTTCCTCTTTCTCTCCCGCAAAGGGAAGGGAAGAGGGAGAAAAAATCGCGACGATGACACCACTGTGGTATTTGCTGTGAAAATTCAGTCCATTGAACCTGACTGTTGAAGTAAAACAGCAGTTATGCTTGCTCAGAATGAAAAACCTATGGTCAGGACATAAGCCCCACACCTATATATTGTGTAAACATTTAGGAAATGTACCAGCCTCTATGATATTAGTCCTCTATGGTTATCTAATTAGGACATGTATGTACCATTTTTTTTTTCATTTTGTCTTTTATTTTAGCAATTCTCATATAGAACATGGTATCTGTATGTTGCATATTTCATCATATTCTTACTTCTGTTTTGTTAAATCATTGTGTCCCCATCCATTGTATCAATGCAGTTAATGCCATCATGACCTACACATTTCTCCTTTTGCATAAATAATATCCTTAAGTAGGGTCCTGAAAATCTCTTATTTAGCATAGACATAAGCTTGGGTCATCATATATACATTGCGTCATTAGCATAGGTGTAATCATATGCAGCTTAGTATAAATGTGAGGTTTCTTATTTCTTTGCCTACTTTGTATTGTTATTTCTGGTATTAACTCATTTTGCAGGGAAGATATGGAGGATGCTGACTCTTTTAACTCTATATATATATATATTTTTATTTATCTTGCTTTATGTCAGCAATGTAACAATTAGATGTAATCTTGGAATAAGAGATCTAATTTCCTGCTTAGATTAAGATACAAATCATATAGTTTGAATTTCTGCAATATCCTGATTATGTGATTCATACATCTTATTTGCAAAATCACCATGGATGTACACGAATGGCACGTGCACCAACTCTTAGGGAGTTGATGAACTCGGTGGAATCCATATTTACGGCCCTAGTCGGAATATGGATGAGACCTAGATCCATCATCTTTCTACTAGTCACACTGAGCCTACACTCTTAGGCTATCTTCAAAAGTGCACCTCATATTTTCAATTTTGCAAAATATTGTGAATTAAATCAATTAAACTCTGAACATGTTCATGGCCACAGTCAGAATATGTGAAGGATTTATTTTGACTTAATACACATTTTTCCAACAAAATTCTCAGAAAATCTTTTCAAAGTGCATTCATTCATTCAAATCATCTGCATCAGGAAATCACTTGCTTTTCTCATGATTTTCTCAAGAAAATTTCATTCCATGGAAATCGATTCCTAAAAAAAACTCTGAAAATTTTCAAAGTTGGATTTCCCAAGTCAAGTTTTCCCGTGACTTTCCCTGGAAAATATTCTTTTCTTAAGATTCATTTTCAATAAGAATTTCTCATCTTTCTCAAGAATCCAAATCGATTTTCAGATATTTCAAGGACAATACTCTCAGGATTTCAGTTTCCTGAGTTTCGTTTTTCTTGCTCCAAAGAGTTTTTCACTGAATTTCAATCATTTTCCAAAGAAAATTTTCAAAGTCAGAGTTTTCCTGACAAATATTTTCCTTTTCAAATGTTCCTCTTTTCTCAAGAATTCTCTCCATTTCTCAGGATTTTCTCACATTCTCATAAACTTTCTGGTGATTTCCAAATCCTTTCATCTGAGTTTCCTAAGAGATTAATTTCCATCTTTTTCCTAAGAAATGCTTTTCAACTCCAAATGTTTTCTAAGCATACATCATATTTTTCCAACTTACATTTTACAAAACTCCATAGCACATGCCTGAATTCTTTGTGCATTTAGGATAGAACACGATTTCGATGATTTAACTAAGTCAAGTACATTTTTTGGTCCTTGGTTCGATTACCCTTGTTAAAGGTGGTAGGAACGGTCGAACCTCGTACCGATAGGTCGAGCCCCATCCCATGGATTTTCCCGCTATTTAAAAAAATGAAGGCGAGTATTTCAAAACAATTTCCAAAATCCGGTCAATTTTGACTCGCGAAAGCATTTTCCTCTCTCTCCCGCAAGGGAAGGGAAGACGGAAAATTCTGCAATGATGACACCAGTTCAACTGTTAAAGAGCAAGGTCTGCACGTGAGCGGATGGTGAGAAACCGGATGACGACTCAAGGAGGAATTGGGAGAAGAGCCTTCTCTAACATAAACTTGGTGCCTCAGGAAGGATCTCATATGACTAGCGCAAAGGGACAACATATGTCTCGAGCCATCTAGGCGGCTACAATGAGTGTAGCCAGTCGAGAAGTTTTAAATCAGATTGAGGAGTTTTTTTTGCTGAAGAAAACTAGGAGAGAAATAATTTAGGTCGTAGACACATTATGATTTGTTGTATAAGCAAATAGAAGCAGCCCAGGACTAGTTCAGGCATGAGTAACATCAAAAAATTCATTAGAGGAAGGCAAAGATAAAGATCTCATTGTTGATCTCGCCTCACCTACCTACCCTCTCACTTCATTCTTATATAATATGGGTATTCTCCCTATGACTGAGGATCCCACGATTGATCCTACTTTACTCTTATACGACTTGAATACTATTCCTATGACCCACCCTTAGCAGACACGAATTAGTTTAAGGAAAAAACCAAGCTTCAGATAGATCGAAGAGTAACATGACGATGAATTTAGGGATACTTAGCTTTATTTAGTCTAGTTCGATTATCCATTATTTTGCCTTGTGTTCTTCTTGTTTGCTTAGTAATATTTCATTTATGCGTGCTTTGATGATCAATGAAATAAAATAACATATTTTGAGTAAATGAGTGTCGTAATCGCTAACATGTGATAGAATTTTATACGAGTATAAATGAATCAAATAATAAGCCTATTACGTGATTAATTTAATGGAGCACATGAGTTGTTTGACTCAGGAGCTACACATAGTTTCACTTCTTCAGCTTTTGAAAAATGGTTGCCAGTGACACCTTCTCGATTGAGTGTTTCTTACTTAATAGAGACACCTATAGGAGCAACTACCATAGTGGATACAGTATATTCTAACTATGTAGTGAAAATAAAAAATTGTGAGTTGCCTGTGAACTTGTTGCAACTCGACTTCAAAGATATAAACGTTGTTCTAAGTATGGATTGGTTATTGGACTATCATGCCACGATCGATTGTAGAAGAAAATATGTCAGCTTTCAAATACCTCAGACTTTAACTTTCATATACCGGGGTATTAAAAAACTACCAAAACCAACGATCATATCATGCCTAAAGGCCAATTTATATATTGCAAAGGAATGCATGAGATTCCTCGCCTACATGAAAACTGAAGAAAGAGAAGACCTCACAATATTAGTTGTAGACATAGTTCATGAATATGATGATGTTTTTCTAGAAGATTTACCAGGCCTCACTCCTAATTGTGAGATTGAATTTCAAATCGATCTAGTTTCGGGAGCAACGCCGATTTCAAAGGCTCCCTATCGGATGGGACCTGCGGAAATTAAGGAGCTCAATGAGCAACTGCAAGAATTATTAGAGAAAGTTTTTTTCGTCTGTCAGTATCTTCTTGGGGTGCTCCAATTTTGTTCGTCAAAAAAAAGGATGGATCGCTACAGATGTGTATAGACTATCGTCAACTGAATGGAGTGACCATCAAGAATAAATATCCATTATCAAGAATTGATGATTTGTTTGATCAATTGCAAGGAGTTGCGTGCTTCTCGAAGTTGAATTTGAGGTCAGGTTATCATCAGTTAAGAATCAAGAAAGAAGATGTGGCTAAGACAACATTCAGATCAAGATATGGCTATTATGAATTCTTGGTCATGCCTTTAGGTCTGACTAACGCACCGGTTGCCTTCATGGATATGATGAATAGGGTTTTCAGACCCTATTTGGATAAGTTCGTAGTGGTATTTGTCGATGACATCCTCATATACTCTACCACGAGGGAACAACATGAAGAGCATCTGAGAATAGTTCTGTAGACACTCAAAGAACATCAACTCTATGCCAAATTTTCTAAGTTTGCTTTTTGGTTGGAATAAGTGTCCTTCCTTAGACACATTGTTTCTAAAGATGGGATTATGGTAGACCCTGCAAAGATTGAAGCAGTCACCAATTGGTCTAAACCCAAGAGTCCTACTGAGATTCGCAGTTTCTTGGGATTAGCTGGTACTACGGACGATTCGTAGAATGATTTTCTTTATTGGCGGCTCTTATGACAAAGCTCACAAAGAAGGATATAAAGTTTAAATGGAACGATAAATGTGAGCAGAGTTTTCAAGAGATAAAGAAGCGTTTGACCACTGCCCCAGTGTTGGTCTTACCTTCTGAATCCGGAGATTTCACTATTTATAGTGATGCCTCTCACAAAGGATTGGGTTGTGTTCTGATGCAACACAAAAAAGTAATAGTTTATGCATCTCGGCAGCTTAAAACTCATGAAGTTAACTATCTGATGCATGATTTTGAGCTAGCAGCGGTAGTATTCGCCCTTAAGATATAAAGACATTATTTCTATGGCGAGCAATTTGAGGTTTTTAACAATCATCAAAGCCTTAAGTATTTGTTTTCGCAGAAAGATTTAAACTTGAGGCAAAGGAGATGGTTGAAATTTTTAAAAGATTATGATTTCGAGCTGAAATATCATCCAAGAAAGGCGGATGTAGTCGTTGATGCCCTTAGCCAAAAGACAGGAGCACTGGCCAGTCTCGCAGATTGGGAGTTATTTTCCTCGATGTCTCATCAAAAGGCAGAAGCTCAATGCTTACCAGGATGGTTATTATTCAAGCAAACCACATTGAGGACAGAATTGTGGGATCTAATTAGGGAAAAGCAACCCTTAGATCCAGAATTGACCCAAATAAGAAAGAAGGTTTTGATAAATGAGGAGTCAGAATTCAAAATTGATGATCAAGGACTTCTTAAATTTTGTTAGAGAGTGTGCATTCCTAAGGACGATCAACTTAGAAAACAATTATTGGAGGAGTCACATCATTCTAGATATGCCATCCATCTTGACAGTACTAAAATGTATCGAGATCTGAAAGATACATTTTGGTGGAGTGGTATAAAGAGAGACATTGTTGAGTTTGTTAATAAGTGTCTAGTATGTCAGTAGGTGAAAATTGAGCACCAACGACCACGTGGTCTTTTGCAATCACTTCCCATACCTGAGTGGAAATGGACGGATATCTCAATGGACTTCGTTTCAGGGCTTCCAAGGATGAAAAATGGGATGGATTCAGTGTGGGTGATTGTTGATAGGCTAACTAAGTCAGCTCACTTTTTGGCCTTTAAGACAACTCAATCTTGTGACCAATTGGCTCAATTATTTATCAGAGAGGTTGTTAGACTCCATGGAGTGTCTGATTCAATTATTTCAGATAGAGACTCAAAGTTCACATCGTGATTTTGGCAAAGTTTTCAAGAAGCTATGGGGACGCAGCTAAAAATGAGTACGACATTTCACCCCAGTCAGATGGACAGTCAGACGAACCATTCAGACCCTAGAGGACATGCTCCGGGCATGTAGTTTAGAGTATATCGACTAGTGGAATGATATCCTACTATTGATGGAGTTTGCCTACAACAATAACTTTCAAGCAAGTATAGGCATGGATCCATTTGAGGCATTATATGGTCGACAATGTCAAACTCTCTTATGTTGAGATGAGGTCAGAGAAAGAAGATTGTTAGGGCTCAAGATGGTACAACGGATGGCAGACCAGGTGAGATTCATTCGAGAGTATCTTCTCACAGCGTAAAGTTGACAAAAGAGTTATGCAGACCAAAGATGTCGTGAGTTGAAATTTGAGCAAGGTGACCACATATTTTTGAAGATATCTCCGTTTAAGGGAGTGATGCGTTTTGGTCGAAGAGAAAAGTTGAATCCCAGATATATTGGACCCTTTAAGATACTCGCGAGAGTTGGTCAGATAGTATACCGTTTAGCCTTACCACCTTCTTTATCTCGAATTCACAATGTGTTTCATGTTTCCATGTTGCGAAAGTATATACTAGATTCCTCTCACATATTGGATATAGTCGAGACTGTATTGGATATACAAGATGACGTAAGTATGAGAGAAAACCCCATAGAGATTTTGGATATGAAAGTACAAACGTTAAGAAACAAAGAGCTATCTCTGGTATTGGTTAGATGGAGTCATCACAGCAACAAGGAGGCTACTTGGGAGCATGAATCTGACATTTATGAACAATTTTCATAAATGTTTTCAGGTAAGATTCGGGACGAATCTTCTTTTAAGGGGGGTAAAATTGTAAAAACCCCTCCGACGAAGACGCCAGAGGGGATAAGCCTTAAAAACAAAAAAAACAAGAAAACAAAAGAAGAAACAGTTTTCCATTTGGGAAAACGGTTTCGAAAATTCAAGAGGGGTGAGGATAAACCTCACCCCCGAAATCCGCGGGAGGGGGGCGAGGTTTATCCTCAACCCCTCACCCTACGTGAGGGTTATAAAAACCCTCATGCAGGCTCTCCTTCCGCACCCTGCATCGAGAAAGAGAGAGAGAGAGGCACTTACCGGTGGCGATGACGACGAGGTAAGCCTCCACCCTCTTCCTCTTCTTCTTCGTTCTTCTTTTCTGTTTCGAGCAAAAAGGGGGCCGACAACCATTGTTGTCGGCGAGTTGCAGGAAAATGGAAAGAAAAAAAAGATTCAGAGAGAGTGAGAGTGAGAGAGAGAAAGAGGAGAAGGGGGTCAGCCGATATCGGTGGTCGACCCCTCCTGCCAGAGAAATGGACAAAGAGGGTCGGCTCCGGCGGTCGGCCCCTCTCTGTAAGAAGAAGGGGAGACGAAAAAGGGGCGATGCTTTTTTTCGCCCCCTATGAGGGTTTTAACGGGGGGGGGGGCACCGGGTCAGTCCGGGGTGACCCGGACCGAACCGGATTGGTCTAGGTGCAACCCAGACTGAGTCCGCCAGTCTGGGTCGCGCCCAGACCGAGCCTTCTTTAAAAAAAAAGGTTGAGTCGGTCTGGAGTAACCCAGACTAAATCGGGTCACACCCAGACCAAACTGAGATGGCATATATATATATATATATATATATATATATATATATATATATATATATATATATATATATATATATATATATATATATGGTTTGGGTGAACCGGTTCGGGTCGAACCGGTTCAGACCCAAACCAGTTTGGATGAAACTGGTTCATAGGGAATCGGTTCAGACCGAATCGGGTTTGAGTCGAACGGGTTTGATCCAAACCAGGTCTGATTGAATCGGTCCGGTCTTACTGGATCAAGGTTCTTGGTTCAGATCCAGCTGAACTGAACCAGACCTGTTCTGGATCCAATTGGATCAGTCTCGGGTGTAGACCCAGTCAAAGAGGTCTGGATCCAGTCAGACTATTCTGGATCCAATCAGACAAGTCTGGATCTAGTCAGAGTACCCCGGATCCAGTCAGGCGGGTCTGGATCCAGTCTGAATGTTCTAGATCCAGACAGACAGGTTCAGATCCAGTTAGACTATCCTGGATCCAGTCAGACTGTCTTGGATCAAGTTGAATTGTATTGGATTCAGATCACAGATGGATCTGGATCGGGTAATTCTAGAGTTATACTAAAATTTGAAATGACCAAAATATCTATTTGGATACCCGAGATCCATTTCAGTAAAATGAACTTATCTTCGCACCCCAAACTCAGAATCGAGTGCGGTTTGGTGCGTCAGACTCATATCGTAGATAAAAATCTATTAGTCCATGAAATTTAGCCAAATTAGTGATGCAGAAACCAAGGTTTCTTAAGTAAATTTGAGAGGGGTATTTTGGTAATTTTATAAGAGGTTTTATGAATTAATTCAACTATATTGATTTAATAATCAGATCACAAAGTGAGAACTTTGTGAGACTCAATTGCAGTGAGAATACAACATTCACACTTGAGATAAGGGATATTATAAATAATCTTAGATATAAATAAACATTTTTACATTGTTTGTTACTGCAATGTTGTAATTGATTAGCATGATTGTTTTTGGGTGAGACCATGACATGCATAACTTCCATGCTTGACATTACGAGTTAATTTATATACATGTTGTAGTGATATGCATGTTAGTTGTAATATGTCATGCATGATAAAAAGAAATTGTATTTCAATAGCATGTCTATATGATCACTAATATCATGCATTATGATGAGATTAAGTTTAGATTAGAGTCTCATTTAATTCATTCATATTATATGAATGAATATTTTGAGTTCAGCATGTATGACCCCTTAAATCTCAGGAGTGGCAACATGTGGCAAAGGCTACCTGGTTCGCGGCCAGAGTGCAGCCACAACAGAGAGTGGGCCGTCGGTGATTTAATGATGTAGGGACACTACATCATTGCGTGCTAAGTGAGAGAGGTGTGAGTCCTAATGTCATCATGAGATTAAGAATGAGATTGTGACGATCAGTCATAACATCACTCATGAGAGAATGAGTGAATGATGAGTTTGAGACTATTGTTCAATGTGTGAACTTAGTTATGACTTAAGATTTCACTTACACTAGTTTGGGACTCTGAAAGACCATGGATGGTTGATAACCATCAGGGTTAGGATGTAGCATGAATCATACCAAAATTGAGAGCTTGACCTCCCAGCTAGCTACCGGTTGGGTCCTCGTGGTGGTTCACCGTAGTGCTTGGTGGTCCAGGGACCACTAGGAGTGTATGGTTCATTGTCTGGCTAACATGTAGAATTGAGGTGTTCTACGGGATTGCTACGCTCATAGACAGCTATGACTGGTATAGCCAACCTAGTGATAGTTGTGTGTGAGAGAGTATTTGAGAATGATAATGGGGGTAATTAAAATATATAAATATGTGCGGTGTGTCGAGAACTAAACTAAGATTAGGGGCTTAGAGACCACTACAGTTGTAAGTTAATTGTTTATTTACTTATAATTATTAATTACTGAGTTGTAGACTCACCCCCATTTTTGTTTAATTACAATTGTAGGTTCCAGTCATTAGAACAGTCAGTTTGTGAGCAATTTTTCTCTTCTTCAGCAGAGCATTGGTATATTTTACTTTCTTTGTCATTGAATAAGATGTATTTGTTTTCTTTTGTTATGAATGATGAACAATTGTAAGAAAGAGTTGATTTATGAGAATAAAATGAAAAGTTTTTTTTTTGCCATATTTTCTCTATGTAAACTTTGTACTCTTTTCCTCTGGGAAGTAATACCAACTGAACTCGAATTCTTGAGGTTCCAGATCGGGGTGTTACAGACTCATTATTCTTCATAGACATAGGCATTGTCATTGTCGAACCACGTTAAATATTATGTTCTTGACTGTGTTTGTGTTCTTTTATAGTATCAAAGCCACCATAATTGACACTGCTTCAAAAGCTAGTTTAGTCATTCGTGATGGACCATAGCTCAAGCTCGATCACAGGATCTTTTTCCTCCATAGCTGGTATGATTTCCAACGTGATCTCTTCTTCAATGCCTGATAATGTGCATCATTACTTACCCATTAAACTTACTTCATAGAACTATCTTCTCTGGGTATCTCAATTTATCCTTGTTTTACATACCTATGGTCTTAATGGCTATGTTGATGGTAGCAAGCTTGCATCTCCAAAGCTTTTGAAAAACTCAATGGACCTAAATCCGGCTTACATTGAATGGTTAAAATATGATCAACTTATCCTAAAGTTGAATCATATCATCATTAACTGAACCCATTCACACCCAAATCATTAGCCTTTAATCTGCTCATGTCATTTAGTATGTTTTATGCTACCCAAACCAGATCTTGTATCATGCAACTTAAATTACAATTGTAGGACCTAAAGAAAGGAAATCAAATTGCAGGTGACTATTTTCAGTAGGCCAGAGCTATTGCTCACCAACTCGCAGTGGCTTCCAAATTTTTTGATGAAGAAGATATGAATCTTCAAATCTTGAGAGGCTTTATGAGTGAATACATAGATTTCAAAACATCCATAGAAACCCAAAAAGAGTCCAATACTTTAGATGAACTACATCAAGGACTCTAACTTGATGCCTCTGTTCCTACCATAAATTTCTCTGCCAGACCAACTGGTCATGGTAGAGGCGATTTGTATAATAGAAACTATGGTAGGTTTAATGGTAGATTTAATAACAACCAAGGTGATAAACCTAGAGTTGTGTACCAATACCCTAATAAACCGGGTCACAATACTCGTCAATGCTATCAAATTTTGAATATGTACCAAGGTCAATTAGCTCCATCTCCTCTTACTACTATTCATGCAGTGCCCCAAACAAATACATCTACTTATAGTAATGAAGGATGGTACCCAGATACAGCCCATCATGTCACCAATGATATCAACAATCTTTTCATTCATAGTATATCAAGGACCGACCTGATTAAGTGAAGACTGGTGATGGTTTATGTTTGAAAAATGATCATACTAGTTCTTCTAAATTTCAGCATGAACTCTAATAAAGAAGCCCACATTGGTGAATGTGCATCTATTGATCAGTGGCACAAGAGTTTTAGTCATTCAGCTTTGCGTGTGGTTCAGTAAATTTTGATTAAGTTTGATTTGCCATGTGAAAAAATCTCTAATAATATGTGTAAGGCATGTTTGAAAGGGAAAATTCATAATTTACCTTTTTGAACATGCTTCTAACATAAGACATGGTCCTTTAGATATTATTTTGACACATTTTAAGAGGTCGGGATCGATCTGGGTATGACCCAAGCCGAACTGGGTCGATCTGGGTCACGTCCAGACCGAGAAAGGTTAAAAAAAAAGAAATAAAAAATATATATAATAAAATAGGAAACGGTTCTGGTCGAACCGGTTATGAAGGTCGGTTTAGACCAAACTGGGTCTGAGTCAAACCAGTTGAACCAAACCGGGTCTGACTGAATCGGTTCAGCCTGACTAGATCAGGGTCCTTGGTTCAGATCCAGTTGATCTAAACCAGATCTGTTCTGGATCTGATTGGATTAGTCTCGGGTCTAGTCTCAGTCAGACAGGTCTGGATCCAGTCAGACTGTCCTGAATCCATTCAGACTGTCCTGGATCCAGTCAGGCAGGTCCGGATCCAGTCAGATAGGTTTGAATCCAGGCTGACAGTCTTGGATCTAGGTGAGTACCAGATCTGGACCCAAATGATCCCTCCTAGATCCAGATCATAGATGGATCTGGATCAAGAAATTCTAGAATGGTTCAAATCCGAAATGACCTAAATATCCTTTAGGATACCCGAGATCCATTTTGGTAAAATAGGCATATCTTTGCACCCTGAACTCATAATCGAGGAAGGTTTGGTGCGTTTAACTCATATCGTAGAAAGAAATCTACTAGTCCATGAAATTCAGTCAAATTAGTGACACAGAAATTGAGGGTTCATGAATAAATTCGAGAAAGGATATTTTGATAATTTAGTAATAATGTATGCAGTTTTGTGCATTAATATGAGAATATTGTGTAACCAGATCATACTATTAGAGCTTCGTGAGGCTCGATTTGAGGAAAAGCACAGGATTCACCTTCAAGGTAAGGGATATTATAAGTAGTTTTAGAAGTGAATAAATATTTTACGTTGCATGTTATTGTGATTTTGTGTATTAATATGAGTAGCATGATAGCTTTCAAGTGATACCATGACAAGCATAAAAAATACCATGCTTGACATTATGAGTTGATTTTATACATGTGATTATGATATCCATGTTAGTTGTGGCATGTCCTACATGACTGAAAGAGATTGAATTTGTGATTGCATGTCTAAATGATCATCAATATCATGCATTATGATCAGAGTAAGTTAGATTGAAGTCTCATATAGTTCATGTTGTATGAATAGATGTGTTGAGATCAGCATTCATAACCCCTTAAATCTCAGAAGTGGCGACATGTGGCAAGGGCTACCTGGTTCGCGGCCAGAGTGCAGCCACCACGGAGAGTGGGCCACCAGTGATTTAACGATGTAAAGACCCTACATCTTTACATGTTTAGTGAGAGATGTGTGAGTCCTAAAGTCATCATGAGATTTAAGAATGAGATTCATTGTAAAGAGTTCATAACATCACTCGTGAGAGAACGAGTGTATGACAAGTTTGAGAATATGGTTCAATGGATTGAACTTAGTTATGACTTAGGGTTTCACTCACACCGAGTTGGAACTCTGGAGGACCAGGGATGGTTGATAACCATCATGGTTAGGATGTAGCATGAATCATACCGAGATTGAGAGCTTGACCTTCCAGCTAGCTACCAGTGGGATCCCTATGGTGGTTTACTACAGTGTCTAGTAGTCTGGGGACCACTGGGAATGTATGCTTCATTGTCTAGCCAATATGTAGAATTGGGGTGTTCTACAAGGTTGCTACGCACATAGACGATTATGACTTGTATAACCAACTTAGTGATAGTTGTGGGAGATAGTGTTTGAAAAAGTTAATAGGAGAAATTAAAATATACCAACTTGTGTGGTGTGCCGAAAACTAAACTAAGACTAAGGACTTAGAGCCCACTATAGTTGCAAGTTAATTGTTCAATTGCTTATAATTATTTCTTGCTGGATTGTAGACTCACCCCCATATTTAATTATAACTACAGGTTCCAGGCATTAGACCAATCAAGACGTGAGCAATTTCTCCTTCTTCAATAGAGCATTTGGTATATTTCATTTCTTTGTCATATTTGGAAACAATATAAAGCGGAACAAATAAATTAATCAATTCTTAACTAGAGAGAAAAAGAGAGAGAGAGAGAAATTATTATTTTTACATTAAAGGGAAAGTCTTCAGTTTTTTAAAAAGAGACAGATGTCATGCTAGAAATAGTCCTAGTCCTTGTAAGTTGATCATTCTTCTTTGTCCAGTGACTTGGAAGCTCACCGACGGAATTAATGTAATATATGTGATATATGTGTAAGAGACAGTTTCAAAACTATTCATATTCTTGTAATTGATTAATGTGATATATGTGTAAATGAAACGTAGGATTCCTCTTAACGAGAGAGAGAGAGAGAGAGAGAGAGAGATTACTATTTTTATATTAAAGGGAAAGTCTTCAGTTTTTTAAAATTTAGAAACTGCTATGTCAGGAAGAGACAAATGTCATGCTAGAAATAATCCTAGAAGTAATATATTTTGTAAGAAAGTATCTCATATGAGCTTGTGAAATATGTCAAGAAGCTGAATACAATCGACATGCATTCAACTTCTCTCATATGAGCTTCTTAACTAATAACAGATGTTTTACATATATTTTTATAATATAGTGGTACATGTTTGGAGATTTTGGCTTGCAATCAATAAGTTCAGAGTTCAAAACCTATTGCTTACCACTTTGAAACAAAGTATTTCTTTCGCAAATATTTGAGCTTGATTCATTTGGTTTAGAGTTCAACTTTTACTATTTAAAAGAAATATTTTTATTTAATTAACGTCCCCTTCAAGCTTAGCTTATTTAACTTAAGCTTGCCATGAGCTCAATTCATTTAATTCGAGCTCGACTCACCGCAAGAACAAGCCAAGCTTTAACACCTTCTATTTGGTCATTTATCAGTCTTGCACTTTTTTGACAAAAATGTGAAAAGATAAAAGAAGGTCATCAATTTCTCTCGTCTTTATTTTGTCGTTTAAACTTTTGTTACCGTGGGAAGATGGAAGATTGGAAGAGCAACAAGATGCTTTAAAGATAAGGTGGTCTCTCAAGACAGCCAAGATTTTGTCACATAGTCAATTGGTCTCACCCACTTGAAAACGTGGAGAACAAAACTAAAGGATGGTAATGCATGCCGCAGTGGGGCTGCCCCTCCAACCTACTATTCCCAAACGAGGTGTGAAGGAAGGTTCCTGCTTCCTAGTCGGTGCATGCCAGCGGGCGCGTGTGAAAGCTCACGCGATCTAAACCCTTATGTCCACAATGTACCCCCACTTCTTAGTCAAGGCCATGGATTTTACTTGCCTCTAGAATATATACCGCCTTGTTATCTTTTTACAACTAACCCCTCCATTTATCATCGCCATCACCGTCATCCAGCATACATCATTGATGTTCTCAATGTGCAATTTCATGTTAATCTTTGTTTTTCTTTGAGGAAGGTGAAGATCCTTGGGATCCTATGTGAAGAGGTCTCACCCCTCACATGTTTTCCAAGGAGGGTCTCAAGCCAAAATTGCCTCCCGCCTGCCTCACCTTATGATGGTTGGCTTAGTTGGTTTCATTTCAACTAAGTCCAACTAACTTTAATATTATATTGTTTAATATAATTATTTTCATTTAAAGTATTTATTTCATTGATTCTTATTTTAGAAATCCTTAATTAACTAATTTTCATATTGGATCCTCAATTGGATCCAACTCCAATTGATTCTTATTCAATCCAAGCTTACTCAATTTATTTAATACTTAGTTCATCTTCATCAACAATAGTTTTGCTTAATGTATCTAGGTAATACTTTTCTATCAAAGTATTTAATCATTTAGCATAGCCAACTATTGATATTTCTCTGGTTGGCTAATTGATTATCTTCTCTATGGTGATTATTAATATTGTTATTTTTTTTCTTAGTTAAAAATCAGAACAATAATTGTCACAAAAAATCCAAAACTAGGTGCTTTGATAAATCCATCACACCTACAGGCCAAATTGGACAGGTGAAACGAAATAATCCTACTCTTATGTAATTAAACTATGACAACTCAGATTTAATAAAAAATTAAACAATTAAAATGAAAGAAAAATACTTGAAATTCATTTGTCCACCAACTTTAAGGGTTACAGGAAACATAAGAAAAGCCTAATTCTAAATTGGATTTAAGATACATAATAAAGACCCAAATCTAAATAAAAAGCTGAACTAAAAACTGAATCCAAATTAGTTGTTACAACATAGAATTGTGCCTAAAGAAGAGGGTGGATGAAGTTATTTATAGATTTAGAATGTTGGTGGAAGCAATATTTTTCTTATGTATTTTAGAGTTAAGCAAGGCAAATAAAGACCGAGGGAGGGGTCTGATATAAAAACAGCTGGGATTTGGAGGTAAAATTTAACCACATTTGAGACAATTGGTACAAACTCCAAATGTGTAAACCATAACACATGTTTCAAGTTAAATTGCTTTATTTTTTGTAATCAATTCCAAAGTTGGGGAAATAGCTTCAAGTGGGACTGGATTGAATCAATTAACATAACCTTGCTTTAGAATTAGTCACGAGTTCATTGTATCATATGTTAACCAACAGTTCTACTCAATACTGCTCATTTAAGCTTAAATCTAGACCCACTTTGTTATTTCAAATCATATGGTTCAAAATCATACCCATGAATCATGGTGATTCGCGGCTGTTTGAAAAAGTGTGAATGTCGGAACACCCAATGTTCACGTTCTCATCATCTATAAAGAGGAGTTGGGGCTTGCTGGAATCACCTGCAACAAAACGTCGGCTGGAGAGGACTCACCGGCAAGCCTAAATGCTATTTCTATTTTTCATTTTTAATCAAGTGAAGGTCAAGCTCACTGGAAGTTCTACATACTCTGGCCATGTCCACTCTGAGGCATTTATCAAACTGTGGTTATGGCTTGTTCCAGCAAGCCCCCTGTAGAACCCCCCTCTGGCGATGTCGCCGAAGGGGATAATCATAAAAAAAAAGGAAACGGTTTTCCAATTAGGAAAACCGTTCGAAAGTTCGAGAGGGGTGAGGATAAACCTCACCCCCGAAATCCGTGGGAGGGGGGCGAGCTTTATCTTCAACCCCTCACCCTGCGTGAGGGTTATAAAAATCCTCGCGCAGGCGCTCCTTCCGCACCCTGCATCGAGAGAGAGAGAGAGACTTACCGGCGACGACGACGAGGTAAGCCTCCACCCTCCTCATCTTCTTCTTCGTTCTTCTTTTCGGTCCGAGCAAAAAGGAGGCTGACAGCCATCGTTGTCGGCGAGTTGCAGGAAAACGAAAAAAAAATTGATGTCAGAGAGGGAGAGAGAGTGAGAGAGAAAGGAGGGTGTGGGGGTCGATCAGCTTCGGCGACCAGCCGACATCGATGGTCGGCCCGGGCGGTCGGCCCGTGCCTGGATGGGTGCAGAGGAGAGGGTCGGCAGGGGCCGACCCCTCTGCACCTGGGTGTCAGAAGGGGCTCAGCCCCTTCCGCTCTTTTTATAAGGGACCGGGTCGGTCTGGGCGCGACGCAGACCAGACCAGACGATCTGGGTCGCGCCCAGACTGAGCCTTTATTCAAAAAAAAAGGGGCCGATTCAGCCTGGGTGCGACCTAGACCGAATTGGGTCGGTCCGGGTCGCACCTAGATCGAACTGAGATAGGTTGAAAGAAAAAAAAAATAAAAAAATTTGGGTTGGGTGAACCGGTTCGGGTCAAACCGATTCAGACCAAACCTGTTATTGAAACTGGTTTAAGTAGAACCGGTTCAAGTAGACTCGGGTCTGAGCTGAACCAGGATGGAAAAAAAACCCGAGTCAGGTCGAACCGGTTCGATCTAACTGGATCTGGATTCTCAGGTTGGATCCAGTTTGGTCTGGACTTGTTCTGGATCCAGACTAAATGTTCTAGATCGGTTTAGATCAGTCCTAGATCCATATCAAGAATGGATATGGATCGGATCAAACGAAAGTCTCGTATGGTACCAAAATTCGAAATGTACCGAGATATCCATTTGGATACTCGATATCCATTTCAGTAAAATGGACATAACTTTGCAGTCCGAACTCGGAATTGAGTGAGGTTTGGTGCGTTGGACTCGTGTTGTAGAGAAAAATCTATTAGTTCATTTATTTGAGTAAAAACAGTGATACCGAAATCGAGGTTTCTTGAGTAAATTCGAAAAAGAGTATTTTTAGTAAGAAGTGTTGCGTATTAATGTGAATATATTGTATTATGACCAGATCACACTGATAGAATTCGTGAGATGTGATTTCAGAGAAAGCACAGGATTCACCGTTAAGGTAAAGAATGTTATAAGTAACTTTAGATGTGAATAAACCTTTTTCACATTGCTTGTTATCGTAGTGCTATAGATGTTATGTGATTAGCGTGAAAGTTTTGAGTGAGACCATGACATGCATAAATTTCATGATTGACATTATGAGTTAAATTATATACATGTTCATCGTGATATGCATGTTAATTGCGATATGTCATGCATGATAGGAAGAATTTGAATTGTGATTGCATGTTTATATGATCGTTAAATATCATGCATTGTGATGAGACCATGCTTAGATTAGAGTCCCATTTAGTTCATTTGTATTGTATGAATGAATGTTTTGAGTTCAACATGCATGACCTCTTAAATCCCGGAAGTAACAAGGGCTACTTGGTTCGCGACAAGAGTGCAGTCGCCACGGAGAGTGGGTCACCGGTGATTTAACGATATAGAGACACTACATCATTGCATGCTAAGAGAGAGATGTGTGAGTCCTAAGGTCATCATGAGATTAAGAATGAGATTTTTATGATCAGTCACAACATCACTCGTGAAAGAATAAGTGCATTACGAATTTGTGAATACGGTTCAATGTGCGAACTTAGTTATGACTTAGTGTTACACTCACACTGGTTTGGGACTCTGGAGGACCATGGATGGTTGATAACCACCATGGTTAGGATGTAGCATGAACCATACCGAGATTGAGAGCTTGACTGCTCGGCTAGCTACCGGTGGGGTCCCCGTGGTGGTTCACTGCAGTGCCTGGTGGTCCGGGGACCACTGGGAGAATATGGTTCATTGTCTGGTCAACATGTAGAATTGGGTTGTTCTACGGAGTTGCTACGCTCATAGACGGCTATGACCGATATAGCCGACCTAGTGATAGTTGTTGTGAGAAAGTGTTTGAGAAAGTTAATGGAGGGATAATTAAAATATATCAACTTCTGTGGTGTGTCAAAAACTAAACTAAAATTAGGGGCTTAGAACCCACTACAGTTGTAAGTTAATTGTTCGTTTACTTATAATTATTCTTTACTGGGTTGTAGACTCACTCCCATTTTTGTTTAATTACAACTGTAGGTTCCAAACATTAGAACAATTAACTTATGAGCAACTTTTCCCTTCTTCAGCAGAGCATTGGTATATTTTACTTTTCTTGTCATTGAATAAGATGTATTTGTTTTCTTTTGTTATGAATGATGAACAATTGAAAGAAAAAGTTGATTATGAGAATAAAATGAAAAGTTTTTTTTAGCTACGCTTTTCTGTGTAAACTTTGTACTCTTTTCTTCTGAGAAGTAATACCAACCGAACTCGAACTCGAACTCGAACTCTTGAGGTTTCAGATCGGGGTGTTAAAGCCACCCCCCCCCACACACACACACACAATTTTTTTTTTTTGAAGTTTAGGAGGAGCTTACAGGAAATTCTCCTTTGGCACCACTCCTCCATCCCTCCCCAAGAATTTGTTTTCCCCCGCTCTTGCAAAGATGAGGAAAGTAATCACTTGGGATTCCAAATCATGCCATTGGGACTCTCAATATAATTCATTTCTGAAGATTCCTTTTCAAATTTACAAGCATGTCCTAAAAGTGGAAAACATCAAAATTTTCTTTAAGGAGAAAACCCTAGTGAAAAAAGCTGTGACGCTCTAGAAGTGATCTAGATACTGAGTTTAGTAGATCATGTTTTTCTGATGTAATAAAAAAAAATGGCAACACAAGTATGAAAAACCACTTTTTTCTACGTACAGTAAAACCTGTCTTGTGAAGCGTGACCATCTTTCTACTTTGCATGGTAAAGAAAGTTTTTTTCTTATCTTTGGAGAACCATAGTAGAATATGGAGTCATGTCCCAAAAGTCATAGTGTAGTGTCAGAAGTCTTAAATGGCAAGAAAACAACGGCCAATATGTCATGTAAAGTTGAATTTTTTACTTTCTTCACATATTTGGGAAAAATATCAAGTGGAACAAATAAATTAATCAATTCGAAACTAGAAAAATGCATGTAAAATAATAAAATAAGAAAAATAAAAAATATTTTCCTAATATACAACACATAAAATTGTGGATATATCACAATGAAATCATGATATTTAAAAAACAGAGATATCAAAATATTGTGACATTTTAAAAATATCACAATATTTTGACCGTTTAAAATGGCTGACAAAACTTCAAGGCCAGCTTGTTTCAAGAACTTGTTACACTTATAATTTATTAGTAAGCATATACAAACCAAGTCGCAATAGAACCGTACCATTTTCACATATTCACCAAGGGAGATGGAACTGCTCGCAGAGGAACCGCTTTTTTCATGGTCAAGCCAAACTTTTCCCCCACATCGAGCTGCTCAGGCGGGATCCCGTCGGGGAGCTTCCATGTGAAAGAGTGAATGAGAGAGGCCACTACGAGATGAACCATGAAGACGGCCAGAGGCATGCCCGGGCAGATCCTCCTCCCCGCCCCAAAAGGAATGAACTGGAAGTCCTTGCCCTTGAAATTCACATCTGATTTGATAAACCTTTCAGGTGAGAAGGATGCAGGGTTTTCCCAGTATGCAACATCTCGCCCGATCGCCCATGCATTGATGATCACTTGGCTGTTCTTTGGAATAGTGAACCCAGCGACCTCTACGGTTGCATCTGCCCTTCGCGGGACCAATAATGGAGCCGGTGGGTGCAATCTGAGTGTCTCTTTAACAACAGCCTGCAAGTAAGGGAGCCGTGGGATGTCCATTTCTTCTACAGCACGGCCCTCGCCGATGGTTTCCCTTAGCTCTAATTGAGTGGTGGCCATCTTCTCTGGGTGACGAAGCAGCTCTGCCATCACCCACTCTGCGACGGTGGAACTCGTCTCACTGCCCGCAGCGAACATGTCCTGTTCAAGTAGATTGCATTGTTTGAGTGCAAATCAGGTCATATTGGTGAGCAGATCCAGTGTTTGGGGGCAAAACACTGATAAAGTGCTCTGTTCTGCCCCACCAGGAGGAAAGTTGGCCTAGGGGAAATTTTATATGAATTGTAAAAAAATAAAAAATTATAGGGTTTTCCTATAGAAACACAGGAAAATGGCCTATGTCTTTTGCAAAAGTGAAATCTTCTATCATATTTTCATCAACCAGATGGATGGTCCCCTTTTGGAAAGTTTTGTAGTCATTGTTTCATACATGCCACTGCACCTGAGCCTTGGGGTGTGAACGGGTCGGATCTGGTTCAGACCCAGGGAAATCTGAACCCGAATCTGACTTTGAGGTGCTGGTAGAAGGTCCAGACTCGACTCTGATTGGGTTTACCATAAGAAAAAACATACTTGGGTCCTATAAAGATTACATGAATCAGACCTGATTCATACCTGGAAAAAAATCTTTTTTTTGTCTCTTTTACATTGACTAGATAATTGGCCTGCCCATATGGTCAGTCCTTATAAGATAACTCAAATGGTAGAAAAAGGCTTAAATCATATACATTTATCTAGATTGAAAGAAAAAATATTGAAAATAATAAATATATGATAAATTGTGGTCGGGCCTAAATAAATTGTGGTTTTATTAATATTTTTATGGTGAATAAGATGAATAAAAAGTGAAAATATGTTTGTGTTTGAAACATATTGTATTATATTGTAATTTAAAATATAAAATGCAAAAGAATTAAAGCAATTACATAGTTTTTTTTTATACAGCTTAATAAACGTTTAATTTAAAATGTGCAAGAAAATAAAAGAAAGAAAATAAATACATTGTCAAATATTGTTTATCCAACAAATGCAAAACGTGAAGAAAAAAATAAATTTTACTTATCACATTAAAAATAAGAAAAAAAGAGTTATATATACCATAGTTATAAAACTTAGTAAGGTAAAAAAAGCTGGACATACCATTTGTAAAGAGACGCAAGCATATGCTTAGGACAACAATTGTCTCATATTGAGATAGATCTCAACGTTGTCCCAAATGCTTTTTATAGACCAGTCTTGATAAATCATAAAACATGAACAACCACTACAACAACTGCCCTTAAACTTAAAAATGCATGGGTTTCCAAAACTGTAATATATCGTGACAGTAGGTTATAGTTCTTAAATGGGTTAGGTTATAGTGTGGGTTTATTAAAAATGGTAAGTTTCAAAACTATTCATATTCTTGCAATTGATTAATGTAATATATGTGCAAATGAAACGTAGGATTCCTCTTAACCTGAGAGAGAGAGAGAGAGAGAGAGAGAGAGAGAGAGAGAGAGAGAGAGAGTACTATTTTTACATTAAAGGGAGAGTCTTCAGTTTTTGAAAATTTACAAAATGCTATGTAAATGTTTGTTTATTGAAAAAATCATACACAAATGCCCAAACAAATCCAAAACGATATCCTTAAACAAATGACAAACCATGTTAATTAAGAAAAAATTATAAATGATCTAATTTTTGACAACTACTACCCTTGCTTCTGCTTTTATAACTGTTTTTTTTATTTATAACACGAAAAAAACCTTACCCAGCACGAAGTCATCGTTGTGCCGACAGCCTAAAACTCCAAGGCTAGGACCCCTGCCTCCAGGGCCTATGTTACGCGTTGGCTTGCTCAGAGGGGAGACCCCACCCCACTACGCCAACACCCCTTGGGGCTGCTTTTATAATATTTAGGATTAGGAAAAACCACAGATCTTAATTAGAAAGACCTGGGTCTGGTATGAAATTTCACAAACCATAACCACCTCTATATACTAGTTCGGACCTTTTGAGCCTTCATGATTCTAATTGGACCTTCTTCTTTGTCACAAAACCTTGACCCCATAGGGTTTGGTACGGGTCTCTTTTGGGCCAAACCCAACCCTTTGACAGCCCTGCGTGAGCAACATACCATCCAATGGGTCCATATGTGATGTAAGCATGACGATGATAGGGTCTTGCATGCTTACTAGGAGTGTCAATGGGTCCAGTGTGACCTGATCCTGACCCATGCCAGATCCCATAGGCTCAGGGTTTGGTTACAAAGAAAAGGGTCTGATTAATTATTTGGATTGCTCATGAGGTCCGATTATTAAATGGGTCAAGTATGGTTTATGAAATTTTAGATCAAACCTAGGTCTTCGGATAAGATCCACAATTTTTTCAGTGTAAAAAAACTCAGAAAATATTATTTTGCTGGGTATGAACTAGGTCTTAATTATTTATGTATTTCTTATAGGATCCAGGTATTGTTTTTGTTTTAAAAAATCTGGTATGACCAGAATTCAGATCTGATATCCACATTACTTAGTCGGATTTAAGTTTGGACCCACCGATTTTAGCGGGGTCCGGCTCTGTTGGCACCCCTAATGCTTACAAACAAAGTATTCACATTATATGCAGTGTGAATACTGCATATAATGTGAATACTAAAATGCCAAGATGGGTGGCTGTCAAGTGGGTTGCTTTGTATCCATCTCGAGAAAGTTGACATCGATGCATGGTCAGCAGCAGCAGCAGAGATGCATTTTAAGCATGCAGCTCCCCGCACAAAAGATGACCTCATAAACAAAAGTTCAAAAGTCAGAACAGAAGAATAATGGCAGACATATTCTCATGAGAATTTGTTTTTTTTTTTATGTTTTTGTCGACAAATATTAGTGGAAATAAAAATTAGAAAGTTAGAAACAAAATATGTAAAAACGACAAAGAAACATGCTATCAAAATGATTGATCACCATTTTGAAAATATCTAGCTATTTTTATAACCACATAAAGCGATGACCAAAATATGACATTTTTTGGTGATACTTTCAGAATATGGCCACTATTTTGTCACTAATTGTACTCTTTTAAAAAAATTTAAAAGATGACGTTTATAGAAATTGTTTCCTTACGGCTTGTTTGATTCTTGGTCCAAGATTGGACAAAATGAAAGAACATAACAGACATCTATCTCTGTCTAGACAATGAATTGTGTTCTTTGTGTCTAAAGTTTGTTTTACATTGTGTGTGTGGACAGCATGAACACATACTAATATTGGGTTAAATAACTTTGTTTTGGATCTTAAGACTCAATTCACCCAACTATACTAATGTTTTAACATGTTTATTATGGATTTTAATCCCCAATGTAGATATTGGATTGAATCTAAAAAATAAAAAATGTTTGAAATTTGAGTAATTTAAGAAAAAATAATAAATAATATTTTTTGATATATAAATGCTTTAATCAATGTCATATTACATTTAACTATGAAAAATTATCATAAAAATATCAAACCCTAAAATCAAAGTAACTATAAAAATCAAATTATCAAATCCTATTAAATCATAAAACCTTAAAAATGCAAGAAAATAAAATCTTAAATAAAACAAAAAACCCTAAACTATAATAAAAATAAACCATAAAATTAAATAAAAAACCCTAATTTAAACCTTAATCAAAGAAAAAAAAAACACCTCTAATCACGTACAAGAAAAACTTTAATCAAATTAACTATAAAAAGCCTTAAAATGAAAAAAACTACAAATGAGCCTTAAAAAGAACTAAAAACGAAGAAGGTGAGGAGAGGGTGGTGTATGTTCGCCCCCGATGATTCACTGAATCTCACGTCTGTGTTCGGGGCTTTGAATGAGCACCATGTATACAAGCACATGGGGCTCGTATTCCCGTGTATGTTGACATAACTTTGCATCGGACTCTGGTGTTGTTGCAAAGACTTAAGTACCCTTTCTTGCTATTCTTCTCATAAAGTGATGGTTTGAGAAAATGACAAAAATTCCCTTCATTCAAAAAAGAAAAAACAAACAGTTCAAAAAAAGGACAAACATGTCCTCCATTCAGAAAGTCGAGGATGATGTTGACTCTTCAAAGTCTTCTTCTTTTTCTGTTCAAAAAAAGGACAAACATGTCTTCTTCTTTCTCCATAAAACACTGTAAAACCCTCTCTCTAGAGAAGAAATCAAGGGAAACAAAGAGTTCTTCCTGGAGAAGGCCATGAACATCAACCCTCTCACTCTCTCTCTTCTCTCTCTACTTCTGTGCACATCCAACAAACGATCCTACATTGCTCCATCGTCATCTTCTTCTTCTCCCTTCTTCGTAAAACACTGTAAAAACCCCTCTCTCTCTAGAGAAGAAATCAAGGGAGGTAAAGGGTTCCTCCTGGAGAAGGCCATGAACAACAACCCTCTCACTCTCTCTCCCTTCTCTCTCTACTTATGTGCCTGATTTAGAGTTTTTGCCCTTACAGGAGGGGGGTCCGGGGGTTCATCCCAGCGTGGGTAGCATCATTCAACTAAATGAGTTGTAGATCCTAATTCAGAGTTTTTACCCTTATATGACAGGGGTCTGGGGGCTCCTCCCAACGTGGGTAGCATCATTCAACTTGAAGAGTTGTGGAGTCTGATTCAAAGTTTTTACCCTTACAGAAAAGGGGGGTCTGAGGGCTCCTCCCAGCGTGGGTATCATCATTCAACTTGATGAGTTATGGAGTCTGATTCAAAGTTTTTACCCATTCATATTTTAAGGCATTAGATCTCATGTTTGAACATCCACGCATGTGCAGTTTGCTTTCATCATGTTCAGTTGCTTTCTAGATTATACTTTGAATTATGGTGCATTTTAGATCTATCGATTTGTATGTAACCAGAGCTCATTTTAATCTGAATTTTTTACTGCAACTTCATGCATATGTCTTCATGCTCTCCACCAAAAATCAGATCATTCTGAGTTTGTTTGACTCACTTTAAAAATCGAGATTCAAAACTTGTTATTTTGCACCGTCAGGATTTTAGCAGAATCAGGACCAACTTGCGAGAGTGATTTCTCCCTAACCAGAGATGATCTTTCCAATCCGTAAAAAGGGTTGTTTTCTAAATTGAATCTAGTTTGTTCATACCAAATTTCAGCGATTTCTATGATGTTTTTATACCAGTTTTGGGTCAAAAACCATAACCCTGTCACCCTGTGTCATTTTAACGGCTTAGATTTTGATTCATTTTGTTTGAATTTTATTTTCCTAATGGGAGATCATTTTTCAATTCTGTAAAACGGGTTCTCTTTGTTTATGTGTCTAGTTCATTCCTGTAAATTTTCAGAATTTTTCATGGTCAATTACTATTTTATTTTGATTAAATACCAGAACCTTGTATCCAGATTTTATAAATGTTCTGATTTTGGCCCCCATATCATGACTGTTGTAGCACTTCTTCAACAAATCGTTATTTGATTGACAATATTTTTCAGCAAATTGTTGTTATGATTTTTTTGAGTCTCTAATGAGTTCCTACTGTGATTTGTAGTATTTTTGGGTCTCCAATGAGCCTCACAATGATTTGTAGTGTTTTTCGGTTTTTTAACTATGATTTATAGTGTTTTCGGGTCTCTAACGAGACCCACAACAATTTATAGTGTTGCTGGACCTCGCTATAGCGATTTGTAGTATTTCTCGCTAAACACTACAGCGATTTGTGATACAAATCGCTATCTGAATCAGGACCAACTTGTCAGGGCCATATCTCCCTAACCAGAGATTGGATTTTAAATCCGTAAAAAGTGGTGTCTTTGTTATGAAGTCTAGTTTATTCTTGTAAATTTTCATCAATTTATATGGTCATTTGATACCCCATTTGGATCTAAAATTAGACCCTTATCAGTCTGCCTTATTTGAGTGACATAGGTTTTTATTTCATTTTGTAAGAGTCATATCTCCCAAATGGAAGATCATTTTTCAAATCCGTAAAAAGGGTTTTTTTTCTCTATGTGTCTAGTTTATATTTGGAAAGTTTTATAACTTTTTATGCTCATTTGACATTTCAAACCTGTTAAAAACCGAGACATGTTATAAAATGTTATAAAACTTAAAAAGTTTGAAACTTCCTCTATGTGTCTCGATTTTTAACATGTTTGAAATATCAAATGAGCATAAAAAGTTATAAAACTTTTCAGATATAAACTATACACATAGAGGAAGAAAACCCTTTTTACGGTTTTTAAAAATGATCTTCCGTTGGGGAGATATGACTCTTACAAAATGAAATAAAAACCTGTCACTCAAATAAGGCAGACTGATAGGGGGTCTGGTTTTAGATCCAAATGGAGTATCAAATGACCATAGAAATCGCTAAAAATTTACAGGAATAAACTAGACTTCATAACAAAGACACCACTTTTTACGGATTTGAAATCCGATCTCTGGTTAGGGAGATATGGGCCTGACAAGTTGGTGCAGATTCAGATAGCGATTTGTATCACAAATCGCTGTAGTGTTTAGCGAGAAACACTACAAATCGTTGTGGGGCTCGTTGGAGACCCCAAAGCACTATAAATCATAGTTAAAAGACCGGACAACACTATAAATCATTGTGAGGCTCGTTGGAGACCCAAAAATACTATAAATCATAGTAGGAACTCATTAGAGACTCAAAAAAATCATAACAATAATTTGCTGAAGAATATTGCCAATCAAATAACGATTTGTTGAAGAAGTGCTACAACAGTCATGATATGGGGGCCAAAATCAGAACATTTATAAAATCTGAATACAAGGTTCTGGTATTTAATCAAAATAAAATAGTAATTGACCATGAAAAAATCTGAAAATTTACAAGGATTAACTAGACACATAAACAAATAGAACCCGTTTTACAGAATTGAAAAATGATATCCCATTAGGAAAATAAAATTCAAACAAAATGAATCAAAATCTGAGCCGTTAAAATGACACAGGGTGACAGGGTTATGGTTTTTGACCCAAAACTGGTATGAAAACACCATAGAAATCGCTGAAATTTGATAATGAACAAACTAGATTCAATTTAGAAAACAACCCTTTTTACGGATCGGAAAGATCATCTCTGGTTAGGGAGAAATCACTTCTGCAAGTTGGTCCTGATTCTGCTAAAATCCTGACGGTGCAAAATAACAGATTTTGAATCTCGATTTTTAAAGTGAGTCAAACAAACTCAGAATGATCTGATTTTTGGTGGAGAGCATGAAGACATATGCATGAAGTTGTAGTAAAAAATTCAGATTAAATTGAGCTCTGGTTACATACAAATCGATAGATCTAAAATGTACCAGAATTCAAAGTATAATCTAGAAAGCAACTGAACATGATGAAAGCAAACTGCACATGCGTGGATGTTCAAAAATGAGATCTAATGCCTTAAAATATGAATGGGTAAAAACTTTGAATCAGACTCCACAACTCTTCAAGTTGAATGATGCTACCCACGCTGGGAGGAGCCCTCAAACCCCCCTCCTGTAAGGGCAAAAACTCTAAATCAGGCTCCACAACTCATCAAGTTGAACGATGCTACAGTTAGTGTGCAGGTCAGTCGGTGTTTGATGGAGAAATGTTGGATCGTTTGTTAGATGTGCACAGAAGTAGAGAGAGAAGGGAGAGAGAGTGAGATGAGGTTTTACCCTTCTCTTGTAAGGGTAAAAACTCTGAATGAGGATCTACAACTCATTTAGTTGAATGATGATACCCACGCTGGGAGGAGCCCCCAAACCCTTCTCCTGTAAGGGTAAAAACTCTGAATCGGGCTCCACAAGAGTCAATGTACAAGTCAGTCGGTGCTTGATGGAGCAATGTATGATCTTCTAATGGATGTGCACAGAAGCAGAAATAGAAGGGAGAGAGAGAGTGAGAGGGTTGATGTTCATGGCTTCCTCCAGGGGAGATTTCTTTCTCGGATAATCCTGCAGTGCAGAGACTGGGTCTTAAATAATCATATTCGGGGCACTTAAGTCTTTACAACCACTCCTTTTCAAGAACCGTCATTTTTTTTTTGCACCAATAAAGGAGAGGGTACTTAAGTCTTTGCAATCGCATCAAACTCCAACGCTAATTAATGCTGACAAACATGGGGATACGAGACACACATGCTTACATACGTGGTGCTCTTTGGGACCCCCGATCATGAGATGTAGCTAACTGCCCTGTTTGGGGGAGAACATATAACCTGCTTTGGAAGGTGAGAGGCAGAGAGAGAGAACCGTACCGCCAACAAGGGCTTGATGTTTGGCGTGGTGAGCCCCGAGCCTGGTACTCCACTCAGCTCAAGAAGGGCATCCAAGAAATCGCCACTCTTCCCCGATCCTCCAGTTGAAGCATAAGACTCCAAGCGTTTTTCTATAACCTCATCAAACAAGACATAGAGTCGCTTGAAACAGGTTTTCATTTGGCGCCTCGCGCCTTGAGGGTCCATCAATCTCAGAGCAGGGAAGAAGTCTGCAAGATTAGGCTTCCCGGCCAATTCCGTCATTAGCGACAGCACCTCCTTGAACTTGCCAGCCAACTCGGAGTCTAGACTGACGACGTCCTGCGAGAAGAGGGTGTTGGACATGAAGTTCAAGGCAGTAACAAGGGTGCACTCACTGATATCGACGACGCTGCTGCTAGCGCACGCCGCTCGGACATGCTTTACCAATGCGCGCACCTTCTCCTCTCGCAGGCCCCTCAACGCGTCCAGCCTCTTAGGGGTGAACAGCTGATTGTTGCAGATGTGTCTTAGCTCTCGCCATCGCAGCCCGTTCGGGCTAAAAATCAATGACCAGTTGGGAAAGTCGAACACATCGAGTGCATCCGGCACGATTCGGCTCGCAAAGGCTTGTTCATGCTTCTGCAGCACCTCTTCTGCCATTTCCGCTGTCGAGACCACCACGGCGGTTCTGAACCCAAGCTGCAAGCTCATTAGCGGTCCATACAGTTTAGAAAGCTCAAGGAGCGTCTCGTTGAGCTTGCTGCCTAGATCAAAAAGGGAACCGACTACTGGATGACCCACTGGACCTGGTGGGAGTTTACTGGCTTTTCTCGAGAAGAGGAGATATGCATACATACATGCCAACAAAGTGGAGGGCCATAGAAGTATATCAATAAAATCCACCATTTTCTTTGCTGTTCTTCAGTTCCTGTTCCTCTTGCTTAAAGGGTTGGAATTGGATAGTCTTTATATCCCAGCTGTCTTAAGCCGGTGAGCCACGGAATAGAAATTAACTGCAATCCATCTTGGGCGACTTTTCAATCCAAAACATCATGCACTCACAAACAACCAGTTTATCTCTCTGTCAATAATTTACGGTGTACGATTAGGTTTTTACATGAAACCACAATGTGAATAAAATCTATCCCCTTATTGTTACCTGTATAACCAGTTGATAATCTGCGTTTAAACCTATTATAAACTATCTATATGAGCTGAAACCCAGTCAAGCCAAGACAAGCACCCATACTTTGGTATTCCACCAGCTTAAACTATATGAGTTGCTTGTAGCTTTACTTACTTGCAGCTCATTTGACGAGTTTGAACAAGCTTCACAAAAGCCAATCTGACCTAAGTGGCCAGTTGCTCGGTTTGTTTACTAGTCCCATATACTACACAATATACGACTAGGAATGAGGACCTTTACTTTTTCTTGAAACCGACCTGATTTGGATCTCCAAGCCACACAACTTTAAGATATTACCAGCACCCAGGATCAAGAAACTGTTCATGAGCTAAAAGAAATCACTCTCAGGATCATTATGGCAAGTACGCAAACATTTAAAAAAAAGTGAACATGTGAAAAATATAATAACTGCAACTGCTGATATCTTATTGGTATAGCCTTGGCTTTTAGTGATTGATTGATTGCTTGAGAGAGAGAGAGAGGGGCTCATAAATTGCTTTATTTTTGGAAATCAATTCCAAAGTTAGGTAAGTAGCTTCACGCGGGACTAGATTGATTAAATTAACATAACGCTGGTTTAGAGTCATTATCAAACTGTACGAGTTCATTGCATCACATGTTTGATGGAACAGTTTCAAAATTTATTAGTCTCACCAAAATCGTTTGAAAAGTCAGGTATCAAAGAGAGAGAAAGTTCTGCTGCTTTAAATAGTCTTTCTTAATCTTCTGCAGCTTATATTTGAAAAACTTTGCCTCTTAGGGTGGACTGACGCATAGATTGTGTACACGCATGACTACAATGATGACGCACTTTGTACGCTTAGCAACGCGGGGGTGCTTAAGCCTTTTTTGTTATTATCGACTCAACCTTGTCTTTTTGATATTCTTACTTTGCTTTGCTCTTGTCTGTTTGAGAGATTTTAAAATGTATTTGTATGTCGTTTATGGCTTCATTGCTTCTGTGATGTCCTTGAATATTGGTAAAAGGTAATTAATCATTCTGAGTTACTTTTATTCATTCAGCTCCTCTCATATGAGCTTCTTAGCTAATAATAGATGTTTTAAGTATATTTTTACAATATAGTGGTACATGTTTGAAGATTTTGGCTTGCAATCAATAAGTTCAGAGTTCAAAACCTATTGCTTACCACTTTGAAACAAAGTATTTCTTTGGCAAATATTTGAGCTTGATTCATTTGGTTTAGAGTTCAACTTTTACTATTTAAAAGAAATATTTTTCTTTAATTAACATGTCCCCTTCAAGCTTAGCTTATTTAACTTAAGCTTGCCATGAGCTCACTCACCGCAAGAACAAGCCAAGCTTTAACACCTTCTATTTGGTCATTTATCAGTCTTGCACTTTTTCGACAAAAATGTGAAAAGATAAAAGAAGGTCATCAAATTCTCTCGTCTTTATTTTGCCGTTTAAACTTTTGTTACCGTGGGATGATGGAAGATTAGAAGAGCAACAAGATGCTTTAAAGATAAGGTGGTCCCTCAAGACAGCCAAGATTTTGTCACATAGTCAATTGGCCTCACCCACTTGAAAACATGGGGAACAAAACTCTAAACCACGCCCAACCACATGTCCAACATCAAGTTGAGCTTCCCACAACCAGAAGTCCAACTACCCCTACAGGCTCGGTTCATTTACAGCCGAGCTCCGACTAGGCTCGTTTAGCTCATATAAGTCCAGCCGAGCATGAGCTCATATGAGTCTGAGCCAGTTGAGCTGAATTTGAGATCGCTCATTAAGCAAAAACATCTCTTTTTTTACATGAAACCACAATGTGAATAAAATCTATCCCCTTATTGTTACCTGTATAACCAGTTGATAATCTGCGTTTAAACCTAATATAGACTATCTATATGAGCTGAAACCCAGTCAAGCCAAGACAAGCACCCATACTTTGGTATTCCACCAGCTTAAACTATATGAGTTGCTTGTAGCTTTACTTACTTGCAGCTCATTTGACGAGTTTGAACAAGCTTCACAAAAGCCAATCTGACCTAAGTGGCCAGTTGCTCGGTTTGTTTACTAGTCCCATATACTACACAATATACGACTAGGAATGAGGACCTTTACTTTTTCTTGAAACCGACCTGATTTGGATCTCCAAGCCACACAACTTTAAGATATTACCAGCACCCAGGATCAAGAAACTGTTCATGAGCTAAAAGAAATCACTCTCAGGATCATTATGGCAAGTACGCAAACATTTAAAAAAAAGTGAACATGTGAAAAATATAATAACTGCAACTGCTGATATCTTATTGGTATAGCCTTGGCTTTTAGTGATTGATTGATTGCTTGAGAGAGAGAGAGAGGGGCTCATAAATTGCTTTATTTTTGGAAATCAATTCCAAAGTTAGGTAAGTAGCTTCACGCGGGACTAGATTGATTAAATTAACATAACGCTGGTTTAGAGTCATTATCAAACTGTACGAGTTCATTGCATCACATGTTTGATGGAACAGTTTCAAAATTTATTAGTCTCACCAAAATCGTTTGAAAAGTCAGGTATCAAAAGAGAGAGAAAGTTCTGCTGCTTTAAATAGTCTTTCTTCTTCTTCTGCAGCTTATATTTGAAAAACTTTGCCTCTTAGGGTGGACTGACGCATAGATTGTGTACACGCACTTTGTACGCTTAGCAACGCGGGGGTGCTTAAGCCTTTTTTGTCATTACCGAGTCAACCTTGACTTTTTGACCAAGCCAATTTCTGACTTTGCTTTTGCCTGTTTGAGAGATTTTAAAATGTATTTGTATGTTGTTTACGGGGCTTCATTACTTCTGTGATGTCCTTGAATATTGGTAAAAGGTAATTAATCATTCTGATTTACTTTTATTCATTTTGTGCTTCAGAAACCTGTCATACACTCTCTCTCTTTAATTTTAATGAGTTTGGCAACCTAAGCCATACTTGGTTTCTCCCTCTTTCTAAATAAGACCCCACAACCAATTGTTGAAAATTTTAACATTGACAACCACAAGATTTATGTAGAATATGGTCTAGTTGTCATGTATCCTTGATTGTTTGTTGTCTCCGGATGCATGGGTATTCATTTTCCATGGTGCTTGTTTGTTTCAGCTGGCACATAGGTAGTGCCCTTTCATGGGAAAGGGCATGCCCTTTTCCACCCTCTCCCTTGGGAAAGTCATTTCATGCCGGCAGAAAGATGTGTTGCCAGGTGGACCGACATGTTTCTTGTGGGATGCTTTATTTTTTTAGGAGAAAGTGGTGTTTTTCCGTGAAATAAACATGTCCTTAACATGTGCACAGTGAGGCTTATGGGTAGGCATATCGGTTCGGTGTTCCATGACATTGAGTGCTTATGGGTAGGCTAACAGTCTTGGAAACGGGTGAGTAGCGGATCTGGATTCAGATGATCAGTCCTGGATCCAGATCATAAATAGATCTGGATTAGAAAATTCTAGAACGGGCCAAATTCGAAATGACCTAATTATCTTTTGGGATATATACTCGAGATCCATTTTTGTAAAATGGGCATATCTTTGCAACCTAAACTCAAAATCGAGTGAGGTTTGGTGCATTGGACTCGTATTGTAGAAAGGAATCTACTAGTCCATGAAATTCAGTCAAATTAGTGACACAGAAATTGAGGGTTTATGAATAAATTTAAGAAAAAGTATTTTGATAATTTAGTAATAATGTGTGAAGTTTTGTGCATTAATACGAGAATATTGTGTAACCAGATCATACTATTACAGCTTCGTGAGGCTCGATTTGAAGGAAAGCACATGATTTGTCTTCAAGGTAAGAGATATTATAAGTAATTTTAGAAGTGAATAAACATTTTCGTTGCATGTTATTATGATTTTGTGTATTAATATGAGTAGCATGATAGCTTTCAAGTGATACCATGACATGCATAAAAATTACCCTGCTTGACATTATGAGTTGATTTTATACATGTGGTTGTGATATCCATGTTAGTTGTGGCGTGTCCTGCATGACTCAAAGAGATTGTATTTGTGATTGCATATCTAAATATTCATTAATATCATGCATTGTGATAAGAGTATGTTAAATTGGAGTCTCATATAGTCTATTCATATTGTATGAATAGATGTGTTGAGATCAACATGCATAACTCCTTAAATCTCGAAAGTGGCGACCTGTGGTAAGAGCCACCTGGTTCGCGACCAAAGTGCAGTCACCACAGAGAGTGAGCCGTCGATGATTTAACGATGTAGAGACCCTACATCTTTGCATGCTTAGTGAGAGATGTGTGAGTCCTAAAGGCATCATGAGATTTAAGAATGAGATTCGTTGTAAAGAGTTCACAACATCATTCGTGAGAGAACAAGTGTATGACGAGTTTGAGAATATGGTTCAATGGGTTGAACTTGGTTATGACTTAGGGTTTCACTCACACCGGGTTGGGACTCTGGAGGACCAGGGATGGTTGATAATCATCATGGTTAGGATGTAGCATGAATTATACCGAAATTGAGAACTTGACATCCCGGCTAGTTACCGGTGGGGTCCCTGTGGTGCACTACAAGAAAAATGCAGATTAGTGACAGATGTTATCCGTCGTTAATCCATCGTTAACGTGTTTAGCAATGAATTAACGATGAAAATCGATCGTCGCATAATCCTGATATATCGTAAATATGATAGAATTTATCTGCCGCCAATCCGTCGTTACTTACCGATGGATTAGCGACGGATAATGTCTGTCGCTAATCTATCGCTAAATAAGGACTGATTTGATTTTGCGAAGGAATGTATTCTGTCGCTAAAATTTAATGATGAATACGTATTCGTCGCTAATGTCTGTCACCAATTGAGCGAGGGATTAACGACGAATTAAATTCTGTCACAAAACATCAACTGATTTAAATTGACGACAGATATTAGTGACGGATAATATTCGTCACTAATCTGTCACAAATTTTAGTTTTTTTTTGAAATATGAATATCGAGAAAATTTTCTCGTTATACAATTTATTTAACCTGTGTATAAAAAATAAAGTACACATAAAAAATACATATACAAAGCAGGTGAAACAAATTTAACACAAGTTATAAGTTATAGTATAGTCCTTGCCAAGTTCTAATTAGTTACAAGTACGTGAAACAAATTAAATAGATAAATCTAATCCTCGCCAAGATTTGGGGCATCATTATCTTCATTGTCTCGATCTGCCCCTCCATCAGCTCCTCTACGTTGATCATCTCCAGCATCCTACAAGAGAACCGAAATGATAGTATTGATAAACAAAACATAATGAAATAAATTATATGCAATGCACCTAATCTAATACAATCAAAGTAAATGGTTGAATGACACATAGACTAGCAATAAAGTGAAGGACAATAACAAAATTCATATATGTGTTCTAAGACTGACATAAAAAATTCATAGTGATTTAATCATGCAGATATGTATTCTAAGGTTGTCAAAAAAACTTTCATAGTGATTCAATCATGTATATGTGTTCTAAGGCAGTAAAAAAAATTTATAGTGATTGAATCATGCATATATGTGTTCTAAGGCAGTAAAATAATTTCATAGTGATGAAATCATGCTTATATGTGTTCTAAGGTTGTCAAAAAACGTTCATAGTGATTCAATCATGCATATATGTGTTCTAAGGTTATTAAAAAACTTTCATATTGATTCAATCATGCATATATGTGTCATAAGGCAGTCAAAAAACTTTCATATATGCTAATATCATGCTCATATGTGTTCTAAGGTTGTCAAAAAACTTTCATAATGATTCAATCATGCTCATATATGTTCTAAGGCAGTTAAAAAACTTTCATAGTTATTCAATCATGCATATATGTGTTTTAAGGTTGTCAAAAAACTTTCATATCGATTCAATCATGCATATATGTGTTATAAGGCAGTCAAAAAACTTTCATATATGCTAATATCATGTTCATATGTGTTCTAAAGTTGTCATAGTGATGAAAGAATGCTTGTATGTGTTCTAAGGTTGTCAAAAAACTTTCATAGTGATTCAATCATGCATATATGTGTTATAAGGCAGTCAAAAAATTTTATAGTGATGAAATCATACTTATATGTGTTCAATCATGCATATACTAGCTTGAAATCTAACGACATGAAATAAATTACATGAATCTTTATACCTGACGAGCACCAGAGCTCATGTCGAATTCCGACGAAGTTTCCCTATCCCGAAGAAAGTTGCGCAACAAATTATAAACAAGGTTGAGAATGACTTCATGTAAAAAGTCACGCATTTTGTCTTCAAGATGCTGACAAACACCATCCTAAGACATAGCAGGGTCAATTGGATGATGAGAGTTGATGCTGGCGGGAGAACTCTGAGAGCCCTGGCTGCAGGAGGCAACGACTAGTGTGGTGTTCATGTTACTCTCAAACCCAAACACACAACCCTTTTTGGGTTCACCGGTTGGAGTCACCCATGCTGCATGATCAAAAGGCGGATGCTGAGTGGAGTTATCGCCATATTGTTCTACCATCTGATGCTCGTATGACTCCTATAAAGTAATGATTATAATATGAATTAATAATTAATAATTATAATGTTTATGATAATGTAATTCATAGTAACTTGTATATTACAATATTTATTAATACAATAAATACATACCAATGTCATTCTCGCCTTCTCTGATACAAACTCTCATGTGCTATTACGTTTATGTGTTTCAACAAACACATCCTTGTAAGGCACAATGTCTCTTTTTTTTTACTTCTTGCAAGGTTAAATGATAAAAAAATCCATTAAAAAGTATGCAAAAATACTTATAAATTTGACAATATATATTGATGAGTTACCATTTTCTTCTGGTGTTTCCCAAAACTCCTAGATTCACCTGTGTGAAGATAGACATTGGACATCTTCGCACAATTTTGTACAACCTTTGCTGAGCGGTTTCGAAATTGATTGTTCGCCCACTTGTCGCACATTCCCCTCCCAATAATCTCTCCTGATAGTAGAAGGGCCATGGCCCTTCCACTACAGTTGATCATCTATCCCACAAACTGCTTTTATTGCTGCAGTCTTCATATTATACAGCATGTTGGCAACTCGATTGGCAGTCATCTTCTGCCACACTACCCTCTCGTTCTTCTCCTCTTTCGCAGTCGTGAAGCGATGCGAAGCCTAAAAATACTTTCAGAAAGTTAACACTTATAACTATAACAAAAAATTAAATATGAAACACATTAGTTATGATAAACAATTGCATACCATGAATGGGGACAATAATCTATTCAACACCACCTTCAGGTACTCTTTTCATTGAGCGATCGATCCTAGAAGATGCTGCAGTAGTGACTTTCTAATTTCTCGTACTACTTCTTGTGACTCGAACCTCGCACTGCACATGAATTAATACATATTAACAATCAACTGTCGATATACATTATTTATAAGATAAGTATTGGATAAGTGACAATGAAATACTTACGGTCGACTATAAATATACACTATTTGAATGAGTCATCATGTGTCAGACTGAGATGACCTTGCATCCGGCGTTGCCTCGTGACATATATGAATAGATGGTGTAGGTGGGTCATGTGCAGGCGAAACATCACCTATAGAAAATTGAGTTAGAAATTCACACAATGCACATTTAAACTAATCAAGTATACAATTAGTTAAATGATATACCTATCGAAGCAGCTGTGAACACCCCAAATTTTCCCAAAAATCTAAAAATTCTCTTTTTGCCCCTGGGCCTATTCTCTGAATAAATTGGGTCAATTTCTGATCAAATTTCCATTCATTTCTCGGATTAACTGGAATCCAGACTCAATCTTCATTTCTGACCCAATTTCTGATCTAAATCGGATATCTGGATCCAATTCTGATCCTGAATCTCTTATTTCTCAAAAAATAAAAAAAAAACAAATTCTTCGTATTTTCTCAGAGGTTTTTTTTATCAATTCGAGGTCCAATATCAATTCAAAATTCGAATTCTAAAGTTTTACCAAAAATCTCAGACCCAGAGCCATTTTTTGAAATCCTATTTCCAAAATTAGCCCTGTATTTTCCCAATAATCTCATTTTCTGAAAATCTTAAAATTTTAAAACTAATATTTTATAAAAAACTCCAAAACCTTATATGGATCTTCTCCATCATGTTTTAAATCTCTTCTCTTTCAGAAAATATACCAAAAAAATAAAATTTCAGGAAATAGCCCTAGCCCCTTTTTGAAAATCTTTAAACAAAAATCTTCTCTTTGGAAAATTGAAACAAACTAAAGGACCCTTTTTGAAATTTTCTCAACGGCTTTCTGTTAGCCGTAGGAGTCGCTCTCGATCCTTTTTCTCGGCTTATAAAAACCAACCATCGGGATCATCTCCTCTTCATCGCCTTCACTCCTCCACGATCTTATTACTTCACAATCTTCTTACTTCTTCTGATGCTTTTCCCTTTGGGCTACTGAAGAGACCACTTTTCACCCCTCCATTTCACGCATCCAATCCTCTTTCTTCCCTTTTTTTTTTTCTTTCTCTCGTTTCCTCTCCTTCTTTTTCTTTTCTTTTTCCCTCATTCCATCTGAATCACCGAAATCACCTTGCAGAAATCAACGAAGAAACCAGTCTGCGGGAGTTCATTTCGTTTCAACTAAACTGGGGTCAAATCCATTCGGTGTTCAGAGGAAAGAGTCCTCTCCTGCACAACTTCATTGAGCCCCTACAACGACGAATCTGTAAGAAATATCACCCGATCGATCTAATCGATCGATCTCATACTACAACAGTCAACGCCATTCCCTCTTCAGTTGAAGCCTTGCCATCGGGTGAGTGATCATCTTCCTCCCCCTCACGAATTGTCTGTGTAACTCTCCTTTTACAGTATATCTTTGCTTTTTCTCATACTTCTTCATTTTTCTTTTTTATAAGGCGCCAATGATGAGATCGACCTGCATATAGCAGGATCGATCCATCTATGGCTACAGTAATGGAATACACGTGTTCCGACACCCCTTTTTATTTTATTATTTTATAATTTATTCATAAATTTATGTAATTCTCACGGATTTTGAATGGATGTTTATAACTTGATTCCCCATTTTATTTTCATTGTCTGTTTATACATGATCCTTCCTTGGCATTTTGATTTCCCCAGATTATTTCAATTTCCGATTTGCATTGGACCCTCGGTGTTTTATCTTGTTACATGTTGACAACCGGCGATGCCTCGCAATGACATCGCCGGTTCACCTAAGCTTTTTTTCTTTGAATTGCAACTTACTTCTGAGTTAGTTTTATTTTTTATTTATTTTTTATTTTTTTTTCCCTCCAGTTCTGAATTCCTTTTGATCCTCAATTCCTTGTATGTAGCTCATTTCTCTTTCCTAGTTTCAATCTTTTGTTTATATTCTGTTCTCTCTTATGATGTTCGATTCTTTTTTTTTTAGTTATTATCTTTGTCTTCAGTTAATATGATCGTGTTTTAATCCCCAAATCCTCTGCGTTACTCTTATTCTACCTTTTCCTTTCTTCTCTGTGTGTTAATTCCTAATTTCTACTTGATCTATTTTCCATTATATCACCATCGATTTGTTCATTTGTGTTTGTTTTGTTTAGATCTGTATTTTCCCTTTTCTTGCCTGTATATGACTTTGATAGCGGAACACTACATATTCTCAAACAACGGGAAAAAGAATATTCGGATTTTGTGTTGAACCATAGCCATGTTCTCTGGTCCAGAGTTACCTTGTCGTGAAAACTTATCATATCAGGAGGATAATGGACGTGGAATAAGGGATGAATTAGTAAGGAATGAGAGGTTAGAAATCTGAGAAATGTTCAGAGATGTCCTGAAAGTTAACATATTAGTACAAGGGAATACGATTTATAGTGCTTGATCTATGTTTCTTTTTTTTTTATGTAAAGAAGAGCTTAATATCATGTCTCACGCCTGCTTTTTTTCATGATTGGCTTTACCACTACATGGTTTGTTAAGCACAACTTTTGGGGGCTCAGTATCTGGTTGAATGTGAAGGCACTAAATGAAATAAAGGCATTTCTTGGCTGGAGAGTGGTGTATGCATGGGTTGGAGATGATCCTTGTGGGGATGGTGACTTACCACCATGGACTGATATAACGTGTTCTAATCAGAAAGATTACAGGGTTGTAACAGAGTTGTAAGTCTATCACTGTATAAAAATTTTTTCTCTCACCTTCTTTGATGGTTAACTGATGAAGTAGGTGAACTATGTTTTTATTGTGCTTTATCTGTCTATGAAATCTGTCGTCTGTATTGTGAATGTGTTTCTTTCTGAGGTTCTAAGCCTTATATTTGGAAGATATAAACTTGTGTTTTGGCTCCTCGTGGGGGCCTTTGTTAAACATACAACAGAGGCAGTTGCCTTATAGAAACACATGAATTCACATCTCTTATTTTGTAGAACCAATTCTAAGAGGCTAGGAAAGGTGAAGACAATGCCTTTTCAAATTCATTTAATTTGTTGTGTTACATAGTGTTTTATTGTTACTGGAAAACTATTCTATATGCTGTGATGCTGAGCCACGATTTAGCTTGAGGATATCATTTGATATGCTTTTAAATGAAATTGAAGGAGATAACAATTGGATTTACTGAAGAATAGTTGTTTTACTATTTGCTAAGAGTTAGCCTTTTGGGATTGACCACCAACTTACATTCTTGCTTACAGGATTAGTATTGCCACCATGCCTTATACTAGCATCATTTTCCCTGTCAATAACACTCCTTCCATCCACTTCACAACCATCATTCAGCACCTGCAACACCACCTACAACAGCATACTTTCCCCACCTTGCTGTCATCATATCCATACAGTATCATATCTATACCCCCACCACCATTCAATCCACAATAGTATACAGCCCTTCACTGTTGCTGTACCCACAACATGCACCCATTCCACAACCCTCACAACAGTAATCACACCTACATTTCGGCATCTGTGTCCATGCACTATTCCCCATCTTAAAAGCACCATTAATTATTTCCCTTTCTTTGCACCACCTTCACAGCACTATCAGTAGTCTTGTGCACAACACCTTATCACTCTATCTGCACCTATGTGCACTGCCCTTCATCACATCACACACCTCTTAAGTTCCTATCACCTGTAACATCATCAATATACTTCCACTTACCACCAACAGCACACACTACCGCCTACTGTAGCCACTTTTACAATACCCCGTGCTTCACGCACATGTGCATTATTGCAGCAACCTCACCTACCACTCCACCTTTCACCACAACATCACATCATCATTTGTTGTAGTTTATACAGCATGTCACCACTGTGTTTCCCACTGCTACAGTATAGTGTCTCCATCCCTATCACATTATCTGTGTTTCACAGCATGTGCCCCCACAACATTTCCTTAAACGCTTTTAGCACCCTCTCACTGGTCTCACCTATAGCATTAATACTGCACATTACCTATTCCATTGCACAGCTGAAACATCTCACTTCAACACTACATTCCCCCCTGCATATCCTCATAACATCCTACGGTACCTTTTATGAGCTCTCCACAACATTTATCATGCCCCCTTGTCCCAGCTACATTATTATGTCAACACCCACTTCCTTCACCACATTTTATATCATATCTCTGCATTATGGATGCAATTTTCTCATACTCCTACACGTGTTTTCTCATCATAATGTATAGCATATGCATTTTCATGTATGTTTTCTCACTAGCATTCACATACATTCTAGTCTTAATGTGATCTCTGAATTTTTGTTCACGCTTTATGTTTTGCTTTGTACTAACCCTGTTTTGCAGAAAAGTATAGAAAATGTTATTTCTTTTTGTAGCTTAGCAATTGTAATTTCAAAATTCGATTCAAGATGTAATAGCTAGGCACTAATGAGAATTTACATTTCCCGCACTAGATTAGAATGTATGAGCATGCATATTTGCTAGAAATACTTGTTTCATGCTATTTTTCTCTTTTCTTTCAAAAATTCACAAATGAAAACACAAATGTCACGTGCACCATTCTAATAAAAGGTGATTAAATCCTAAGTTGACGATTTGCATTAATGGCCATAGTCAAGTTGTGAACAAAACTTAGGGTTTTCATCTTTTATGGAATAACATTGGATCCACACTGGATCTTTTTCAAAAATCATCATATTTTTCTAAATATTTTCTTTCTTTATCAGAGTTTAACTTAAAATTAACTCAAAATATATATCAATAGTCATAGTCAGGATATATTGAGAGTTAATTTCATTTTAAACTCTATAAAGGCACCAAAATATGTTTTATTCCTCATTTGAATTTAAATATGATTATTATATAATACATTTTATGACCATAGTCAGAAATGTATTATATCTTCAATCTTATTTCAATTCACTTAAATAATGAAATATGTTTTTCAATATCCAATTTCAAATTCTTTTAATTCATTCATCATTTAGGATAGAATTACATCATATTTTTAAAATTCTTTTTCAAAATCCAAGTGATTTTGAGATAATTCTTCAAATACCGTCTTCATTTCTTAAATCAATTCTTATTTATAAATTCAAATTCATCTTCTCAATTCTATCTCATTTCAAAATTAAAAATTCAATTTCAAAGTCCAATTTGACTTTGAAATTTTGAATTCACTTCTATATTCCAAATTTCAATTTCCAATTCAAAATCCGATTTCAAAGTTTAATTCAACTTTGAAAATTCTAAATTCATTTCCATTTTCAAGATTCAATTTTAAATTCAATTCAATATCCCAGATCATATTTCAAAGTTCAAATTAAACTTTGGAATTTCCAGATTCATCTTCTGATTTCAAGATTCAAGTTTAAAATCAAGTTTGTTCTTTATTTTTCAAAATCTCCAAAGTTCCATCTAAAGATTAAGTCTTGATTCTTAAATCAAAATCAAGGTTCTGAGATTGATTCTGAATCTCAAAAATTTGATTTTCCCTAAGTTTAAAGCCCACTTTGAAATTCAATCTGGATTTTCAAAATCCAGATCCATCTTCAAAGTCCCATTTGGATTTTCAAAATCCAATTTCATCTTGGATTCTAGATTTAGAATCCAATTCCACCTTGGATCTAGATTTTCAAATCCAATTCCATTTAGGATTCCAGATTTTGGATTCAATTCCATCTTGGATTCCAGACTTTGGATCCAATTCCATCTAGGATTTCAGATTTCAGATTTCAGATCAAATTCCATCTAGGATTCTAGATTTCAAATCCAGTTCTATTTCGAATTCCTATTTCCAAAACCATTTCCAAATCTATTCTCCAAGTCTAAATTTGATTTCCAAATCAAAAATTCCTATTTCAAAGTTCTGAATTCAGAATTCAAAACCAAAAGATCCCCATTCAAAATCGATTCTTGAAAATTGATCCAAATTCAAAGTTCATCTTGACTTTGAAATTTCATTCTTATTTCAAAAATTCCAATTTCAAATTCCATTTCTCCTTTTCTCCTCATCCAAGATTTATTCTCCAAATTCTAATTATTCTGAGATTTGGAAATTCAAGATCTCTTCTTCAAATCCATTTCCAAGTCCTGAGTTAGATTCAAAAATCTAACTTTCAACCCTTTGAATCATTTCTTCACTACATTATCAAATTTATTTCAAAATCACTTGAAAAATCCCAAAATTTCTAAATTATTTTCTCAAAAGCATACATCTCTGCATTTGCATTGCACAATCTTGATTCTTTGTGTATTTTAAACTTAGAATAAATTCTTAGACAATATTTAGGCAAAGCAAAAGGCATAAGTTTGATCCTTGGTTCGATTACCTCTGGTAAAGGCGCCAGGAATGGTCGAACCTCGTACCGATGAGCGAATCCCGTCTCTCCATTTTTCCCACAAACTATTCAAAAACGGAGGCGAGTAATTTCAAAACATTTTCAAAAAAAATTAAGGTCAAGTGAGACCTTCGCAAAAGAGTTCCTCTCTCTCTCTTCTTTCTTTTCTTTTCTATCTTTTATACCCCTTCAAAAAGGGAATAGAGGTTAGAAAGGGAAAGAGAAGGAAAAGAGGAACACAAGAGGAAAAATTTTGCGATGATCACAGAAGTGGCGACCGTGATGGGACACGTCTTCGTCCGGTCAAATTTGTGCCTTTGCTTTGCTTTGATATTGTCTAAGTCTTTATTCTTCAAATGTCAACTTCATTTTCATGCAAACCTTAGGAGCCTAGACTCTGTCCTAGCTGACATAATGCATATAGGATTTAAGTATGGTTTGGTAGGACCATATTGAAGAGATTATTGCATGCTCACTTAGACCTAGGTCTGAAATACAACTCTCCTCAACTCTAGGGATTGAATGCAAACAATATATGCAAGTGTATGCTTCTCTTCATTTTAATTCTAGCTCTTTAGGACTTGCATTAGAGACATATGGTTTTATTGCATGTTGAACATGTTTTCAAAAACATCCCTACCTATATTGTCCTGGTCTTAACGTTGCTGGGTTGTCTCACTGAACCATAGTTCGGGAGAGAGCCTCACAACTGGACCACTTATTTGGGTTAGCGCCCCCTACCACATACTTAAGAGCCATAGTCCGAAGTATATCGGTAGGTGCTCAAGGATGTTGGGAAGCCATTATCTTAGAACTTGAGAAATTTTTATGCCACGTACTTCGAGCTTCGACTTGAGTATATTGGCGTATCTTGATCAAAATTAGATGATCTGAACCATAGAGTTAGGATTAAGGTTCTACCAGCCTTTTCAAATATTGCATTTAGAGTTAGCTTCTAGGGAGTGTTGTTTTGTGCATCATTGCTTGTATAGTTTGGATTCTTTTATTGGTATTATCTTGTAAATCCTATTTACTTCATCTTTTAAAAACCCTAGATGATGATTTCAAGAATTCCTTTATTTTCTCAAAAATCCAGGATTGTATATTCCTTATTCTTTATTCTTTCATAATTTTTTAAACCCTAGACATTCTTTTAAGTCTTCCTCTATCTTTTAAAAGTCCAGGCGTATTTTTCTTTTTCTCTTCTGATTTCTTCAAATTCTTTTGATCCTGCCTGCAATTTTTAAAAATATTCAAGTCTTGTCATCCATCTTCAAAATGCGCTTCTTCGTATATTCTATCTTCTTTATATAAAATCTCTTTCATCAGGAGATCTCTTTTCAAATCTTTTAAAAAATTTCCTTCACTATCTCTCTTCTTTCGATATGAACCCTTCCTTTATTCTCCAGAAAACATCGAAATTCCATCATGGTTCAAACAAGAGCAGGAAGGAGAGCAACTCAGCAGCGTAATGACAGTGATGTAGAGGAAGTGAACTCTCCCAAATTATCCAGAGGACATGACTCGAAAGAAGAGGATGTCGATCCAGCAATGTACAAAATATTTCAAAAGATGATGGCAAAGATGATGTCCGAACAGGCTGGGGAAGGTTCAAAGAAAACATCCTCTAAAAACAAGATTAAGAGAAAGCCAGTGAAAAAATATGTCAGAATCAACAAGAAGAGAATCCAACAGGACAACACCTCTGAGGGTACAAAATTGGCAGAAGAGGATTCCGAAGAAGAGCAGTTTGTATTCATACCAAGACATCTGTGACAATCCAAGAAGGTGGCAGAAGAGCCCGACTCACTGAACAAGCCTAGAGAGGGGATCCCAACAGAAGATCCAATCCAAGCATTAACTAAGATAGTCAAGGACCTATAAATCCGAGATAAGGGAAAGAAAGTATATACCAAGCAAGACTTCTACCTCGGTTTGGATGAGGATAGCAGCTTGAAAGACCTCCCTAGAAAATTCATTAAATTTGATGGATCCGGCAACCCAAAGGCCCATCTTGCCATGTTTTTCGCAGAGTGTGCCAGATTCAGTGAAGACAACTGTGCTCTTTTCTTGTGCTTCCCTCGCAGTTTAGAAGGCGTAGCAACAAAGTGGTACGTAGAGCACATCAACCTCGTTGAACTGCGAGATTTTGACAAGGTTGTTAATCTGTTTGTGGAGCGATTCATGTTCAATACTGAGGCACTGCACGCCCTTAATCATTTGTACAATCTGAAACAGGATGACAAAGAAAAGGCCATAGATTTCATTCGCAGATGGAGAGACACATGCAACAAGATATGAACCCCTATCTCAGAGGAGCATGCGCTCCAGGTTATCTTGAACAACTTCTCTCAACCTCTCAGAAGCCTTATTTCTACCTATCCATCAAAGTCATTCATCAAACTTATTGAACAAGCTGAATGGCTCGAGATGAGAATGGATAACAGAGTCTATGATGGCATCACCCTGGCAAGGAGCGATCAAGAAGCGAAAAAGAAAGCCCATTTCACTCTTTCTGCTAGTTCCTCATCCGACAACAAGGGTAACAAGAATGGTCATAGCAACAATTCAGAAGGATTCAAAAGTCAAAAAGGGAAGTTTTTCAACAATAATAAACCTTCCCAATCCAATCCTCAACAGCGAGAGAAAAATCAGGAAAAACCAAAGCGCAAGGACTGGAGTCCCGACCGCGAGTTCACCCCTTTGGAACAGACACTCGAAGAGGTTCTGGAATATTTGCTCACGAAAAATATGATTCGTCTGCCAAAAGTTGTCTATCCTCTAGTAATCATGGGCAAGTTCAAAGAACAGTTCTGCAAGTTTCACTGAGCAGTGGGGCATGACATAGAGCACTATTTTGTTCTCAAGAATATCATCTAGAAATTCATCGATAAGAACATTCTGATAGAGGTCGAAGAAGAAGAACAACCCGTTGTCCTGATCGAGCCGTTCCCGGACCACTCAAAAAACTGATGATACTAGAGTCTTTCTGCTTTCCTTTTTCTTTTACTAGTCATCTTGTGGGGGCAAGTCAGCCCTAGTCTTTTGTGATCTTTTGATCACATACTTGTAAATATTCAAGTTTTGTTTTTAGTGTTTTGCTTATCAATGAAATGTCAGTTTCCTTCATATCTTGGGTATTCAATTTTTTTTTCTTTGGCCATACTGGGGCATCTGTTATTATTAAAAATTATATTTGCATTTTAAAAAGCCTTCTTTATCGTCAGCTTCTATCAAATTCCTACTCTTTTCAGGATAAGGAGCAATCCTCACATCGTCCATGAGAGAGATGAAATTACCTATGAGGGTTTTTCAAAATCATGAAATTTTGAAAATTTCTGCAAAATCTTCGTTATGATCACCAAAAGTTCAATATTTTGGTCCAAATCTTTTTCAAAATCAACCATCGCGGTGATCTTCTTTCCCTAAATCGATTTCGAACCATTGTCTTCAAAAATCAACCCTTGTGTTGATCTTCTTTTCCAAAATTGGTTTTGAACCACTGTTTTCAAAAAATCAACTCTGGTATTGATCTTCCGTTCAAAAATAGGTTTTGAACCATTTGTCTTCAAAAAATCGACCCTCATGTTGATCTCTCTTCAAAATTAATCCTCGCGTTGATTATTCTTCAAAATCAACCTTTCATTTGATCTTCTTAAAAATGAACTTTCACTAGTTTTTCAAATAAGCATTCTCATTCCACTTTAAAGATCCCGTATGCAGACAGGATCAGACAATCTCTCTTTCCTCAATCTTTTGTCAATTTTATCAATCTTTTATTCATCTTTATCAATTTTATCAATCCTTACTAGTTTCTCATTAATTCTATCAAATTTTATTAATCTTTATTGATTCTTTATTATCAATTTTTATTCTTTATCAATTTTTATTCTTCATCAACTTTTTATCAATTTTCATCAAATTTTTGTTCATAATTTTCCCGCTCAGGTTAAGGGATAAACCTGAATTTTCCTTTCAGGTTAAGGGATAAACCTGAACCTCGTCCTGCGAGGTCCTTCTTCCTTCAGGATAAGGGATAATCCTGAAGTCTTTCATCGTCTTCCAAGTATCCTCAATTTTTTCCACCAAAATTTACCAATTTCCACCAGATCTTTGTCAATCTTTGTCAATTCTTTATCAATTTTTATTCTTTATCAAATTTTATCAATTTTATTGATTCTTTATCATTTTTTATCAATTCTTTTGATTCTTTATCAACCTTTTATCAATTTTGTCAAATTTGTCAATTTTATTCTTTTCCCATTCAAGATAAGGGATAATCCTGAGGCCCCTCATAGGAGCGATAAATGCTACCTATGAGAATTCTTTTGCAAGAAAATTTTCATTAAAATTTTCTTGATTTTTATAAATTTTTGTCAATTTCTATCCCTTGTCATTTATTCTCCTCAAAATTCTATTCTTTAATTCCCCTTTCAGGTTAAGGGATAAATCTGATGCCACCTTTTAATGAGGTATTCCTTTCCTTCCTTCCCCGTTCAGGATAAGGGGTTAATCCTGAAAATTGGACCACATACAGCTAACTATGATGGTCCATTCAACCCACGAGTTGAACCCTTCTTTCTTAAATTGTGATTTTCAGGTTAAACTCCTACTGATCCGCAGTCCTTAGGTCGAACCCCTTTCAGACCATTCCATGTCGATCTTTAGGTTGAAATCTTACTGATCCGCGATCTTTAGGTTGAATTCCTATGGATTTGCAGTCCTTAGGTTGAACCCCTTTCAGACCATTCAAAGTTGATCTCTAGGTTGAACTCCTACTGATTCGCGATCTTTAAGTTGAATTCCTACTGATCTGCAGTCCTTAGGTTGAACCCCTTTCGGACCTGTAAACACCCCAAATTTTTCTCATCCATGCTTAGACAACCCTCCTCATGCAGTGCCAACCCTGTTAGGTCATTGTAGGAGTCAAACCCCGAGTCTGTTTCAGAAAATCACCACTTTACCCATTTTCACTAGGAAAATTACCATTTTACCCTTAGGTCATCCCAGACCCCAGTCAGTTGGAGTCAACAAAGCTCATTGGTCAGTTCAGAACAGTTAGACTATCAGTCATTTCAAGCTCATCTGAGCTCACAATGAACATACCATTTTCATTTCTGACCATTCCTGCCAAAATGGGATCATTTCTTCAAAAAATGAGCTCATTTCTCACTCAAATCCACGCCAATTGTCTTTGAGTCAGTCATTCACAGTCAGTCATATTCCTCAGAGTCTAACTTGAGCTCACCAGGAGTTCAAGTGCTCCAGTTTCAGTTCAAAACCAATTCCAAGTGTCTAGGAGCCCATTTCAGCTCTTTCAGCGAAAATTGAGCTGAGTTTAGTCAGTTGAGCTAGTGTTTAAACTTTGATATTAATTCATGTCAGTATTACTGACCTTTGTTTCAGCTCAAACCCAGTTCAGATTCGTAATTCACTTCACTCCAATGACCATTCCATAATATTTCTCTAAAAATAACAGCTTTTCTTGAAAATTTAGTCGGAAAGGTCAATTGAGTTAGTCCATTGTCAGTCCAATTGAGTTCTGAAACTCTAAAAACCAGCTCAATCCAGTTCATTTCAGTTCAATTTAGCTAAAACCCTAATTTTCAGTGTCACTTTAACCCAGTAAAGTCCAAAAACCATTTCTTAAACCATTTTGCAAATTTTATCAATTTTAACACCTTTTCAACTGGTACAATTGTCAATCGGGGTATAAAATCCAAAATTCTTCATTCAGGGTTTGCATTTCGCATAGCATTTCATATCATTCCTCATCATTTCATATCATTTCTCAGCATTTCATAACATTTCTCAGCATTTCATAACATTTCATCACATTTCATTTCATTTTCGAAGTCCAGAACTCCAGTTTTATAAATTTCAATCCAGATTGAGTTTTAAAAGTTTTCAGAAATCAATTTCAAACCCTGACTTTCCAAAATTGATACTTTTACCCCCAGGATTCTAAATTTTGAAATATTTTCTCGAGAAAAACAATCTGGATTTCTTTCAAACTCAAATTTTCAAATTTTACACTGGATTTGCTTCGCAACGAGGCATTGAATTTTAAATTCTCAGCTTGTCTCAAAAACTGCCAAAAATAGCTCATTTCGTCCAAAATTTTCTGAAAAGACTATTTTACCCCTCTAATCTTCAAAATGAATTTCAAAATTGGAATTTGGACCCGCTCTGAGATGGCCCATTCATTTGCAATTTCTTTTTACTATATATGTAAAAAAAAGAAAAAATATTATTTTATTTATTCTCTTTACTTTTCTTTTTATTTAGTTGTTTATTTATTTATTTATTTTTAGTCAAGGTGGGACCCACAAGGGGCTCGACCAGCATCACTCTCCTGTCCTCTTTCTTTCCTTTTCCCTTCTCCCTTCTCTTTCTTCTTCTTCTTCTTCTTCTTTCTTTCCTTTTCTCTTTCTTCTTCTTCTTCTTCTTTCTTTCTTTCCTTTCTTCTTTCCTTTTTCTTCTTTCTTCTTCTTTCCCTTCTTCTTCCACTCACGTGGATTCCTCCAGCCCCTCTTTTTTCTCTTCCTTTCTCTCTTCTCTCTTCCCCCTTTCTTTCCTTTTCTCTCTTCCTTCCTCTTTCCTTTCTTCCCTTCTTTTTCTTTCCTTCTTCTTTTCCCTCTCTTTCCTCCCTACATGCCAGCCCATTTGTCGTAAATCCCTCTATACAGCTCCTTTTTCATTGGATCTACCAAAACTTAGATAAGGAAAAGATTTTTCCTAAGTTAAAGGAATCAAAAAACACCATACGGCTGCCCCCATCCATCTCTCACGCCTCTCTCTCTCTCATCTCTCTCTCTTTGCTGCCTATTGACTGCAGCCTCTAACCTTCAAACACCCCCATCAACAACCACCATCTCCAGCCATTGAAGCTCCACCAAGCTTCCATAACTCCAGCCATTGAAGCAGCTTCCTCCATCGGTTCAACGCAACACCTCCAACACAACTCCAGCCACCCCTTTCACGCCCAGCAGCTGCTCCACAACCATACCAGCTCTGTTGCAGTCTCCCATCCCTTCCAGCCATCTTCTTTCGTTTCTAGCAGCCACTTCAATCATCACAGCAGCACCACCTCGACTCGGCGTCTTCAAGCACAGCCGATCCACCACCTTCTTCCTTCAGCCAGTCTGCTCAGCTCCAACCAACGGCTCCAAGCTATCTGCCTCTTCACCAACTTTCAAACAACCGCAGCCATTTCCTTCAACCACTGTTGCAGCCCACCTTTTACCTTCGAACCCCCTCCATCGGCAGCAGTTGATCAGTTGTGAAAAAAGGGTAATCCAAGGCCCACCTCAGTTGCAAAACTCCTCAACCGATCCAAACACTTTCCCTCCAAGGTGAGAGTCTTCATTTATTTTAGAACTTATTCTTCTAAAATCGCATGATATCACTCATATCATTATTTTAGGATACGATCCTTAAACTAAGCTTTCGTGTACATGATGTGAAATCAGTTTCAAATTGGATCTGTGATAGTGTAAGGATTTCTTTGGTGATTTTGAATGATAAAAATAGGAAAACTTACGTCTTATGTATTCGAGCTACTTAAGTTGTGAGATCCATCGATTCAATGGATCGAATCCCACTCACCAATGGCCAACATCAAAATTGATCATACCCCTGTCATTTATCATTTTATTTTCGTTATCATGTAGTTTTTATGTTGTATTTAGAGAAATTTTCAATTTCATGAGCATTTAATGTAGTCTTATTGATATTTAATTTAGGTTTGATTTATGCATCGAGTCCAATTACGATCTTATGTGTAGTTTTCCGTTAAAAAAATCCAAAAAAAAAATGCATAATAGTCTTAGTCATTGGCCTTTGTTTTCATGCCGAAAATCTGGTTAAATTTGGGTTCTGAAACCCTCTCAAATGAATTGAATCCCAAATCGGAATTCTACTCCCGTGGAAATTCCAAATCTCCCTTTAGCAGACAAAAACCTCCGGGATCTCCTAGATGGAAGATCCCAATCTCCCTCTAAAAATTACAGTAGATTCACGGTGAAATCTAATAATTGTCTGAAAATTTTGGGATCCTATAAGTAGATTTGATTTCTGTTAAAAATCGATTTTCCCAGACCCCTGGAAAAACCTCAATTTTTCTTTGTCAGGGTATAGACCGATCCTAATGTGTTGTGTCCGTTCAATCCATAAGTCTTCTGTCAAAACTCCCAACATGAAAGTTGTTCTTAACTCGTTCCTCTGTCATTTCCCAAAATTTGGGAATTTTTAGAATTGTCCAAGTATTCTTTCCGAAATTATTTTTTCTGTATGACAGATTCTCATATCCGAAATTTCCAGAGATCTAGGTCTTTGATAACAATGTGCCCATTTTCAAACAGTAACCCACATATTCAGAGTCATGTTACCACATATTCAACCATTTTCCCATCTGTCTGCTATTTGTCTCACATTTTCTTCCGAAACCTATCCGTTTGCCCTAAATCCTAGAGTCGCTGGATTCTGATCCGACTTGCCGAAGCCGTATAGCTCCAACCATAGGTCAAAACCAAAATCTGTAAAATGAAAAAATCCTTGCCTCACTGTTCTATGTCACCCCATAAAATTTGCGAATTTTTTATGAAATTTTGATATAAAAAATACCATTTAGAATCAGCATTTTAGACAAAATTTTGATTTTCTTACGATTTTAGCTATTTTTCATATTAAGAAAATACAAAAAAATATATTTTCGAGCTCCATTCAGTTTTTAAAGTTAGTCTAGGTGTTCATGCTAAATTTGGCTCAATTCCAAGTTCATTTGCTTTGTGTGTTGGGTTATTTTTAAATTCAAAGGCGAAAATCAAGTTAAATTAGATATTTTATGATATTTTTGTCATTTTAAGGTTTTTATCATGTAAATAAGCATGCCATATCATATTAGAATTAATTTCAATCTCATTTGCATTTCGCATTTCACATTTCACATTTCCCATTTTGCAAAATTTAATTCAGAAAACCCTGGTTTCAAGGCCATAGTCTTGTTATCAGGGGCATTTTGGTCATTTTGACCTCAATTTCGAAATTTCAAACTTTAATTTTCCAAATTTTCATGCATATCATCATATTACATCATATTATGTTTGATTTATTTCATTAGATTTTCAAATTTCCAAAATTTACAAAAATTCTTTCAGAAAACCCTGATTTCAAGGTCATCAGGGGCATTTTGGTCATTTTGACCCCAATTTCGAATTTCCAAGCTTATTTTCAAAATTTATTCAATATTTTTCATGTTTATATCAAAGGAGGTATGATTCTGGGTTTATATCTGAACAATATCTGATAATTTCCAATATTTTCGGATAAGTTCAGGAAAACCTACATTTTTGTGCTAACCATGTTTTCTAGTTTTGCAGGAACATTCAAGAAGAAGACTTAGCTTTTATTCTTTTATTTTTATTCAATGTAAAGATGTAATAAATTGGAATAAGAATATACATTTCTGCTTAGAATGGGACCGCATTGCATATAGTTTAATTTATGCAAATTCTGATATCTGATGCATCATTCATGCACATTTTTCCCAAAATTCACTATGCTTGACACAAATGGCACATGCACAAGCTCTTATGGAGTTTATAAACTTGGTGGGATTCATATTTATGGCCATAGTCAGAATACGAAGAAAACCTAGATTTATGATCTTCGTATTAACCACATTCAGCCTATACTCTTAGGCTAATTTAAAAAATGCACTGCATTTCTCCAAGTTTCCAAAGGATTTTTCCAATTCCTCAATGAAATATCTTTCAAATTCATGTTCATTCATTCAATTTGCATCATTTTCAAGCTCATTTTTGTTATCATCGCAAAAATTTTCCCCTCCCTTGCGAGAGAGAAACGAATTTCGCGAGTCAAACTCGACCAAAGTTTTGAAAATGGTTTTGAAAATTACTCGCCTCTGTTTTGAAAATTTGCGGGAAAATTCCGTGGAATGGGATCCGCCTGTCGGTACGAGATTCAACCGTTCCTGGCGCCTTTACCAGGGGTAATTGAAGCAAGGATCAATTACGTGCTTTAACTTGACTTAAATATCTAAATTATGCTCTATTTTTCCTAAAATGCACAAAGAATCAGGCTTGTGCTATGGAATTTTGAAAAATGCAAGTTTGAGAAAATATGATGTTTGCTTTGGAAAATTGAAATGCTTGAAAATTGATTGGAAAATGCTTGAAAATGGAATTCCTGGGAAAATCATTGAATTTTATTGGAAATCAGAAATTTGTATTGGAAAGTGATTTCTCAGGAAAATTTGAACTTTAGAAAATCGATTTTGAAATTTGGAATTGCTTTTCTGAGAAAATGGATTTGAGAATTCTGAGAAAATCTAAGAAATTCATTGGAAAATTACTTTTGAAATGGAAAATGAATTCTCAGGAAAACTGGAAAATATGAGAAAATCGATTTCTGAAAACTTGGGATTTTGAAATTTGAGAATTTGAAAACATAGGAAAATCTTGATTTGAACTTGGGAAATGCTTTGAAATGTCATTTGAAAACTTAGGATTTTGAGAAAATCAGATCCTGAGAAAGACTTGGAAATTCTTGAGAAAAATGATTTTTTTTTAAATTGAAATTGGAAAATGAATTTGAAAACAATGCAATTTGAATAATATGAATGAATGAATATGAATTTGAAAAGGGAATTTCATTGAGGAATTGAGAAATCATTTTGAAGTTTTGAAAAATGCAGTGCATTTTTGAAGTTAGCCTAAATGTGTAGGCTGAATGTGGCTAATATGAAGATCATAAATCTTGGTTTTCTTCGTATTCTGACTATGACCATAAATACGAATCCCACCGAGTTTATAAACTCCATAAGAGCTTGTGCACGTGCCATTCGTGTAAACCATAGTGAATTTGAGATAATGTGCATGAATTTGAGAGCTTGTGCACGTGCCATCACATATTGAAATTTTGCATAAATTAAACTATATGCAATGCAGCCCTATTCTAAGCAGAAAAGTAACTCTTATTCCAAATTATTACATTTGAGGTTACATTGAATTGAAATAAAAAAAATAAAAGCTAAGTCTTCTTCTTGAATGTTCCTGCAAAACTAGAAAACAAGGTTAGCACAAAAATGTAGGTTTTTCTGAATTTATCCAAAAATATGGGAAATTATCGGATATTATTCAGATATAAACCCCAAATAATACCCTTTTGATATAAACATAATAAATAATGAATAAATTTTGAAAATAAACTTGAAAATTCGAAATTGGGGTCACAATGACCAAAATACCCCTGAATACCTTGAAATCAGGGTTTTCTGAAAGAATTTTTATAAATTTTGGAATTTTGAAAATCAAATCAAATAAATCAAACATAATATGATAAAATATGATGATATGAATAAAATTTTGGATAATTAGAAATTGAAATTTTGAAATTTAGGTCAAAATGACCAAAATACCCCCGATAACAAGACTATGGCCTTGAAACCAGGGTTTTCTGAAATAAATTTTGCAAAAATGAAAAATGTGAAATGCAAATGACATTGAAATTAACCCCAAAAAAATTCTATATGCTCATGTACATGATAAAAACCCTAAAATGGCGAAAATATCATAAATATCAAATTTAACCTGATTTTCGCTTCTGAATTTAAAGATAAACTAACACATGAAGCAAATGAACTTGTAATTAAACCAAATTTGGCATGGACACCTAAACTAACCCTAGAAACATAATGGAGCTCGAAAATCTATTTTTTTTTGTATTTTTAAATATGGAAATTCAAATAAAAACCCTAAATTTTGTGATTTTTGCCTAAAATGTTTATTCTAAAGGGAATTTAGGATATCAAATTTCCATAAAAATTTCCCAAATTTTATGGGGTGATATAGGACAGTAAGGAAAGAATTTTTACCTTTTACCGTTTCTGGTTTTGACCTATGGTCGGAGCTGTACCACTCCGGCAAGTCGGATCGGAATCCGGCGACTCTAAGATTTAGGGGAAACAGACAGGTTTTGGAAGAAAATGTGGGAAAAATATAAAACAGATGGGAAAAAGGTTCAAATTGTGGTAACATGTCCCTGACAAACAGAGAAATATTTTATTTTTTGACACCCTTGGGATTCGGGTTACGGTTTGGAAAAGACCACACTGTTATCAGAGACCTAAATCTCTGGAATTTCTGGACATTGGAATCTGTTAGACAGAAAGCGAAAATCCGGGAAAAATAATGAAACAGATCCAAAAATTTCCAAATTTTGGGAAATGACAGAAAATTATGTTAGGAACAACTTTTATGTTGAACGTTTTTGCGGACAGGTTACAGATTTGGCAGACTTGATGCATTAGGGTCTGTCTATACCCTGACAAAGGAAAATCGAGATTTTCCCAGAGGTCAGGGAAATCCGATTTTTTTAAGAGGGCAAAACTGCTTCGAAAAACATAAAAATTTCCAGATAACTAGTATATTCAATGATAAATCCACTATGATTTTTCGAGGACGATCCAAATCTCCCACAAGGGTGGTGCCAGAGGTTCTTTTCTGCTAAAGCAGAAATTAGAAGTTTTGGAAATGGGAAATCCCAGATTGGGATTTGATTAGTTTGAGAGGGTTCCGAAACCCGAATTGAATCAAATTTCTGGAAAAATATCAGGGACATATAATCCTAATTGTTCTAAATTTTACTAAATTTATTAATGCAGAAATTTACAAAAAATTATGCATGGACTTTGCACAAACTTGAAACTCTACAGATTCTAAATCAATCTATCAATAAGACTATGTAAAATGAATAAATACATGATGAAATTTAGCTAAATGCAATTTTTTTTTTTATATATATAGAATGACATGAAATATGCAAAAGAAAATTTATTGGAGGCATAAATCTATCTTCGATTTTGGCTTATAAAGTGAAAGATTCGATCTATCAACATGAATCTTTCATTTTTTTAGCCTTTACATATAAAAGGTACAATGTAAAGAGTATTTAAGCATAAAAATAAAGTCCTACATGGTAAAGTTAAAACATTTAAAATTCAGACAAACTATCCTACGAAAGGAGATAACATGAATTTACTCCATATACGATGGTCTTTCCAAAACATAATGAGCCCAAAACGACTATCGCCATAGCTTAATTGACATCAAGTTGTAATTATTCCTTTTGTAAAAAAAAAACAAAACCAAAAATGACTTTTACATCAAGTTTGCAACAGAGATCAAACAAAAAAATGGATTTTGGGTGAGATCAAATAAAATGGCTAGAGGGGTCCTACCTTGGATCGGTTGGAGGGAAGGCTAGGGTGGCTGCCACCTTGCTGCTACAGCGGAGAGGGAGTGCTACCAAAGAAGACCAAGGAGGCTTTCAACCGTTGGGGATGCTTGAGGGTGCTTGAAGAAGGAGCTAGGCCAACGTACTGCCCTGGTGTTATGACTGAAGCAGTGACCTTGGCAATGGCACTGCTGCTACTTTGTTGTTATGGCTGGAGCGGTGAAGGATGGAGGAGATGCTGATTGGAGGAAAAGCACCCGCTGGAATGTCGTGGGGCTGGATCTACTATGGTGGTGGAAGAGCTGTGGTGTGGCCGGAGCAGCACCTGTAGTGGTGATGGCTGCAGCAACAAGACTTGAAGGAGAGAGGTGTGAGAGTGATGGCTGTAAGGGAAAAGAAAGAGTTGCAGCAAGGAGGGAAGAGAGAGAGAGAGAGAGAGAGAGAGAGAAACGTGAGAGATCTTCAATGGAGAGGAGATCGGCCTGAAGCTCCTGGGAGGCAGCCGTCTATCCCTATTGAATCATAACTTAGGAAAGATCAAAATCTTTCCTAAGTTTTCTTATTAATTATTGACAGCAAGGAGCTGCTGTTGTGGGCTTTACGTTAGGAAGTCCACCCCCCCCCCCCTTTTTTTTTTGTAGCCGTATGATCTTTGATAAAAAAAAAACTTAGGGAAAGATTAATTCTTTCCTAAGTCTTCCTTAGTTAATAAAAAAAAAAATTACGTAGATGGATTGGCTGGGGAAAAAGAAGGAATGTAGGGAAGAAGGGAAGAAGGGAAAAGGGAAAGAAGAGGAATAAGAAAAGGAAGAAAAAGAAAGAAAAGGGAAAAAGAAAGGAAAGAAAGAAAAGGAAAGAAAAAGGAAAAGCGAAAGAAAAACGAGGAAAAAAATGGAAAGTGGGGCTGGAGGCTTGGGTGACCACCTTGTGGGTCCCACCTCAGGAAAATAAAATAATAAAATAAAATAAAACAAACAAAAAAATAAAGAAAAAGCTATTTTTTTTATATATATAAATTCAAACGGAAAATGCAAATAGATGGACCATCTCAGAGCGGGTCCAGATTCCACTTTTGAAAATCATTTTGACAATTAGAGGGGTAAAATAGTCTTTTCAGAAAATTTTCAGACGAAACGAGCTATTTTTGGCAGTTTTTGAAACGAGCTCGGATTTTGAAGTTCAATACCTCGTTGTGAAGCAAATCCAATGTAGAATTTGAAAATTTAATTTTGAAAGAAATCCAGATTGTTTTTCTCAAGAAAATATTTTCAAACGAAACGAGCTATTTTTGGCGGTTTTTGAAACGAGCTCAGATTTTGAAGTTTAATAGCTCGTTGCGAAGCAAATCCTATGTAGAATTTGAAAATTTAATTTTGAAAGAAATCCATATTGTTTTTCTTGAGAAAATATTTCCAAACGAAACGAGCTATTTTTTGCAGTTTTTGAAACGAGCTCAGATTTTGAAGTTCAATAGCTCATTGCGAAGCAAATCCAGTGTAAAATTTGAAAATTTGATTTTGAAAGAAATCCAGATTATTTTTCTTGAGAAAATATTTCCAAATTTAGACTCTCGAGGTGAAAATGTCAATTTTGGAAACCCGAGGTTTGAAATTGATTTCTGAAAACTTTTAAAACTCAATCTGGATTGAAATTTATAAAACTGGAGTTCTGGACTTCGAAAATGAAATGAAATGTGATGAAACGTTATGAAATGCTAAGAAATGATATGAAATGATAAGAAATGACATGCGAAATGCAGACCCTGAATGGAGAATTTTAGATGTTAGACCCCGATTGGCAGTTGTATCAGTTTAAAAAGCATTAAAATTGATAAAATTTGCAAAATAGCTCAAGAAATGGTTTTCGGGACTCTACTGGGTCAGAGTGACACTGAAAATTGGGGTTCGAGCTGGATTGAACTGATATAAGCTAGATTGAGCTGGGTTTTAGAGTTTCAGAACTCAAATTAACTGATCAGACACTGACTCAACTGACCTTTCCAACTGAATTTTCAAGAAAAGCTGTCATTTTTAGAGAAATGGTATGGAATGATCATTAGAATGAAGTGAATTACGAACCTGAACTGGGTTTGAGCTGAAACAAAGGTCAGTAATACTGAGGTGAACTAAAATCAAGGCTCAAACACTAGCTTAACTGACTAAACTCGACTCAATTTCAGCTAAAAGAGCTGAAATGGACTGAAATGGGCTTCTGGACACTTAGAAATGGTTTTGAACTTAAATTGGAGCGCTTGAACTCCTGGTGAGCTCAAGTTAGACTCTGGGGAACATGACTGACTGGGAATGACTGACTCAAAGACAATTTGTTTGGATTTGAGTGAGAAATGAGCTCATTTCTGAAGAAATGAGCTCATTTCTGAAGAAATGATCCCATTTTGGCAGGAATGGTCAGAAATGAAAATGGCTTTCTCACTGTGATTTCAAATGAGCTTGAAATGACTGATATTCTGACTGTTCTGAACTGACCAATGAGCTTGGTTGACTCCGACTGACTGGGGTCCGAGATGACCTAGGGGTAAAATGGTAATTTTCCTAATGAAAATGGGTAAAATGGTGATTTTCTGAAACTGACTCTGGGTTTGACTCCTACACTGACCTAACAGGGTTGGCACTGCATGAGGAGGGTTGTTTGAGAATGGATGAGGAAAATTTGGGGTGTTTACAATTTTCCAATTCCATTTCAGAAACCAATTTTCCCAAGAATTTTCCAAGTCTTTCTCAGGATTCGATTTTCTCAAAACTATGAATTTTTAAGTGAGATTTCAAAGTATTTCTCAAGTTTCAAATCATGATTTTCCAAGATTTCCACATTCTCAATTCTAAGTTTCCAATCTTAGAATCAATTTTCTCAGATTTCCCATTTTCCTGAGATTCCATTTTCCATTTCAAAAGTCATTTTCCAATAAACTTCTTGATTTTCTCAAGATTCTCAAATCCATTTCAGAAATCCATTTCCTCAAAAAAGCAATTCAAATCTCAAAATCGATTTTCTCAAAAGTCCAAGTTTTCCTAAGAATTCATTTCTCAATTCAATTTCTGATTTCCAATGAAATTCAATGATTTTCCCAGGAATTCCATTTTCAAGCACTTTTCCAATCATTTTCCAAGTACATCTCAATTTTCCAAAGCAAACATCATGTTTCTCAAACTTGCATCTTTTCAAAATTCCATAGCACATGCCTGATTCTTTGTGCATTCTAGGAAAATAGAGCATAATTTATATAATTTAACTTAGTCAAAGCGCACAATTGATCCTTGGTTCGATTTCCTCTGGTAAAGGTGCCAGGAACAGTTGAACCTCGTACCGACAGGCGGATCCCATTCCACGGAATTTTCTCGTAAATTTTCAAAACGGAGGCGAGTAAATTTTCAAAACTAAATTTCAAAACTTTGTCGAGTTTGACTTGCAAAATTATTTCTCTCACTGTCGTAGAGGGAGGGGGAAAATTTTTGCAATGATAACAGGTTTGGCGACCGTGATGGGACCTATCTTCGTCTGATCAATTATGTGCTTGACTTAGCTCAATTATCAAAATTGTGTTCTATGAACTGTCATCTTTTATTTTTTTTGATATCATGTGAACCTAGGAGCCTAGACTTGAACCCAGCTGACATGGTACTGTTTGCTTGCATGTGCTCATGTTTTCAAAAACCACCCCACCTATGTCTACCCGGTCTTCACGTTGCTAGGCTCTCTTCTAGAATCATAGTTCGGGACAGAGCCTCACAATTGGGCCACTTATTTGGGCTAACGCCCCCCCTGCCACGTACCAAGGGCCATAGTTCAACGTATATCGGCAGGTGCTCAAGGATGTTGGAAAAACACAAGCCTAGAACCGAAGATAAATTTTTATGCCATGTACATCGAGCCTCGGTTCGAGTATATCGGCATAGCATGATTGGACACAGATGATCTGAGCCTAGAGTCAGGATTAGGGTCCTAAAACTTTTTCAAAATTGATGCATTTAGAGTCAGCTTCTTAGGGAATGCTGTATGTGCATAATTGTTTGTGATTGAATATATGGTATTCATTTTCATCTTCTTTCTCCCAATTTTTCCAAAATACCGGACATATTTTCCAAAATACCTCATTTTCCATCTTTTGTGAAATATCTCCTTTTTCTCAAAAACCCTGGATGATTTTTCTAAATTATCCACCTTTTCTTCAAAAATTTCAGGCGATTTCCCTTTTCCTGCCTTTTCTCTGGATCTCGAATTTCCAACCTTATTTTGATCCTGCCTGCAATTTTTTAAATGCTCAATTTTTGTCTTCCAAATTCTATCCAAAATTTCATCTCTTTTATCATCCTCAGTATCTCCTTCATAATCTCTATTTCTCCCAAAAATCCTTCAGTCTAAATCATTTCTTTATTCTATAGAAAGCATTGACATTTCACCACAGTTCAAACAAAGTCAGGAAAGAGAACAGTACCAAGCAGTGTCGAAGAGATGAGTTCTCTGAGGCCAGTCCAGAAGCAGGACCAGACAAGTGAAGATGAGATTGATCCAGTCATGTACAGGATGTCTCAAAAAATGATGACAAAGATGCTATTGGAGCTATTTGAGTCAAGCATCAGAAAGGAGCCAATCGAGGAGAAGACAGCAGTCACATTCTCTGTGAATATCGAGGGCAACAACAATGGCAAAAGCAAAAGGGGTGGCAAAAAAAATCATACTGGCAGATCAGGAAACCCAAGTCCAGGCAGAGAGAACCACATAGGTCAAAAGGATAAAAAGACAAGCAGAATGCCCGACCTCTCCAGTCCAGTCCCCAGCATAAAGGGAAAGAGCAGGAAAAACCAAAACACAAAGACTGGAGCACTGATCGAAAGTTCACCCCTCTAGATCAGAAGTTCGAGACTGTTTTAGAAAATCTGCTCGCAAAAGGCATGGTTCATTTACCAAAAGTCGTTGATCCCCCGACAATCATGGGTAGATTCAAAGAACAATTTTGCAAGTTTCACCGTGCAATAGGACACGATAAAGAAAATTATTTCGTCCTCAAGAATATCGTCCAAGATCACATTGATAAGGATATTCTGGGGAAAAACAAAATGGCAGACCAACCGGCTATCCTGACCAAATCCCTTCAATCCTGCTCCCAGCAGAAAGCAAGCAGTCAAAAGAAGCCAAAGCATGAAGGTTGGGGTTATGACCGCAAGCTCACTCCTCTAGATCAGCCCCTCAAAGAGGTCCTTGAATACATGCTGAGCAAAAGAATGGTTAAACTTCCAAGAATTGCTAATCCTTCGGTCGCCCTAGGGAAATAGAAATATCGCTTCTGCAAATTCCACCGAGCTACAGGGCATGATACTGAGCGATGCTTCATCTTCAACAATATCGTTCAAGACTGTGTTGACAAGAATCTCCCTGTTAAAGAGGAAGACCAGTCGGCCATTCTGACCGAGCCTTTCCCTGATCATTCATAAAGATGACAAATGCCAATGCTTTCTCATTTCCATCATTTCTACTTTTGCTTATCTGAATAAATGTAGTCTCCAATTGCTTTCTTTAAATTTGTCTTTCCTCCAAGACATCAATAAAATCATCAGTTTTCCTTATATTTGGAGGTCATTTTCTTCATAATGTTATTTTCTGAACTCTCATGCAATATGCCCTTTATGATGAATGCTTTTCCCTGAAAAAATTCTTCCTGCCTTCCTTCTCAGATAATCTACCCAGTTCACAGGGAAGCTCATTACCAATTATGCATTACTTTGTTATATTCCTTAAAAAATGTCTTTTTTTTTATGGTTGACGACCTCGCCTAGGTAACAAGGCATATCTCGGTTGTTTATTTCCTTTCATAGAATAACAATGCAATTGTTGCAATCCCAACAATAATCCCATCTCTGGTAAAGGGATATCCTTCAAACTGTCAACCCAATTTCAGATCTTCATCCATTATTTTCATTCTATTCTCCAAGTCATTGCCTTCAAGAATTTTACCTCATTCTAATCATCCCATTTATCTTACAGAGAGTTTTGGCATTGTGGAATGGTTCAGACCAGATCCAAGAAGAAAACAACGTCGCTTCAGCACCCTAACAGTAGCAGCGAGCAAGAGATGGATTCTCCGTAATCTGCTAGGAACCAAAGTCAACAAGCCAATGATGATGTTGATCCCCAGATGTATTCCATGTTTCGAAAGATGATGAATAAGATGATGGCAGAGCAAACATGGGCCAGTTCCGACAAGATTCCTACCAAGAAAAAGATCAAGGGCCGAACATTGAAGAAACAACTGAAGATATCCAAGAAGCATATCCAACATGAGGATACATCTGATGAAGCAGAATCAGGAGGTGACACTGATGAAGAGTGTGAGGCTCAGCAAGCTTTTCAGAAGATGACTCAGGGGCAGGGCTCAGCCAATAAGCTAAAAGATCAGTCTGCTAATAACTCTGACTAGTCACAACTCAGAGATGTGGTCAAAATGGTTAAGGATCTGCAAGCCCGCGACAAGGGCAAAAGGATTTTCACAAGCGAAGATTTCTATGATGGTTTAGATGGGGATGACAGCCTAGAAGACCTCCCCAGTAAATTTGTCAAATTTGATGGGACTGGCGATCCCAAGGCTCACCTGGCTGTGTTCTTTGGGGAGTGCAATCGATTCAAGAGAGACAATCATGCTTTGTTCAGATGTTTTCCTCACAGTCTGGAGGGCACCGCCGCCAAGTGGTACTCAAAACACATCAATCCCATCGAGTTGAAGGAATTTGATAAAGTGGTCAATCTATTTATTGAACGATTCCTTTTCAACACCGAAGCGCTGCCAACGCTAAACCATCTCTATAATACAAAGCAAAGAGATAATGAGAAAGCCAGAAACTTCATTCGCAGATGGAGGAGGACTTGCAATAAAATGAGAAATCCCATCTTAGAGGAGCACGCACTCCAGATTATTCTGAACAATTTCTCACAACCTTTGAGAGGTCTTATCTCTACCTTGCCTTCCAAATCATTCAGTGAGCTTACTGAACGGGCCGAGTGGCTTGAGATGGGAATAGAGAATGGGGTCTATGATGACATCACCTTCGTCAAGAATAATCAAGATTCAAAGAAGAAGGAAAATTTCAGCTTCTCTGCCAATGTCGGCCGCAGCGACTATAAAAATAGCAAGAGCAATCATGCAGGTCAGAAAGAAAAGTCTTCAAAGAAGAATGAAAAATTGAGTCAGCAGAAAGAAAAAATAAAGCGGGATGGTTTGGGTGACGATCGTCAGTTTACTCCTCTTGAGCAACCTCTCGATGAAATCCTTTAATATATGTTGACCAAAGAAATGGTAAAGCTCCCAAGAGCCACAGATCCTCCCATGATCATGAGAAGGTTCATGGACTAGTTCTGCAAATTCGATCGGGCAGTAGGGCACGATACTGACCACTGTTTTGTCTTCAAGAACATTGTTCAGGATTGCATTGATAAGAATCTTCTCATTGAAGATGAAAAGAAGGACTAGCCATTTTTCCTCAATTACTCAAGAAGCTGACAATGCTAGCATTTTCCCATTCTTCATTTTGCATTCAAAGGATGATGTAATCCTGTCTATCTTCCCTTGATTTGTCATTTTTCCTTCAATGCATCAATAAAATTATCAAATTTCCTCGTAGGCTTGTTCTCCTTCTCTGCACCATGTCCTTCTACGAGGAGTGATATTCTTGATAGTCTCTCCTAAATCAATCAAAAGTCAGTTGCATTGTTACCTTCAGAGAGTATTCTTCGAACATCAATTATCTTCCTTTTATCCAAAATTTATTTCCTCTATTACACTGGGGCATTATTTTAAAAATGGTCTTCAAAACATCCTGTATGCAGGCAGGATCAAACAAATCTCTCATTTTGCACGCATGTGCATTCATTCACATCATTTTGCATTCATTCGCATTCATTTGCATCCATATAAATCGAATTCATTTCCCCTTCAGGTTAAGGGATAAACCTGAGTTGCCCATTCAGGATAAGGGATAAATCCTAAGACCACGATAGTTGTCTAAGTCGTCGTGAGGGTGAAGACTGAAAATCTTTCATCAGAATCAATTGGTAATTTTTCAAAACAACCAGTGTTCGTGCTGGTAAATTTCAAAAACCCATTGTTCGTGCTGGTAATTTTCCAAAATCCTGTGTTCGTGCTAGTAATTTTCAAAAACCCAGTGTTCGTACTGGTAATTTTCCAAAATCCAGTGTTCGTGCTGGCAATTTTTCAAAAACCAAGTGTTCGTGCTGGTAATTTTCCAAAATCCAATGTTCGTGCTGGTAATTTTTCAAAAAACCCAGTGTTTGTGCTGGTAATTATTCAAAACCCTATATTCATGCTGATAATTTTTCAAAAACCCAGTATTCATACTGGTAATTTTTCAAAAACCAGTGCTCGAACTGGTACATTTTCAAAATCCAGTGCTCGAACTAGTACACTTTAAAAAAAAAACACCAATGCTCGAACTGGTACACTTGTAAAAATCCAGTGCTCGAACTAGTACACTTTCAAAAACTAGTGCTCGAACTGGTATATTTTCAAAATTCAGCACTCGAACTGGTACACTTTAAAAAACCTAGTGCTCGAACTGGTATACTTTAAAAAAAACCAGTGCTCGAACTAGTACACTTTCAAAATCCAGTGCTCGAACTGGTACACCTTCAAAACCTAGTGCTCAAACCGATATATTTTTAAAATCCAGTGCTCAAATTGGTATATTTTTCAAAATCCAGTGTTCGTGCTGGTAATTTTTCAATACCCAGTGTTCGTACTGGTAATTTTCTAAAACCCAGTGTTTGTACTGGTAATTTTTAAAAAAAGAAAACACAGTGCTTGTACTGGTTCATTTTCAAAAATTGATGTTTACATTGGTACACTTTAAAATTCAGTGTCCACATTAATCCACTTTTCCTTCAGGATTCGAGTTCCAACTCGAATTTCTTTTCCTTCCAAATTAATCTACTTTTCCTTCAGGATTCGAGTTCCAACTCAAATTTCTTTTCCTTCCAAATTAATCTACTTTTCCTTCAGGATTCGAGTTCAGACTCGAATTTCTTTTCCTTCCAAATTAATCTACTTTTCCTTCAGGATTCGAGTTTCGACTCAATTTTTTTTTCTTCCAAATTGATCTAGTTTTCCTTTAGGATTCGAGTTCCGACTCGAATTCCTTTTCCTTAAAACCAAATTGGTCTAAGTTTTTCCTTTAGGATTCGAGTTTCAACTCAAATTTCCTTTTCTTCTGAAATTTTTCAGTTTTTCCTTTAGGATTCGAGTTCTGACTCGAATTTTCTTTTGCTTTAAATCCAAACGGGTCTAGTTTTTCTTTCAAAGATTTGAGTTTCGACTCAAGTTTTCTTTCCTCCAAAACCAAACTTTCTAGTTTTCCTTTGAAGACTCGGGTTCCTACTCGAATTTTCCACTTTTCCTTACAAGATCCGAGTTTCGACTCGGCCATTCTTTCAAAGCCAACCTTTGAGTTGGACTTACCTTCAAAATCCAGCATTGTGCTAGGACTTACCTTTAGAATTCCAATTTCGTATTGGATTTACGTTTAGAGTCCAGGTTCGTGTTGGACCTTCATCCAGAATCCCACTGATGTGTCAAGTCGGATAACAAGCAATTTCTTTCACCAAAGATTTCAATAATATTTTGCCAATTTGTCATTAAATATTTGTTGATTTCAAAATCTTTATTGCATAAAAGAATTACCTCATAATACCTTCAGTATTACCTCTGAAAGGACAAAGCTTTCGTGAAGAAGGATTCAAAATTCAAAATCTTTCTATTGGCCAACCAAAAGGATGAAGAATAAATCCTCGCTATGGCCAGCAAAGAAAGTTCAATGTTGTCGCAAAGTCGTAAGTGTTTGATATTGATCGCAGTAAATGGCACATTTTTAAAGATCATTCTTGGAAAATAAGACAGTCGAAATATCCTGGGTGATACAAAAAAATCCATTCATATCTCCTCAATCGTTTAAGCTGTAATTAAATATCTGTTAAAGGGATCTCTCAATTGTCGTCAAGATGAAGACGAATTATGCGAGTTAGACCCCCGGGGCCAAAGAAGATTTGGATCATCTCCAAGATGAAGGAGTTTGTGATGGATCCTTCCAGGGAAAGTTCAGATCACCGTCAAGATGAAGGCGACTGCGATGAGCCTCCCCACAAACCCTAAAAGATATTTAATTTCTGCTATCATCAAGAGATTTCCAACCAAAGAGCCAATAACCGTCAATATAATTCCTAAGAGAAAGAAGGATCAGAGCATCTCCAAGATAAAGGAGTTTGTGACGTACCCTTCCAAAAAAAAAAAAGAATCGCTCTGCTCCTTTGGATCGCTTTGTCATCTTTCGCGTTGTTGAAAGAATCGCCTTGTTCCTTCGGATCGCCTTTGCCATCTTTCGTGGTGTCGAAAGAATTCATCTTTCTCGTTGTCGAAAGAATTCATCTTCTGCGTTGTCAAAAGAATCACCTTGCTCCTTTGGATCGCCTTGTCATCTTTCGAGTTGTTGAAAGAATCGCCTTGTTCCTTTGGATCGCCTTTGCCATCTTTCGTATTGCCGAAAGAATTCATCTTTCGCATTGTCGAAAGAATTCATCTTTTGCGTTGTCAAAAGAATCGCCTTGCTCCATTGGATCGCCTTTGTCATCTATCGCATTGCCGAAAGAATTCATCTTTCGTGTTGTTGAAAGAATTCATCTTTCACGTTGTTGAAAGAATTCATCTTTCGCGTTGTTGAAGGAATTCATCTTTCGCGTTGTCGAAAGAGTCACCTTATTCCTCTTCAAGAAAATTGTCTTATTAACCATCCAACTTACCATTTTCTATCTTCCCGGTCAGGCTAAGGGTTAAACCTGAGCCTCATTTTGATGATGTATTTAATTTCCCGGTCAGGTTAAGGGATTAAACCTGAGCCTCATTCTGATAAGGTATTTCATTTCCTTGTCAGGTTAAGGGTTAAACCTGAGCCTCATTCTGATGAGGTATTTCATTTCCCGGTCAGGTTAAGGGTCAAACCTGATCCTCGTTTCTACACAAGGTATTTTCTCGTCCCATCCAGTTTAAGGACAAAACCTGAATCTCACTTCTTTTGAAGTAAATTTTTCTTCTTTATTCTCCATTTCATATCTACCATTCTCATCAGGGCTAATTTCTTCGTATCTAGTCAGATCCTTCTAACTGGGGCATTTTTATAACCCAAATTTGGTGTGTTTTTCTTTGCCACTAAGCTCATCCTCAAGCCGACTTAGTAGCAAAGAGGGGCATCTATAAACACCCCAAATTTTTCTCATCCATGCTCAGACAACCCTCCTCATGCAGTGCCAACCCTGTTAGGTCATTATAGGAGTCAAACCCCGAGTCTGTTTCAGAAAATCACCACTTTACCCATTTTCACTAGGAAAATTACCATTTTACCCTTAGGTCATCCCAGACCCCAGTCAGTCGGAGTCAACAAAGCTCATTGGTCAGTTCAGAACAGTTAGAATATCAGTCATTTCAAGCTCATCTGAGCTCACAATAAACATACCATATTCATTTCTAACCATTTCTGCCAAAATGGGATCATTTCTTCAGAAATGAGCTCATTTCTCACTCAAATTCAAGCCAATTGTCTCTGAGTCAGTCATTATTAGTCAGTCATATTCCCCAGAGTCTAACTTGAGCTCACGAGGAGTTCAAGTGCTCCAGTTTCAGTTCAAAACCAATTCCAAGTGTCTAGGAGCCCATTTTAGCTCATTTCAGCTCTTTCAGCGGAAATTGAGCTGAGTTCAGTCAGTTGAGCAAGTGTTCAAACTTTGATATTAATTCATGTCAGTATTACTGACCTTTTTTTCTAGCTCAAACCTAGTTCAAATTCATAATTCACTTCACTCCAGTGACCATTCCACACCATTTCTCTAAAAATGACAGCTTTTCTTGAAAATTTAGTTGGAAAGGTCAATTGAGTTAGTGCATTGTCAGTCCAATTGAGTTCTGAAACTCTAAAAACCAGCTCAATCCAGTTCATTTCAGTTCAATTTATCTAAAACCCTAATTTTCAGTGTCACTTTAACCCAGTAAGTCCAAAAACCATTTCTTCAACCATTTTGCAAATTTTATCAATTTTAACACCTTTTGAACTGGTACAATTGTCAATCGAGGTGTAAAATCCAAAATTCTTCATTCAGGGCTTGCATTTCGCATAGCATTTCATATCATTCCTCATCATTTCATATCATTTATCAGCATTTCATAACATTTCATCACATTTCATTTTATTTTCGAAGTCCAGAACTCCTGTTTTATAAATTTCAATCCAGATTGAGTCTTAAAAGTTTTCAGAAATCAATTTCAAACCCTGGGTTTCCAACATTAACATTTTTACCCCCAGAATTCTAAATTTGAAAATATTTTCTCAAGAAAAACAATCTGGATTTCTTTCAAACTGAAATTTTCAAATTCTACATTGGATTTGCTTCGCAACGAGGTATTGAATTTTAAATTCCGAGCTTGTTTCAAAATCTTTCAAAAATAGCTCGTTTCGTCCAGAATTTTTCTGAAAAGACTATTTTATCCCTTTAATCTTCAAAATGAATTTCAAAATTGGAATTTGGATCCGCTCTGAGATGGCCCATCCATTTGCAATTTCTTTTTAATATATATGTAAAAAAAAGAAAAAAATTTATTTTATTTATTCTCTTTACTTTTCTTTTTATTTAGTTGTTTATTTATTTTATTTTTTTACTTAAGGTGGGACCCACAAGGGGGTCGACCAGCAGCCCTCTCCCTTCCTCTTTCTTTCCTTTTTCCTTCTCCCTTCTCTTTCTTCTTTTTCTTCTTTCTTTCCTTTTCTCTTTCTTCTTCTTCCTTTTTCTTCTTCTTTCTTTTCTTTTTTCTTTTCTTTTTCTTCTTTCTTCTTCTTCTTTCCCTTCTCCTTCCACTCACGTGGATTCCTCCAGCCCCTCTTTCTTCTCTTCCTTTCTCTCTTCTCTCTTCCACCTTTCTTTCCTTTTCTCTCTTCCTTCCTCTTTCCTTTCTTCCCTTCTTTTTCTTTCCTTCTTCTTTTCCCTTTCTTTCCTCCCCTATGTGCCAGCCATTACATGCCAGCCCATTTGACGTAAATCCCTCTCTACAGCTCCTTTTTCATTGGATATACCAAAACTTAGATAAGGAAAAGATTTTTCCTAAGTTAAAGGAATAAAAAAACACCATACGGCTTCCCCCATCCATCTCTCACGCCTCTCTCTCTCATCTCTCTCTCTCTCTTTGCTGCCTATTGACTGCAGCCTCTCATCTTCAAACACCCCCATCAACAATCTCCATCTCCAGCCATTGAAGCTCCACCAAAGCTTCCACAACTTCATCCATTGCAGCAGCTTCCTCCATCGGTTCAACGCAACACCTCCAACACAACTCCAGCCACCCCTTTCACGCCCAGCAGCTGCTCCACAACCATACCAGCTCCGTTGCAGTCTCCCATCCCTTCCAGCCATCTTCTTTCGTTTCCAGCAGCCACTTCAATCATCACAGCACCACCACCTCGACTCGGCGTCTTCAAGCACAGCCGATCCACCACCTTCTTCCTTCAGCCGGTCTGCTCAGCTCCAACCAACGGCTCCAAGCTATCTGCCTCTTCACCAACTTTCAAACAACCGCAACCATTTCTTTCAACCACTGTTGCAGCCCACCTTTTACCTTCGAACCCCCTCTATCGGCAGCAGTTGATCAGTTGTGGAAAAAGGGTAATCCAAGGCCCACCTCAGTTGCAAAACTTCTCAACCGATCCAAACACTTTCCCTCCAAGGTGAGAGTCTTCATTTATTTTAGAACTTATTCTTCTAAAATCGCATGATATCACTCATATCATTTTTTTAGGATACGATCCTTAAACTAAGCTTTCGTGTACATGATGTGAAATCAGTTTCAAATTGGATCTGTGATAGTGTAAGGATTTCTTTGGTGATTTTGAATGATAGAAATAGGAAAACTTACGTCTTATGTATTCGAGCTACTTAAGTGGTGAGATCCATCGATTCAATGGATCGGATCCCACTCACCAATGGCCAACATCAAAATTGATCATACCCCTGTCATTTATCATTTTATTTTAGTTATCATGTAGTTTTTATGTTGTATTTAGAGAAGTTTTCAATTTCATGAGCATTTAATGTAGTTTTATTGATATTTAATTTAGGTTTGATTTATGCATCGAGTCCAATTACAATCTTATGTGTAATTTTACGTTAAAAAATCCAAAAAAAATGCATAATAGTTTTAGTCATTGGACTTTGTTTTCATGATGAAAATCTGGTTAAATTTGGGTTTTGGAACCCTCTCAAACGAATCGAATCCCAAATCGGAATTCTACTCCTCTGGAAATTCCAAATCTCCCTTTAGCAGACAAAAACCTCCGGGATCTCCTAGATGGAAGATCCGAATCTCCCTCTAAAAATTACAGTAGATTCCCGGTGAAATTTAATAATTGTCTGAAAATTTTGGGATCCTTATAAGTAGATTTGATTTCTGTTAAAAATCGATTTTCCCAGACCCGTGGAAAAACCTCAATTTTTCTTTGTCAGGGTATAGACCGACCCTAATGTGCTGTGTCTGTTCAATCCATAAGTCTTCTGTCACAACTCCCTACATGAAAGTTGTTTTTAACCCATTTCTATGTCATTTCCCAAAATTTAGGAATTTTTGGGATTGTCCAAGTATTTTTTCCAAAATTATCTTTTTTGTCTGACAGATTCTCATATCCGAAATTTCCAGAGATCTAGGTCTCTGATAACAGTGTGTCCATTTCCAAACAGTAACCCGAATAACAATATTGTAAACAGATGAAATTTGCCTCTGTTTGTAAGAAACATGTTCCCACAATTTCAGCCATTTTCCCATCTGTTTGCGATTTTTCTCACATTTTCTCCCAAAACTTGTCTGTTTGCCTTAAATCCTAGAGTCGTCGGATTCTGATCCGACTTGCCGGAGCCGTACATCTCCGAACATAGGTCAAAACCAAAATCTGTAAAATGAAACAATCCTTGCCTCACTGTTATCTGTCACCCCATAAAATTTGGTAAATTTTTATGAAATTTTGATATAAAAAATATCATTTAGAATAAGCATTTTAGGCAAAATTTTGATTTTCTTAGGATTTTAGCTATTTTCCATATTAAGAAAATACAAAAAAAAATAGATTTTCGAGCTCCATTCACTTTTTAGGGTTAGTATAGGTGTCCATGCCAAATTTGGCTCAATTCCAAGTTCATTTTCTTTGTGTGTTGGGTTATTTTTAAATTCAAAGGCGAAAATCAGGTGAAAATCGAGTTAAATTAGATATTTTATGATATTTTTGCCATTTTAAGGTTTTTATCATGTAAATAAGCATGTCATATCATATTAGAATTAATTTCAATCTCATTTGCATTTCGCATTTCGCATTTCGCATTTCCCATTTTGCAAAATTTAATTCAGAAAACCCTGGTTTCAAGGCCATAGTCTTGTTATCAGGGGCATTTTGGTCATTTTGACCTCAATTTCGAAATTTCAAACTTTAATTTTCCAAATTTTCATGCATATCATCATATTGCATCATATTATGTTTGATTTATTTCATTAGATTTTCAAATTTCCAAAATTTACAAAAATTCTTTCAGAAAACCCTGATTTCAAGGTCATCAGGGGCATTTTGATCATTTTGACCCCAGTTTTGAATTTCCAAGCTTATTTTCGAAATTTATTCATTATTTTTCATGTTTATATCAAAGGAGGTATGATTCTGGGTTTATATCTGAATAATATCCGATAATTTCCAATATTTTCAGATAAGTTCAGAAAAACCTACATTTTTGTGCTAACCATGTTTTCTAGTTTTGCAGGAACATTCTAGAAGAATACTTAGCTTTTATTCTTTTATTTTTATTCAATGTAAACATGTAATAAATTGGAATAAGAATATACATTTCTGCTTAGAATAGGACCGCATTGCATATAGTTTAATTTCTGCAAATTCTGATATCTGATGCATCATTCATGCACATTTTCCCCAAAATTCACTATGGTTGACACGAATGGCACATGCACAAGCTCTTATGGAGTTTATAAACTTGGTGGGATTCGTATTTATGGCCATAGTCAGAATACAAAGAAAACCTAGATTTATGATCTTCGTATTAGCCACATTCAGCCTACACTCTTAAGCTAATTTCAAAAATGCACTGCATTTCTCCAAGTTTCAAAAGGATTTTTCCAATTCCTCAATGAAATATCTTTCAAATTCATGTTCATTCATTCAATTTGCATCATTTTCAAGCTCATTTTCCAATTCCATTTCAGAAACCAATTTTCCCAAGAATTTTTTAAGTCTTTCTCAAGATTCGATTTTCTCAGAACTATGAATTTTTAAGTGAGATTTCAAAGTATTTCCCAAGTTTCAAATCATGATTTTCCAAGATTTCCACATTCTCAATTCTAAGTTTCCAATCTCAGAATCAATTTTCTCAGATTTCCCATTTTCCTGAGAATCCATTTTCCATTTCAAAAGTCATTTTCCAATGAACTTCCTGATTTTCTCAAGATTCTCAAATCCATTTCCTCAGAAAAGAAATCCAAATCTCAAAATCAATTTTCTCAAAAGTCCAAGTTTTCCTGAGAATTCATTTCTCAATTCAATTTCTGATTTCCAATGAAATTCAATGATTTTCCCAGGAATTCCATTTTCAAGCACTTTTCCAATCATTTTCCAAGTACATCTCAATTTTCCAAAGCAAACATCATGTTTCTTAAACTTGCATCTTTTCAAAATTCCATAGCACATGCCTGATTCTTTGTGCATTCTAGGAAAATAGAGCATAATTTAGATAATTTAACTCAGTCAAAGCGCACAATTGATCCTTGGTTCGATTTCCCCTGGTAAAGGCGCCAGGAACGGTTGAACCTCGTACCGACAGGCGGATCCCATTTCACGAAATTTTCCCGTAAATTTTCAAAACGGAGGCGAGTAAATTTTCAAAACCAATTTTCAAACTTTGGTCGAGTTTGACTTGCATAATCGTTTCTCTCACTCTTGTAGAAGGAGGGGGGAAATTTTTGCAATGATAACAGGTTTGGCGACCGTGATGGGACCTATCTTCGTCTGATCAATTATGTGCTTGACTTAGCTCAATTATCAAAATTGTATTCTATGAACTGTCAGCTTTTATTTTTTTTGATGTCATGTGAACCTAGGAGCCTAGACTTGAACCCAGCTGACATGAACCGCATATAGACTAGGCATGGTTTGGTAGGACCATATTGAGGAGAATTATTCATGCTCACTTAGACTTAGGTTTGGAATACAACACTCCCCAATCTAGGATTTGTATGAAAACAATGCTTGCTTCTTCAAAATATTTCAAAATTCTATCTCTTTAGGACTTAG